>NC_138861.1:14548162-15148162 GCF_965194805.1 Balaenoptera borealis | reverse complement strand
CAATGGAGAAAAGACAGCCTCTTCAATAAGTGGTGCTGGGAACACTGGACAGCTACATGTAAAAGAATGAAGTTAGAACACTTCCTACCACCATACACAAAAATAAACTCAAAATGGATTAAAGACCTAAATGTAAGGCCAGACACTATAAAACTCTTAGTGTTTTAGTGAAACACTTAGTGAAAATATAGGCAGAACACTCTATGACATAAATCACAGCAAGATCCTTTTTGATCCACCCCCCTAGAGAAATGGAAATAAAAGCAAAAATAAGAAAATGGGACCTAATGAAACTTAAAACTTTTGCACAGCAAAGGAAACCATAAACAAGACGAAAAGACAACCCTCAGAACAGGAGAAAATATTTGCAAACGAAGCAACAGACAAAGGATTAATTTCCAAAATATACAAGCTCATGAAGCTCAATATCAAAAATACAAAGAACCCAATCCATTAATGGGCAGAAGTTGTAAACAGACGTTTTTCCAAAGAAGATATAGAGATTGCCAACAAGCACATGAAAGGATGCTCAACATCACTAATCATTAGAGAAATGCAAATCAAAACTACAATGAGTTATCACCTCACACTGGTCAGAATGGCCATCATCAAAAAATTTACAAACAGTAAATGCTGAAGAGGGTGTGGAGAAAAGGGAATACTCTTGCACTGTTGGTGGGAATGTAAATTGATACAGCCACTATGGAGAACAGTATGGACGTTCCTTAAAAAACTAAAAATAGAACTACCATATGACCCAGCAATCCCACTACTGGGCATACACCCTGAGAAAACCATAATTCAAAAAGAGTCATCTAACACAATGTTCATTGCTGCTTTATTTACAATAGCCAGGACATGGAAGCAACCTAAGTGTCCATCGACAGATGAATGGATAAAGAAGACATGACACATATATACAATGGAATATTACTCAGCCATGAAAAGAAATGAATTGAGTTATTTGTAGTGAGGTGGATGGACCTGGAGTCTGTCATACAGAGTGAAGTAAGTCAGAAAGAGAAAAACTAATACCATATGCTAACACATATATATGGAATCCAAAAAAAAAGAGAAAAAATGGTTCTGATGAACCTAAGGGCAGGACAGGAACAAAGACGTAGACGTAGAGAATGGACTTGAGGACACGGGGATGGGGAAGCGTAAGCTGGGACGAAGTGAGAGAGTGGCATTGACATATATACACTACCAAATGTAAAATAGATAGCTAGTGGAAAGCAGCTGCATCGCATGGGGAGATCAGCTCGGTGCTTTGTGACCACCTAGAGGGGTGGGAGAGGGAAGGTGGGAGGGAAACGCAAGAGGGAGGGGATATGGGGATATATGTATACATATAGCTGATTCACTTTGTTATACAGCAGCAACTAACACAACATTGTAAGGCAATTATACTCCGATAAAGATGTCAAAAAAAAAAAAAAGACATGTATGTCAGGTCCACGAAGTATTTAAGCTTAACTTACAAACAGTGCTTATGCAGGAAAACCTGGCTTAAAAGTCTGAGGAGAGACATTCCCTTTTCCTTCCAGCTGCTGATCTTGAGACCTTTTCCTTCTCTCCCTCCACCCTCCCTCCTCCAGGTTCTTCCTGACTGTTCTCCCAGCACCACTTTAGTGTAAAATCTATGGCAAGAGAAGGGTGAGGGCCAAGGAAGAAGGGAAGCCACTCCCCAGTAGCCCCCTTGTCCTCCTCGCTGTCCCACTACCAGCTCATCTGTCTGCCGGATCTCCACTGCTAAGTCTAAGATCTCCTGCATCATCCAGAGCCTCCACCTTACCCTGATGCAGAGCTTCTACTCTGACTCCAACGGTGAAATGCCAAGAGGAAATGTTTGAGGAAAAATTTTGAACTTTCCTTTGAAGTATAGACCATCTTACCTCAGTCCATTTTGAACAGTACCTAAAAGGCCAACATTATCACTAAGTGGTCTTGTATTTCCTTAGAGTGTAAGTAAAAAGTACATAAGAGGCAGAAAAAAGGCCTCTTTAACCCCCAAAAGGGGCATAATTAGTAAAATTAAGAGTTGTAGAGGTGGGAAGATGGCGGAAGAGTAAGATGCGGAGATCACCTTCCTTCCCACAGATACATTAGAAATACATCTACACGTGGAACTGCTCCTACAGAACACCCACTGAACGCTGGCAGAAGACGTCAGACCTCCCAAAAGGCAAGAAACTCCCCACGTACCTGGGTAGGGCAAAAGAAAAAAGAAATAACAGAGACAAAAGAATAGGGACGGGACCTGCACCAGTGGGAGGGAGCTGTGAAGGAGGAAAGGTTTCCACGCACTAGGAGCCCCTTCGCGGGCGGAGACTGCGGGTGGCGGAGGGGGAAGCTTCGGAGCCACGAAGGAGAGCGCAGCCACAGGGGTGCGGAGGGCAAAGCGGAGAGATTCCCGCACAGAGGCTCGGCGCCGAGCAGCACTCACCAGCCCGAGAGGCTCGTCTGCTACCCCGCCGGGGCGGGCGGGGCTGGGAGCTGAGGCTCCGGCTTCGGTCGGATCGCAGGGAGAGGCCTGGGGTTGGCGGCGTGAACACAGCCTGAAGGGGTTAGCGCACCACAGCGAGCCGGGAGGGAGTCCGGGAGAAGGTCTGCAGCTGCCGAAGAGGCAAGAGACATTTTCTTACCTCTTTGTTTCCTGGTGCGCGAGGAGAGGGGATTCAGAGCGCCGCCTAAACGAGCTCCAGAGATGGGCGCGAGCCGCAGCCATCAGCGCGGACCCCAGAGATGGGCATGAGACGCTAAGGCTGCTGCTGCCGCCACCAAGAAGCCTGTGTGCGAGCACAGGTCACTCTCCACACCGCCCCTCCCGGGAGCCTGTGCAGCCCGCCACTGCCAGCGTCCCGTGATCCGGGGACAACTTCCCCGGGAGAACGCACAGTGCGCCTCAGGCTGCTGCAACGTCACGACGCCTCTGACGCCGCAGGCTCGCCCCGCCTCCTCCGTACGGCTCCCTCCCCCCCCCCCCCCCCCCGCCTGAGTGAGCCAGAGCCCCCGAAGCAGCTGCTCCTTTAACCCCGTCCTGTCTGGGCGGGGAACAGACGCCCTCAGGCGACCTACACGCAGAGGCGGGTCCAAATCCAAAGCTGAACCCCGGGAGCTGTGCGAACAAAGAAGAGAAAGGGAAATCCCTCCCAGCAGCCTCAGCAGTAGCGGATTAAAACTCCACAAACAACTTGATGTGCCTGCATCTGTTGAATACCTGAATAGACAACGAATCATCCCAAATTCAGGAGGTGGACTTTGGGAGCAGGATATATTAATTTTTCCCCTTTTCCTTTTTTTGTGAGTGTATATGTGTATGCTTCTGGGTGAGATTTTGTCTGTATAGCTTTGCTTTATAATAGCTTTATTTTATTTCATTTTATTTTATCCTCTTTCTTTATTCCTTTCTATTTTTTCTCCCTTTTACTCTGAGCTGTGTGGATGAAAGGCTCTTGGTGCTCCAGGCAGGCATCAGGGCTGTGCCTCTGAGGTGGGAGAGCCAACTTCAGGACACTGGTCCACAAGAGACCTCCCAGCTCCATGTAATACCAAATGGCGAAAATCTCTCTGAGATCTCCATCTCAACATCAAGACCCAGCTTCACTCAGTGACCAGCAAGCTACAGTGCTGGACACCCTATGCCAAACAACTAGCAAGACAGGAACACAGCCCCATCCATTAGCAGAGAGGCTGCCTAAAATCATAATAAGGCCATAGACACCCCAAAACACACCACCAGATGTGGACATGTCCACCAGAAAGACAAGATCCAGCCTCATCCACCAGAACACAGGCACTAGTTCCCTCCACCAGGAAGCCTACACAACCCACTGAACCAACCTTAGCCACTGGGGACAGCTACCAAAAACAATGGGAACTACGAACCTGCAGCCTGTGAAAAGGAGACCCCCAAACACAGTAAGATAAGCAAAATAAGAAGACAGAAAAACACACAGCAGATGAAGGAGCAGGGTCAAAGCACACCAGACCTAACAAATGAAGAGGAAATAGGTAGTCTACCTGAAAAAGAATTCAGAATAATGATAGTAAGGATGATCCAAAATCTTGGAAATAGAATAGACAAAATGCAAGAAACATTTAACAAGGACGTAGAAGAACTAAAGAGGAACCAAGCAACGATGAAAAACACAATAAATGAAATTAAAAATACTCTAGATGGGATCAATAGCAGAATAACTGAGGCAGAAGAACGGATAAGTGACCTGGAAGATAAAATAGTGGAAATAACTACTGCAGAGCAGAATAAAGAAAAAAGAATGAAAAGAACTGAGGACAGTCTCAGAGACCTCTGGGACAATATTAAATGCACCAACATTCTAATTATAGGGGTCCCAGAAGAAGAAGAGAAAAAGAAAGGGACTGAGAAAATATTTGAAGAGATTATAGTTGAAAACTTCCCTAATATGGGAAAGGAAATAGTTAATCAAGTCCTGAAAGCACAGAGAGTCCCATACAGGATAAATCCAAGGAGAAACACGCCAAGACACATATTAATCAAACTATCAAAAATTAAATATAAAGAAAACATATTAAAAGCAGCAAGGGAAAAACAACAAATAACACACAAGGGAATCCCCATAAGGTTAACAGCTGATCTTTCAGCCGAAACTCTGCAAGCCAGAAGGGAGTGGCAGGATATACTTAAAGTGATGAAAGAGAAAAACCTACAACCAAGATTACTCTACCCAGCAAGGATCTCATTCAGATTTGATGGAGAAATTAAAACCTTTACAGACAAGCAAAAGCTGAGAGAGATCAGCACCACCAAACCAGCTTTACAACAAATGCTAAAGGAACTTCTCTAGGCAAGAAACACAAGAGAAGGAAAACACCTACAATAACAAACCCAAAACATTTAAGAAAATGGGAATAGGAACATACATATCGATAATTACCTTAAATGTAAATGGATTAAATGCTCCCACCAAAAGACACAGGCTGGCTGAATGGATACAAAAACAAGACCCATATATATGCTGTCTACAAGAGACCCACTTCAGACCTAGAGACACATACAGACTGAAAGTGAGGGGATGGAAAAAGATATTCCATGCAAATGGAAATCAAAAGAAAGCTGGAGTAGCAATTCTCATATCAGACAAAATAGACTTTAAAATAAAGACTATTACAAGAGACAAAGAAGGACACTATATAATGATCAAGGGATCGATCCAAGAGGAAGGTATAACAATTGTAAATATTTATGCACCCAACATAAGAGCACCTCAATACATAAGGCAAATACTAACAGCCATAAAAGGGGAAATCGACAGCAACACAATCATAGTAGGGGACTTTAACACCCCACTTTCACCAATGGACAGATCATCCAAAATGAAAATAAATAAGGAAACACAAGCTTTAAATGATACATTAAACAAGATGGACTTAATTGATATTTATAGGACATTCCACCCAAAAGCAACAGAATACACATTTTTCTCAAGTGCTCATGGAACATTCTCCAGGATAGATCATATCTTGGGTCACAAATCAAGCCTTGGTAAATTTAAGAAAATTGAAATCGTATCAAGTATCTTTTCCGACCACAACGCTATGAGACTAGATATCAATTACAGGAAAAGATCTCTAAAAAATACAAACACATGGAGGCTACACAATACACTACTTAATAACGAAATGATCACTGAAGAAATCAAAGGGGAAATCAAAAAATACCTAGAAACAAATGACAATGGAGACACGACGACCCAAAACCTATGGGATGCAGCAAAAGCAGTTCTAAGAGGGAAGTTTATAGCAATACAAGCCTACCTCAAGAAACAAGAAACATCTCAAATAAACAACCTAACCTTGCACCTGAAGCAATTAGAGAAAGAAGAACAAAGAAACCCCAAAGTTAACAGAAGGAAAGAAATCATAAAGATCAGATCAGAAATAAATGAAAAAGAAATGAAGGAGACAATAGCGAAGATCAATAAAACTAAAAGCTGGTTCTTTGAGAAGATAAACAAAATTGATAAATCATTAGCCAGACTCATCAAGAGAAAAAGGGAGAAGACTCAAATCAATAGAATTAGAAATGAAAAAGGAGAAGTAACCACTGACACTGCAGAAATAAAAACGCTCATGAGAGATTACTACAAGCAACTCTATGCCAATAAAATGGACAACCTGGAAGAAATGGACAGATTCTTAGAAATGCACAACCTGCTGAGACTGAACCAGGAAGAAATAGAAAATATGAACAGACCAATCACAAGCACTGAAATTGAAACTGTGATTAAAAATCTTCCAACAAACAAAAGCCCAGGACCAGATGGCTTCACAGGCGAATTCTCTCAAACATTTAGAGAAGAGCTAAACCTATCCTTCTCAAACTCTTCCAAAATATTGCAGAGGGAGGAACACTCCCAAACTCATTCTACGAGGCCAAGATCACCCTGATACCAAAACCAGACAAAGATGTCACAAAGAAAGAAAACTACAGGCCAATATCACTGATGAACATAGATGCAAAAATCCTCAACAAAATACTAGCAAACAGAATCCAACAGCACATTAAAAGGATCATACACCATGATCAAGTGGGGTTTATTCCAGGAATGCAAGGATTCTTCAATATACGCAAATCAATCAATGTGATACATCATATTAACAAATTGAAGGAGGAAAACCATATGATCATCTCAATAGATGCAGAGAAAGCTTTCGACAAAATTCAACACCCATTTATGATAAAAGCCCTGCAGAAAGTAGGCATAGAGGGAACTTTCCTCAACATAATAAAGGCCATATATGACAAACCCACAGCCAACATTGTCCTCAATGGTGAAAAAATGAAACCATTTCCACCTAGATCAGGAACAAGACAAGGTTGCCCACTCTCACCACTATTATTCAACACAGTTTTGGAAGTGTTAGCCGTAGCAATCAGAGAAGAAAAAGAAATAAAAGGAATCTAAATTGGAAAAGAAGAAGTAAAGCTGTCACTGTTTGCAGATGACATGATACTATACATAGAGAATCCTAAAACTGCTACCAGAAAACTACTAGAGCTAATCAATGAATTTGGTAAAGTAGCAGGATACAAAATTAATGCACAGAAATCTCTTGCATTTCTATACACTAATGACGAAAAATCTGAAAGTGAAATTAAGAAAACACTCCCATTTAC
Organism: Balaenoptera borealis; assembly: GCF_965194805.1. NCBI lineage: Eukaryota > Metazoa > Chordata > Mammalia > Artiodactyla > Balaenopteridae > Balaenoptera > Balaenoptera borealis. The sequence goes on along the minus strand of NC_138861.1, from coordinate 15,140,997 downwards.
CATTGCAACAAAAAGAATAAAATATCTAGGAATAAACCTACCTAAGGAGACAAAAGACCTGTATGCAGAAAATTATAAGACACTGATGAAAAAAATTAAAGATGATACAAATAGATGGAGAGATATACCATGTTCTTGGATTGGAAGAATCAACATTGTGAAAATGACTCTACTACCCCAAGCAATCTACAGATTCAATGCAATCCCTATCAAACTACCACTGGCATTTATCACAGAACTAGAACAAAAAATTTCACAATTTGTATGGAAACACAAAAGACCCCGAATAGCCAAAGCAATATTGAGAACGAAAAATGGAGCTGGGGGAATCAGGCTCCTGGACTTCAGATTATAACACAAAGCTACAGTAATCGAGAAAGTGTGGTACTGGCACAAAAACAGAAATATAGATCAATGGAACAGGATAGAAAGCCCAGAGATAAACCCACGCACATACGGTCACCTTATCTTTGATAAAGGAGGCAAGAATATACAATGGAGAAAAGACAGCCTCTTCAATAAATGGTCCTGGGAAAATTGGACAGATACATGTAAAAGTATGAAATTAGAATACTCCCTGACACCATACACAAAAATAAACTCAAAATGGATTAAAGACCTAAGTGTAAGGCCAGACACTATCAAGCTCTTAGAGGAAAACATAGGCAGAACACTCTATGACATAAATCACAACAAGATCCTTTTTGACCCAGCTCCTAGAGAAATGGTAATAAAAACACAAATAAACAAATGGGACCTAATGAAACTTAAAAGCTTTTGCTCAGCAAAGGAAACCATAAACAAGACCAAAAGACAACCCTCAGAATGGGAGAAAATATTTGCAAATGAAGCAACTGACAAAGGATTAATCTCCAAGATTTACAAGCAGCTCATGCAGCTCAATAACAAAAAAACAAACAACTCAATCTAAAAATGGGCAGAAGACTTAAATAGACATTTCTCCAAAGAAGATATACAGATTGCCAACAGACACATGAAAGAATGCTCAACATCATTAATCATTAGAGAAATGCAAATCAAAACTACAATGAGATATCATCTCACACCGGTCAGAATGGCCATCATCAAAAAATCTAGACACAGTAAATGCTGGAGAGGGTGTGGAGAAAAGGGAACACTCTTGCACTGTTGGTGGGAACGTAAATTGATACAGCCACTATGGAGAACAGTATGGAGGTTCCTTAAAAAACTACAAATAGAACTACCATACGACCCAGCAATCCCACTACTGGGCATATACCCTGAGAAAACCATAATTCAAAAAGAGTCATGTACCAAAATGTTCATTGCAGCTCTATTTACAATAGCCAGGACATGGAAGCAACCTAAGTGTCCATCATTGGATGAATGGATAAAGAAGATGTGGCACATATATACAATGGAATATTACTCAGCCATAAAAAGAAATGAAATGGAGGTATTTGTAGTGAGGTGGATGGAGTTAGAGTCTGTCATACAGAGTGAAGTAAGCCAGAAAGAGAAAAACAAATACAGTATGCTAACACATATATATGGAATCTAAGGGAAGATAAAGGTCATGAAGAACCTAGTGGCAAGAGGGGAATAAAGACACAGACCTACTAGAGGATGGACTTGAGGATATGGGGAGGGGGAGGGGTAAGATGTGACAGGGTGAGAGAGTGGCATAGACATATATACACTACCAAAGGTAAAATAAATAGCTAGTGAGAAGCAACCGCATAGCACAGGGAGATCAGCTCGGTGCTTTGTGTCCACCTAGAGGGGTGGGATAGGGAGAGTGGGAGGGAGGGAGATGCAAGAGGGAAGAGATATGGGAACATATGTATATGTATAACTGATTCACTTTGTTATAAAGCAGAAACTAACACACCATTGTAAAGCAATTATACTCCAATAAAGATGTTTAAAAAATAAATTAATTAAATAAATAAAATAAAGCGGAACAGCAAATAAGACCACAAAAAAAAAAAAAAAGAGTTGTAGATGGGTTAGAATAATCACTTCAGATAAAATAAGAAATGGTTAAGTTAATTTGTACATTATTTCTTTCCTTCATTCCTTCATTGTCTTAATAAATATTTATGCAGATGTACTATATACCAGGCACTGTGTTCTATTCTAGGTTTAGAAAGTTAAAAAGGAAAGAATTATGCTGCATTGATCAGAACATAATTTTCAATAGCTTAACAGAATAATCATGCATTTCTTGCTTATGTCTAGGTCTGACAAGATGTTTTGGATGTGCTGATTCAGAGATCATAGTCTCCTTGGAATCCACGCCTGGATACGCCACACTTAGCAGGCTCATAGGCAAAGAGAACAAGGGAGAAGAGGATACCACAGGATGTTCTGTGTCCAGGCCTGGAAGTGGTCTACTATTCCACTCGCCAGAATCCAGTTGTGTAGCCCGACTGCAATGACAAGGGAGGCTAGGAAAAATAAGCTCCAGTATGTGCTGGAAGAGAAAATGAAATTGCCAGAAATTGCCAGTCCCTGCACACAGGGAATTTTCAATGATATATATAATCATAAGACAATACAAAGATTAGTTCCAGGCTCCTAGTGTTGCTTTCTATAACTATTTGTTGGGTGAATAAGTGAATTCAGAGAGGGACCAGAAGATAGGGTTTGGGGAGGTGAGGTGAAGAAAATAGTGGGAAGAGTTGTAAGAAGTTGGATAGGTTTTCAGTGTTTTTCAATGGGGGACTTTCTTAGAAGTTTGGGTCAGACAATTCCTCATTATCTTAACTCCCCTTTGCATTAAGGACAGTAGCTCCAGGGTGCTATAATAGTTATACTTCCATTGCACTTACTATGTGACAAGCATTGTTAAGAATGATTTCTGTATATTTAACACATGTAATCTTCACAGTAATCTTATGAGATAAATATTCTTAGTCCCATAATAATAAGAAAATCAAGGCACATGTTAAGTAACTTGCCAGTCACACGTCAGTCATTGTGACAATGAAAACACTCCCCAACATTTCCAAATGCTGCATAAGGATAGAGTTCTAACTTGGTTGACAAGAACCAAATATAATTCCACTGTCATCTGGCTTCAATTATTGAAGCTGAGAACTCAGTGGATCATGTATATTGAGGTGATCTGGCTACTTTTAAGATCTTGCCTTTGGTATTTTGAAATTTCACTACCATGTGCTTATGGAGTGTATTTCTTTTTATATATTCTTCATTGGATTCATTGGTCTTCTGAGTCCTGAGGATTGATATCTTTTTATCATTTCCAGAAAAATTTCAGCCATTATCTCTTTTAAGTTCCCTCCCCTATTCTCTACATTTTCTCTCTGTGGAACTTCCATTAAATGTGTGTAGGTTTTCTCCCTCTACCTCCTATGTTCCTGATCTATTTCTTTGGTATCCTTGTGTCTCTAGTTTGCATTTTTGAGTTTCTTTAGCTCTACCATCTCCCAGTTTACTAATTTTCTTTTCAGCCATTTCCAATCTGGTATGTATCCAAAACATTGAGTTTCTAATGTCAAGATTATATTTTTCATTTTTGAAATTTATTTTACTACTTTTCACAAATTTGCTTAATCAATTGTTCTTTTATCATACTTTGAATTATTTTATATCTTTAAACATACTTAATTCTCCCTTGTTATCAGTTCTTATATCTGTAGTTTTAAAGAAGTGAATATAGTAGTTTGTTGTTTCTGTTGACTCTCACCCCTAGTACCTTGTTTTTATGTGTGTTTACTAACTTTTTATTGTGAGCTGATTTTCCTTGGAGCTTTCCCTGTGAGATTTCTTTGACAACCAAGTTCAACTTGTTTTCCTCCAGAGAGCACAACTATCTGGAAGTGCTTTAAAGTAAAATATTTTTGAGTGGGTGTTGGGGGTAAAAAAATCATGTGAATGCAGGCTTAAGGTTAGGAATTATTAGAACTTTTCTTTTTTTCTGTCTTCACAGAGTGTGACAGGTATATCTCTCTGTGAGAATGGTTAATTTTTTCCTATGTCACCTAATGAGAATATTGTCCTTTTTTATTTTTAAATAGATCTTTATTGGAGTATAATTGCTTCACAATACTGTGTTAGTTTCTGTTGTACACCAAAGCGAATCAGCCATATGCATACATATGTCCCCATATCTCCTCCCTCTTGAGCTTCCCTCCCGTCCTCCCTATCCCACCCCTCTAGGTCATCGCAAAGCACTGAGCTGATCTCTCTGTTCTATGCTGGAGAATATTGTCTTTTAAGTGTCCAGATTTTATGCCAGGGTTTAAACATCTACCCTAGTCAGGGCCCCAGTTTTTTCTCTTTACCACACAGGTGGTCCATTAAAAGCCAGTGCCCACTTTCCACCTTCTTGGGTTTTTTTTGGCCTCTGAAGATTCCTTAATTCCTCTGCCAGCATTAATCAAGAATCCTTTTTGAAAAATATTTTATACAATATCGTGAGGTGTGTCCTACTAGGAAGGGTTCCTCTGAACCTCAGACTGCCATATTTCCAGCAACAAAAGTCAACGTTGAATGTTTTCTCAGAGACCAGACCTTAAAGTCTTTGCATGCTGTACATCGTAAGCCTGTTTATGTGAACTGGTGGATTATATAATATATTTTAGACTATTATAAATGAAAAAGCCACAAAAAGATTCCCTACAAAGGAACCGTAAATATAAAATATTAAAATACAAGCACAGGCAGACAAAAGGAAATTACAAAGCTGACTCTTCTCCTGCCCTTCTTTGACAACTATGTTAGGAGGTAAAAAGCAAATGATAATCTAATCGCATACGAGAGGAAGAGGTAGTCTAATAAAATTAGTCAAACAATCAGGAAGGCCACTTGAGACATGAATTTAAGCCATGATGTTTAGCAATAAACTCTGTGCTATGAGAGAATTATATTTTAAGGTATTAGATAATTATACTAACACACTTAGGTAATTTTATATGGAGGGAATACATACTTACATGCTTAGTTTTCTTTCTTTCTTTCTTTCTCTCTCTCTCTTTCTTTCTTTCCTTCTTTCATCTTGCTTTCTTGTTTTCTTTTCTATTTAAGCATAGCTAATTGTAAAACAAATCTTGGAGACCACTGTTATAATCAATTATCTTACATTTTTGTAGACAGTAAAGAGCTACTAAAGGTTTTGAGCCAAACAGTAACATAATTATATTGCTATTTAGAAAGATTAATTGTAAAATTTAGGGTGAATCTTAAGGAGCAAGACTGGTTTCTGATGATCTAACTTAATGTTCAGGACAGCTTCCTCTTTCTGTGTCCTCAATTATAGCTTGATGCTAGTTTCTAACAAACCTAAAAAGTGTGATTGGCAGTTAAATTGGAATTATCATCAATTATGTTATGTTAATGAGGTGACTTCCTTCACTGTGTTTTAAAAATCATGACCCAAAATAATTTATTTTAAAAAATTAACTGTGCTTCAGAGTCATGACCAAAAACACTTGATCAACTGTTCAAGCAGAACTTTTAAAAAATTATTGTCAGTAAGTCTGGCACACAATACAGTGTAATTAATTGAATATTATCAATAATTTCGCTTTAAGGTTATAATTGCTGTGGCCAGTGTACTGTGGTTCAAACTAAGAGAATGAAACTTCTAGCAGAAAATTTAGTAATTTTTTGTTTGTTTCTTTCTATATAGTATGTTTCATATTCATTCACAAGATTTCGTATTCATTTTCCTTTCTTTTGAGGAGATTAAAGACAGGAGATTAAGGACAAGTTTACCATATTTGTTCTCACAGCATCGCAGTGAGGTAAATAAATACATGTTCAACATCACAGTGTTGGATCTTCTTCCACATTATGATGTTCTTTTCCTCAGAGCAGCCCAGGAGAGTTGTAAGGTTGCATTGCTTTTATTGCCATGGTGCTCAGAGACTACATGTGTTGCTAAGGACCTCTGTCTTTTCTCTGGGAGAAAAGCTATAATTGATAGAAGAGTTCGAGTTGGAGAGATAAGAGAAAATAAAGATACTAAAAGGAAATGCCTCTAGAATTGATTTATTTTTATTTTTATTTTTTTCTTATAAATTTATTTATTTATTATTTATGTTTGGCTGCGTTGGGTCTTCGTGGCTGTGCGCAGGCTTTCTCTAGTTGCAGCGAGCAGGGGCTACTCTTCTTTGCTGTGCACGGGCTTCTCATTGCAGTGGCTTCTCTTGTTGTGTGTAGAGCACGGGCTCTAGGTGCGCGTGCTTCAGTAGTTGTGGCGCACGGGCTTAGTTGCTCCGCGGCATGTGGGATCTTCCCGGACCAGGGCTTGAACCTGTGTCTCCTGCATTGGCAGGTGGATCCTTAACCACGGCAACACCAGGGAAGTCCCAATTTTTTTTTTTTTAAAGATAAAAGAAAAAGGGGCCAGTGAAAGAGGTCTTGGCTTGAGTAAGCGTGTTTAATGTGGTAACAATGAGGGTGGTCACATTCTTGGTTAGTCATTAAGGATTTTGGAGGGCTAAGAATGAACAAAAGCAAACATAACCAAGGAAATCAAAAGGATAATTTACTGTCCAGAATGCATACACACACAATGTCAATGATTCTCGATCAATTAAATACACCCAAACATGTAGATCCAGGTCCTAAAAGCTAAGGTGTGTTATACAAAAGAGTGAAGCTGTAAGTAATAATTTCTGGACTACCCAGAAAATCAATGATAAAAATTTTTAAAAAGCTTTCAAGGGTCTAATAATGGCCCTTATTTTGGAAACCAAACTAAGTGATTATGGTATGTGTTAGCTAAGTAATGTGTGTGATTTTTCTTTCCCCAGTTTCCACCACTAAGGGTTATGCCCTCTGTGCGTTCTGTGGGTAAGTTTTCTTTATTGGGAACCAGAAGTGAACGATTTAATCATTATTTCCTTCTAACATGTAGGCAGAAACCATATTTGATATGCGTTTTTATCTCTAGAGTCTAGGACAGTACTTGACACCCAGGAGTAAGTGTTGAATGATTTTTCTTTAATGAATGATAACTTTTCATTACAATATTTCTCTCAGCCAAAATAATTACCCAATAGGTATGTTTTACTAACCAATTCTTTATAAAAAGTTGAGTAGCTTTGTAAAGGGTCTTTCTTGTTAGAGAGATCCTGTAAGGTCTCCATGCAGACATAAGGAATATAAAGACTTTACCAAATTCTGGCAGTTCACGTGAATGAAAGGAAGAGGTGTGGTGTGTTTATTCAGGCAAAACAATAATAATTGTCTGAAAAAATTAACCCCATAATAATTTTTTAAAAGAGGAAAATAACAAAAGTCAACATTAATACACAATTAATGATAGAACAGCATTCTGTTATCTTTCCTAAAGCAACTTATTCTTATTTTTCCTGTAAGGAGATACAGGATTGTCATGCCTGAATCCTAGATCAGCCATTTTCTAATTGGTGACCTTGGGTAAGTTACTTACTTTTTCTGTGCTTTGATTCTCTCCTGTGTACCATAGAGATTATAATAGTTCCAACTTTCTGGGGTCCTTGGAAGGAATAAATGAGAAAATATATTTGAAATATTTAGAAGACTGGACAGACTCACATGTAGTAGAGGCTCAATAAAGTTAGCTACTGTTACTATTCCTGAAACAACAATTTAGATAAACTTACCAATGAGCATTATTCATTAGAATCAAATGGCAAAGGAAACTTCTGAGCAAGTTAGTGCTTTACCATTTATGCACATTCTTTTTTCAAGGACTGAGAATATAACTTCACAGCACTGCATCAGATTAACTAACTTTGCCCAGAGAGAACTTACTACCCCACCATGCTCTGGACACAATGGCATAGTAGAAGCTATGATTCTTTCCTTCCCTGAACTCCTCACGTGTCTCTTGCCTCCTCTGCAAACTATAAATACCTGGGAGACAAAGATGGGCTTGATTTAATTCACCTCTGAATTCCAGAGCCTATCACAGTATCTGGCACTTTGCAAATGCTCACTAGATGTTTACTGAATGGATGATTAGCCATCACCCCATTTTAGCTCTCTTTTTGACTGTTCTCCTGAGCTCCAGAGGCACAGAACCATATACCAACTACATGTCTCCACTTGGATGTCCCAGCTACCTCACCTCACCAGGGTGATGCCTAGAGAGTTCCTCATTCTGCATTTTTGTCTTGGTGTCATGTAGCAGACACCGACAGCATGTGTCTTCAAAAGTATCACTGTTTCTTCACTGTCTCTGGAACTTGCATTTTCTCTCCATTGCACTGCAAGTTTCCTCGTCTCTTCGTGCCCTGCCTTTTGTTTTTACAGCCCTCTCTCCCCACTCCCAAGTCCAGTGCATTCTCCTGCCAAAGTATTCTTTCTAAAATGCAAATCTAACCACAACGCTTCTTTGTATCAAATCTTCCAATGTCATCCCAAGAAGTTTGGCTAAAATTTTAATTCTTTAGTATGGCATCGTAGGCACTTATTTTTTCTCCTCTCGATATCTAGCCTCTTCTTTCCCACACTCCAGCTCACCCAGACATTTGGGTGACTTGCAGTCTCTGAACAGGTCCTCTACTTTCACAGATTCAAGATTTGTATATATGCTGTTTTCACTGCTGGGGGCATTCTCCCCTTCCCTTTACCTGGTCAACTCTAAAGTTCTGTATCATCTCCTGTGGGAAACATTCTCTACTCTCTCCATTTGGATTCCGTTTCCCGTGTGCTCAACTCTAACACATTCCCAGTTGTATAACTGTCTTTTTACTTCCCTGCACCCAGTGTTAGACTGAATTCTTGAGGTCAGAATGAAAAGAGCACTAAATGGGGAGTCAAAAGAAGTAGCCTCTACTCTCAGCCTTGCTGTCAACTCTCGTCTTACTATAGACAAATTATGAATGACGGTGGACCTCAGCTTTTATTGTATTCATTACAGTGCTCACCTAGATTATCTTTACATGGAATTGCAATAATCCCATAGGGAATACTTTAAAAATACATTTGTGGTATCTTTTATTCTATTCATTTCTGCAAAAGCTGATTTCCATAAGACAAACCCACCTGGGCAATACTTATTGACTGCTAGTCACAATTGACAAGGAGACCAAGACCCAGCAACTCAGAGCAAAGCAATGTAGTCAGAAATATTCTTCTGCTCTCTGCCATATAATTTTCACCAACTAAAATAAGTATTGTAAAGGCCAAAACCAAACCAAACAAAAACAACCAAGAGCCTTATAATATATGAGCATAAGGTACAAAGAGGCAAAGCCAAGAAAGGAAGCCAGATACAGGCAGAAATTTATCAGGATGTGCCTGTATGATAATTTAGGGATTAAGAGCAATACTTTTAAAGTCAGACTTCCTGGGCTCAAATCCTAACTCCTTTATTTATTAGCTGTAACATATGGACAAGTTCTGAGCCTCATTTTCCTTGCTTATCAAATAGGGATAATAATAATAAAACATACCCCATAGTGATGTTGTGAGGATGAAATCAATTAATTCATATGAAGTCTTTATAAAATGCCTGGTGCCAGTAATTTATGAAGCTATAGGTATTAAGAGGAAATAAAGGACAGTAACTTAATCAAACCATAAAACGCAGCCACTGCATTTCAAAACAAAAAGCCAAACACGGTTTTCTGAAGAATTAATCTATTTAATCAGAGATTATTAGATAATACTGGTTGAAATATTGACCAGAATCATCCTTAATGTTGGCATTCTGCCTAGCCTGCCAGTAGTTGTATGTTTGCCCTAAGCTACGTTACAGAAGAGTGTAATATTTGGAAAACAAAAAAAGCAGAACCCTTAAGATAAGTATCACTGACCAAGAATTGAAACCTTACTTCTGCACCAAGCCTTTTGAATTTAGTTGGATAGTAATCACTTTATGTATGATCAGAATTAAAAATACATTTACATTAATAAAAATACCTATAACCTGCTGAAATTACATTAAATGGTTCATAACAGAAAATTGTTCAAATAAAAACAAAATCAAACTAAACTTTTCAGCAATGTATTAACTTAGACTTACTGCAAAATACCTTATGGCCTATCATGAAAAAATCTTGGAAAGCAACATTCTGAGTCAGTGACAGATAACAGTTGGGGTCAGTTTTACATTAAAAACATACACCTGGTTGGTTTAAGAATCTACTTGAGGTATTTGACAATAATCTCCTGGATCATAGGACAATCAACTCTGTATTGAACATTGATCCCAACGGGCTAGAACTGAACATCACTTCAGCTGTGTACATACCTTGGCCTGAACATGGACATTGAACCATTAACCAGTTTTCCATACAAATATTTTTTGTAAGATTTGGACATCAAATAAAGTCCAATGTGTTTCAATTGAAACAGTCATATGGTATCTCTAGAGGAATAGTTTGGCAAATACAAATGTAAGTATTGAACACATATGCTAGAAAGGCAATAGGCATTTTCTTGGAGCTAAGGATATGAGTTTTAATTCAAAACGGAGCTCAATTTAAGCAGTTTATTTATTCATTTATTTTAATGAATCAGTAAGGACAAGAGTTATATTTTATGTAGCCAATAAATGTTATCCTTCAAAACCAAGCCAAAGACACTCAGAAAGATTTTGGCAGGAACGTAAGAACCACTGGTATGGTAGTCTCTCAAGACTCAAACCAAATAACATATGATGAAAGTTCAAACTCAGTCTGGAGAATATTTTCAAGCTTGGTTTTGTTCAGGATGAACTTTTAAAGTATTTCTTTTTGTGGTAAAATATATATAACATATATATATATATAAATTTACCATTTTAGCCATTTTAAAGTGTACAGTTCAGTGGTATTAAGTACATTCACATTGTTGTGCAACAATCACCACCATCCACCTCCAGAAATTCTTCATCATCTCAGTGAATGAGTAGTTTTAGAATATATACAGGTTTGGCTTTTTCCAAATGGATTCCCTAAAAATGTCTTTTTAAAGAAACTTTTGATGACTTCACAGTTCCTTAAAAGAATGTGTATCTGAGTTCGCAGTATAAGTTGTTTGTTCAAATGCATGCTCTGCTCATTCTGTTCTTTAATTGTCTACTTGGGAGCGCTGGAAAACAGCCCTACTGGGAATAGATGCAAAGCAGTGTTGATGAGCAGAAAGTTACCTTGGATTATATTTACATCCAATGCGAAGCAGTGTAAGCATTCCGCAGTGTAAAAATAGTGATATCAATTATGCACATGAGTGATCACTATTCCACTTTATCAAATAATTTCTAGACCTACTATCATAGTGGTCCTATTTTTTAAAAGCTACATCTGAAGAAATTGAGAAAAAAGAGAACACCAATGGTTTGACGTGTCCAACTCTCCTACCAAGCTAGATAATCATATCTTTCATTTCAAGATGACAGCAGGTCTCTAAATATTATGTATAGAATGGAATTAATAGAGTTAATATATGACTTCTCAAGTTGGAGGAAAGCTTTGTGCTTTGAGTTGAGCTTGGAACAGGCATTATAATATTACTGAATTGGCTGTAGAGTTGGTGAGATTACCTTGATTCTGAATCTAATTTAGGGGCCAGTTCATAGAGATTGAGGATTCTTAGATGACATGAACCGTAACACCTACAGAGCTCAAGTATGTCAAGAAATTGAATTTCCAGACCATTCCTACTCAGAGGGACTCCTTAGGTGTGTAATTCTTTTTTTAAAAAAATTAATTAATTAATTAATTTTTGGCTGCTTTGGGTCTTCATTGCTGTGCGCGGGCTTTCTCTGGTTGCGGCAAGCGGGCTTCTCATTGTGGTGGCTTCTCTTGTTGCAGAGCACGGGCTCTAGGCGCGCGGGCTTCAGTAGTTGTGGCACGTGGGCTCAGTAGTTGTGGCTCACGGGCTTAGTTGCTCCGTGGCATATGGGATCTTACCGGACCAGGGCTCAAACCCCTGTCCCCTGCATCGGCAGGCGGATTCTCAACCACTGCGCCACCAGGGAAGTCCCGGTGTGTAATTCTTGAAGGAAGGGATCTTGTCAGCCTTGTTCATCTCTGTACCACTGATTTCTGGAACAGTGCCAGTCACACAGAAGGAACTCAAGAAATGTTTCTAGAATGAAAGAATAAACCCTTACCCACCTCCGCACATACACACACATCTCTTGATACCACCGGCATGAGGGTACAAATGAGATAACATTAACATTAATTTTGCAAATTTAACAGGTTCAGTGCTTCCTCTGTCTGACTGATTTATTAGCCTCCCTCTCCCCAAGTCTCCTGCAGTTTTTGTAGGTGTCCCTAACATGTGCCTCACTTGTGTATAAGAAGTCTACTCCAGCTCTTCTGACCTGGCTTCCCTGTTGCTGCTTCCTGTGGCACAAACAACTTGAGGGAGTGTCTCTTTATTCTCTTTGCTGTGGCTGAACAATGAGAGAATGTGAGCACGGTGCTGCCCTTGAAAAGAGTGCTTGTCCTGATGCTTCCGTGGCTGAAAAATCTTGAGTGTGCCGAATGGCAGAGTGTATATTTCAGTTTTCTGAGCACTGGAGCCATGCGGCATCCCACAAGGAAATAGGGAGAATCCTTCTTTCACGCCAACTTGATGTTACACTTGGACGCTAGGAATCCACAAAGCCTATCTGATTTTCTTCAGTGTCCACTAGTACAAACATGTCTTACTTGTACAAAAAGGTTCTCAGTTACTGCATTAGTTCTTCCTTGCCGCTGCACGTGTAAGTGAAAGTGCACTGCATTTAAGCCAGACCAGTTTCCCTCCTGCTGTCTTGTTTAGATTTTTTTTTTCTCTTGGCGACATTCTTTGTTTTTATTTTTCTCCATTTAATGTTCCCAAAGAGAGCTTTTGCTATCCATCTGCACTTTAAAATTAATAAAGCTTTCTTTCTTTCTTATTTTTTTAGATAAAACATGCAAATAGATTTCTTCCCGTTTCCTAATGGATTGTTTTGTGCGTCTTCCTGGGTACATCTACTCCACTCTGGAGGTCACAGCCATGAGGGACTCTGTGCCCATTATTAAGCTAATGTCTCCCAGCTACAGACCCACCCTTCTTTACTCAGCTGGAAGTGGACTGGGGTTGGTTGAACCACCTCTTTCCTTGGCCAGCTAGTGGCCTATTAGGTTCTGCCAAGAGCGGGCACGAGAGGGAGACTTCACACCGGAGGAGGAAGGAGGCACTTACAGTTTCCTGTTTCTTCTTGTTGGCTGTACCTCTGAGTGTCCTCTAGCAACACTTCTTCACTCTGAAAGTGGCAGTCCGTTCCAGTAGTAGCCCTTGATTCCAGGTCCTGGTTTTTGGAACACTCACAGGACCAGCCTCACTCTCCCCCCTCAGGGACACTAACTCCAGCTGACTGCCCCCCCACCCCCCCACCCCCCCAACACTCCTCAGAGGTCTGTGTTCCCAGCTCCATGGCCTTAAGGGTCTGAGTTTCAGCAACATGGACATTTGCTTCAAGCTTATAAGTTTAAATAACCTCTTTCCCTTTGTTCCTCCAGGCCAGAAGTGGTAACTGCTTCCTGCATATGCTAACTCCATGGTATTCTAAGGTAATTTTTTGCCTTTTTGGTCCCTCAGTAACTAGTGAGTATTTCTATTTCTTAAATTCTCTCTGTTAAGATAACTGGTGTGTGGTCTCCTGATCGGACTCTGACTGACCCTGTCTCCCTCTTGTCGATGACTTCAATGCCTTTGTAACTGGCTTATCTTGCTATTTACCCTGAGTACGCTGGTTTCATGTTTGCTCTCAAAATACCAAATTTAGCCTGATGGTCAATATTAATCTCAAAATGACTGACTGTGACGGTTAATTTTATGTGTCAGATTGACTGCACCACAGGGTGCCTAGTATTTGGACAAACATTATTCTAGGTATTTCTGTGAGGGTGGTTTTAGATGAGATTAACATTTAAATTGGTAAATTTTGAATAAAGCAGATTGCCTTACCTCATGTGGCTGGGTTCGTTCAATCAGTGGAAGGTCTGAATAGAACAAAAAAAACCACCAGCTTTCTTGAGCAAAAAAGAATTCTCCGGCAGATGGCCTTTGGACTTCATCTGCAGCACTGGCTCTTCTGATTCTATAGCAGGTGACCTTTGAACTGGAATTGCAGCATCAGCTCTCCTGGGTCTCCAGCCTGCCAGCCCAGCCTGAAGATTTTGGACTTTGCAGCCTCCATAATTGCATGAGCCAATTCCTTCTAATAAATCTCTTTAAATAAATAAATCCTATTGATTCTGTTTCTCTGGAGAACCTTAACTAATACAATAACTATTGGATATTTCTTGAAGAAATATTAACTGTTCTGGTTTTGCCTCTTATACACTCTGCTACATTGGCTGGTTTGCTGGAAGCTGTTACTTCTCTTGCCAAACTTGGTGACTATTTATGGACAAAGTGTTCCTGGAGTACCTCTTTTCTTGAAAAAGAGCAGTATATTTTCTATATGTTATTTTATTTTGAAATTTCTCCCCTTCTTGTAATTAGCAGACAGGATCACATTGATATTTAGAGAAAGAGCTTACAGCACTGTATTAGTCAGCTAGTGCTGCCATAATGCTGCATAACAAATTCTCAGTGGCTTAAAACAACAAACATTTTAGTATCCTCATTCACAAGTCTACAGGTCAGCTGGGGTGGCTCTGCTTCAGGCTTTCTGTGTTCATTCTGGGACCCCTGGCTACCCAGGGCATGATGTTATGGCAGAGAGCAGGAGAACAAAAGGGAAATCCAAACTGTGCAAGCACTTCTAAAACCTCTGGTTGTATCATGTCTGCTAGTATTACATTAGGCACAGGAAATCACATGGTGAAGTCCTAAGTCAAATGGAGGGAAATTACACTCTGTCTACTGTGAATCCACAAGGATGGGAAAGAATAATTCTATAGCACATATGTAACACATATAAAGAGATTCTTGCAAATTAATAAGAATTTTTTCCATCTTTTTAGATGGAAACCCTAATAGAAAAAATGTAGAAAATTCACAAAAGAAAAAATATAAATGACAAAGAAACATAGGATGTTCAACCTCTTCTGTAGTCAAAGACATGCTAATTTAAAACACTATAAGATGAAAGACCTGTACACTAGAAACTGTAAGGCATTGTTGAAAGAAATTGAAGAAGACACAAATAAATGGAAATATATTCCATGCTTTGGAAGAATTAACATTATTAAAATGTTACCTAAAGCAATCTATAGATTCAATACAGTCCCTATCAAACTTCCAGTGACATTTTTAACAGAAATAGAACAAAAAATTCTAAAATTTGCCTGGAACCACCAAAGACCCCAAACAACCAAGGCAATTCTGAGGAAAAAAAAATAAAAAATAAAGCTGGAGGTATCACACACCCTGATTTCAAGCTATATTACAAAGCTACAGTAATCAAAACAGCATGGTATTTGCAGAACAACAGAGAGATAACAACATAGGTCAATGGAACTGAATTAAGAGTCCAGAAATAAATCCACACATATGTGGGCAATTAATTTACGATAAAGGAGCAAAGAATAAACAATGAAGAAAGGATAGTTTCTTCAATAAATGGTGTTGGGAAACAAAAAATGAAATGATCACTATCTCACACTATAACACAAAAATCAACTCAAAATGAAATTAAAGACTTGAATGTAAGACCTGAAACCATAGAACCTTTAGAAGAAAACATAAGCAGTACGTTCTTTGACATCAGTCTTAGCAATATCTTTCTGCATGTGTCTCCTTAGGCAAGGGAAACAAAAGCAAAAGTAAGCAAATGGGACTACATCAAACCAAAAATCTTCTGCACAGCAAAGGAAACCCTCAACAATACCAAAAGACAAATCACTTAAAGAGAGGAGACATTTGCAAATTGCATATCCAATAAGGGATTAACATCCAAAATATCTAAAGAACTCATACAACTCAACAACAACAGAAAAAAGCTAATTAAAAATGGGCAGAGGACCTGAATAGACATTTTCCCAAAGAAGACATACAGATGGCCAACGGGCACATGAAAATATGTTCAACATTGTTAATCATTAGGGAAATGCAAATCAAAACCACAGTGAGATATCACCTCATGGCCATTAGAACGGCTGTTATAAAAAGGCAAGGAATAACAATGTTGGAGAGGATGTAGAGAAAAGGGAACCCTCACACACTGTTGATGGGAGTGTAAATAGGTATAGCCGCAGTGGAAAACAGTATGGAGATTCTCAAAAAATTAAGAATAGAACTATCATATGATCCTTCTATCCCACTTCTGGGTATTTATCTAAAGAAAATGAAAACACCAATTCAAAAAGATACATGCACCCTTATATTCATTATAGAATTATTAATAATAGACAAGATATGGAAACAACCTATGATCAATGGATGGATGAATAAAGAAGATGTGGTACATATATACAATGGAATTCTACTCAGCCGTAGAAAAGATGAAATCTTGCCATTTGTAACAACATGGATGGACCTTGAGTGTATTATGTTAAGTGAAATAAGTCAGACAAAGACAAATACCGTATGATTTCACTCATATGTGTATTTTAAAAAACAAACAAACAAAGAAACAGAAAACCAAAATAAATGAATTAGCCAAACCAAACAAAAACATGTGGGTACAGAGAATAGAGTAGTGGTTACCAAAGAAGGGGTAGGGGAGGAGGGAAAAATGGGTAAATGGGATCAACTGTATGGTAATGGGTAGAAACTAAATTTTTGGTGTTGATCATGCTGTAGTGTATACAGAAGTAGAAATATAATGTTGTCCACATGAAACCTATATGATGTTATAGACTAATGTTACCTCAATAAAACATAAATAAAATTGAGACATATCAATTTTTAAAAAGGGCAAGACTAAGCTATAGTTTTTAGACATGCCTAGTTGGATAATAAAACCACAAATATATGCAAGGAAGGATTACTATAAAAAGTAAGGATAGTGGTTACTTTTGAAGGGAAGGAGTATGTTAAGGGGAAATTACAGGGATTGGCTGACAAAGTTGTATTTCTTGATCTGTTTAGTAGTTAGGATTGTGTTTACCTTATTATAATGCACTAAGATGCACATTTGTTCTGTGTGGTTTTCTGTGTATGTATTTTACTGTACAATAAAAAGATTTTAAAAGTAAAAAACAAAACAAAAAACAACTATGAGATGTTTTTACTCATAAGATTGAAAAAGAATAAAATAATTAACATTAACTCATATTAGCTGGAGAATGAGTTTGTGCAACCTTTGTAGATGTCAGTCTGGCAATGGGTATTATCATTTTGAATGCATATAACCAGTTACTCAGCAATTCCCCTTCTAAAAATTAAAAAAAAATTGTGCAAAAATTTATGTACCAAATATTTACTATGGGAGAAAAGAAAAAATCGGCCAAACGAATTGAAGAAAAATTTTTGGTGTCTTGCTTTTGCCTGAATATTATCATTATATACATGGCAGAGCTAAATTGATCATTTCATCTGTGGTATATAATCACAAATTTTGCACAGTGACATAGAAGATTAAATTTACCAATAAAGTAACAAATTTACCACCACCAACATAATGAATTTCCTTTCTGCACTAAAAAATGTGCTTTTACTGTGAAATGTTAAAAAATATCTCTACAGGAAGGAAAAAATGAGATTAAAAATAAAGATAAAACAGAAAAAATGAAAAAAGAAAGGTTATCAGGCAACTCATTTTAACAAACTTTTTGGGTTTCATTGTGGGCCTTTGAAAAGGCTGACTTTTACAGCTTTTCACCCAGAGCTTGCAAACCTTAGCACTTAACACACTTTGTCAGAATCCTGTTTAGCAGATATTATGAAACTAGCATGGAAGGAAAAGATGTGCAGCATAATTGATGTTGAGCATTTTCCAGAAGTTTCTAGTAAAAAGTGACCTGAAGTGGTCGACTCAGGCTCATAATTCTGAGGGACTTCCCAGCCAGGCAAGCATGCAGTGGGGTGGTGGAGGGACAGCTCCCCAGTTGCCGCTAACAGGCTATGGGTCTGATAAGATCTGTATTACAGACTTCCTGTGTGCCTTAAACAGCCCTACAACTCTCACGATTATGAAATAAGCATACCAAATACTTGAACTGATTGCAATATTCTCACTTTCAATTTTTATGGAAATTATTTTCCAAAACTATATATCATAAAAATATTATTCAATAGTTAGAATACTTGATTCTCTGTCTCATACCTTGCATAGCCTCTGTTTCCCCAAGATTCTCTCCGCTCCTTTTGTTTTAAAGACAGAGGGGTTGGTGGTGGGCAGAGGTGGTTGAGAAAGAATAAGGCAACCAGGGCTCTAATGCTTTCTCTGCTGACTTTTGACCAATCCCCTTTTTTCTGCCCTGAATCTCAAGTTCACTTTTGTGGGTCCTGGGATCCTAGGGTCTCGTGGGTTCTTCAGGGTTATTGGGGTGGCATCTCCTCAATATATGTCCTTCTCCCCACCTTTAGGGAAACTTGGGTCATTACTTGACTACATGGATTTAATCAAGTGCCAGTCCCACAACTTGCTTCCTGTCTGCCACAATATTTTTTGAAATGTTTCCTATATGCTTGACTCCTCCCCTTTTTCTTGTCCTTTCTGACTATACCTTCTGTATACTTGCACCGCCTTTTTAGTCGGGCTTGGGGATATTAACAAGTGTTGTTAATATGTCAGGCTTAACCAGCTGTTTGAAAGAACAAGTCTGGAAATTTAAACGACAGGATTCAAACTAGCCGTGAATAATGAAAAAGAGAAAATTTTAAAAACTTCAAGTAAAGGATGTATAAGAATTTTGATTTTTCAGTTTCTGAAAAGGTGATCAATCCATACATTTAATTTGAGCACATCCACTATACAACTTTTAAGACAATGCACGAAAAAGCTTCAACACTTGTTTTTTAAATGTTTCTTTCTTTTGTGGTGGTGGTGGTGTGGAGTGGGTATGGTGGTGGTGGGACACATTTCTTTGAAAAGCACATTTTTCAGGAGTTTTGCTATCCTGATTCTTTGAATTTATAAATAGGGCTTAATGAATAGGATCCAAAGAATGAGAACTAGAACTAAACACTCAACTAGCTGAAGTTCAAACTTCACTTTTTGAAGTTCATAGGGTGTTAAAAGATGCCTTTGATTTCGGTAAAAGATAAAAGATGGTTTTGATTTTTTTTTTAAAAAGAATGTAATACTTTGCATCTGCTAAAACTGATAAAACGAACCACGAACAGCGACTTAATCTTGGTAGCTGATATTCATCTGAGCACAGTTTTGCTCAAGCTGGGTAACTGAAGAGACTTTGCTGTTGTCCAGAGCACACGTCTCTCATCTGCTGTTTTAAAACGGAAAACAAGTAGAAAGTTAAAATTGAGGTAGGATTACCACTACATTCAAATAAATAAAATAAAAGACAAAGATTTGACTCTGAACACTTACAAAAACATAGTAGCATATTAACATGAAGTTTAAGTCAATATAACATAGTTTCATATGAATTTCTATTTATTTGTAGAAAAGAAACCTGGCTTTTCAAATTGAGCCTCACCAAATCTCTGCAGTTAGCAAGTCTCCATTAATTTAAGATCTGCTCCTTACTCTGGGCTTTTGGGAAATGGAATTAGGTCACTCAATATTTCATGAACCACTAAAAAACCAAAATATAATTTATTAGAATATACTAAAAATACACTTGCCAAATAAATCACAAAATTACTGTCAGTTATTTAGCAAATCTTCTTTCCAAGTGTTGCATCAAATTATAGAGAACTGGGTCCTTTTAACAAATAGCATAACCAGTAGAGGGATAAATTTGCATGGGAAAGGGAATACTTGCACCTGTCTATCAAAGCATCTTTTATCTAAGATAGAGATGGAAACCTGAAAACTGTCTTACACAGATTTTTCTTTTAAAGTGTTCTTACCAGACACCCAAAAGCACGTGTTATAAAAAAAAAAAAAATCTTTACTGGAGACATCTAATAGGGCTGGTACCAGTGTTCAATACATGTCGGTTGTGTGAATGTCAATTGAGCGATAATCTCATGTTAATTACTCATTTCTTTGTGCTTTTCATTCCTTGGTTAAACACAAGTATTTGATTGAGGCAGGTTGCTCTCTTTGAAAGAAATAGAACTTTGAGAGGAAAACAAATGGATTTTGAAAAGGAAGTGAATAGACAAATGGTCAAAACCACCCTTGCAAGCAATTAAACAAAAATGCTGTGATCACAGCACCGTGGTGCCTGACATTGTTACATGGGCCATAGGGACCATTTTAACATTTAGGAAGCATTCAATTCTTTTCAGAATCACATTTATCTATCTTCTTTCAGTTGTGACATCAGTCTACAGATGTCAAATTTTTACCATTTATATAAATTCTTCGAAACCCCAGGCCTTAGAGACAATTCTGGATCTTTTCCTCCAGACTATGGTGTTACATCCTAATTGAGGCCTGTAGCTTCCCATGAGCTATTGAAACTGATTATATTAACAAGATGTACATACTGCCAGGAAACATACCATTTCCAGCCTTTGTGGACTAAGTTCCAGCATTTAACAACTGATGTTTTCTCTCCATATGGCTCAGGCTCGTGAAGGACCAAAGTAGTCGTGTAGCAAAACTGTATCTTGGAGGCCAGAAAAAATTTTTTAGCATAACTTTGTTTATTGTTTTCTGGATCTTTCTGTTCCTTTGCTATAGATGAAAACTGCTTCTCCTTTGCTTATAAAAACTGTATTTATGTTTATATTCTTGTATAAGTCTGTGCTCCAAGGATTGAAGCTTCATCTAATTTCTGTATTCATCACTTAGAATTCTCCTTTCACTGGAGCTCTGTTTCCCTTGTAGACACAGGACAGCAGATGTTAGTTGTGTCAGCAAAACCAAGATTTCCTGGTTTCCTTTGTTCTAAGCAATTTCCTCACCTTGCATTACAGGCCAGTTTGAAAGATTCTGTTAGAAATCCTACATGTTTCATACAAAGGCATGCAAAATCAATTTCTAGAATGAAATGGTAAAGAAAACCAAAACAAAAACATGCTTAAGAGAAAGAATTTAGATCAGAAGTTTGCTTGATATGTATGGCCAGGCTAAAGATAGTTAAATAATCCTAAGAAATAGTATCAGCAAATTATAGAAGCCTGATAGAGTAAGAAATATAAATAACAAATACATAAGTAACATACACATAAATATTTTTAAAATTTATTTAATTAATATATATATAAAACTGTATTTCTAATATATTTATAAATACATTTATATTTATATTAAATAATAATATAATAGAAATATATGTATTATAAATATATATTTATTATATATTTCATTCTAGTGATGTATTTATGAGACCATCTAATGCAGTGATTAATAGCAAAGACTCTGAAGGCACTCTAGCTGGCTAAAATATTGGCTCTGCTGCTGTGAGAATTTGACAAATTAAAACATTAGTACTAGGTACATGATTAGCACAAATAATCAGTGTTTGCTGTTATTAGTCCTTTGTAGAGTCCTGGAAATTTTTGGATACATTCTTCTCCAAAATCTTGTTTTGCTAGATTTCGTGAGAAAAACACACCTCTTTGCATTAATATGTTTTCAAAATATGTAAAAAATCCAAATATGCAAATCATTTTAATAGATACAGCTTGGTTGCTTGCTTCTCAATAAGTTCTAGGAAAGGGTTTACTGTCACCAAAAAATTCTCCCTAAATTACACTCCTGTCTGCATTACTTTAGTGCCTGTAAATAGGAAATCCATCCCTGGGATTATCAGAGAGGGTGACCTACCTTTGATCTGAGTATCTTGCCTTTGCTGCTAGATTAGAGGACAAAATAGCTTGTGTCCTTGTAACCCTCAATCCAGAACTTTGTGTCCTTTTGGACTTAGTTTTCATGTAAGACAGAGAAATGTCTTCAGGGAAAAATTATGTTATTGAACAATAGAGCAGAAAGTGACTTTGGAGGTCACGTGGCCTACTCTTACTTTCCTAGAACTGACATTCTGAGAAGAGGTGAACTGTTTTGTGTTTACGTGACAGGGTGAAGGCAGAGGTGGGATTTAATGCATGGTCCTTCCTTTTACAGTGTGTGTTGTGATGATACAGAGGGGACAGGAATTAAATCTGGAAAAATCTTGAAAAACAAGTTAACTTACTCTGTTTTAATACTTATTGTCCCCATTCTTGACAGAAGAGTCAACATGCAATCTCATGAATAAGATTCAAATGTTTGAGAAATTTTACATCTAGAAATACTTTCATGACAAGCCCTAGTCAGTTATGTAACCAGAGTCAAGTTATGTAACTATTTGTGATGTTATTTTGTGGGCATTAAATGAGATAATACATGGCAAGCCCTTTGTTCAATGCCGGCCCACAGGAAGCAATGAACAAATATTAGCTATTTTTATTACTATTATTCGCTTGTATCTGAGAATCCTCTTTCCGCCAAAAGGCTAGGCAGTAAAACATTTACTCACATTCTTGGCGATAATTACTGTATTATTCTTCACAGTACCTGAAAAGCCAGGTAAGAAAAATAGCACTATCACTGTGGAAATCTGGGAAAACACAGACGCTAAAAATTTGCAAGCACATTTCAATTACCCAAATAGGTTAGGAGGAGAAAAAGAAACATATTCTTCATTTCCTGCCTTCTCAATCCCAGGTTTAAATACTTTAGTTTTAGATGTTTTTAGTTTCTCAAATAACTGACTGTGAAAAGGAAATTGTTTGATTAAGTAAAATATACCCAAAAGCTTTAGAAGCTGAGAAGGAAGCTCTGTGGTCTTCTTCTGGAGACTTCCTTCTTTTTCCATCAACAGTGCAGCTAGAAAAGTAGAAATGGGTTTGGTTGAACACTTCCCCTTTACCAAAATAAATAAAGAGGAACTAATATGTGAGCTATTTTTAAAATATTATATTTATTTTTCCATTATTAAAGAAATATGTAATAACCAGTAATATTTATCAAGCAGAAACCACTTGCCAAGCAGTGCAGAGTGACTTGAATATATTAACCTGTTTAATCCTTTCAACTCTGAGAAATAAGAATGATTTTTATATCACGGTTTTAGAGAGGAGGAAACTGACGCTGAGGGATCTGCCTAAGGTTCCAGAGCTGGAAGGAAGTAGGGCTGGGGTTCCAATTCCAGGGCTCCAGCCGGCAGTACTCCAGACCTGAAGCCTCATTAGTGCTTTGTGTGACCACACTACTGCCCAGGTTGGAGAATAAGGAAAACAAGAATAAAATTGGACTCTGAGTTAATGTTGGGTTTCGAACAGCAGTTGGGAACTTGCTAATTATATCAGAGTTGTAAGAGTTTTCCAGCATGGGAACCGCTAGAGACAAGGAAGATACATTCCATCGGATTGTAATAGTCCTTCCAGCGATTGTGTGGACATTGTGTAACAAATTGTCACATTTATTCACAGTTATTTCTCATATGGTCCAATCTGGACGCACTGGGTCCAATCTGGATACACAGGGTGTCCGTGAAGGGCACGTGGCATGAAGAAATAACCGCCCCGCGGGGAGAGTGTGAGATGGTGGTCCACAGGGGGTTTTCACCCGGCATTTCTCACCTTTCTCTTCCCTCCATTCAAACAGAGAGTTGGCTCTGTGCATATTTCCTTGGGAGAGGATGAAGCAGAGTGAAAAATAAAAGTGGCCCAGCAACTGCTCTTCTTCCTGGCTCTTAGTTCCAAAACCTAACCACCGAGAGGGCAAGAATCCGTCAGCATAGGCTTGAAGGAAATCAATCCTCCCTTCAAACAATTGCTAATGATATTAACAATCGCTACCACTCACAGATCTGTATGCATTAGACACCTCTTGAAGCACATATGTATGTACTCATTAAATGCTCTCAAAACCCTATGAGGGAATTACTACTAATATCGTAAGAATGTTCCATGCCGGTGAGGGCTTTTGTCTGCTTTTGTTTACTGCTTTACCTCTATTATCCAGAACAGTACTTGGCAAAGATTAGGGACTCAATAAATATTTGTTGTAGAGGAAATCTGCATCTAAGGATGAAGGAATCGAGGCATAGACAGGTTAATAACGTGCCCAAAGTCCCACAGCTGGTAGTAGGCCAGGAGATTCTTCAGTATCCCCACCTGGGTTGGGGATAGAAAGAGAGGGAGGGAAAGCTGTGGTTCCTGAGCAGAGGGGATGCTAGGACCCTACTGTGTTGCCCAGGAGGTGGCAAGACCGCACTGAAGGGATAGTTGTGTTGGGAGGCGGGCAGCTGGAACTTTAGGCAGCATTGTAAGGGACTAAACTGCCACACTTGGGCAGAATGCAGGTAGGGAAGCAGCGGGGTGCTGCTGGTACGAAAGCCACACACACAAAGCCAGTGGGCGGCCTCCAGGACAGCCCGTGTTGATCAATGACCAAGGATCAAATGGCCACCCCTCCCCTGCCCGATGATTTGTTTTCCATCAGCCAAGCAGCATGGGTTGTAAAGCAGAAAATTGTTACAGAAAATGAGGAAAGTGCTGTTTGTTTTGCATATCTGATATTTTTTCCACCGAAGCATTATGTAGGGAAAGAGTATTAAATGTGTCATCAGAAGGCCTAGGCTTTAATCCTAGCTTATCCCATCCCAAATTCCTGGCCCGTTTATCTAATTTCCTTGTATCTTGTATCTCTGTTTCCTTATCTTTAAAATGGGGATTAAAAATAATTGAGGTGAGGACAAAAAGGCTTTTTTAAAGTGTAAGTTAAAACTCAGTGAAAGATAACAAATACAGTGTGTTAATTTTGTATAGCTTCCATTCCATTTGCACTTGATTTTGAGTCACATATATCTTTTTGGCAGGTAAGGGGCTGTACTTATGTCTTCTGAATTAGACTTTTTACAGACTAATATATTTAATTTCATTTCTTATATTTACAATAAATGGATGAAAAGACACTTTTCAAAGTTTAAAGCACTTAGAAGAGGAAATATTACGTGATTTATAGGTTGCTATTGTTGCCTATGAGTGTCATTTTCTGGAAGTTGAAAGCCAGACTGTCATTAAAATGTTTCATGGATAATCTGCAGGTTCAATAATGCCCAGACAGGTATTTCACTGGATCTTTTCACTCTGCTGTTCTAATATTGTAGCTGGAATTAATTCCTGCACTAAGGACTGAAAACATAAATTTCTAAAACATTTAGGCATTTGTTACTAATCTGTATCGGATTATCAGCAAGATGTAGGGGAATCTTCCGCTCCAGGTTTACTTTAAACCACACGATCCTGAAACTGAGCGAAGGGCTCTTGTGCCCACAGCACAGAAAGCCAAACTCTGACAGTGGGAATTTGCATCAGAGGAAGGATTTATTGCAGGGCACCAAGCAAGGAAGTGGGAGACAAGCCTCAGATCTACTCCAACTTGGTCTTCGCGTTAGGGTTTTTATTTTTTAAGGGGTAGAACAAAGAGGCTGGGATTAATTATTGTTTTGTGACATTTCTGTGGCATTTCTTAATCGTAGTTTTGGGAGTCAATAGGATGTGTCTGGCCAGGTGGCCTACGCTCGGGGGTCTGTTAGCTCACCTCGCCCTTGAAAAACAACCTGAGTTTGTACGTTAATGATGATATCTATAATAGCCATTTTAGTACATTCATGAGGTTATCGACAGCAGCAATCTTACTCATCTGACTCCGGTTGATGAGCGTTCTGTTAGGACAGCATTGAGGTCAGGGGGTCAAGAAGGGGAATACAATTTTGGACTGAGAAGTTAATTACAAACTCAGTCAAGGAACTTGGTTCTAGGCAGACTTAGTTTCAGCCCTTCTAAGAAAACATAGTAAGTGAAATATACTATCAGCAATGAGAATTTAGAGAGTCCTTGTAAAAATATGAATTGTGGGGAAATATACATTGGGGTCATTCATTCGTCAAATCTATATTAGTGCTTATGATGTGCCTGGCACTCCTGTGGACACTGAGGACACAACAGTAAACAGTGAAGTGCCCGCCCTTGTGGAGCTGACCTTCCACTGGGGGAGGGTGAAAACAAACAAATAAAATACATTATGTTGTCAGATGCTGTGGCGAATGAAAATCGAGCAGGTAAAGGATGAGTGTATTTGAGGAGAGGTCCAGGGAAGGGTGGTCAGCCAAGGACTCGCCAAGGAGATCTAGTGAGGCGAGGAAGCAAGCCATGTGTGTACCTGTAAAGAGGGTTTACTTGCACTCACGTTTTCCTTCTCCCCTAGGGCCTGTGGTTCTAAGACTTTAAAAATAAATGAACATGTAGCTACAGGCACACTTCAGCACCTATAACTTTGACTTTACCAACTGTTTGCAAATACCTTAGGTTATTTCCACACAGAGATCCTATAAAATGCCAAGAATAACTAGAATAACAACAAATCTTTGCAGACTTGCACTTTTTGGCAGGCATATTTCATCTAAGAAATGAAGGAAGAGACTTAGGTGGCAGTAAGTCACCTCTTCTCACATTGGCTTGTGACCATATCTCACTCATCATATAAACCCAAGATGCAGTCACGTACAAGAGCATAGAAGATACTAGAGACTCCACAGAGACACAGCCTAAGTAAGTGATCTGATTGAACTGTACAAAGATTAGAAATGAGATAGTCTTCACCCTGCATTTTACGTTTATTTTTATTACTGTCATATGCTGTACTTCTCTGAGTGACTGTCTTATAATCTGTTATTGGATTGAATTGTAAAATGGTTAATACTTAATTCCTTATTTGGAAGCTATCTGTCCATCAAAATGACTTGCAAAATTCTATCCCTTTTTTCAATTACCTGCTGAAATCTTTAAGGTGCATAACAAAGTATTTGAACATTAGCCTCCTTTGCCAGAGAGTTGAATTTGGATTGTTGTCACTTCTCTGGCAGAGACACTAGAATTTTTGAGACTGTTTTACTGTGCTCTTATAGCAATATACAGATTAGAATAAAGGCTTAGCTAAACTTAAATGGTTTTATTAAGATAGTTTGTATGTTCATTGACTGCATGAAAATTGCTTCTGGGATTAAACATTCCTGTGTTTTGTTTTTGTTAATCAGCTGAAATGTATCCATGTTATATAAAGTAAAAAGAGCCACAAACCTAGGAGAAAGAAAGGAAATACCCAAGGTAGAATTTTTTGAAAACACTATTATTTTCTATGTAAAATATTTAATTTCTAAACTAGTTTAGCATATATCAAAAGCTATATTTTCTTTTGTACTTAATGGCTACATTCATATGAGTTCATATGTGGAAGTTTCTATCCAGGGTATTTGCTAGTCATCCATCCATATGTTCCTTAAGAAACTGTATATCTTCTTTACCCCGACCAGGGATCGAACCCATGCCCCCTACAGTGGAAGTGCTGAGCCCTAACCACTGGACCACCAGGGAATTCCCTATATCTTATTTTTCAAAAAGAAGTCTAAGTCAGCTTTTTATTTATCTGCTGAATCAGGAACTTCACATGGTTTGCTTTGGAGTGGGAGGAAAACAGTGGTTAGTTTCTAGATGTAAAGGAGATCCTTAAGCACGATCAAACTTTTTCCTTCTTGTTTCTATATCATTTCAGGAAATAGACACAGCTTCCCCTACATGGGATTCCTAACACAGAATGACAGTGGCAGGGCTCAGAAATGAAGCTAACAGGAAGTAAGAGACCAGCATGACACTGGAATTTGCATAGGCCAATTAAATCATATTAAGGTCTATAATCCACCTGGGTATTACTTCTATGTATTATGGGAAGTCAAAGTCTCATTATGTATATTTTTCCTCTTTTGTCTCCAAACCATTTTAGTCTAGTCCCTTTATGCCCCCACTATAATATCTTGTCTGTCGTATATCTGAGGTTCTGTTTCGAGACTTTATGCACCTCCCTGTATCTAGTCCTGAACAAACATCACATTACCGTAATTATGTGGCTTTATATATGTCTTGCTATCTGGTGGGTCAAGTCTTCTCCTTCTGTTCTCTTAATTTTTCTTGGCTATTTTAGTCCTTAGCGTTTCCATTTGAAATTTAGGATCAGATTTGTCCGTAGAGTCTCTTGGATTTTGAATATAGACAATCATTTCTATTGCAAATAAGGACAATTTTGTCTCTTCCTTTCCACTCCTTGCGTGTGTTACTTGTTGTTGTCTAATCTTATTGAATTAGCTAGGCCATCCAGGACCATGTTAAATAGTAGGGGTGAGAGGGGGTTTCTGGTTATTCCTCACATTAAAGAAAATGCTTCCATTTGGTTCCCCATTATGTATGACGTTTGCTCTGCTTTTTGTAGAGACTCTATTAGATGAAGGAAGTTTTCTTTTATTCCCAGTTTACTAAGAGCTTTGGGTTTTTTGTTTGTTTTGGATTTTTGGTTTTTGAGAGTTTTGGTCACAAATGAGTGATTAATTTTTTGCTTATTAATTAAGCATTTATTTAACATCTGTTGAGAAGACAATATGGCTTAGAGTTTTTCCCTTTTAATCTATTGATGTAGTATAATATACAGATGAATGTTTTGGTGTTGAAACATCTTGCATTCCTGGGATAAGCCTCATCTTGTCATTACACGTATGATCAAGCCACTCAAGATCTTTGTACATCCCCTTCTCGACCAGGCCCTGCTTCACTCACATGACTATCCAGTTCTCTTAATTATACGGCTTAATCAGAAACTCTCTACATGCTTGCCCCATGCCCCTGCTGCTGGTTTCCCTGGTAACTGATGAGCCCACCTGTTGTCAATTCCCCCTATAAATGGTAGCCTCCTTCTCCCCTGAGTAGCAAAGATCATTGCTATGTCCTGTTGCCGTCTGCATTGCACGGTGGGATGTTTCTCCAGGACCTTTCGCTTGAGACTTGTAAGATTCTCTATTCAGTAACTATTGATGTCTCTGTCACTGACCCCGGGCTCTTTCTTCAGTCTTGTAGAGGCTGGGTAACTACAAGGCTTGCAGGCCTACAGGCTGCAGCCCAACATTATATTTAATATCTTTTTATACACTACTAAATGTGAATAGCTAAGAAGTTATTTAGGATGTTTATATCTATGTTTATAAGTGAGCTTAGTCTATAATCTTCCTCCTTTAACATCTTTGCACTTTTTCCATTTTTCTATTCTTTGAAACTACTTGTAAAAGATAAGGATTATCTTTCCCTTGAGGATTAAGTAAAAATTCACCTGTAAAATCATCTGGGCCTGGTATCATTCATGGGTGTGACTAATTACCAATTCCGTTTCTTTACTCCTTGTTAAATGCAGGCTTTCAGTTTCTTTTTGATTTGATTGTGTTAGTTTATGTGTTTTTCAGTGTTTCCATTTAAGTGTTCAGAGTCACTGATAGTTATTTGTAGTGTTAGCTTATGATTTTTAATCTATTTTATCTGCTATTATGACCCCTTTTTATTTGTAATTTTAATTGTCTGTGACTTTTCATATATTTTCCTCCTTATCAGTTTTGCTAGAGTTTTGCAGTTTGACCTTTTACACATTTTATATAAAAGCCTGCCAGGCTCTAGTTTCAAGCAGTACGACCCTCCAACCTCCCATCTTGTGTGGAGGATTTTTATTCCCCTTTATCCTGAAGAAGCTAAGCTCCTGGCTGCCCACTGCCTCTCTCAGAATTCCACGCCCTGCTCCCTGTATTTTGTTTCTGTTCATTTCGTCCAGGCAAAGTTTATCTTGCTCTTAATTCTAACTTTATATCTTCTTTTTATGTAATTTTCACTTTTGATGCCCCTACAGCAGAATAGGTTTATCAAAGCACACGATCTTGAGGATTTGAGTCCAGTGAAATCACACAGTACGGAGCTCTGTATTGGTACTTTACACACAATATTTTCATTACCATCTTACAGGTGAGGAAAGTAAAGCCAGGAACAAGTGACCTGCCCAAGGCCACTCAGATAATAAGTGGCAGGGGTGACTCCAGAACCGGTCATTCCTTTCCATCACCTGCCCTACCCTGAGCTAAAGCCTCACTGCATCCCTTGTGGGGTAGGGATATGTTTTAATTTCATCCTTGTAGTTCATGATCCTTATGAAATAAAGGCTGTAGCAAAGTGAGATTTACTGTTAACAGATATGCTGCTAAATGCTATGAGGGACAAAATATGTTCTTGTACTCGTCTTTAGACTTTGTTGTAAATTTCCTTGTGTTTTCATTGGCCACTGAAGCATTTACTTGGAATTCCTCCTGATAGTTTTCATGCGAAAGCTTATAAAATATAGGATCTTTAGAGTCAGCAAATGTTTCCAACAGTGTTTACCTTTAGTACTTATTTTTTTGTGTTATACAATGTGCCCTTATATCCTAAAAAGACAAAAGTCTTCAAGTTTGGAGTTTTCTACTTTTAAAAATCAAGAAGCCAGACTTTTTGCTCAGTAGAAAATATAATTATGCAAGTAACTACAGAAATGTGGTGTGCAAGTACAGCTTCATTACTGAGTTATGACAGTTGAAGGATGTTCTTGAAGGAAAGATAAGCATTTGCCAGATGTCCAGTGGCCTGTGGTAAATCTTAGATTTACAGATCTATTTGCAGAGAAATATAGACAGCTACCAGCCTGTGCTAGGAATTTTTAGATGTCTTCTTTACTTGAATGAAATACAATATAAAATAGCATGCCTTTGCAAATTAACAACAAGCAACAACCCCTTCATTTTCATGCAGAATTATGTGGTATTTGACCAAATGAGAAAAGTTATGTTTAATTTTTAATGTTGATCCTATGGACATATATGAATCTATATACACACATAATATTTATAAGAAATACATAATTTCTTTGGAAGCACTAACAACTTAAAAAAATCAATTAAAAAATTGCATAAAATGCTTTTCAAATAAAAACTCCAACTCAGAAGGACACTTCCACTCTGAAGGCTATTTTTGTTCTTTCAAGCTTTAAAATAGATAGACCAAGGAACAGTAACAATTCCGTTCTTTATTTCCTACATAAGAGTGTTCCCTTTATTCTGTAAAATGTTTTTTTCTGAAGGAAACTTATTACTTTACATTTTTTATGGACTATTTGTGTGTTCTCATATCTTTCCCACTATTTCTAAGCTCAGCATTTCCAAGAAACTTGGAAAACTGTCTCATTGTTCTGACGGGCACTTCATTTAGTGCCCCAGATGTGAATTTCCTATATACATATTTCTCCTCCAAAGGAATTTGGGGCCGTAAATCTTGGAATTTTCGTTAGTTGACTCTAGTGAATTCTTGACAGAGAACATCCCCTCACGTACTGATGTGTGGCATGTGCCACAGTCCACTTGGGCGGTGACAAGACTAGCTAATGGAAGTGGACAGGACGTGGAATGTTAGGGTGACTGTCTCTAACGAGGAGCACCCGCTCCACAATATCTACACACGGAAAACCCGGGCCCAGAGAAACGGATTCGCTAGGAATCACCGTCGCCATCATTTCCTGGATACTGAGGGGGTCTAGATAGGCAATCGGTTATTTCTGGCCGTCCTTTCCACAGACACTTGAGATACACATGTACTTGAGATACGAGCTTAGCAATCTAGATTTTTATGATTCGTGTTTGATCTTTTATGTGATGTGACTTCAGATGGGATTTTGTTTTGCGACTTGAGCTCAACTTTTTTTTTTTTAAAGAAATTTATTTATTTTATTTACTTATTGCTGCGTGCGGGCTTTAGTTGCAGCGAGTGGGGGCTACTCTTTGTTGCGGTGCGTGGCCTTCTAATCGCGGTGGCTTCTCTTGTTGCAGAGCACGGGCTCTACGTGCACGGGCTTCAGTGGTTGCAGCACGCAGGCTCAGTAGTTGTGGCTCACAGACTCTAGAGCGCAGGCTCAGTAGTTGTGGCGCACGGGCTTAGTTGCTTTGCGGCACGTGGGATCTTCCCAGACCAGGGCTCGAACCCGTGTCCCCTGCACTGGCGGGCGGATTCTTATCCACTGCGCCACCAGGGAAGCCCTGAGCTCAACTTTTAATCTAATATTCCGTTAATATCTCAGAAAGACTTCCTTAGTAGAGAATAAAGTATTTAATCTCACCTCTTTAAATAAATGTTATTTATGATTTTTATTGAATTACTATAATTATTAATTTTTAGTGTGATGTAATTGTGGTGTTTATTCTTGACTATAGAATGAATTCAAAGTTATTAACAGCTAATAATTAAGTGTTTAGCATTGTGCTAAATGCTTCACATGTGTTACCTCATTAAAACCCCAAATCCATATTAATCTCTATTTATCAAAAGTGGACTTTGAAATTCAGAGAGATTTTGTTGACTAGCCCAAAGATACACAGAACCTAAATGGAAGAACTGAACTTCAAATGAAAATGTTTCTTTCTCAGTTGCCTAATCGTTATAAGATTACAATACATTCTATTAGTGCTTAAAATCATTAACTGTGAAGCTTATAAACAATGGAAATGAAAGAGTACAAATCTCAAACTCACAAAATTATAATGACCTCCATCTAACCAATATAGCCAGTTTTAGCAAACTTTCTAAAATGTAAGAAATGTTTGCTTTCTTTCTTCCTCGCTCCTCTATAGAGAGAATAAAGAAGTATGCCCACCATTGTCCCATCCCAGCAGAGGTCCCCAAGATGGGGTATGTTTGTATGTGTAAGCAACCCAATAAAACCCAGCAGCATGGACGCAGTAAAAGAAGAAATATTTCCTCAAGCCTTTTTGATTCCCTGAGGGAAAAGCAACAGGGGAGGGAAGAGAGGAGATGACAGGTTGACATGGCTGGTTTTACATGCCTTGTGCGTGTACCCTGCTCTTGCAATCCTTACCCAGCTGTCCTCACAAACTCAGCTGTGTCACCAAAGCAAACAACAAACCAAATGTCGACACCATTCATTATGTGTCTAAAGGCAGGACAAAAAAATTCTTAAAATGCAAAGTTTTTGACTCCATTCTCTGAAGTTTGGTATATAGATACCCTATTACTCCGATGTCTTTTTACAAATAAAACCTGAATTTGATTATTTCACTGGAATATTCCATGTAGTTCTTAAAGAGAGTCAAGATTTTATTTCTATCAAGTTTTCTCCATATGTTATTGGAGTAGTGATTTATAATTCTGGTTTTGAAATATCTTCTAATATCTCTGATTATCTCAGAAGATGCCATAAAGTTTTCGAAAAGTCCTCCAAGAAAAATGTTGAAACATCTCTAGAGGGCTGTTAAAATAATTCCTCTATTTTTCTCCTTCCAGAATCACACCATGCCAAACTACAAACTCACTTATTTTAATATGAGGGGGAGAGCAGAAATTATTCGTTACATATTTGCATATTTGGACATAAAGTATGAAGACCACAGAATAGAACAATCTGATTGGCCTGAAATCAAGTCAAGTAAGTAGCACAAATGTAGTTCATGGAAATGTATGTAGAGAAAATGTTTCCAGAACCTTTTGTCTTTCCTCAGGGAAAGGAAAATAGAAAGGTTTTTAAATCTCATGTAGCTTTACACTGAGAAGCAGCAGTTCAGGCAAGTTAAATAAATGCTATGTGACCCAGAAAATTTCCTATTGAGGTGAAAACACAAACCTGACAGAGGGAGCATGTAAAAATAACATAACATGAAGCTTTATCAGAAGAGCTGAAATGGAGGAAATACTGAAGTCAAACTTTTGACCATTGGAATAGACTGGGCTTGCTCAGATATCAATAATATTTGGATGATAGATCAGATAAGCTGCTGTAACAGAAAACAAAACTCAAATGGCTTAAATAACAAGGAAATGAACTGTACCACATAACTGAAACTCCAGAAGTAGGCCAGGTTTCAAAGGATGGCTTTATCCATTTTTCCTCCTCAGTGTGTTGGCTAAATCATGAAGCTGGTAGCAATACGTTTGCTGCAATTCCAGCCTCGCAGCGTTGAGAAGCAATTTTGAGAAGCTAGAGGAGAAAGCACTGCTTCCTTAAGTGTTCCTAGAAGAATGAGGAAAAACTTTCCAGGTGACCTCAGCAAACCTCTCGTGTTTCATTGGCTCAGATTGGGTCACGTGTCCATTTCTGAACCAATCATTGGCAAAGGGAGTGGGAGGAACCTTAGAATCATCTAATCCACCTCTGAAGTAGGGGATGGAAGCAGTTTTCATGAGGCTTTGTGACCATATGAGAGAGGGGTGGATACGTGAACAAAACTGGGGTCTGTCTGATCAGAGGAAAGAACAAATTTACAAACTGGGCAGGTAACACAATGAAAACATGCTACTTAGCACTCAGGACAGTGACGAAGAATTAGAAATATTATTAAACAAACAAAAGTGTGTGGTTTTCAGTTAAGTTGTAAGTCATCCTCTAGATGCTTGCCATGTTCCCTGGAAATACTAACTAAATCTTAAGTGTCTAAAATTTATATTTTTATGCTAGATTATTAAAATTTCAGATAAAGATGAAGCTGAAGAAAACAACTATATAGCATTTGTAGGCTATCAGAACTGGCTAGTCTGCAGACCCTAGTTCATTTAATTTCTCTAGCACGTCAACACGGGATGTATTATTGTTTCTATTTTATAGTTGGATTAACTGAAGCACACAGAGTTTAGGTATTTTTTCCAGGTTCACAGCCCTAGCAAGGTACAGCTGATTTTCAAACACAGGTCCATCTAATACTATAGCCCAAGTTATTTGCACTAGATAATGCCAACAAAAATAATACCATGATAATTGACGTATTCACAATAAATATTGCCGCTTGACTTTTGGAAGCATGAGTTTCTCTGAAGTCATTGCCCCTGTAATTACTCTTTTTCTTATCAGAGAACTCTTCTCCGATGGGATGGAATATCTTATTTCCTGTTCTTCTGAAACTTTACCTTTAAGATCCAAGCATTTCTTCTGATATCAGAATTTGTACCTGAGCTTCTGTGGACATAAAATAGGTGAATATTAAATTTATCCATTAAATAAGTGAAAATGAATAGCAAGTTGTGGAGGTATTACATATAACAAATTCTGCCTTTTAGTTTTTAGATATAAGTTCTTTGTATTCTTTATACCCTATTCTACCTTAACTTTTCATTATGTTATTAAAAATGGAATTACTGCATTTTCTTAACGTTTTCACATATTCTTAGAATTGAAAGGGATCTTAAAGTTCGTGATGGTTAAGCTACAGTATAAAATGCTTTAACATACACCCAACACAAAAATGGCTTAAAGAGGATAAAAATTTATTTCTTTTGCATAAAAGCCCAAGTTAGTATAGCAGTTCTGCCCCATGAAGTTGTCAACGATGAGGCTCTTTCATTTCTGTTCATCTGCACCCATAGTGGGTTCTTATTGACACAGTATGAATAGTTCACCCTCCTTCCATATTCCAACTCACAGAAAGTGCAGAAGAGGGAAGAGAACACACCTCTTCCTTTTAACAGCCTGACCAGAAAGTTGCACACATCACATCAGTTATATCTGTTTGGCAAGAAATTAGTCACGTGATCATTCATTGCTGCAAAAGAAGCTGGGAAACATTGACTTTATTGTGGACAACCATTTGCCCAGCTAAAAATCCAGGGTTTTATTACTTTGAGGAAAAAAAAGCAAAGAATAGGTATTGAAAAGCAGTTTCTATTACAAATTGTGTCTGGTATCATCTCCTGTCCAATTTAGGGATGCTCTCTGGTGTTTGAAACTCGCTATGACCATCCCCTCTGCTATAATCTAGAATATCATTGGATATTTCTATTAAAATTTTCTTCCTGGTCAAACCTGGTAGACTGTACACATGTGTTTAATCTCTCCTTTAATAACATTAACGTACTTAAAAAAAAGTCACCACCCCCCCAAGGACAAAGAAATCAACCTTGAACATGATAGCACAAAATTCTGGAAGCTAGAAAGCCGGTCAAAGAATGGTAAGGTGACTTACCATTAAGGCCAGTGATGCTCAAATATAAGCCTGGAGGAGAAAAAGGCCAGCCAAATCACTCCAGAGATCCTCCAAAGGGTCAGGAATTGGTTGCAAAAGGTAACTTCAAGAGCTGAGCTGATACAGGGTTGCCTGGAAGAATATGAAGAAGCAGTATGACCACAAGTTCCCTCTCTCTCCCTGGAAGAAGCATGGAGATTACTTTCAAGAGGATGGACCAGAGGATTCTAGGACACCAGGCATGTCTCGGACACAATGCTATAGTAAACATGGCATTCAGTGGAAGTCTAGAAACTAGATGGTGGTACCAACAGCCCTTTCCCCTGCTCTACAATCAATGGCAACCAGGCTAATATCCCTCACACAGGAAATGGGAGGAATTCTCTCTGGGGAAGCTGACCAGTCTAAGAAAAATGTCTAACAGATACTGAACAGATGGGGATCCCTCAATGAATTTGCCTAGCCCAATCTGTGGGCAAGCCCCTCCTACGCACACTGAGATTCCAGTTAGCTTTTACTTCTTTGCCCTTTTAAATAGCAATGGCAAGTCAAAAGTTAACCCATATTTGAGAAAAGTCTCTAATATAAAACAGACCTAAAACCAAACACCTCTGGAGATGTCAAGATGGTATAGCAAGAAAACAACTTCAAAAATATAAAATCCTCAGAGAAAAGAGAAGATATTCTATACAATCTAAAAGGAATCTACGGAGACAAAAAGTTCTTGGAAATTAATGTCTGATACAAAGAAATCAATAAAATGATGAAAACTAAGTAAATCCCCCAAAAAGCACAATAGGAAAAAAATGAAAAATTAGAGAATAAAGATAAGGAAAATTGAGAATGAACCAGTTTAGGAGGTCTAACATCTCTATGAAATTCTGGAAAGGGAGAACAGAA
Organism: Balaenoptera borealis; assembly: GCF_965194805.1. Lineage (NCBI taxonomy): Eukaryota > Metazoa > Chordata > Mammalia > Artiodactyla > Balaenopteridae > Balaenoptera > Balaenoptera borealis. Next base: position 15,104,323 of record NC_138861.1, on the reverse strand, counting down.
AGAAGAGGGGAGGAAAACTTAAAAGAATCTTCTTTATACAAAATTGAAATTATCTCCATGTGGTTTTCATACATTGGTCTTGGACTTACCATTTTAATCCATGGAGAACAAATTATTTTTTCTCTCACATCCAATTACTAGAAGACATTTAGTATCTAGACATCATAGAGAAAAAGCCATTGCTGTATAGTCAGTTTAATGAAAATGCTCTGAAGATAAAGAAGGTCTTTGGCTGAATTCAGAATCGAGTCCCTAGGTAACTCATTACCTGTATCTCTATTTAGATATCAACTTTTGGAGCTTCCTTGATTGTTTCTCCTATCATCATTGTGAAATTCGGTCCACCCTTCCCATCCCTGACTCTACTTCTTGATTTAGGTACTGTTTCCTATGGACTGTCTGAGATCTGCAGTCACATCTAGGTTCAAAGGACAACTCTCTTCTCTTCCTGGAGTGTTCCATTTATTTCCCCTGGTTTGGGTTTGCGCACCACCCGAGTAGAACAAGCTTCTGTTAGACTCTGTCTGCTATTTTACGTGTAGTGCTTGTGCCTGCAAGCATAAGAACAGCACAGAGCAGAATGGGACCATCACTCCTGGCACAAGTGTAGACATTTTTCTAAGACGTTTTACCAAGATCACAGTAGCTGTGTTGGCAGCCATATCATACGGAGGCCTTGCATTCAGCACCACTAAATCTCTTAAAGCTTTTTGACAGGTGCTCCTGTTAAGTTACAACTCCAACACCATGAAATTCTTTTTTTCTGGAACCAAATAAAGGACTTAGCCTTTGTCTTCTTAAATTTCTTCTTGTTAGATGCAGCCCACATTCCAAATGTTGGCAATTATTCCAAGCTTGGCTCAAATGCTTCCAGTAGCTGAAAGCTTACCACCGCATAAGAAAACACATTCCATTGTAAATAGCTCCAAAGGTAACAGAATTATTCTTCATCTTGAGTTAAAATATGCCCTTTAGGACTTCCCTGGTGGCGCAGTGGTTTAGAATCCGCTCGCCATCGCAGGGGACATGGGTTCGAGCCCTGATCCGGCAAGATCCCACATGCCGCGGAGCAACTAAACCCGTGCGCCACAACTACTGAGCCTGCACTCTAGACCCACGACCCACAACTACGGAGTCTGTGCTCTGCAACAAGAGAAGCCACTGCAATGAGAAGCCCGTGCACCGCAACGAAGAGTAGCCCCAGTTCGCCGCAACCGGGGAAAAGCCCGCGTGCAGCAACGAAGACCCAACGCAGTCCCCTACCAAAAAATTTAATTAATTAATTAAAATATGCCCTTTAAAAATTTATTCTTGGTCCTCATTCTGCATTTTAGAGATAGTCCGAATAAGTAAGATTTTTTTTCCCATTTGATATCTATGCCATATTGGAGATGGTTTTTATGTTCCACTTCGTTTGTTCTGTCTTCTTCAGTGAAGAGTGGTAGAAGTTCTTCAGCCAATCCTCATATAATGTGATTTTCAGACCCTCTCTAACTTGGATACTATCCTCTGGGCTTGCTCTGATTTTTAATATCTTTCAAAAACATGGCTCTTAGAACTAGAAAACAGCTGAGCAAAAGTTCCAACTGGATTTCACCTCTCACTTGGCTCTCACCTCTACCAGGTGTGTGATCTGGACTATTTCTATAACCTCTCTTCATCTCATTTTCTCATTTATAAAATGAGATGGTAGTTAATACCTACTTCATAGGGTTGTCATAAGTACCAGAAGACTGAACGGGCACGTTAAATATTTAGTACAATGCCTAGCACAAAAGGAAGCTCCCCTCAAAATGTTAGGCAGGTTAATTCCCTCTTGAGTACATACTTTGCTTCAAATAAGGCATCACAATTTGTATCAGTTTTATTTGGGACTTTGTTTTGCTCGCTGCAGTATCTCAGACACGTGGAATAGTACTTGGCACACTTATTAGCTAAGTGTTCAAAGATGTTTTTATTCCTGATGTGAACTGTAGTTCGTCTTGTACTTATTCAGTGCATACGAAAGACACTTGACGGTTGATTCTAGTAGTTGTGTTACAGTCATGGGATTATGAGTGGCACTTTATTCTTTTCCCTCTTTCCAAAATAAGTATATGTCCCAACCTAAGGCACTGGTTGGGAAAATTGTGATTAATTCATATGGCAAAATGTATGCTTTAAAAAAAGATGTATTATTGATTTAGAAATATTTTAAAAGGTATTATCAAATTAAAAAAGTGGTTTACAGACATATATACATTATGATTTTGTTTTGATATATATGGGAAAGCAATTAAAATATTAAAATGTTTATCACTGTGTGGTAGAATTATTTTTATTTATCTTCAACTTAGAATTTTTCTATAATGAAGAATAATAAATTATTCTCTGACAAAAATATAATAGGTTTAGATAAGAAAACAAAGTAGGATTTACAGATAAATATTAATACACCTGCTATGAGTCTGTCCTATATTTGTACAAATATGCTTGTTGCTTACTACATACTTCAAATGGTCAATAAGAATTTGGCTAAGTTCCTTACCATAACTCAATATCAAACTCTTCATATTCCTCAGACTATGGTTTGAAAGAATAATTAATGTAATCTCTGAGGACTGAAAATTTAATAAGGCTTTAAAAGTTTTAAAAAAAAATTATATAGTAAGTATGTGAGATAATATATAATACATATCGATAGTATCACTGTAAACCTGGGTTTTAGACCCAGTTCTGTCACTAACTCTATAGCAGCTCTTCTAACAACTCTTCTTTTCCCCTTTTCTAAAAAACTTGAAGTATAGTCACTGTTCAATATTATATAAGTTGCAGATGTACAATATAGTGATTCACAATTTTTAAAGGTTATACTCCATTCATAGTTATTATAAAATATTGGCTGTATTCCCAATGTTGTACAGTATATCCTTGTAGCTAATTTTATACCTAATAGTTTGTACCTCTTACTCCCCCACCCCTATCTTGCCCCTCCCCTCTTCCCTCTCTCCACTTGTAGCCACTCATTTGTTCTCTATATCTGTGAGTCTGTTTCTTTTTCTAACAACTCTCTTTTTTTAAACTTGTAAAATGTAAAGATTCCACTAGAGGATGCCTAATGTCCCTTCTAGAATAAATATTCAAGAATTCTGTAATGTTACTATCATGTTTTATTTCCACAATTATCAGTACAATGGAAGTATTATAACTTGATTTTGTTCTGGAAGTTAATTCTTTGCTCATTTTATTTTAAGCGTTTCCATTTGGCAAAATTCCCATTTTGGAAGTCAACGGATTGAACCTTCACCAGAGCCTAGCAATAGCAAGATATCTGACCAAAAACACAGGTAATATATTTACTGTGTGTATAGTTTTTGATAACTGAAAAATAACCACATGGCATATATTCAATATTCATTAAGTAACTTTATTACTGAATGGGATTAAAATATAGTGCAAAGGAGAATGGGATTAAGTGCCAGAAAAGTATAAATATACCATCTCTACCAGTTTAATTTTCCCTGAGTTCCCTAGACAATTAATTTTATACTGCCTGCAGTCTCTCCTGCCCCATACTTCCTTGTCCTCAAACCCTTATTGGAATTTAGCTGAAAACTTAGACAGATGTGTCTGAACCCAAACTTTCGCTAGCATGCATATCATAAGTTATCAGAGAGGATTAATTAATGGGAAATACGTGTGGCATAGGGAGGCTGAAGTGACTCATACTATTAAAATCATGTACCCAATGTCTTTCATCCTAATCATGCTAAAAAAAATAGAAGGGAAGTCTTCTTTGCTTCCATAAAGTGCCATCTGAGGCATCCTGAGTGGGTAGTTGGCTACTGGATTGTTTATTTAGCACATGCGCTAACGTGATAAGATGAGGAGAAATAAAGGAAACTTAGTTCTCATCTTTGCCTGGTGCCCTTCCCCATCTTATGCTCTGCTGTCTTCTCTGTCCCCTCACACTCCCATAACACTTTTTGAGGGAAAGTCTACATTTGGCTTCTTTTAAAGCCCCTTTCTTTGTAAATAATCTGCAGAATCACCATGCCCCACTCCTGACACTGACACCCTCTTTGCTACCCCCAAAACCACTATGATCCAAGCTGTAGAGACATGGTTAGCTTACCAATAAAATGGGCCATAATTACTAGACCTTCATTTTTGGACCAAAGTAATGTATGTATGTTAAAAATACAAAAATTTGTGTTACACGAACACGTTTCAGCCAACAAAATTTTTTGGAAGTTTAAAAGAGATGGCGGGACTTCCTTTGTGGTCCAGTGGCTAAGCCTCTGCACTCCCAATACAGGGGGACTGGGTTCGATCCCTGGTCAGGGAACTAGATCCCGCATGCCACAACTAAGAATTCACATGCAGCAACTAAAAAAAAAAAAAAGATCCCACATGCTGCAACTAAAAACATCCTGCGTGCCGCAACTAAGACCCAGCAGAGCCAAATAAATGAATAAATAAATAAATAAATAGATAAATATTAGAGATGGAGATGACTTCTGACTATGGAAATTTGACTTTGAAGTGAAAATGACATTTAAGTTGAGCCTGAAAAGATACCTAGAATTTCAAGAGACAGATTTGGACTTGAGCAGTGTTTCTCAAATTTTACGTGCATCAGGATCACTTGGAGGCTCATTAAAACAGATTGTTCAGCCTTGACTCCAGAGACTGTGATTCAATAGGCCGAGGGTGGGAAATTTGCATTCTTACCAACTTCCCAGATGATGCCTTATGCAGCTGGTCCATGGAACTCACTTAGAGAATCTCTGGACTAGAACATTCCAGACAGAGAAAAAATGGCAGGAGAAAAAGAAAAGAACTTCAAAATTTGCTGGGTGGAACGGAAGTAGAAAGAGAAAGGGATGGAAAAACAGATTGGAATCTGGTAAGAAAGAGCCAGAGTATTAACGTCATCCCTTAAACAACTGTAGAGTTGTTTTCAAATTGAGATCTAATTGACCTATAACATTGCATTAGGTTCAGGTGTATGACATAATGATTCAGTACATGTATATATTGCTAAATGATCACACAGTAAATCTAGTCAACATCCTTCACCTCACATAGTTACAGATTTTTTTCCTTGTGATGAGAACTTTTAAGAACTACTCTCTTAGCCGCTTTCAAATATATGGTATTCTTAGCTATACTCACCATGCTGTACATTACATCGCCAGGACGTATTTATCTTATAACTGGAAGTTTGTATCTTTTGACCACTTTCACCCATTTTACTGCCCCTACCCCTGCTCCTGCCTCTGGTAACCATCTGTTCTCTGTATCTATGAGTTAGTTATTAGGAGTAATTTTTAAAGATTCCAAAATGAGTGAGATCACACAGTGTTTGTCTTTGACTTCAACTGTAAATTTTTATCTGGAAAAGCAACATAACCATGGCTATGAGCTTAGGAAGATCATTCTGGCCATACTTTGTATTTGTTTGGCATGAGTGCAGGGGTGGCTATTTGGGAAATATGAGAAAGTTTGTGAAGATAGAATCATCCTAGGGTTAGAAGACAGATACTGGCATGTGGAGGGCAGTCTATTTGAGCAGGAGAGTAAGGGCCAGGCAGACGACAACTTGGACATATTTCCTTATTCCCATAGCTCCTTCTCCTTCTCCTCTTCCTCCTCCTCTTCTTAAAAGAAAAATTTCCTTAGCTTGCAATATCCTTTCCGTTGTCTGTCTTTCCCAGTTAGCCATAAGGGCCATGCAGGCAAGGAACTGATCTCCTTTGTTCACTGCTGTAGCCCCAGTTGGGGCCGACCCAAAAGGATACACAGAGAACTATCCAAAAGGAAGCGGAGAATATGGTTCTGGAATTTAGGACTAAACATGTTGAATGAGTCATCTGTATAAAATTGACAGCTGAAGCCTTAAGTGTGGAAGTCAAAGTAGGGATGAAAATGAGTGAAGAGAACTTATGATACAATTCGGAGGGATTTCTCAAGGTCAGAAAGAAGAATCAGCCTTTGAACATCACACACGTGAAAATATAGATAGTTTACAGAAGAACGCTAATTACTAAGGCATTTTCTTTCACTTTTAACAGCTTTATTGAGGTGTGATTTACATACAGTTCACCCATTGTCAGTATATACAGTTCCTTGATTTTTAGTAAATTTATACATTTGTACAAAAGCAACCTATTTTATATTTTTATTTTTTATTAAAGTTACAAGTTATAGGCGTACAATATAGTGATTCACAATTTTTAAAGTTATACTCCATTCACAGTTATAATAAAATATTGGCTATATTCCCTGTGTTGTGCAATATATCCTTGTAGCTTATGTTATACATAATAGTTTGTACCTCTTAATCCCCTACTCCTATATTGCCTCTCCCCCCTGCCCTCCACTGGTAACCACTAGTTTGTTCTCTATATCTGTGAGTCTGCTTCTTTTTTGTTATATTCACTAGTTTATTGTACTTTTTAGATTCCACATATAAGTGATATCATACAGTATTTGTCTTTCCCTGTCTGACTTATTTCACTTAGCATAATACCCTCTAAGTCCATCCATGTGGCTGCAAATGGCAAATATTCATTCATTCTTTTTTATGGCTGAGTAATATTCCATTGTGTTTATATATACCACATCTTCTTTATCCATTCATCTGTTGATAGACACTTAGGTTGCCTCCTTATCTTGGCAATTGCAAATAATGCTGGTATGAACATTGGGGTGCATGTATCTTTTTGAATTAGAGCTTTTGTCTTTTCCATATGTATGCCCAGGAGTGGAATTGCTGGGTCATATGGTAGTTCTATTTTTAGTTTTTTGACAAACTTCCCTACTGTTTTCCACAGTGGCTGCTCCGATTTACATTCCCACCAACAGTGTAGGAGGGTTCCCTTTTCCTTTTTCTCCACATCCTCGCCAACATTTGTTATTTGTGTTCTTTTTGATGATAGCCATTTTGACAGGTGTGAGGTGATATCTCATTGTGGTTTTGATTTGCATTTCCCTGATGCTTAGCGATGTTGAGCATCTTTTCATGTGCCTGTTGGCCATCTGCATGTCCTCTTTGGAAAAATGTCTATTCAGTTCTTCAACCCAGTTTTTAGTTAGATTATTTGTCTTCTTGATGTTGAGTTGTATGAGCTGTTTATATATGTTGGATATTAATCCCTTATCAGTCATATCATTTGCAAATATTTTCTCCCATTCAGTAGATTGTATTTTCATTTTGTTGACGGTTTCCTTTGCTGAAATGCAACCTATTTTAGAATGCTTCTACACTGAATCATTTTAGAATGATTCCTTAGCAAAATGATGGTCGGCGAATGGCAGTAAAGAAAAAACACAACACTTCTATTATTTTAAACTTATAATTCCCAGGAAGCAAACAAATGCTGCTGACAAAAAATTATCTGCACATGTAACAGTAATTCTTTCTACAAGATAAATGATAATGTATGTACAGGTTATTTATTGTAGTATCACTTGCACTAGCAAAAGACTGGAAACAAACCTAATCAGTTGAGGCTAGTTAAATAAATTGTGGCACTTCCACTTAAAGGAATCCCATGTACCTGAAAAAAGAGCAAGGATGCCCTTAAGGGACTTGTAAGAAAAGATCTCAAGGATATATGGGGGAGGTGCGTTTTGAGTGGGATACCTATTCTTATTTTCATTAAGAAACAATGGAAGAATACAAAATAAATGAATGAAAATGGTTACCAATATGGTAGGTAGGTAAGGAAGCAAAATGAAGTGAATGGGTCAGAGGTGGAAGTTAGTCTTCACTGGATACTGTTTTATATTGTTTTGAATTTTTGAACCATATTAATATATTGCCTATTTTTTAAAAAGTTTTACTATAGTAAAATAAATTGAGCATATTCTTGGGCATAAAATGGCCTGTCTCTATTCCATAGATTTGGCTGGAAAAACAGAATTGCAACAATGTCAAGTTGATGCAGTCGTGGACACATTGGATGATTTCATGTCTCGTTTTCCTTGGGCAGAGAAAAAACAAGATATAAAAGTAAGGTGATCAGTTTGCTGTTACTGCTATTAATCATATCCACTTGCCAAACATTATGTTAGGTGCTTTTAAAAGTTCCTTTTTATCAAAGTAAGACATACATCTAGTTTTAAAATATCAAATTATATTAAAAAGTTTAAAACAAAGTACTACAGTGATTCCCAGCCTTACCTCTTCACATTAACCCTTCCTCAGATGCAACCCTCATTTTAACACTTTTAGCTCTTTCTTTAGGATTTATACATGTCCATATTTTCTATAGGATATGTAAATATGGCTTTCTTTGATTCACAAATTTTAGATAGTTTTGATAGACTTATTATAGTAATGAGAATTTATCTCTTACATAGTCATTCTCTCTGCTTCCCTTCCCCCAAACTCCTAATATAATATTAAAATTTTGTGGTGAAATCTATATTCAGTCATTACATTAGTATGCCTATGCAGATATTGTACAAAACTGTGCATTCTGGTATACTTTGATTGTATTTCCTTTCTCACTTTCCTCCTCAAATTAGTAATTGTCTTTTTTCCATTTGCTTAATTCCTTTTTACTTTTATTGCTGAACCTTCCCACACTATCCAATGGCCTGCCAATGCAATTTTCCACAAAGTCAATGATATCAGATAATCTATTGTTTCCATTATTTTCTTGGAGCTATCGAGCCAGAGATTTCCATTCTCCTTTGTAGAGCTGTCTAGGTTTTTGCACAGCTGTCATCATTGGACTTTCCTTCACTGCCATCCCAGGGACGTCTTTCTCTTGAGCTGGAGTCCTGTTTCCTGGATGACATCCTCTGTTTTTATTTACTCCCTTGTTTACTTGGGGCACATCTCCAGTATTCATATCTCTTATCCTCAAGAATTCTTCACTTAAAATTTTGGAAACTGTTGTTATCCTCATTTTCCAGATGAAGAAATTTAGGTTCATGTAGTGTAAATAACTTACCTAAGGTTACTTAGCTGGTAAGTGGTACACAAGGAATTCAAATCCCAGACACTCTGGCTCAGACTCCATCTTCTTTACCACTGGATGTAATGCCACAGTGGTAGCAGCCATTCAAAACAGCTGTGCAGGAGTATTTATGTACATGTTATGGCTTAAGGCCTGTATCCAAAAGCTACAGCACAGAACAAATGGCAGTCTGATCAACTTACTTAAGCATATTTATTCTTTTTTTTTTTTATAATATAGGCCATATATGACAAACCCAGCTAACATTATTCTTTTTTTAATTAATTAATTAATTAATTTTTATTTATGGCTGTGTTGGGTCTTCGTTTCTGTGCGAGGGCTTTCTTCAGTTGCGGCAAGCGGGGGTCACTCTTCATCGCGGTGCGCGGGCCTCTCACTATCGCGGCCTCTCTTGTTGCGGAGCACAGGCTCCAGACGCGCAGGCTCAGTAGTTGTGGCTCACGGGCCCAGTTGCTCCGCGGCATGTGGGATCTTCCCAGACCAGGGCTCGAACCCGTGTCCCCTGCATTGGCAGGCAGATTCTCAACCACTGCGCCACCAGGGAAGCCCCAAGCATATTTATTCTAAATACTGTTTGTTTAATTAGGACCCTCTGATTTAAATAGAGATATTTGGAACATAAAAGTATTCACATTTACTGATTCCTTGACATAAATGTAAGGTGTGTGGGGAGACACACACACATATGTATATATACACATACCTGACTAACCAGAACAAAGTCTTAAATAAAAGCTCATCTTTGAGGATAGAAATACATTTGGGCTCTGGAGTCAGACTGCCAGGCTTGAATCCTAATTCTCTTCTTACCAGTTGTCACTTAACTCCCTATCAAATTTTCACATTCTGTGTCTGTAAAGTAGGGATATCATAGAATCTGCTTCAAAGTATGTTGGGAGGATTAAATGGTAGCATAAGTACCTATGGCTAGGTGGAAAGTGTTCACTAAATATTAGTTATTATAGTGTTTTTATATAATTCAGTGCTCATTGCTTTTCCTTTTATTTGTCAGACATGACATCTATATTTCACATATCCTTATAAATGCAGAGACAAGTAGATGCATAATCCTCAATTTAGAAAAAAGTATCTAAAGGTTTTTGTTCCATGTGGGCTTGCCCTCTCTACTTCTCTATTTTTCCATTCTCCTTTTCTCCCAAAGGAAAATGTTCTTTGAACGTTTATGATAAGGGGAACTCTACCTTTGTATTAGAATAACAATGCTCTTACATGCTACCTATCTCAGAAAAACAAATTCACAGGACATAATCCAAGTTCATGAATAAATCATATGAAGGGACAACATGTTGCAGAAATAATTGCGAATAACCAGACTATCTGATTAATAAGCAGGACCTGGCCAGAATACAATGAAAAATACACAGTTCTTTTGCATCTCATTACTTAGTCTCTCCGTAGTGGGTTGCATTGCTGCCACCTTGTGGTCAGATAAAATTTTCAAAAGCAGAATATTGATACAGTAAAGATGGATGAACAGTGAAAATAGTCCTCTTCTTATATGTTCTTTAAAAATCTATCGAGTACACATAATTATAAATGTTTCAGTGCTAAAAATTCCATTTCCAATTTAAAATTTTTAAAAAATTAATTTAAATTTAATTTAAAGGCAAAATATGTCTCTGAGCATTGGCCACACGGATAATCCTTGAATTTATCACTAGTGTTTCTGTGGTTATTCAATGCGTCTGTTTCAGTTTCCTCATCTGAAGAACAGGGCAGGGGGTTGGGGGTGGGAGGGTGATGGGTCAGCAGGATTGAAGGAACATCAGTGGCCCATTTCCAATCCTAAACGATTTGGGCAGTGTGGATTTTAAAATGGTGCTTTGGAGAAATATGCAAACCTCCCTAAATCCTCTAAATGTCATTTGATAGAATACAATAGCAATGACTTTTCAGTGTGCAAAAATCTCCTTCCTTATAACTCTCTGGGGGAGGTAGAAGGAAATTTCTGAGTCCACCAAGTGTAGGAATGGCTATCTAGGGTTTATCAGAAAACACATTTTAAAAAGGATATATAAGAAAATTTTATCTTCTTTAGGTTATTTTGGTGAGTATTCTTTAAAATGACTCTTAAATACTAATGGTTATGCTGTTTAGCAATTTACATTTCATTAGACTGATATGATTCTCACCAAACACATAAAGAGAACCTGGGCTAAAGAACTCAAGAGTGCAGAGATAAGATTTTTATCTGGCACTGCATATACAAAACATTGGTGTACCTTACGCTGAGGAAATGCACAGTAGAAAAAGTAGCAGAATTACCCAGGTGAATGCACAGGAGTTTTTGGAAAGCTGTACAGCATCTATATCCTGTTCCATTTAACTCCCTCCTGTTTCTAGCTATTCTAGGACAGCCAAGCTGGCTATTACCTCCCCAACTGATGCTGATCTAAGCTAAGCTATGGGAAATGTCACGTGTTTCTGGACCCATTGCCTCTTAGCTCACAAATTCTGTGGAAGGGGCTGAAGGATTCACACTATTTTATTTAGAACTATGAATATATTATCCATAGAGAGAGAACCTTAGGTACAAAGGTGGTATAGAACCGTGGAAAGCATATAAAGTCAAAATAATGACAAACTTCCCAACCTTCAGTTCCTGAAATGTGGCAAACCTATGTAAATCTGTAATGATGCTTTTGCAAACTGTGCCCTACAAATATAAGGCATTATGTTATAATAATCTATATTACCCAGCTAAGTCATAATAGTAACAGGAAGTAAATCAGTAAATTGGTGAGGGAGTTATCCACTATTTGACTTACCTTAATAGAGGCTGGATTTTATTATAGATTTTATAATATTCATTCATTTATGAATATTAATGATATATGTATATTTTATAATATTTTGAGTTTGGCTTACATTTCATATCCACAATACAAACCAGCCTGATTTTCATATATACACAAATAAATACCTCTTACCAAGAAAGAGACCATGAATAAATTATTTGGTCTTCAAAGATTCAAGTAAAAACACAAAGATAATGTTTTTAAATGGATATATCTGTTATTTTTTCCCAAGGATATTATTTGGTTTGTAATAATATCTTACATATTATATCAAAATGGGGCACCTTGGATTGATTTTACAGATGATAGTCAAGGCAGAGGAATCTCACCCTAAGGTACAATGTCAAGCCAAACAGAGGAAATCTGCCCAAGAACGTTACTATTCATTATGGATTACTTCCGTTAAGTGTAACGGTGAGATGAAAGACTGCTAAACTGGAGGAATCTTACAAAATAATAATATTTTATTAATAATAGTCTTACAGAATAAATTTTATTTACAAAATAAATTAATTTCTTTACCTTTAGTTAAATTATTTCACTTTAAAGGGAGTGAGCCTAAAAAAGGGAGGGAATTTTAGAAATGTAAAAACATAATGGAATAATTTTCCTTAACAAAAATTAAGATAAAAAACCATGAAAAGATTTTATTGATGAAATATTTAGTCATTATATACAAAGAAACAATAAGAACTGATGACAATAATATTTATTTTTTAATCCATGAGTAATAAAGGGAAGAATAAGATCTATAGAAAATCAGACCTGAATCTCCATGTCATACATTTTAAAAAACAAACAAACAAGCAACAACCACCAATAACACGTAACTACTTCCTTTTTGAACTCATGTGGGAGAAAGAAGATGGAAAAATCTGCTTCCTCTTCAACTCATTTGTTTTTCTTCTTATTATGCTTAAAGGAATCTTTTTCTCCCTCTCGTAGGATCAGATGTTTACGGAGCTACTTACATGTGATGCGTCTCATCTTCTGCAAGATTTGGACACATACTTAGGGGAAAACGAGTGGTTTATTGGTAACTCTGTGAGTATGTTTTACATCTTAAAAAAATACAAGCATATACATATATGGATAAACCAAAAACTTTATAAAAATGTATTGAAAAAAGGGTTACTCATAGGGAGGGAGTAGGTTAGAGAGCAGGGACAAAAGCTAAACTTCTTTGAATAAAATTTTTTGGTGGAGTTAACTTTGGAAACATGAACTAAAATATTTTATATGATTATATAACAACAACAAAAACATTTTAAAAAGCTATCACTGACAAACTAAAGCAAAGTGAAACAAATGAACTTGTGTCACATTGGTGCATAGGGTATGTGAAGTACCTGTGGACTCTATTAGTGAAACACAATCTTAAGAAACATCGTCATTTTAAAAAACACAGTGATTTGACTATACATCTCCTTATAGATATTTTCTTGGGACAAAAAAATAATAATTATACACCAGTTTCAGTTCACAATGTACTTTTTCTTAAGGTAAAGAAAACAAGCATTTTGTGTCTCTTTTTCTCGAAAAACTAACCAATCTAGTTGTTCTGGCCACCCCTTGGACCCAGATTCTGGTCTCTAAATATTAAAAGTAACCAGAACTTCTTGGAGAAATAGCTCATTCTCAGTTTGGGACAGGAAACGTAAAACATGAGCCGGGAATACTTTGACATAATAGAACCAAATAAATTATCAGACAAAAGCCCCCCCAAAACACCAGAGTTGTGTCAGAAGGACTTAGCAGTCAACTTGTAGAGGCTCTCACTGGCCAAAGTTGAGAAAATTCAAGCCACAATAAGAATATTAACTGCAATGGATTGAAACAAATCAAAATGAATGAATCCATGAGTTTATGAAAACCACCATCACCAAATACACACACACACACACACACACACACACACACACACACATACATACACACACACCCCTCAAAACCAAACAAAGCTTCATTGGTGACTTTTAGAAGATGTTATGGAGCCAAATTATTACAAATTTTCCTTGACTTATGATGGGATTGTGTCCCAATAAATCCATCATAAATTGAAAATATCATAAGTCAAAAAATACACCTAACCTACTGAACACCATAGCTTAGCCTAGCCCACCTTAAATTTGCTCAGAACACTTACATTAGCCAACAGTTGGGCAAAATCATCTATCACAAAGCCTTTATAATAAAGTGTTGAATATCTCACGTAATTTATTGAATATTGTAGTGAAAGTAAAAGACAGAATGGTTGTATGGGTACAGAATGATTTTAAGTGTATCAGTTGTTTACCCTCCTGATTATGTGGTTCACTGCCGTTGCCCAGCAACATGAGAGAGTACCATACAGCATATCACTAGCCTGAGAAAAAATCAAACTTCAAAATTCAAAGTGTGGTTTCTGCTGAACATGTGTCACTTTTACACCATGGTAAAGTCAAAAAATTGTAAGTTGAACCATCATAAGCCAGAGACTGTCTGTATTCTGAAAACTGTTAAAAACAAAAAAGTTGGGGGGCTGTCCGCCACAGCAACAGTCAGCTCTACCCACCACCAAAGCCTCCCATCAAGCCTCTTAGATAGCCTCAATCACCAGAGGACAGACAGCAGAATCAAGAAAAACTACAATCCTGCAGCCTGTGGACCAAAACCCACAGTTACAGAAAGATAGACAAGATGAAAAGGCAGAGGGCTATATATCAGATGAAGGAACAAGAAAAAACCCCAGAAAAACAACTAAATGAAGTGGAGATAGGCAACCTTCCAGAAAAAGAATTCAGAATAATGATAGTGAAGATGATCCAGGACCTCGGAATAAGAATGGAGGCAAAGATTGAGAAGATGCAAGAAATGATTAACAAAGACCTAGAAGAACTAAAGAACAAACAAACAGAGATGACCAATACAATAACTGAAATGAAAACTACACTAGAAGGAATCAATAGCAGAATAACTGAGGCAGAAGAACGGATAAGTGACCTGGAAGACAGAATGGTGGAATTCACTGCTGCGGAACAGACTAAAGAAAAAAGAATGGGGCTTCCTTGGTGGCGCAGTGGTTGAGAGTCTGCCTGCTAATGCAGGGGACACGGGTTCGAGCCCTGGTCTGGGAAGATCCCACATGCCGCGGAGCAACTGGGCCCGTGAGCCACAACTACTGAGCCTGCGCGTCTGGAACCTGTGCTCTGCAACAAGAGAGGCCACAACAGTGAGAGGCCCGTGCACCGCGATGAAGAGTGGCCCCCGCTTGCCACAACTACAGGAAGCCCTAGCACAGAAATGAAGACCCAACATAGTAATCAATCAATCAATCAATAAATCTTAAAAAAAAAAGAAGAAAAAAGAATGAAAAGAAATGAAGACAGCCTAAGAGACCTCTGGGACAACATTAAACGCAACAACATTCGCATTATAGGGGTCCCAGAAGGAGAAGAGAGAGAGAAAGGGCCAGAGAAAATATTTGAAGAGATTATAGTCGAAAACTTCCCTAACATGGGAAAGGAAATAGCCACCCAAGTCCAGGAAGCGCAGAGAGTCCCATACAGGATAAACCCAAGGAGAAACACGCCGAGACACATAGTAATCAAAGTGGCAAAAATTAAAGACAAAGAAAAATTATTGAAAGCAGCAAGGGAAAAACGACAAATAACATACAAGGGAACTCCCATAAGGTTAACAGCTGATTTCTCAGCAGAAACTCTGCAAGCCAGAAGGGAGTGGCATGATATAATTAAAGTGATGAAAGGGAAGAACCTACAACCAAGATTACTCTACCCGGCAAGGATCTCATTTAGATTTGATGGAGAAATCAAAAGCTTTACAGACAAGCAAAAGCTAAGAGAATTCAGCACCACCAAACCAGCTCTACAACAAATGCTAAAGGAACTTCTCTAAGTGGGAAACACAAGAGAAGAAAAGGACCTACAAAAACAAACCCAAAACAATTAAGAAAATGGTCATAGGAACATACATATTGATAATTACCTTAAACGTGAATGGATTAAATGCCCCAACCAAAAGACACAGACTGGCTGAATGGATACAAAAACAAGACCCATATATATGTTGTCTACAAGAGACCCACTTTAGACCTAGGGACACATACAGACTGAAAGTGAGGGGATGGAAAAAGATATTCCATGCAAATGGAAATCAAAAGAAAGCTGGAGTAGCTATACTCATATCAGATAAAATAGACTTTAAAATAAAGAATGTTACAAGAGACAAGGAAGGACACTACATAATGATCAGGGGATCAATCCAAGAAGAAGATATAACAATTATAAATATATATGCACCCAACATAGGAGCACCTCAATACATAAGGCAACTGCTAACAGCTATAAAAGAGGAAATTGACAGTAACACAATCATAGTGGGGGACTTTAACACCTCACTTACACCAATGGACAGATCATCCAAAATGAAAATGAATAAGGAAACAGAAGCTTTAAATGACACAATAGACCAGATAGATTTAATTGATATATATAGGACATTCCATCCAAAAACAGCAGATTACACGTTCTTCTCAAGTGCGCACGGAACATTCTCCAGGATAGATCACATCTTGGGTCACAAATCAAGCCTCAGTAAATTTAAGAAAATTGAAATCATATCAAGCATCTTTTCTGACCACAACGCTATGAGATTAGAAATGAATTACAGGGAAAAAAACGTAAAAAAGACAAACACATGGAGGCTAAACAATACGTTACTAAATAACCAAGAGATCACTGAAGAAATCAAAGAGGAAATAAAAAAATACCTAGAGACAAATGACAATGAAAACACGACGATCCAAAACCTATGGGATGCAGCGAAAGCAGTTCTAAGAGGGAAGTTTATAGCTATAAAAGCCTACCTCAAGAAACAAGAAAAATCTCAAGTAAACAATCTAACCTTACACCTAAAGAAACTAGAGAAAGAAGAACAAACAAAACCCAAAGTTAGCAGAAGGAAAGAAATCATAAAGATGAGAGCAGAAATAAATGAAATAGAAACAAAGAAAACAATAGCAAAGATCAATAAAACTAAAAGCTGGTTCTTTGAGAAGATAAACAAAATTGATAAGCCATTAGCCAGACTCATCAAGAAAAAGAGGGAGAGGACTCAAATCAATAAAATCAGAAATGAAAAAGGAGAAGTTACAACAGACACCGCAGAAATACAAAGCATCCTAAGAGACTACTACAAGCAACTTTATGCCAATAAAATGGACAACCTGGAAGAAATGGACAAATTTTTAGAAAGGTATAACCTTCCAAGACTGAACCAGGAAGAAACAGAAAATATGAACAGACCAATCACAAGTAATGAAATTGACACTGTGATTAAAAATCTTCCAACAAACAAAAGTCCAGGACCAGATGGCTTCACAGGTGAATTCTATCAAACATTTAGAGAAGAGCTAACACCTATCCTTCTCAAACTCTTCCAAAAAATTGCAGAGGAAGGAACACTTCCAAACTCATTCTATGAGGCCACCATCACCCTGATACCAAAACCAGACAAAGACACTACAAAAAAAGAAAATTACAGACCAATATCACTGATGAATATAGATGCAAAAATCCTCAACAAAATACTAGCAAACAGAATCCAACAACACATTAAAAGGATCATACAGCATGATCAAGTGGGATTTATCCCAGGGATGCAAGGATTCTTCAATATACGCAAATCAATCAATGTGATACACCATATTAACAAATTGAAGAAGAAAAACCATATGATCATCTCAATAGATGCAGAAAAAGCTTTTGACAAAATTCAACACCCATTTATGATAAAAACTCTCCAGAAAGTGGGCATAGAGGGAACCTACCTCAACATAATAAAGGCCATATATGACAAACCCACAGCAAACATCATTCTCAATGGTGAAAAACTGAAAGCATTTCCTCTAAGATCAGGAACGAGACAAGGATGTCCACTCTCACCACTATTATTCAACATAGTTCTGGAAGTCCTAGCCACGGCAATCAGAGAAGAAAAAGAAATAAAAGGAATACAAATTGGAAAAGAAGAAGTAAAACTGTCACTGTTTGCGGATGACATGATATTATACATAGAGAATCCTAAAACTGCCACCAGAAAACTGCTAGAGCTAATTAATGAATATGGTAAAGTTGCAGGATACAAAATTAATACACAGAAATCTCTTGCATTCCTATACACTAATGATGAAAAATCTGAAAGAGAAATTATGGAAACACTCCCATTTACCATTGCAACAAAAAGAATAAAATACCTAGGAATAAACCTACCTAGGGAGACAAAAGACCTGTATGCAGAAAACTATAAGACACTGATGAAAGAAATTAAAGATGATAGCAACAGATGGAGAGATATACCATGTTCTTGGATTGGAAGAATCAACATTGTGAAAATGAGTATACTACCCAAAGCAATCTACAGATTCAATGCAATCCCTATCAAATTACCAATGGCATTTTTTACGGAGCTAGAACAAATCATCTTAAAATTTGTATGGAGACACAAAAGACCCCGAATAGCCAAAGCAGTCTTGAGGCAAAAAAATGGAGCTGGAGGAATCAGACTCCCTGACTTCAGACTATACTACAAAGCTACAGTAATCAAGACAATATGGTACTGGCACAAAAACAGAAACATAGATCAATGGAACAAGATAGAAAGCCCAGAGATTAACCCACGCACCTATGGTCAACTAATCTATGACAAAAGAGGCAGGGATATACAATGGAGAAAAGACAGTCTCTTCAATAAGTGGTGCTGGGAAAACTGGACAGCTACATGTAAAAGAATGAAATTAAAATACTCCCTAACATCATACACAAAAATAAACTCAAAATGGATTAGGGACCTAAATATAAGACTGGACACTATAAAACTCTTAGAGGAAAACATAGGAAGAACACTCTTTGACATAAATCACAGCAAGATCTTTTTTGATCCACCTCCTAGAGTAATGGAAATAAAAATAAAAATAAACAAATGGGACCTAATGAAACTTCAAAGCTTTTGCACAGCAAAGGAAACCATAAACAAGACGAAAAGACAACCCTCAGAATGGGAGAAAATATTTGCAAACGAATCAACGGACAAAGGATTAATCTCCAAAATATATAAACAGCTCATTCAGCTCAATATTAAAGAAACAAACACCCCAATCCAAAAATGGGCAGAAGACTTAAATAGACATTTCTCCAAAGAAGACATACAGACGGCCACGAAGCACATGAAAAGATGCTCAACATCACTAATTATTAGAGAAATACAAATCAAAACTACAATGAGGTATCACCTCATTCCTGTTAGAATGGGCATCATCAGAAAATCTACAAACAACAAATGCTGGAGAGGGTGTGGAGAAAAGGGAACCCTCTTGCACTGTTGGTGGGAATGTAGATTGATACAGCCACTATGGAGAACAATATGGAGGTTCCTTTAAAAACTAAAAATACAATTACCATATGACCCAGCAATCCCACTACTGGGCATATACCCAGAGCAAACCGTAATTCAAAAAGACACATGCACCCGAATGTTCATTGCAGCACTATTTACAATAGCCAGGTCATGGAAGCAACCTAAATGCCCATCAACAGACGAATGGATAAAGAAGATGTGGTACATATATACAATGGAATATTACTCAGCCATAAAAAGGAACGAAATTGAGTCATTTGTTGAGAAGTGGATGGATCTAGAGACTGTCATACAGAGTGAAGTAAGTCAGAAAGAGAAAAACAAATATCGTATATTAATGCATGTATGTGGAACCTAGAAAAATGGTACAGATGAGCCGGTTTGCAGGGCAGAAGTTGAGACACAGATTTAGAGAATGGACATATGGACACCAAGGGGGGAAAACTGCGGTGGGGTGGGGATGGTGGTGTGCTGAATTGGGTGATTGGGATTGACATGTATACACTGATGTGTATTAAATTGATGCCTAATAAGAACCTGCAGTATAAACAAACAAACAAACAAAACAACTAATACTAAACTTTCATTGGGTTATTTGTATGGAAATATGTTAATATAAATGTTTCAGACATTACATGAAATTTCTAAAAATCTTATATGTTCTGGTATAATGTTATAAGTAATAATCCTAGTTATTACTTTAAAATGTATATCTCAGAAATAACTAATGTTCTTGTCAACTGCATTATTATGAACTTTCATCAAATCTTTAACAGTGGTCATTTTTAAGTCTTTTGTCATTTACAGACAGTTCTGGGTGTACTCTGATGCTTTTGCAAATATGTTCCTATAAAAGGCTTTCCTCTTCAAGAAATTCATGGAAAAGACTCTGACAAGTACAGGTTTCTGGTAACTGACTGTACTGCTGAACTGAATGAATAAGCATTTTCAGAACTCTAATGAAAAACTGATGAACTCATAAAAGTGCTAAGAAAAGATCAAGATGAAAAAAAAAATTAATTACATGGGACTGAGTGAACTGATGAGGATGAGTATAATTTTTGTGACTTTCTCTCTGAATTAAAAAAAAAAAATCCCACAAGGACTCAGAGGCAAAGAATAAAAAAAAAAAAAAAAAAGTTGGGGGGTTTGAATAAAGCATTTATCGTGCCATTCCTATGCCAATTATACCTCAAGATAAAAAAATTGATGGACAAAGTCTGTCTACATAAAGGTATTCTAGTTAATAAGTAAGGAAAGAGGAGTTCCCTGGTGGTCCAGTGGTTAAGAATCTGCCTGCCAGTGCAGGGGACACGGGTCCGATCCCTGGTCTGGGAAAATCCCACATGCCGTGGAGCAACTAAGCCCAGGCAGTGTGCCACAACTACTGGAGCCTGTGCGCCGCAACTACTGAGCCCACGTGCTGCAACTACTAAAGCCTGCGTGCCTAGAACCCATGTCCGGAACAAGAGAAGCCACCCCAATGAGAACCCTGCGCACCGCAACCTAGAGTGGCCCCCGCTCGCCGCAACTGGAGAAAGCCCAAGCGCCGCATGGAGACCCAGCGCAGCCAATAAATAAATAGATAAATAAATAAATAAATAAACAAGGAGAGATTAAAATAAATCATCACCATTTTCCAACCCATGATGAATCAATGGATCTAAGCATTGACTATCAACAATTGTTAATATCACAAAAAAGGAGAGAACCAGATATTACGGGCCTACTGACAGAGGAGTGCACTGCCACCTATGAAGTAGTCTTGCCAAGAGAAAAATCAAATCTAAATCTGATCTAGAAGCTGTGGTAAATTGGGGTCCCTGCCTTCAAGGAGACTCCATTCTAGGAGACAAGATACTGCTTTTTGCCACGCTCTTGTGACTTATTTTAATCACTGTCTGCTGAGTCCTGCGGAGGCAGAGAAGCAAACTTGCCATATCTTTTATGTTCCTTTCTCTGCCCTTATTGATTGAACAATTTCTAAGAATGTAAAATATTTTTTTCCTTCTGTTTTTTATTAAAATTCCTTTGTAACCTAACCCCATCTCTAAGTGCTCTCTCCCTTCCTCAAGGTGTTCCAAACACTCTGGTGTTTTGTTTTTTCCTCAGACACGAGTCATACTCTTGCCTAAGAGCCTTTACACTTGCTCCTCCTCCTGCCTGAAGTGTTTAATCCCCAAATCACTGCATGTCTGGATCTTTTTTTCATCATTCAAGCCTTAGCTTAAATGTCACCTCTTAAAGGACTTCTCTCCCTGACCACTTGAGAATCCCTCTCATCACTCTACTTTGTCTATATCACCTTTATCACTTTACGTTTTTTTTTGTTTTTGATTGAAGTATAGCTGACGTACAATATTGTATAAGTCACTGGTGTACAATATAGTGATTCAAAATTTTAAAGATTATACTCCATTTATAGTTATTATAAAATATTCGTTATATTCCCCATGATGTACAATATATCATTATAGCTTATTTTATACATAATAGTTTGTATCTCTTAATCACCTACTCCTATATTGCCCCTCCCCCTTCCCTCTTCCCACACTGGTAACCACTAGTTTGTTCTCTATATCTGTGAGTCTGCTTCTTTTTTGTTATATTCACTAGTCTGTGGTATGTTTTAGCTTCTGCATATAAGTGATATCATACAGTATTTGTCTTTCTCGGTCGGACTTATTTCACTTAGCATAATATCCTCCAAGTCCATCCATGTTGCTGCAAATGGCAAAATTTCATTCTTTTTATGGCCAAGTAGTATTCCATTTATATATATACCACATCTTCTTTATCCATTCATCTGTTGATGGATAGGTTGCTTAGGTTGCTTCCTTATCTTGGCAATTGCAAATAATGCTGGTATGAACATTGGGGTGAATGTATCTTTTCAAATGAGAGTTTTCATCTTTTCCAGATATGTACCCAGGAGTGGAATTTCTGGGTCATATGGTAGTTCTATTTTTAGTTTTTTGACAAACCTCCCTACTGTTTTCCACAGTGGCTGCTCCAATTTACATTCCCACCAACAGTGTAGGAGGGTTCCCTTTTCCTTTTTCTCCACATCCTCGCCAACATTTGTTATTTGTGTTCTTTTTGATGATAGCCATTTTGACAGGTGTGAGGTGATATCTCATTGTGGTTTTGATTTGCATTTCCCTGATGCTTAGCGATGTTGAGCATCTTTTCATGTGCCTGTTGGCCATCTGCATGTCCTCTTTGGAAAAATGTCTATTCAGTTCTTCTGCCCATTTTTTAATTGTTTGTCTTTTTGATATTAAATTGTATGAACTGTTTATATACATTGGATATTAACCCCTTATCAGTCATGTCATTTGCAAATATTTTCTCCCATTCAGTAGGTTCTTTTCATTTTGTCAATGGTTTCTTTTGCTGTGCAAAACTTTTACATTTAACTAGGTCCCATATTTTAATTTTGCTTTTATTTCCTCTGCTTTAGGAGACAGATCCAAAAGATATTGCTACGATTTATGTCAAAGTGTATTATTCTGCCTATGTTTTCCTCTAGGAGTCTTATGGTTTCTGGTCTTACATTTATGTGTTTAATATATTTTGAGTTTATTTTTGTACATGGTGTTAGAGAATATTTTAATTTCATTCTTTTACATGTAGCTGTCCAGTTTTCCCAGACCCACTTATTGAAGTGACTGTCTTTTCTCTATTGTATATTCTTGCCTCCTTTGTTATAGATTAATTGGCCATAAGTGCGTGGGTTTATTTATGTGCTCTCTATTCTGTTCCATTGATCAATGTGTCTATTTTTGTGCCAGTACCATACTGTTTTGATTACTACAGCTTTGCACTATAGTCTAAAGCCAGGGAGTGTGATTCCTCCAGCTCTGTTCTTCTTTTTCAAGATAGTTTTAGCTATTCAGGGTCTTTTGTGTTTCCATACAAATTTTTAAATTATTTGTTGTAATTCTGTGAAATATGCCTTGGTATTTTGATAGAGGTTTTATTGAATCTGTAGATTGCCTTGGGTAATATGGTCATTGTAACAATATTAATTCTTCCATCCAAGAATATAGTGTATCTTTCCATCTGTTTTTGTCATCTTCAATTTCTTTCATCAGTGTCTTACAGTTTTCCAAGTACAGGTCTTTTACCTCCTTAGGTAGGTTTATTCCTAGGTATTTTATTCTTTTTGATGTGATGGTAAAGGGGATTGTTTCCCTAATTTCTCTTTCTGGTAACTCATTGTTAGTGTATAGAAATGCAACAGATTTCTGTATAATAATTTTGTATCCTGCAACTTCACCAAATTCATTGATGAGCTTTAGTAGTTTTCTGGTGGAGACTTTAGGAATTTCTATGTATACTGTCATGTCATCTGCAAACAGTGACAACTTTACTTCTTCCTTTCCAATTTGGATTCCTTTTAATTTCTTTTGCTTATCTCATTGCTGTGACTAGGACTTCCAAAACTATATTGAATAAAAGTGGCAAGAGTGGGCATCCTTGTCTTGTTCCTGATCTTAGAAGAAATGCTTTCAGGTTTTCCCCATTGAGTATGATGTTAGCTGTGGGTTTGTCATATGTGGCCTTTATTATGTTGAGGTAGGTTCCCTCTATGCCCACTTTCTGGAGAGTTTTTATCATAAATGGATGTCAAGTTTCGTCAAAAACTTTTTCTACATCTATTGAAATGATTATATTGTTTTTATTCTTCAATTTGTTAATGTGGTGTATCACACTGATTGATTTGTGGATACTGAAAAATCCTTGCATCCCTGGTATTTTGCTAGTATTTTGTTGAGGATTTTTGCATCTATGTTCATCAGTGATATTAGCCTGTAATTTTCTCTTTTTGTAGTATATTTTTCTGGTTTTGGTATCAGGGTGATGGTGGCGTCATAGAATGAGTTCAGAAGTGTTCTTTCCTCAACAAATTTTTGGAATAGTTTGAGAAGGATAGATGTTAACTCTTCTCTAAATTTTTGGTAGAATTCATCTGTGAAGCCATCTGGTCCTGGACTTTTGTTTCTTTGGAGTTTTAAAATTACTGATTCAGTTTCAGTACTGGTAAAATTTTAAATTAATTTTTATTGGAGTATAGTTGCTTTACAATGTTGTGTTAGCTTCTACTGCGCAGCAAAGTGAATCAGCCATACATATACATATATCCCCTCCATTTAGGACACTTCAGTGCATTAAGTAGAGTTCCCTGTGCTATACATTATGTTCCCATCAGTAGTCTATTTTATACATAGTATCAATAGTGTATATGTGTCAATCCTAATCTCCCAATTCCTCCCACCCCACTCCTTTCCCCCTTGGTATCCATAGATTTGTTCTTTGTGTCTCTATTTCTGCTTGGCAATTAAGGTCATCTATACCATTTTTCTAGATTCCACATATATGTGTTAATCTGTCATACAGAATGAAGTAAGTCAGAAAGAGAAAAACAAATATTGTATATCAGTACTGATAATTGGTCTGTTCATATTTTCCACTTCTTCCTGATTTAGTCTTGGGAGATTGTACCTATGTAAGAATTTGTCCATTTCTTCTAGGTTGTCCATTTTATTTGCATATAGTTGTTTGTAATAGTCTCTTATGATCCTTTGTATATCTGTGATGTTGGCTGTAACTTCTTTTTCATTTCTGATTTTATCGATTTGGGTCCTCTTCCTTTTTTTGTTGATGAATCTGGCTAAAGTTTTATCAGTTTTATCTTTTCAAAGAACCAGCTTTTAGTTTCATTGATCTCTTCTATTTTTTTGTGTCTCTATTTCATTTATTTCTGCTCTGATCTTTATGATTTTTTCCTTCTACTAACTTTGGGTTTTATTTGTTCTTCTCTCTAGCTCTTTTAGGTTCAAAGTTAGGTTGTTTGAGACTTTTCTTGTTTTCTGAGGTAAGCTTGTATCACTATAATCTTCTTAGAACTGCTTTTTCTGCATCCCATAGGTTTTGGATTGTCGTGTTTTTGTTTTCATATATCTCTAGGTATTTTTTGATTTCCTCTTTGATTTCCTCAGTGATCCATTAGTTGTTTAGTAGCATATTGTTTAGCCTCCACATGTTTGTGTTTTTTTGCAGTTTTTTTCTTCTAGTTGATTTCTAGCCTCATAGCATTGTGGTCAGAAAAGATGCTTGATATGATTTCAATTTTCTTAAATTTACCAAGGCTTATTTTGTGGTCTAGCATGTGTTCTCTGCTGGAGAATGTTTCATGTGCACTTGGAAAAAATGCGTATTCTGCTGCTTTTGGATGGAATGCTCTATATATTTCAATTTCTCCTTTTATGTCTGTTAATATTAGCCTTATGTATTTAGGTGCTCCTATGTTGGGTGCATGGTGCATATATAGTTACAATTGTTATATCTTCTTATTGGATTGATCCCTTGATCACTATGTAGTGTCCTTGTCTCTTGTAACAGTCTTTATTTTAAAGTCTGATATAACTATTGCTACTCTGGCTTTCTTTTGATTTCCATTTGCATGGAATATCTTTTTCCATCCCCTCACTTTCAGTGTGTGTGTCTTTAGATCTGAATTGAGTCTCTTGTAGGCAGCATATATATGAGTCTTCTTTTTGGATCCATTCAGCAACTCTATATCTTTTGGTTGGAGTATTTAGTCTATTTACATTTAAGGTAATTATTGATATGTATGTTCCTATTGCCATTTTGTCAATTGTTTTGGAGTTGTTTTGGTAGGTCTTTTTTCCCCCTTTCTTTTTCTTTTCTCTTGTGATTTAATTACCATCTTTAGTGTTATGTTTGGATTCCTTTTTTTTTTCTATTATAGATTTTTGGTTTCTGATTACCATGAGGTTTTTATTTAGCAGTCTCTCTCTCTGTATATATTTATGATTGTTTTAAGTTGTGATCTCTTAATTTCAAATGCATTTTAACAACCCTGCAATTGTACTCTCCTTCCCTCATTACTGTTTTTGATATCATATTTTGCATCTAGTTGTTTTGTGTATCCCTCAACTGCTTATTGTGGATATAGATGATTTTACTACTTTTGTCTTTTTTTTTTGTTTTTTTTTTTTGGCCACACCACACAGCATGTGGGATCTTAGTTCCCCTACCAGGATCGAACCCGCGCCTCCTGCATTGGAAGGCAGAGTCTTAACCACTGGACCGCCAGGGAAGTCCCCACTACTTTTGTCTTTTAACATTCCTACTAGCTTTGTGTGTGGATGATTTCCTACATTTACTGTATGTTTGAACCAGTGAGCTTTTTCATTTTGTAATTTCCTTGTTTCTAGTTGTGTCCTTATCTTTTTTGCCTAGAGAATTTACTAACATTTGTTGTAAAGCTCGTTTGATGGGGCTGAACTCTTTTAGCTTTTGCTTGTCTGTAAAGCTTTTGATCTCTCCATCAAGCTGAATGAGAGCTTGCTGGGTAGAATATTCTTGGTTATAGGTTTTCCCCTTTTATCACTATATATATATAGGGGATTTATATATAATGTGCCCCTCCCTTCTGGCCTGCAGAGTTTCTGCTGAAAAATCATCTGACAGCTTTATGGGCGTTTCCTTGTATGTTATTTTTCACTTTCTCTTTGCTGCTTTTAATATTTTCTTTATCCTTACTTTTTGTAATTTTAAATACAACGTCTCTTCGTGTGTTCCTCTTTGGGAACACACATCCTGTATGGTACTCTTTGTGCTTTCTGGACTTGGTAACTGTTTCCTTTCCCAGATTAGGGACTTTTTCAGCTATTATGTTTTCAAATATGTTCTCAGCCCCCGTTTCTCTCTCTTCTCCTTCTGGGACCCCTATAATGCGAATATTAGCGTACTTGATGTTTTCCCAGAGGTCTCTTAAACTGTCCTCATTTTTTTCATTCTTTTTTCTGTTCAGCATCAGTGATTTCCACTGCTCGGTCTTCCACCTCATTGATCCATTCCTCTGTATCATTTAGTCTACTGTTTATTCCTTCTAGTGTATTCATTTTAGTTGTTGTATTCTTCATCTGTTTGGTTGTTCTTTCTTTATAT
Organism: Balaenoptera borealis; assembly: GCF_965194805.1. Lineage (NCBI taxonomy): Eukaryota > Metazoa > Chordata > Mammalia > Artiodactyla > Balaenopteridae > Balaenoptera > Balaenoptera borealis. The sequence continues at coordinate 15,077,130 of NC_138861.1, read as the reverse complement.
TTTCAAACTCTTTGTTAAAAACTTCTAACTTCTCTGTGCATCCATTCTCCTTCTGAGTTCATTAATCATCTTTATGACCATTACTCTGAACTCTTTCTTGGGTAGATTGCTTATCTCCATTCATTTAGTTCTTCTGGGGTTTTATCTTGTTCCTTTGTCTGGAGCATGTTCCTCTGCTGCCTGATTTTGTCTAAGTTGCTATTTGTATTTTTATGTATCTGGTAGGTTAGTTACATTTCCCGAACTTGGAGAAGTGGCCTTCTGTAGGAGACGTCCTATGCATCGCAGGAGGGCACTCCACTTTTGTCACCCAAGCTATATGCTCTAGGGTTTCCCCAGGAGGGCTGTGAGGGTCTTTCTGTTGTGGCCGGCAGGCTGACTATGTGGGTGGTCTGGTAGGCTTGGTTTGTCCCTAGTCTTATTGGTTGCCAGGCCCTGCCTTGTATGGAGGCTGCTGGCTGCTGGTTAGTGGGGCCTGGTCGCAAGAGGGCTGACTTCAGAACCCCAGGGGGTCCTGGGGCTAGTGCTGGCTCACTGGTGGATGAAGCCAGGATCCAGAAGACTCCACGGCTGTTCCTTTCCACTGGTGGGTGAAGCTAGGTCCTGGGGTTAGTGCTGGACTATTGGCAGTCACAACTGGTCCTGGAATGTGGGAATCTTGCTGCAGAGCCCAGGGATCCTAGAGCTGGTGTCAGATTGCTGTGGGGGGAGGGGAGGCAGTTCTTGACACAGTTGGGTATGGGTTATGGGGTGTCCCACAGCTTGCGTTGGCCTGCTAGTGGGCAGAGCCAGGGCCCAGCTGCTCCCAGGGCAGGGTCTGGCCTGCTGTGGGCAGGCTGGGTCCACAAGCTGTGGAATTGTGGTTTTCTTGCATCTGGTGTCTGCCCCCTGGTTGGATGAGTTTGGTCTAGAGGCTAATGTAGGCTTCCTGAGGGCAAGGCCAGAGCCTGCCTATTGGTGGGTGGAGCTGGGTCTTGGCCCTCTAGTGGGAAGGGCCAGGTCTAGAGGCATGTCTAGAGCGGCTCTAGGCTCAGGAAGTCTTTAGGTAGCCTGTCTGCTGATGGGTGGGGCTGTGTCCCCCCCTAGTTAGTTTTTGGTCTGAGGCTCCCCAGCACTGTTGCCTACAGGCTGTTGGGTGGGGCCAGGTCTTGGCACTCATGAGCTGGAGGGAGGATCCTACAATGGTGCCCACATGGTAGAAAGCTGCCTAATATGGCTGCTGCCAGTTTCTATGTCTCTAGTTTGAGCTGCAGCTGCCTCCTTGACTCTCCAGAAGACTCTCCAAGACCAGCAGGTAGGTCAGGCCCCTACTAAATTGCTGCTTTTGCCCTGGGTCCTGGTGTGAGATTTTATGTGCACCCTTTAAGTGTGAAGTTTCTATTTCCCCTAGTTCTTTGGAACTCCCAAAATTAAGTCCTTCTGGTCTTCAAAGCCAAATGCTCTGGGGGTTTGTCTTCCTGGTGCAGGACTCCTGGGCTGGGGGGCCTGACATGGGGCTTAGAACTCTCACTCCTACGGGAGAACCTCTGCATTATAATTATTCTCGTTTGTGGATTGCCCACCTGGGGGTAAGGGACTGGATTATATTGTGAGTCAGCTCCACCTACCCGTCTCATGTGGTTCCTTCTTTATGTCTTTAGCTGTAGAAGATCTTTTCTGGTAGGTTCTGATCTACTTCATCGATGGTTGTTCTGCAGATACTTGTGACTTTGTTGTGCTTGTAAGAGGAGGTGAGCTCAGGGCCTTTCTACTCCGCCATCTTGGCCGATCCCTCGTACCACACTTGACGTTTGTCTTCCTGCTTCTGAAGTAAAAGCTGCACCAGAGAAGGGGCTTGCATCACATCTCGCTCTCTAGTCAATCCCAGCACCTAGACCTGTACAGGGCACATAGTAGGTCCTCCATAAATATTTGTTGACTGAACTCTGAATCCTCTAACCAGTAGACTCTCCTAGTTGACAGGTGTTTAGTAAGCAAGTTCATAAAACACTAGAAATCAGCATTATTAAATTCCAAACAAAAGGAAAACTAAGAATAATCCATATTTAAACTTCATTCTTTGACTGATATTTATATGGAGGCAAAGTAATATCATCCAGATTAGTATCTAGTCATAAAAGAACAAACAAGTGTACAAATTTAAAAAAACAGGTATACAAGAGTAGGACTACACTGCCATCATCCTGATACTATCCTGTGGCCAATCTTAGGGTTACACTAATGGTCAGACATATGTCTTCTGATGTGATTCAGTATAATGTATGCTAGCCAAAAATATGTAACTTCAAACTATGAACTCTCTAAAGATAACTTGCACTCTCTTCCTTTTTACTCTGCCATATAAAGGAACCGATGAAATAATCATAAAAATCCTGAAGACGGGACATTCTGCAGGACTAGTGTGGAATCTTCAATAATTCAGTGACATGGGAAAAAAAAGGGTACTGTTCTGAATTGAGAGTTAAAGGACATAACCAGGTGAAATGCATGGTCCTGGAATGGATTCTGCTTTGTCCTATAAAGGACATTTTTGGAACAGATGGAAAAGTACTGATGATGTGTTAAATAAGATGAAAATGTACTGTCACAGGGAGATGGAAATTGAATCAAGTTACAAAAGATCATGTACTGTAAGATCTCATTTTAGTAAAAATACACATGCATAAAAAAATACCATATACAGAGGTGTTAACGTGAGTAACCTCTGTGTGTTGGGAGTATGGTGTTATCTATAATTTTCTATAATACACGCATTCTGCTTTTGTAATAACATATTATTTTGAATTAAAAAGAAACTATTTTTAGATTAAGAAGTTAGGCCTTTTATGTCCTAATGAAAATTTGTTTTCTTTAAACTAGGTAACTTGGGCAGATTTCTACTGGGAAATTTGCAGTACCACACTTTTGGTCTTTAAACCTGATTTGTTGGACAACCATCCCAGGCTGGTGACATTACGTAAGAAAGTCCAAAGCATTCCTGCCATCGCCAACTGGATAATGCGAAGGCCCCAAACCAAACTCTAGGTGATGCCTGCTGCCTCCAAACTTCGTTATTCTTCACAGCACCACTCTCATCAGATAAGAAGCTACACCAGCGTGCCACATAACCTGCACACTCCCCTCCCCAGCTCCATCAAGACTTTCACTTCTGCCATATTCTGCTTATCAAAAAAAGGGAAAAAAGCGGGGGGGGGGGAAGAAAAGGGTTTTGTTTCCAGTATCCTTTTTATTCAGAATAGCTTCACATTATTTATAACTGAAGAAAAATAGTTTCCAATACAGGCAGGCTTTGCTTTGCACTAGTTCTGACATGCATGAATTTCAGTCACAATGGTTTAGTTACATAACAAATTTTCAAAAAAAACCCCGAAAAGATTTGGACTTCAGTTTCCATGCTATATTAACTGTGAGTAACCGCATAAAGTATAAACTTTGCTGCTAGCTCTTCAGTCCGCAAATCACTATGTAAATAACAGATAGATATATGAGCAATGCCGCTTCTTTCAAAATCTGTTAGTGATTGGTCACTGCACATCTACCATGCAGGCACAGACAGCAAAGTGTTGTTTCTCAGTGATAAACCCACTTGACATTTTACAAAAATGGATAATTGAAAAAGGGAACTCACCAACAAAGATTAAAGTGCAATAAAGAAATGAAAAGTGAAAATGGTAGAGTGAAATTCAAGTTGAACATAAACGGAAAGAGCTGGCTGTGAGAATGTTGACACTGTTGCAGTTCAAAAGGCTCTAGATATGCAGCCAGAAGAACTTGGTGAAGGCAAACTTATTGACACAAATGAGGAAACTGGTTGTGACAAAGAAGATGAAGATATCCCAGAGGAGGTGAGATTGGCAAAAAACCCTTCACGTTAAAAGAATTGAGATCAAAAGGATGAGAAGAGAATGTAAAGCAACTATACTCCAGTTAAAATGAATTAAAAAACTAAAAATTGTGAATCGCTATACTGTACACCTGTAATGTATATGATATTGTACATCAACTATACTTCAATACAAGAAAAAGAAATGAAAAGACAAGCCACAGACAGGAAGAAAACATTTGCAAAAGGACTTTATCCAAAATACACAAAGAACTCTTAACAGTCAACAATAAAATAAACCTGATTACAAAATGGATAAAAGACCTGGACAGACACCTCACCGAAGATACACAGATGGCAAATAAGCATATGAAAAGATGTTCAACATCATATGTCACTAGGGAATTGCAAATAGGAACAAGGAGATACCATTACCTACCTATTAGAATGGCAAAAATTCAAAATACTGACACCACCAAAACGTGGGGCCCCAGGAACTTTTCTTCATTGCTGATGGGGATGCGAAACAGCACATACACCTTGGAAGAGAGTTTGGCAGTTTCTTACAAAACTAAAATGCTCTTACCATATGATCCAGTAATTACACTCTTTGGTATTTGCCCAAAGGAGTTGAAAACAGGTCCACACGAAAACCAGCACATGAATGTTTGTGGCAGCCTTATCAACAACTGCCAAAACTTAGAACCAAAATATCCTTTAGTAGGTTAGTGGATATGTAAATTGGGGTACATGCAAACAAGAAACCATTATTCAGTGCTAAAAAGAAATGATCTATCAAGCCATGAAAAGATATGGAGGAAACTTAAATGGATTTTTAGGGCAGTAAGACTATTCTGTATGATACTATAATGGATTTATTTGTCAAACCCATAGAATGTACAACACCAAGAGTGGAGCCTACTGTAATCTACGGACTTTGGGTGATTATAACGTGTCAACGCATTTTCACTGATTGTAACAAATGTCCCATTCTGGTGCAGGATGCCGATAGTGGGGGAAGGTGTGTCTGTGTGGGAGCAGGGGTATGTGGGACCTCTCTGTACTTCCGGCTGAATTTGCTATGAACCTAAACCCCTCGAAGAAATAAATTCCATTTAAAAAGAAAAAAGAACAGGGATATTTCATGACATTGAAAGAGCAATAAAATGTTGGAAGCTGATCCAAATTTAGGATTATGACTATTTACCGAGAGACAAAAAAAAAATGTTCGCTTGCAAGTTTTATAGGAAGGTACTGTTCAAACTACTCTGATAAATTTTTTACAAAAATAAAACTTCCTCAATGTTTCTAATATTTTACAGTGTACTGAATATTAGTTTTACTACTTTGTTCACTTACACATTTATAATGTGCTGACAAAATTTTTAAAGGTCATGGAAAAATCATTTTCCCCAGTGATTACACACTTTCAACTTGAATCATTTCTGCAGTCCCACACTACTGTGCAAGAACTGCCCGTATAAACAAGCCATTTATATAGAAATCTTCCAAATAACTATGTATTTAGATAACTATAGTGGAACATCACATTTTAGTTCAATTTACCTGTTAATATCATTAATATTGAATAGTCTAATCTCAGTATGTCATGTTGTATCAGGAAACACATTAACAAAATAGATGGCCTTATCCGTGAACTACAGGGCAGAGGAAGGAGAATGTAGTTGAGAAGCACAAAGTGGGGAGAGGTTGTGGGGAGGAAGAAAGAAAAGTCAAGTCCATCTAAGTGTGACCTTGTTGAAGGTGCTTCTTTCCTCCCAACGATGCTCTATGAAACTCGGGAAAAGGAAGTTAAATACTGTACACGTATATTAAGGATTACACAGAAAAACAAAGTGTATTTCCCAAGTACCTTGCTTCTTTGGATTACAATTTCTTACCGTTGTTAGTGGCTGTTAAGAAATGCCAGTAGGTTATACGTGACTCTCATTTGCAAAGTGCTGAATCATGTCATCAAGGCAGTCTAAAGAAAAAAATTACCTTTCACAGAAGAAATTCAAATATTCTAATGAAGGTGGAAACTTTTCTTCCCTCTTATGCGTGTTCATTTTCCTCCACATAATTACATTCTGACAAGCTTTAATGAAAACAGAATTTAGTAAAACTGATAGATACAATGTTTATCTAAATTATGAAAACTCTAAGATAATCAGCCCCACTTGTTTACATATAATTATCATAATTCCAATAGAAAATGCAACCACAGCAGGTTTTATAAGGAAATATTTCAATCATAGCATCATCATAACCTTTAGGTCAACTTTTTTTCACTGAAAGGACAACACATTCCAATACCCCATCCTATATCTAAATTAAACATCTCCTCACTGAGCAAGTAAACAAGTGTGAGAGAACATGAATTAATCAGAGCAGAAATGGAACTGCATATTATAATCAGAAAAATAACCATACCTTTTGGGAAGTTAAAACAATCAATTCCTTAATTTTATGGACCATTTAAGTGTCTTGCTGAAGGTCACAAAAATGGACACCAAACCTCCTGATACTCCTATCTAACCACTATACAATAACACCAACAACTAGGAGCAATATTAATGTTTCAACATAGATTATCTATTGGTATAAAGTTACAAGTCTATGGGGTGAGAAATACAGTTATGAAAACACATACGTCTTCTTTCTGTGTGTGACCTGTATCAATAAAAACATAAGTTGCTTCAGTTGGCCAAGATATTACTCCAACAACTGTGGCTTCATAGGCTCTTTACTCACAATGGATTATGATATTTACTGACATCAGTCCAATAAAGGGACTAATGAGAATACACCCAAAGTAGTAAGTACCAGTTTACTGAGAGAGACGATATTAAGCACACAATATCATCTCTTTTGTGCTCAATATTATGGGTTTTTTTTTTTGGGTCTTTGTTGCTGTGCGTGGGCTTTCTCTAGTTGCGCTGAGCGGGGGCTACTCTTCGTTGTGGTGCGTGGGCTTCTCATTGCGGTGGCTTCTCCTGTTGTGGAGCACAGGCTCTAGGCACCTGGGCTTCAGTAGTTGCAGCACGTGGGCCCTAGAGTGTGTGGGCTTCAGTAGTTGTGGCATGCAGGTTCAGTAGTTGTGGCGCATGGGCTTAGTTGCTCCGCGGCATGTGCGATCTTCCTGGACCAGGGCTCGAACCCGTGTCCCCTGCATTGGCAGGGGGATTCTTAACCACTACACCACCAGGGAAGTCCTTCCATATTATCTATTTTTAAAGGTAAAGGGATGAAAGTTTAGAAACTACTAAGGGTGTGAAAGTACAACTTAAGATCACAAATATTTTTATTACACCAAAAACGTAATATGGCATTACAGGGAGAACCCAACTACATTTCATTAAAATAAAAATATGGATTTAACAACAACAACAAAAGAAACAGCCTATCGTTGAAGACACGTTAGTACAGGAAAGTTATGAGAAATCCATTATGCGATTTTTAGGATATTCTCAACATTTCACTAAGCAATTTGGGTACTGTGATGCAGAAGGAGGTATTAATACTATTTGCAGGTCCCTTCAGCCCATTACACTAAAACGTGTTGAGTATATTCAATACACTTGCAAGACTGGCTAAGTCTACTGACTCATCAGCTTTCAGTCTACAGTATCTGAAGAATCAATGTAAGAGCTTCATTAGCCTTCTAAGTCGAGGATTATATTACCTTAAAAACTTAGGAAGTCAGGAGGTCTTGAAAGTATAATCTCCAATAATTAACAAATCTTTGATTTATAAATAAGTTTATTTATAATAATATTTACATAATAAAACAAAACACATGAAACTCACAAGTTATACAAAGAAACTGATGTATAATAAAACAGCAATATAGACTGACAGGCAAAAATTTAAAGAAAGATTTAATAAAGAGTTAAATATCAAGTAGACAACTTTACCTCTTCTAAATTTCACTTTGTCACCCACACTGATTTGGAATTGAACAATGGCTCTCTCTTTAGGAGGTCCCATACTGGAAATTCTGAAATCTGCTAAGTTATATTTTGATAAGAATTTAAAGTTAATGACCTATTTCCATGCAGTACCTAATGCTGCCTTGAAATGAAGTCACATTCAGTCTGCTTTGAAGTGAAATAGCCTGTTAATCTGTTCTGCCAGGCTAGAAGAATGTCACCAAATATTTTGCTGATGTGCGGAGCTGTGGCAGGAATAAACTACTATTTAGAGAGTAAAGAGAACTGGAGCAGAAATGACTGGGCAACAGTTTCAAGAGAAGCAAAAGCCAGGAGAGGGAAATCAATGAAAACATGCACAAGAATAGGCAGAGTAATAAAGCACAGTTAGTGCAGTTGGGAAATGAACAGAAGGAATTAATCCATGGAGCAAGATAAGGGCTTCTTTAGTTACTATTCACTGGAAAACAACTTAGTGCCTAGCCAAACAAATCTGTTTTAACAGAAGTACTTGGGAGGACCTGGGGGTGTTAGTATATGGAATGCCACCTTTAAATTCAGGTTGAGTTCTTGTTGACAGTGGTGAACATCTGTTTCAAATAGCAATAAAATGAAAGCTATATAATCTATACAGCTGCATTCTTTAACATAATAAAAAAGAACTTCAAATGAGACGAGCAAAAACAAGACATAAGCATTGTCAAATAAGGCACATGTAAAAATCTACACATATTATCCAGTGAAAGACAATATATATATATATTTGGAGGTAGAAATAATTACAAAAATACTGACATTTCTAAAGCATTAGCGTATTTGTTACAAACAATCACCAACTAATCCCCATTCAGAAAACTGTTTTGTAAAATGATTATTTAACATCTTCAAGACTACGTATCTGTGGCTTTTTTTTGAAATTTCACATGTGAGCATCTGGAGAATTCAGTTAGTGGCAAAAAAGTTGTCCATACTATGAGAAATGTAATATGGAAATTATAAAAAGTTATAAATGTTCATAAACCCCATGGTCATCATAATGTAAATGTCCTTGAGTGCACCAAGTTGATATTTCATCATCAGTTAGGAATTAACAATTCTTATTTCACAGGCCCATTGATGTTTTTAGTAATGTGGCTATATCTGCTGGCATACTCCCTTCGTCACCTGCAGGTCAGAAACTGGTGTTAAAATTTTGATAAAAATATTTTATGCAACGTATTTCTTCTCTCCAATTTTCCCTACTTTTGGTGAATTCTTAATAATCTTTCAAGGCCCAGCCTGATTCAGTGTCACTCCCTGTTAAAAATATTCCCGAATTCCTACATATGTTAGGGCAACTTCCTCTGTGCTTGTGTTCACATTGCCAGCACAGCAGTCTACAGCTTCTGTTTTTGATTTGACAGAGATATGCAGATATAGTTTGGATCATATCCTATTCATACAGCACATAGTATTTACTCCTCAGGTTCACTAAATAAAAACATTTACCAAAAAATTCAACACAAGATGTAAAAGAGAATAAAAGAAAATATACAAAAAAAAAAAATTTTTTTTAATGTAACAATCTGAATAGTGAAAATAAAGACAAAACTCCCAAATCCAACCAAACAGAAATCATTTCATCTACACTTATTTTCAGTCCAAAGATACATTGTCTTAAAAAAATTTTTTTTTTCAATTAAACAAGACCCCAGTATCTAGACACTTATCCAGGTGTGTCTCTCTCTCTCTCTCTCTGTCACCACAGGGACCCCAGTTACAGTCTAAACTTAAGAGACTACTTTTATCTACTCTTCTCCTTTCAGTAAAAAACATGATTAGGAACACAAACTACTGCATAAACTCTCAGGGAATTCACTGACATGCTTGCCTCCAAGCTCGTCCACAGATATGAAAATAGCCCATGAAATCCAAACTTAACATCAAATAAAAAAAGCAAGATGCAGAAACAACTAGTCATACACTTAAAAAAAAACAAACCCTAATGTGTCATCTTTCTGGGGAAGCTGGGTGATAGGGTGAGAAAGAGGCTTTTGTTTGCCCTTTAATATCTTAGGAATTTTGAACTATGTGAATGTATTATCTTTTATATATATATATATATAATTTGAACTTTTAAAACTTTAAAAATTATTCTATTCAAAAAGATGGAGGAAATGGAGAGGATTCTTATTTGACAATTGTTTCTAGTACCCAACTGCTCTTTAATCTGAAATTATTCAATTTTTGAATAAATGCATTTTATTGTACTCTAGTGAAATGAGTATTTGGCTAGTCAAAATGAAATTAATATAAATATGAGAGTTCTAAATAACTTAATATTATGCCATGTACTTTAAATCTTTGGATTCATAAATATTACTTAGTAAGTAAATCATAAAATTGCAGATAAAATTATAGACCTAATTTTAATTTATTTCTGGGATATTTTGATGTCAGAGACAGAATTTTTCAAAATCAAAGTGTTTGTATCAGTTCTGGCAAAATGATCTTAGTTACTGTAGTACTTTTGAAATAAGTATGCTTATCTTCTCCCATGCTATCCCTAAACTGCACGCCAAGTTAAGGACTCAAACCATCTTTATTATCCCCTTGTTACTGCTAAGTTGATGCCTTTTCATATAAGTAAAGTTTATGCTGACAAATAACTTACCTTCATCTACTGTGGTCATATCTTGTTCTAGTTTCAATTTCTGTTGATTAATTTTTAGCATGGATTCTTCGATTGTCCCTTGGCCTATTAATTTTATAACTAGTACTTCTCTAAGGAAAATACAAGATACGTCCATTGGTTACTTAATATATAATTACTTAATATATATAAACGACATAACTCACCTTAGAATGCAATAAGAATAATTTGAAAATTGTTTAACAAATACATCCATAAATTTAAATTCTTTTATTCAAACTACTTGAGATTGACATTTTCTGAGCACGTCACTTTTAAACATCCTTTCCTATTGATTCAAGAGATGAGAAAAAGATATCTGTGCTTTAAAATTACTGGTAAAACTGTATTACAACAAACAGTTCTGGGTTGAGGTAGGGTATTCTATTTTTAAAAAGAACATGCTTTGCTTATCAGGTTCCAAGAAATAATTTAGTTCAAAAAGTAAGGAAGTGTAGTAAAGTATAAAGATTACATGGGAGGTTTTAGTTCCACCTTTCAGTACTGATAAATATTTGGTTCATAAATGAACTTATCAATGTCTTTTGGAAATACAGTAAAATACTCCACAAAGAAAACACTGATTGTCTGCTGTTTACATGTGAGAATAGAGCTGAATTATAGGTATTTTCACCTCTTCATGTCCTGTGACCAATGTCTAATCTAACCTTCACCTAAAATATCCACAGCTCACATAATCTATTTCCTATGAGGTAACAAGGTAGCAATCGTATGCACATTACCCAGTCTATCTGGCTCTTACATGGTCTAACCAGCAAGTTACTAATTAGTAATTACCAATTACTAATCTTTTGCAAAGGGGCTGGACCATTGGTAATACTTAGTTTTCATTTGCTGCATAACTACTTGGACTGGGGCTGGGAGGTGGTTTTCTTTTATTTATTTATATTTTTTCAGCCACGCCACATGGCCTGTGGGATCCTAGCTGCCTGACCAGGGCTGAACCTGCGCCCTCGGCAGTGAAAGCACCTAGTCCTAACCACTGCACCGCCAGGGAATTCCCTGTTTTAATTACTAGAATATGAATAGATTACACGGTGGAGTTCATCTTCAACACTGGTTGGTATAAAATACAGCGGGAGTCATGCTTTGCTGAAAATATGAAAACTAAGGCAGGGCATCTGACAGATCATATCCTAATATTCTATACAAATTAAACTGGCATTTGATTAAAAATAAATTTCAACTGCAAACACTTACTTAGTCTGGCCTACTCTATGGCATCTATCTTCTGCTTGTTTGTCATTGTAAGGATTACAGTCAATATCGTGAAGTATAACAACGTTTGCTGAAGTCAGGTTTATTCCTAGGCCACCAGCTTTTGTTGACAGCAGAAACACAAAGATATCCATATCGGTATTAAACTCGTCAATTAGATGAATCCTATAAGACAAATATATTAGGTTAAATCTCACAAAAAGGTATATAATTAAAACTGAAAACAATCACTTCACATGGAAAATAAACTTGAAGATGTAAATACATGCTCTTGGCATTCTAGTTATTTTTCCTGCAGCTGTTTTATTGAAAAGACCTACCCAATTCACCAACTTCTTTTCTATACCATTTATCTCCCTACTAATTCTTACTTTTAACTATTCAGATTTGATTAATTGCTAAGGGACTGTTTTGTCCTTTGTTTAATGACTTCTGGCTTTTCTAAATTCTGCACACGGCTTTTCAATCTTTAACCTTCTCAGAGTCTGTCAGCTGTGACTCAGACAATATACCCGATGAACTAAGAATCTCAAAATCAAACTATATTGATGTATTCTCTTTTAGCAAGACTTCTTTTCTTACTCTAAAGCAGGAAAAAAAAAAATTTACTCTGGCTGATTAAAAAAAATAAACCAAAGATACAATGCAGTTTAAACACACCAGAAAAAGCATTCCTTCTAAGACAATCTTTTTAAACTTTGGGAATTAAAAAAGAAAACAAACAAAAAAAACCAAACCCAAACTTACTCAGTTACCCTTAAAATATGAAAAGCCCAAGATTTTAAGATAACCTTGGTTTAAAGATAAAGTGTTTTAGACTTAGAATGATTTTTAAAGAGAAAACACTGACATATATATAATTCTAGTAGTTGTTTCAAAATATATTTGTATATGATTCAGACCAAAAATTAAATTTTCTTCATCTTAAGTTAATGAATGATTTAAAAGTAACCAAATGTAAGACTCAAAGCAATACAATTCCATCAAATGCCCTAGACATTTAAAATTCTAACATTTACTCTTATTTGAGGGTAAGGTGGAGAGATTTTCTGAAACGAAAGTATACCAACCTTTCAGAAATCTGAGTCTTTCCATCTAATCTGAGGTACCTATGCTGATGATGTTTTAAGAGAACCTCTAAAATATCCAGCATCATGGTGAACTGGCTGAATAATACAACTCTATCACCCTGTGGAAATACACATATTCATTAGACACAGAAAAAGTAAAATTATAAGTATCTAATGAAAAACTGCTTCTTTAATAATAATAAAGTAATCATAACTAAGGTTTCCTATTTTAGATTATATATAAGTAAATTATCTTCTAAACTTTGACCTAAAATTGATTTTTAAGACTAACTAATGGGAATAGCTACTAAAAGTACTACTTAGATTGTGATCTTACAAATCTATTTCACATATAAATTGCGGTATTAATTTATTTTACATAGTATCAATATCTTCAAAATATTAATTTTGAAGCAATTATATAGATTGTCACCTATGAAATAATGACAATTAAAATTATTTAAAAAAAATTAATATAGATATATTCTACTAACTTCTGTTAGATGGAAGAAGAGTAATCAGGAAAATATATGCCCAAATACATCCAAAAAATGCTCAAACACCAGTTTCTAGAAGAATGTAGAACACAGGCTAAAGCTTCAAGAAAGTCAAATCATGCCAGAACTGTTTCAAAGAAGTTGAACTAACTGGGGAAACATATAAGGAGCAGTATTCTTCTTTAGTACCTTCTGTTTCAATTCAGACAAGATGCAGCCTAAAACTCGAAATTTTCCAGAATCTAAAATCAAGTCCATGTCTAACTGGAAGTTATTAATGTGTCGATACTGTTTACAAAGTACATGTAATTCAAAGTCTGTCATAACTTCCATATCTTCAAAGATCAGGTCAGGGTTAGCCTCACAATGTGTAGGTTCCTCAAAACAAAACAAAACAAAATATACTTCAAAATGAAGATAATTTATAATATGATTAGAACAACCTAATAAAATTGTTCACATCTGATAAAATATCTAAATCATAAAATATTTTAGTGCAACAGATTTACCAAAGGAAATTAATATTCATTTTTTTAGGTACAATAAAGGGGGGAAGTTCTTATTGTTTTAGAGATAACACACTGATAAATTTACAGATGAAATGTCTAGAATTTGGTCCAAAATGATCCTGGAGAGGATTCTAGGTGAAACAAGAGACAGTAGTGTCATTCCAGATGATAACTGTAGAATATGGGTGAAGGTTTCATATGCGTAGAAGATTTCATTATACAATTCTCTCTACTTTTACATGTCTGAAATTTTCCATAAGTTTAATATAAAAAATGTTAAAAAGGCAAACGGTTGCCTTAAACACAATGATCTGCAGGGAGAAATAGGGGTAGATTAAGGGAGAATGAGGCAAAAATAGAGAGTAACAGCTAAAACTGTAGACAAAATACAATAAAGAAGAAATAAAATGAAGAAAATAAACAGACAAAAATGACTCATTATCCAGGACACACAATCTGATGAATCTTTTTGGTGAAAAATAAATAAAAGAAGTGCATTATGGAAGTCCAGACCAGGAGTTGGCAAACTTTTTCTGTAAATATTTTAGGCTCTGTAGGTGAAATAATCTGTTTTGCAACTACTCCACTCTGCCCTTGCACTGAGAAAGCAGTCACAGAAGACAAAGAAACAAAAGCGTGTGGCTGTGTTAGAACAAAACTTTATTTGTAGGAATAGTTATTGTCATATTTGGCCCTAAGGCCATAGTTGGCTGACTCTTGATGTAGACTGTCAGTCCTTCTTGGCTCTTATGTCCCCTAAATTATTTTGAACTCTGTGTTAAAAATGTCTTTCTTAAATACGTGGTTAGTTAATATGCTTATAGGTTCAATGGTCTGATTTTTAGACTAACAATAAACCTCATGTTTATTAGTGTTAATAAAGCTTAGTGTTAGCATAATACAAAAGCTTTACCTTTAGCATAAGCTGAGACATTTCCTTGAGTTTTTCAGCTGTGTAATATTGGCGATGTAATAAAGGATGATTGGCCATTTTTCTCAACTGCATCATGACATTGCACATTTCTGTGTTTTTTTCTGTGACACATTAAAAACAACAACAAGCTGATAGCTGTTTACTGAAATACATCTCAATGCAAACAAAAGGTTTTAAAACTATTTCTTCAAATTCCAACTAATTTTTAAAAAATGAGCAAATCCCACTATCATAGCACTAAACAAAATGCAGCCCTAGTACAGAATTATTTTTCATATAAAATTGTGAAAATCAGGTTATACCCATATTATTGATAGATTTTTTCAATCTGTTGAAAAGACCCAAATAGAGTTGCTCCTGCTTCTCTGACATGGCACACAACTCAATTCGATCTTTCTTGGGGGGTAGCTGCTTGAGAACCTGTGAAAGGAAAACAGTTGAAGCAGATCATTCAAATAAAGAAGAAAACAGATTTTAAAAAACCAATCATAATAAAAATATGCAGATAAGAGTTACCTCTTCTTTTACTCTTCTGAGAATAAATGGTTTTATAATTTGTTTTGCATGTGCTATTCTCTCCTTTTCATATATACTTTGCTCATCTGCTGATTTCTAAGTAAAATAAGAACATGACCTTTAGATTATTCATTTAAATGATCACAATGACAGTACTACACAACATGAAAATCTCCCTCACTACAATCTGAGTTATTTCCCATAGAAACTCAATTCATTCTAAATGCACTTGAATTCTGGGCTGCAATATATTTCTTAAAGCTCCACATGTATTTTGGGGTTTTGTGACATGTAATCGTGTACTCTGCAGAGGTAATGAAATTGAACTGCACTAGAATGGTGTTCAGAAGTAATTAACTGATAAGTCATCACTGATTACATAGATAACTCTCTTGAAAAAATATGTGTGTGTTTAAGGTAGTTTGGGTGGAGGGGAAGAGAGAGAGAAGTAGAAAACTTGTATTTATTTGTGGAAAATGGTCCCAAAAGAAAGCTAGTGCAGGTCTACAGAAATGGGATGGTTCCTAGTCAAAACCTGTTAATTTTGGAGAAGAGGAATTTTATTCTAAGAAATCCTCCATATCCTATGATCTGCTAGGCCATCAAGTGGGATGGAATACATTAGTGAAAGCTAGAAAGGCAGTCAGTTTGCAGTAGAAGATTATCACAGAAAATCCTCGCAAAATACATGTGATTTGGGAGTGTCAAGAATCTATATTACCATTGCTGTACTGGAAAATCAGAGTTCTTGAAAACTACACTCTTACTTTTTCTAAGCAATAGGGAAAAAATTAAGCAGATTTTCTTTGAAATAGGATTTCTTTATTGTGACTTTTAGAAATTGCTACTTTTTAATTTATGGAGTTTTAATTCAAAACGTATTTCTCAGTATAGGAATTTTCTGGATATTCTACTTTTGCACAGTTTACCTATTAAAAAATGCTAATTTACCTAATTTTAATAAAGAAGATGGTAGCTCACATATTATATATCTGAGCTACCCACTAATTTAAAATTGTCATTCTTCAGAAAATTAGGATATTAAAAACCAAAACTTTTAGACAATGATTATAGAAGCCACCCATTTATTTCCTATTGTATTCTGGCTGACTTCCCAACTCATCCGAACATAGGGATATCAACTACTTAAACTTATTTCATAGCACGTATGCTACATGAAAACAAGAAAAAATAGAAAAATGGTCCGGGTAAATCGCAAAGTAAGATAGTTGAGAAAAAATATGAATTTATGCTTACTGTCTTAGAAGAAAACATTCTTCGTATTTCACTGGTGCTACTACTGAACATGTGTGGCATAACAAAATTCAACAGTGACATGAGTTCTAACAGGTTATTCTGCACAGGTGTGCCTGTGAGCAGCAAACGGTTATTTGCCTACGAACAAAGGTAAATTTTAGATTAGTATTTTTTTTTTTTTTTTAAGATCCACATCCTTCTTGTTTTTCCCCTCAGTGAGGGAGAAAAAAATTAAAACCATTATTAGTAATATAACATTCTGTCATAAAAGATAAGTAATTTAGAAAAATTATCATATATTGTATTTTAAGGTAGAATGAGTAGAACTAAGTCTCATTTTATTAAGTAGGTAACTTGTGTTCCCACATTACTTTTTGATGAGGCAATGGAAGAAGACAGATTATATCTGATATTCATAAAGTTTGTCCTATAGAACAAAGGTTGGCAAATTGAAGCTCATGAGCTAAGAATGGTTTTTACATTTTAAAAGGGTTGTTTAAAAAAAAAAAGAAAAAGCAAAGAACAAGTGACAGAAGCTGAATGGCCCACAAAGCATGAAATATTTACTTACCTGGTCCTTTACAGAAAAAGACTGTTGGTCTCTGATATAAAATACTATATATATTAAAATACATAATCTGAAATTTTATAATTGGACAAATTCACAGAACACTCTCTTACATTAATTGTCATAAGGTGCTGGTAGCGGATGGAGCCCATATTCTTCAGCATATGGCCCTCATCAAAAATTGCATAATTCAACTTCAGCCGACGAAACAGACTACGATCATCAGAACTGCTGATTGCACAATTATACCTGTTGCCAAAGAAAAATCAATCTCTAAGATCATACCTTTAAGAGCATGGACTCGTGAGATTTAATGATTTGACAAATTCTTTTTATTTATATATTTCTAATAGCCAGTAGCTAAAAGATAACACTAGACACAGTCGGTACTCAAATAAATATTGATGTACTTATATCCAAAATTATTAATGTACATGTAACCAAGTTACAAAAGCTGCAATATGCAGTTAAAAGGCAATTTATATGTTATAATGTAATTAGACAACTTCTACACATCTAGGAAGAGGCCAATTTGGGCACAATTTGTATGTAACCTGTAATTATTACACACTTTGCTTTATGAACCGTTATATTTTAAGAAGCAGTAGAAAAAAGAACATGAAGCTAAGACATTTCTGTTAAGAACATAACACCATTTTATTAAACTAGTAGAGTGAAACCAAGAAATAACAGTTAACAGCAGCTAGCAAGACTATATATGAAAATGGAGTCCATTTTATTAAGAAAAGATGAATTTTGGATGAATTCTTTTAATCATGACCTCCTATAGAATTAACAAAAGACTGCTATCATGGTAGCATACACCAAACTGAAAAATGCCTGAATCTTCAACATAACTCATTCTATTGCTTTTGTTGCATAGTTCTTAGCATAAACTCTTTTATTTTACTACTAATATTTTTTAAACGTTTTTTAAAAATTTAAGATGATGCACAAAATTATTTTTCCAAAAAAATTTTTTCTCAATACTTACGTGGTCACGATTACATTGTATTCTTCATATTTACTATGAATGTTATATCTAATTTGTTTACGTTCTTCTTGAGAACCTAGAATTTAAAAATGACACACACACACTGATTGTATTTATTGTACTTTACTGTATGCTAAGATTTTAAAGAAGTCTCCAAAGTTAAAAGCATAATGACATATTCTTACCATAGTAACAGAGCACCTTTAAAGTGGGGCACCATAAATTAACTTCCCTTAGCCAGTTATCTATGAAACAAAAGAGATATTAGTTGCACCTGCTACAACAGGTAGACGTGTGCACTGAAATGAACACTAAAGTCTGAGAAGTTCTACCCAGAAATTATTTTTATAAAATAATAGAAGATAATTTTTAAAAATCACAGACTCCTCACAATTTTACTCTTGATGATTAAAATGACTTTGAGATTTTGAGGTGGCATCAAAATGAAGAGAAGAAGGCCAACCATTATATTTAGAGGTGATTATTAATTTCCAATTTAAAGAGGATTTTTTTTTTTTTGGTACATTCATACATACATTCTTACTCTACTCTACATTCAATCAAGAAAGAATGAAAGTAATTTGAGTGGGGATGAACTGCATATATTCTTTCTTAATAAATGTTTAATTATAAATTCAAAGTGTTTCTCTTAAATTACTCATGAAAACAACTTAAAAGTATTATGAAAACAAATGATCTCTTCAAATGGTACATGATCTATAATAATTTATAGATAATCTATATAATAAGCTGAATAACTGACTTATATTGGAGTTATTTTCTTTAAAAAGACTTCCAGTATAATCAAACACACATATGCAAAGGGGTGAAAAGTGTAAGGAAACCAAAGAAATGAATATTCACTTTCACAAACTAAGAAATCTCACACACACACACACACAAACACACACGTACACATGGTTTTTCTTCCCCTTGTATAAAATACTACTGAGTCAAGTAAAGCTGTCCACAGTATTACAAACCTATAGTTGATGCTGGAACAACAATCAAATGAGGACCATTATTACCCTCCTGATAGAGGTACGCTAGGAAGGCAATCGCTTGAATAGTTTTTCCCAGGCCCTAAAATGAAAAGTTTAAAAGACAATATACTAAATTTAAAAACAAACAAAAAACCCAAATAAATATTGGGAAAATGAAAGGAAAAAGAATATTTCTGGTTTTATTTATTTATGATTCCCCATGCAACTCTAGGAGAATTTCTACTATATTCTTAGTTCTCAATAACACATAAAACAGATGATAATCTCCAAGTGATACTACAACTTAGTTAAGAGTAGGAATGTATTTTAACTGCTAGTTAATATGTAATACACATTAATATGGAAGACCTCTGCTTGCATACAAAGGATATAATTTTGGTAACTGTTAATATAAAGCTACTATTTAATACATACTGGATGGATGGAGAATGACGTTCCAATGACTAACTGGAGCTGAACACACACCTATCCTATTACCCAGCAATTTCACTCCTAAAAATATATTCAAGAGATATGAGAGCATATGCCCACAAAAAGACTTGGGTAAGAATATCGATGCAGTTTTACTATAATAGCCACACACTGGAAATAATCTAAACTGCCATCAACAGGAGAACAGATAAACAAATTGTAGCGTATTTATACCATGAACTACCACAAGCCAATAAAAAAAACCAAAAACCAAACTACTGATACATGTAAGAAGAGGATGAATCTTAGTAACTTTATTATGCTCCAAATGAACCAGAAACAAACAGTATATACTGTATGGATCTATTTATATAAAGTTCAAAATCAGAAAAAAATTATTCTATAGTGATAGGTGTCAGAATAGTAGTGGTGGTAATGACTGAAAAGGCGCATAAGGGAACTTTCTAGGATGATGGAAATGTTTATCTCAGAGACAGTCACATGGGTGTACATATATGTAAAAAGTCACTGAGCTGAACATTTGTGCATTTTATTTCAAGTAAATTATACACCAATAAAGTATTGCATTAAAAAAAAAAAAAAGGCTCCTGAGGAAGTATAGCTCCTTAGGAGAGCTAAACATTGCCAACTGTTAGGAAGTGAATTGCCTCCAACCCCAAACATGTTGAAGCCCTAACTCCCAATGTTGGGGTTTATCTGGAGATAGAGCCTCTAAAGAGATAAGTAAAGTTATCATAAAGTCACAAGGGTAGGGACCCAACTTCTATCATAAAAGAAGAGATGGATGTATCTAGAGTAAAAGCCATGTGAGGACACAGCAAGGTGTCCATCTGCAAACCAAAGAGAGTAGCCTCAAGAGAAACCAAACCTGCCAACACCTTGATTTTAGACTTCCAGCCTCCAGAACTGTGAGAAATAAATTTCTGTTGTTTAAGCCACACTGTCTTCAGTATTTTGTTAGGGAAGCCCTAGCAGACACTACCTTATCATAAGTATTGTACTTTACAGGTTACAAAAACATTTTCACATAATATACCTCATTTGATACCAAATATAATCTTATGATACGGGAATTACATATGTTTTATTAATATTGGCTCTGAGAGATTAGGTCATTTGGTAAGGATTACACAGCCCACGAAAGGCAAATTTGGTACCCAGAACCCAGATTTGATTTCCAAGTCCAGTTTCCACAACTGTACTACTCTATATTCTATATGTAATTTCTAACTATTTTGAAATTCTGCATATATTATTCACTTTTCTATTAGATAAATAGCATCTCTGTTTTAACGACAGTATGAGGTATGTGTGCAAACTGTCTTGAAAAACTATAGATTATTTTACTAGAAGCTAGCTAGAGAACAAGGATTATTATCTTTGTTAATTTTTATTTTGGAAAACTAATACACAATGTAATACATATATTCAATAAACATTTTCTCCACTGAACACGACTCATTTATAATAAACACTTTTTAAAAAGCATAGTTGGAGGAAGGAAGGTAAAGGTTAGATTAAAGGTCAAGTTTCTACATGACAATACTTGGACTACTGGCTGTAATGAACTTCCTAAGCTTACCTTCAAGTCAAATGTGATTTGGAAAAGAAAAGAAACTCAGAAACATCTAATAAAAGTAAAATGACTGAAATGATGGTGATGATAAACGTGTAGATTTATTTACTAACAAGGACAGGCATCTATGATAAATTTTAAAGGGAGCTATAGAAAAGCACATGTAGTAAAATCTCTTTTAATATAACATATATATGTATATGTGTATGTATGTATGCATGCACAAACACACACCTTCAGAAGAAAATATTCTGGAAAAAGATATACACCAAAATAGTACTTACTTTAAGATGGCAGGATGATGTGTGATTTTGTTTTTTTTCCTGTGTATTTTTATGTAACATCTAATTTTAAAAACACATTTATTTATTAATTTGATGAGAAAGACAAAAAACCTATTTTCATTTTTGAGGGGGAAGTAAGGAGGTTAGAACTAAGACAAGCAACAGAAAACTGAGAGGAGTGAGAGGGATTATACTTTGGTAAGAGCAATAAACTAACAGGGTCAAGGGAAATTTTCATCTTTTGAGTGACAGCAAGGATGCTTATTAATGATAAATCCTAGAAACAGAGTACTACTTACCATTTCATCTGCCAAAATGCCATTCAGTCCATGCTTATGTACCAATGCCAGCCAATTCAAACCAACCTTCTGATAGGGCTTGAGTGACAAACTGGTAAAGAGAGAGTTACCAGATATTATAGATTTATACCTCTGTTAGTTTTCTCTACTAGTTTTCTGAGAAGAGGTTTAGGTTTGCAATGCACAAAAAAACTGAAGTATCTAGGTCTAGTCTTACCTTTTAACTTACTGTTAAAAGCTATTTACACTTACTTAAGAAAATGAACCCAAAACATAATACATTTTAAAAAACCTCTCAAATTTTATTCTGTATTTGTTGTTTCTGGCAATAAGAATTACAAAAAAAATTTTCATATTCAGTCATAATGTAATGCCACCAAATTAATTCCATAAATGATCAGAATATTAACTATGATAACATATTACTAATATTTATACTCTAGAAAAATGTACTGATTTGAATATTAGCACAGTAAGGAACTTAAAGTATTAGAACAAAAACATACGCATAATTTGCTACTTTGCCAGGCTGATTTAATAAAACTTTCTGACTGAATGCCAATCACCTCTAATATCACTGGTATGTGTAATTCTGGAGGATGTATGTATGTGTGTATTTATGTTTGAACTACATATAAATTTGCTAGGCATCAATAAATATCAGTGAGTAGAAAGCAGCAGGCATGTGTCAAAAATCTTATTTAATTTGTGAACATGTAAACAGACTAATCCCTGGGACTAACTTGCTTGGATGGCAACATGGAAGGGGTCTAATGGACGAAATGGTTAGTTTTTTCTAAAAGTTCAAGTGGTTAAAAACTAATAGCAGTTATTTACTGAACATCTATTATATACAGATATACAAAAATATCATTTTCTAGCATCACCTCATTCAATCTTTTAATATGCTATTAAGGTAGTTATTTTTTAACAGATGAAAAAACCCGAGGCTCAGTAATTTGCCTGAGGTTGCATAGCTACAAAGTCTTATGGCTAAGATTTTAACTCAGAAAAGTCTATCTCATGCAAAAGCTTATTCTTATACTCACTAGGGAAGCATAAACCCCACATTAACATGAAAACTTAGGACAAGGCCATGCTTCTCACTCTACAGCTTTTATCCTATCCCCTTCATTTCCTGTTACACAGATCCTAACTGCACATAGAGAAGGGGTCTGATGAAGGGGTCTGATAAATGGTTCTGATAAATGGCTCTGATAAATGGTTAAGGGGTCAAATTCTGAAATCAAGACACTTTAATTAGAACAGGGATCAAAGAGGTGAGGTAGAAAGATATCCATCTTAAATCAGAATCTATGTTTCAACTGTGGGGTACACAATCTATAAAACGGTTCTCATTTGAAAAAATTAAAAGTATAGGTAGGAAAAATCAGCAGTATTGCTGAAGTCTTTACAGTTCATTTTTTAAAATGTCTTTGCCTTCTTGGCCAATATAATTTCTATGCCACTATGAAAGTAATAATAAATAGAATATTATCATAGACATTTTAATTTTCAGGTCCAAATAAATTCTACTATACTGGTAGAGTAAATGCTAATATTGGAATTCTAGACACTATACTTTACATGCATTATTACTTTATTTAATCTACGTTATAAAGTAGATACTATTATTGTCATCATCTCCATTTAGAGATGAGAAGCTCTCTCTGGGATTCAGAGCAGTTAAGAAACTTGCCCAAGGTCCCAGCTGCCCAAATGCATGTCTGCACTGGCAGAGCTGGTACCCAATCCAGTTCTGATCCAGCCCCTAATCACTAAACAGCAAACATGAAAGTTTTCTCTCTCTGGCCCACCTACTCTACAGTCAAAACTTCCTATTTTTAAATAGAATTTTCATTGTTTTCCTGAGTCTTTCCTACCGTCTTAGTCGTCCCCCACACATTAAGGTTCACATTCCACGAAAATGATGAAACTTGGTAAGGCAGGCATATTACATCACTTATAAATGCATCCCAAGGGCCAACATGCTACCCCAATGTAAATTTATCACAAATAGCCAAGAAATATTCTTAACAAACAAAAATTACTGAATGTATGTATCACCAACACATGTTGAGAACGAGTCTAACTATTAAAATATTCTTCACTATACATAAAATTTTAAAAAGTGACGAGGAAATTTTGAGAAGCATTGAATTTTTCATTCAAATAAAATTGTTTCATCCACATTCACAAAGCAGCTATGGTAGCTGTTTTGATCAGGACATTAAATACCTCTGTTACATTGAAGTGTTTGTTTTAAAAATATAAGTGTGTATGTGTGTGTACTTGCTCCTCTGCTAGATTTACCTAAATTACAAGTAACTTTCTGTTGCTTAGTGTCACAATAGTGCTGCCCATAACATATCCTTTTTTCAGAAAGCAAGAGGATCATTGAGAATGTAGTTCTGGCAAACAGCTTTCCAATTCACTTGTTAAGACAAGTTTTAAAACAGGGCAGCTTATATTCTTTCTCTAGCAGGCGCTAATATTTAGCTGCTATACAATCATACCTTCCATTACTTTTGACATTCAAGAGTTTTGTAACAATTTTTGTGATTGCATATGAACCCCACCCACTAGTTTACAAATAAGAATGTAATCTGCTCAGGGTTATCCAAATGACAAGAACTATAGCCCGGGCCTTTTGAATTAGGTAAGTGATCTCTTTTCAAAAGGGGACTACAAATATCGTTAAACTGAAGGTTTTCTTACCTCCCAATGAGGAAAAAAGTGATTTTAAGATTTTCTGAGGTCATGAAAGAAAATGAGGTAGCATGTTATTTTAAAGTTACTTGTTTTGTCGGGGGAAAAAAAAAAAATCCTTCCAGAGAGTTACTAAAATTTCTTTTCAGAGTGAAAATTAAATTGGGTTTAAATTTCCTGTCAGAGAAAACTAGTATCAAAATTATTCTGAAAGGTGAGAAAGGCCTGAAGTAGAAAACTGGAGTATATACAATGTGCTAAATTTAAGTTTAAAATGCAGGAATAGAGGGCTAGAGAAACTTCTTGAAGTAGTTCATATGAAACAGATTAGGGATGCTAGTTGACCAAAAATTTATGTCCCTTAAGTATGTCATGAATGCTGAAAATACTACCACAATAACAGTTTATACTAATAGTAGTATCCAAACTACTAAAATGTTTATATCATAGTACTCTGAGTTAGTCAACACATCTGCACTACTGATTTGCATTCACATCAAATGGTTTCACAGCAACTGTTTAGAAACAGGATATGGAATCATCCTGGCCAGCTGAGGAGGAACAAGATCAGAAGAACGTTAGTAGATTTAGCCCCGAAAAAGACAGGACACGCATAATTAAACATTATTTTATACTGAACATGTGATAAACCTTTTCAGTTAAAACAGTTTAAAGCTGATAAATTCTAGATAAGCCGCTGACGCTTGAGAGATGGCTACATCTATGATAGGAATAAAACAGGAGAAATACTGAGGTGTTTTTTTTTTTTTTACTTTTTCCTCATTGTATTATATTTTAACTTAAGGTAATTTTAGTTTTGACATTTTAAAATAAACATTATGAATGTAATGGTTTTGAGACACATATGAGAATTTTTTCCCTTGCAAAGACTTTATTTTTAACAGGGAGTTACAGCATGTGTGTATTTCTTTTATCTCTAGAAGGCTATTTTTCTTCTGTTATAATTCTTAAAAATTTCTAATAGGAAAATAGTAAATATAATTTTGCTTCAAAATAAACTTTACTATAAAGAATTTGTTCTGTTAAGCAAAAGCACAACAGCTTATTCATTAGGATAGTTTAATATTTTCCTCTGTGGGAAAAGTACTTTAAATGTTTCTATACTAAGCAGCCATTATGCTTGGCCAGTTATACCAAGTAAAAATCTGCAAGTTGCTTGTGCAACTTACATTGGCTAAAAACAAAAACCAAGACAACAAATTTCACCCCCTAAAAGTGCATTTAAATAAACTCCAAAGAGACTATCTATACAGGTTTTCAGAAGTTGTACTTTGGGACTAGATCCAAGAAGCACCTAAAAAACCCCCAAAACTATTTTTCTCACCTGTTTAATATTTCATTTAAAAAATCCTCAGTCTAATGAAAAGGATAGCTTTATTACCTGATCATACTATTTACAAGTAATAGGACTTTGTGGATGTGGGTTTAAGAGAGAAATTTTTTAAGTGATGCAATAAAGCACTTGATTTTTTAAACTCCAAATTATGATAAAGTAGACTCAACTGGGTAAGCCTTGTAGAGTGAAGAACTCCCCATATCCAATGCTGTAGAACAAGAAGGAGCAGCTCCAACTACACTTTTAGGAGATGAATTTGCTGACATGGTCATAGTTCTTTCTATGCAACAGAGAAAAGAGCTTCTTTGTGGGAACTGCATCACGTTTCCCTACACCATCCCATAGCACCCTAGAAGGGCACAGAAAAGATTGTAGCTTACTATTAAAGGCCAGTAACCGTATCTTGATTTTTTTTTCATATCTTGACTTTTAATTAACCAATGATCAGCAAATGTGCTTTGATCATTAACTGAGAAAAATATCAGAAGAAGTATATAAAATCACCAACTAGGGTAAATAATTTTAATGAGACCCTAGTGCTAATCTTATTAAATACCTATCAGAAATATTTTGAACAGAAATAATTCATTTTAAAAATTACATTAACACTGCAGAGTATGGATATACCATAAATCATTCTAACTAGTCTCGGATCTTAGAAACTTTGACTGTTTCCATGTTCTTGCCTCTGTATGTATATCACAGTAAACAATTTTATACTTTTTTTAAAAAAGGAAGCATTCTGAACAGTTCTGAGTTCCCAGACAACCTGAAAATAAACTTTTGAAAGAAGTTCAAAACAACCCCCCCGCCCGCCATATCCCAACATCATGCAAAGGAGGGGTGTTCACAATTACAAAACGCCGTTTTCATACGTTCTGGCTGTTGGACAAATTTTTTAGTGAAAATAATTTAGTGTTTATTTTTTGCAAGCACTCGGACAAGGTATTTTACTGACAGTAGCAGTTCGGGTAATATACTTTTTAAATACACACTTTTTAATAATTTTTCCTTATATAATCTATTTAATAAAAGTGTCCTTTTCAATTTTTATGTGTTTTTACCTCAAAAAGATTAAAAATTTTGGGCTTTTGAAAGCATTTAATCACATATATAGGATATTCAATCATTCCACTTACGAGCAAAAAGAAATTGAACGAAGACAAATTTTTACACTGATGCAGTTGAGCAGCCAACTCTCTGAAGCACTAAATTAAGTAAAGAGGTACCTAAAAAACCACCTTTTCAGCTTCTGTGATTATATATGAAATTATCTGTCATCAGACAAGGAAAACATAGGTTATATAAGACCATAATATCTCCTCCCTCTAATTTACAACGTGATAATGGAGTAAGATATCCTGACTGGGGGGAGAGAGGGTGGCGATCAATGAAAAACAATTCATACACCACTTACGTGCCATTACAGGAAACCCTGGGTTTCCCTTTTAAACGTTAGTTTTCCTACCGTGTCCACATTTAAGTTTCCTAGGCACAATACAGGAATCAATTCAACATCTCTATACAACTGAGATAAACTAATGAATAGGTACACACAACAAGCATTACCTTTGGTTTAGAATGGAGGGTTGCTCTATGTTCCATCCACCTCCATTTCCAGTGAGCATGGTAACTTGTTTTGTCAATTTATTTGAAATGTCTTCACATTTGTTCATAAGCCTTATAACTACATCCCTTTCTTGGATCAGTGTTTTACAGTGCCATATCAAATCTTCTGATAAGCCATTCGTTTTGGACATCTTTGTGAACTATGGCATGAAAAGAAAAATAATTTAACAGTTCAGATCTAGTAAATAGGGAGCCAATTTCTTTCTCTGTGAGGGAAAAAAGTTTGTTAAACTTTTACGAATGACCTTAATCAAATGTGAAGAGAACCTGCATTTGCATTATCACATTTCAGTTTGATAAATCCTACTGTCACCTCAAACTCATCATGTTGAAATAAAACATACCTTTCTCCTCAAAACGCACAATCCCAAGCTGGCTACCTTGACCCTGGTAGCTGTTCTCTTATGGGAGAAACTCTAAAGTAATTGTTAATGTCTCCGATCAGGTTTTGTCTTCAAAACCTCGGATTTATGACTATTACCAAAGGTAATAGTGCCAGATATAAAAACTGCATACTAGATCTCTTGCCTCCATTTTTGTCACTTCCTATGAATATAAGATTAATTTTCCTAAAACATACTTTGCCCTATCTATCATCAAAGTACAACCCCTCAAGCTTTCAAAACTCCAATTATTATTTGTCACTTGATATTTTACTCTAAACTGAGACTACTACTACTTGGAAAGATATTGCGTGAATCAAAAGTATACCGTGACCAATTCAATAATTTGATAAAACTTAAGAATAGTATCAATTTCAATACAAGACTTGTATAAATGGGTTTGTATGAAAACTCAGAACTTCTTTCAAAATGTATTTGTATTTATTTTTCTAAAGGAGACACTGAATACTTTACAAGGTAAAAGCTGTAACAGAATTAGAATTTTCCCAAATAGATAGCTGAAAAAAATAAATCCTGAAGAACTGTACAAAAAAGTATTTTTAGTGTAAAGGATTAGAAAAAAGCCCAGTAGCTATTTGAAAGCTGTTTGTTGGGCAAAAAGAAAAATACCATAATCCAGACAGAATAAAGGAAACTAAACTAAAACCATCTGTTAGAATAAAGCCACACATGGTTTTGATTCATGGTATCATATTTAGCATATTCTTTCAAGTTATGACAAGAATCTCATTAACAACTCTAAATAATCCCCATGAACACAGTATTTCTAAGTTCACAGAGAAGCTCAAGCAATAGAAATTCAATACTTAGAGGATATACTAAGAAAATTTCATAAAAAATGCAGTTTATAATAACATGTATTTTTCATATCTAACCTAGAGTAGGTTGGTAGAAATGAAACTTACTCATCTATTCCAAAGCCATGTTATTACTGTACTGCAGGAATAAAAAACAAAACAAACCAAAAACTTAGCATGCCACAAAATGGCATTGTGAAATAAAGTGATTTGTACACTACTTTGTATTTTCACAAGGACAACATTCATAATCACAATGTAACCTCCCACTCTGTACTTTCCAGGGAAAAGATTTACACATAAAGAACAGGCTATGTAAGAATCAGTGCCTTGAAGATTTTAATGAGGTTCTACTAGAACTTTTAATTAAAATATTTTTATTTTTAAATGGAACCCCAAAATTATAGGCCAAAAAACCAATCTCATGTCTATTGTGGGGTATGTGTGTTTGCGATATGTTATGTGTGTGAGAGAACCAACAAGAATAACCAGGAAAAAAAAAGAAGGAACACATATTGTGTGCTTTGTATGTGCCAGAAACTACTAGGTGTCTTTTATTCACTAACTCATTAAGTCCTCACAACTGCAAGATCAGTCCACCAGTTCTGGATGAATAAGATTCAATTTCCAAGGTCACAAAGCAGGATAAAAGATTCCAATGTCTATGCTCTTCTCTTTTCACTAAAACTAGTACTTCCCAAAACAAAACAAAAAAAAACCTTAAAAGTTAAAAAACACAGGGGGGAAGGGTGGGATTGACATGTACGCACTGCTATATTTAAATGGATAACCAACAAGGACCTACGGTAGAGCACAGGGAACTCTGCTCAATGTTATGTGGAAGCCTGGATGGGAGGGGAATTTGGGGGAGAAAGGATACATGTATACGTATGGCTCAGTCACTCTGCTGCGCACATGAAACTATCACAGCATTGTTAATCGGCTATACTCCTATGTAAAATAAAAAGTTAAAAAACAAAAACCCTTTTTTCTGTAACCAATTGCCATGTATTGTGTTGTTTTTTTTTTTTCTTTTCTTTTCTTTTGTAGTTCAGTACTAACCTGGATGGTGAAAGTACCTGGTATACAGACATAGTCCCTTGTTCTCGTGTGGTTTACAGTCATTGGGAAAGACATGCAACATACAATTTTAAGTCTTAACAACTGGTATTATAAGGGAAAAAACAAAATTTCATGGGTACTTTTCACAAGGAGAGTAATATAATCTAGGATCTAGGAAGTCCAGAAATCAGAAAGAACTGTTTTGACTCAAAGAAGATCAATTCAGTATGTCAGAACCTAGAGAAGTAAGAGAGAAACATACATTAGAAAAAAAAGAAACAACCAGACATTACCGTTTCCTGATGAAAGAACATATCACCAACCATGTAATAGTACTGATGGGAGCATTTAATTCTAATCCTAATTCCACAGAAAATATAACCAGAAAAGCCCAGAGTGGGAAGCTATAGAACAAATGATCCAGTTTCTTCACCGAAGATATTACAGGAAGGGGGGAGGGGGGGGGAGAGAGAGAGAGAGGGAAAGGGAGGTGGGGAGGGGGGGACGGAGAGGATAGATGAAACAAGGTCAGACATAAGCTGGTACTGAACCTGGTGATAAGTACATGAGGGTTCATTTAGTATTCTAATTTTTATGTTTGATACTTTTGTAGGGGCAATGAAGGGGTGTGCAAAAAGCAACTCTTACTTCATGATGCTGCAACAGTTTGATTGAGACTTTTAATGAACCTGACATTTTGGTTATTTCTGAAGTCAAAGTTTCAATTTAACTCCCTGAGGCTTCCCACTCTCTTTATCCTCTTTCCATATAAGCCAACCAACATTAGAGATGATCCAAATTATTGCTGCTGGTTTAGAATTTAGATCTATCTAGTAGTGATACACTGTTCATGAATGCACGACATCAGTAGACAGATTTTCGAGGAAAAAGTTTCATTGTTTGATAAATTTGCTAGAATTAAGTTCAGTTATGGCTGACAGTAAACCCAAAACATCAGGGGTTTAACTAAAACATAAGTCTATTTCTCTCTCATGTAAATGAAGACCCCAGGGGGCAGTTCAGATCTGGTACAGTGGTTCCAAGATCAAGAATTCTTCTACTTTGTTGCTTCAATATCCTCAACCTGTGAGTCCTCGTCACACTGACATCTCAACCAACAGGAAGAAGAGATCCTTTAAGGACGCTTTCCAAAAATCACGGTATACTTCTGCTTACATCTCACTGGACAGGAATTTGTCAAATCGCCAAAGGGAGGCTGAAAAATGTAGTCTTAATATATTGTGGGTAATGTAACCAGTCATAAATCTGTTTAAAAAGCACAGAGGGGGTTAAAAAAAAGAGAGAGAGAAAAATGATTTGATCCAAAAAAGTTTGACTCAATATGACTAGAACTGATTTTGGGGGAGAGTAGAAAACTATAATCATTTCTTAACATTTCACTAATAATATATACAACACTTCCAACACAAAATATTGTGGATATCTGCAGCTAACATTTTTTAAGAGACAGACAATTGAACGGGCACTTACTTCATTTAATCCTTAGCCTTCTCCAGAGGTCAGTACCATAATTACACTCCACTTAGAGAGGAAGAAATACAGGAACAGAGAGAGAACTTGCTTAAGGTCTTGTAAGTTGCTAGAAAATGTCAGAACTGGGATTCAAAACCAGGCCATCTAGCTCCACTATATTATTTACCCACCCT
This sequence comes from Balaenoptera borealis, assembly GCF_965194805.1. Lineage (NCBI taxonomy): Eukaryota > Metazoa > Chordata > Mammalia > Artiodactyla > Balaenopteridae > Balaenoptera > Balaenoptera borealis. Next base: position 15,045,900 of record NC_138861.1, on the reverse strand, counting down.
CATGTATGGTATTTACAAAACCAATGGAATAAATAAAGAGGCATGAATGGAATCCTGAAACAAGAGAACCAACACAGAGAGAAAAACAACATTTCTCAGGATGTTGGGGAAATGAGATTCCAATGTCACAGCTGATCCCCTACCGCAGGTCATAAGACTCCAGAAGAGACTTTTTCAAGAAGATGAAACTGATAAAATATCTGAAGTGTCTAAAAACTGAGGGGAAATTTAGACAACTAGGGAAGAGTTTAGAGCTGAAGTAATAAGTATATACAAAACTAAGAAAACAAAAACCAAGACAACTAATAAGTAGAGAAAACAAAATGCTGAGCAAGGAAAAAAAGTAATCATGTAGTATATTACATGGCTCAGCTATAAAAGGCATTTGCATAGTCTAACAACATATACTAAAAAATGATTTTCAAATTTACCACATTATTAACATATTGATAGGACTGGGGAATGGGGAATGGGGAATGGGAAATGGGCATGTGAGGTGAGACAGACAGCAAGAAGAGAGCTAATCCTACCACAATGCTATAATGTCTGTGTCATGTCAAAAGATAAGGCCTGCAACTGAAAAATTTTTAAAAAGCATTATCTTTATATTCCTAGATATGGAAGTGATAAGAATCAGACAGAAGATGTAGAAGCAGTTATCTGTGGTACAGGAAATAGGCTGGAGAAGGGGATGGATATGGATTTTCAGGGAGAACAAGCCTGTAGAATTTTTTAACTTGTTGATCTAAATACACGCATAAATAATAAAAAAATAAAAACATTAAAAAAAGCCCAACATTTAATTCCAAAACATTTTTATTAGGTGTGTGTGGGGCAGGGAAAATGGGTGTCTGCCCCTAAGGAAAGGTGTAAGAACATTCTACTGTTATGTTACTGCTTTCTGAAGACAAAAAGCATTTAACAATCCTGTAAGTTACTTAGCTTCACTAAAACAAGACCTAAGAAATACAAAGTACTCTGTAAATGCGGGATCCACTAGTAAGTCTAAAGTTATTGATGAGCACAGCAAATACGATCCTAATCACATAATATGAAATATACAAACATATTCATAAACAGATGGATGCTAAATAAAGTCTTAAGTGGGGGATTATCTTCGGTAGAATTTTGGCTAAACTTGATTTTCTTCTTTGTTCTCACATGTACTGTTTCAATTTTAGACAAAGAAAACAAATCGTTCTTCAAAAAAATGATAAAGCTATTTTCTTAAAGGGAAAAAAAGAGAAAAAAAGTAACTGCTACTTAACTGGATAATTACATGAAAAAAGAACATCAACATGGCCCTGATTACTATCTCTTTGATTAAAAAGTCAAGTATTACTTTAAGGTCTTTATCTTTTTAAAACAGTCACAGACTGAAGTACCTATCTCTTGCCACCATGTGTCACTCTTACAATACAAATAATTTTGAATTTCTACAGGAAGGGGGAAATTGTTTAAAAGCAGATTTAATTCCCCACCTAAGAAGTAACATTATTGAGGACAGGAGTCTTAAATACTATAAATACCTGGGAGCAGCCTACAAAGTACTCAAAATGCATTTATAATTTTAAAATAAATATTTATCAAACTTAACAAAAATGAAAACAAAGCCTGGATACAGTAATCACACACTTTACTGAAGCCACCCTATCAGGAAGTAGTATGCATTACAATTCTTCGAGTCACAAATTTAGACAGACATTTTACAATAAAGCAGAAAAGAAAACCTGTGGCCTAAGTTACTGGTGGATGGGAGCAGCACAATGACGAGAGTCATGTTTCCACACGAGGTAAACCCAGGTTGCTTGGTTAACAATCAAAGAAAACTGCATTTATGCTGATCTAAATGTTAAGGAAGTAAGTGCATATATGAAAAATTTTTAGATTGAGCTATTTATGAATGAGCTATTCATGAATCTTGATTTGATCAGTATACACTACGATTCTGATTAAAGTACAAAGATGCAACATAATAAGATTATCATAGACGTAATAGCATCTCCACCCTATTTTGCACAAAGCTAGATAAAAATTCAGTAAGTGGTTGGTGAACTGATGCCATCAAATGTGTGAAATCTGGCAATAAAAACCCCAATTTTAGCACATTAACAGTACACATTTTTAAACTAATGACATTTTGGCTGGCTTTGTTTCCAAAGTCTACATGATTTAATGATGTGATTTCTTACCATAAGCACATACTTTACTGCTATGAAGCAGAAAAATAAGAGAAATGGAAAAATTATGAAGAAAATCTGACACACACTATTTAGATTTTGATTTTTAAAAAGGGTATAAAGCTGCAAACATAAATACCCTCAACATAAAGAACTTATTAAATAACCAAATTTTCCTCATGTAAATAAAATAAGGGTGACTAGAATATCTCAGAGCATTTTAATTTTTTAAAAGTGTAATTCTTTGACAATAAAGTCATAATTATAATGTACAACTTTTCAACTTTTGTTTTAAAAGGCACTGCTAAAATAATTTTCACATTCAAATTAATTTTATAATAAAATAACACAATGAAATACCAGTGATTACATTTAACCTATCAATGTTATGGAGACTTCTGTTTTAGCAAAAAATCACAATGAAAATATATGTGTTTACTTTGATTTGTTGGCTCAGTATGCACTGTAATGAAATATTAATGAGCTTTAAAGTTCTGCCAAATTCCCCAATCCTGAAGACTGAACTAAGATTCAACAATGATGTTAAGAGTTTACTAGACATTTGCACATTGTTCTTAATATATAATGCCTTGTAATTTTCATTAAAGTATGACTGATGAACAAAATTAAAATTTCAATTAATTCTCTTAAGAATTTCTAAGAACAGTAGCTATGAAAACAAAAGTAAATGCTTTTTCTTTTATTTTTGAAGTAGTTCACAGGTACATTAGCAAGCCTCTGATTAATAGGGAAGGGGTTAATTATATAATATATATTTTTTTTTATCAAAATGTACATAATATTGACCTTTCCTTTGATGACTTTAAGACATTAAATTGATCTTTAAATCAGTCATATTCAAAATTCTAAAGTAAATCAAAGTAGAAGCTGAAAGTTCTAAACAAATGAAAACTCAAAGCTCATATACACTGACTTGCTAAACTGTTCATTTCCAGGAAGTTGTATTTACTAACTTTTTCAGAATAGCTAAGCCCTGTATTTGCTAAACTCAAGTGGCAAGTTTACTTTTTAACTGTTACATAAAATAATCAACATTTAGATGAATGGCTAGCAAAAATAGTCTCTGTATTCAACTTTGAGAAAGAGGGCAAGATGCTATAGGAGGTTTAAGTAGATAATGCATAATCTCCAAATTCATGTCAAGACTAATTTAAACTATGCCAATTAATTAGTAGGGGAAATATGCTTTCTACACGTTAAGTTGCTGAATATTTTTAAAAGCATCTGGCACATGTAACTCTGGTATAATTTACTTTTACTATAAGATATGTGGGCAAGTAGTCACAGGGACTAAACACACTGGTGCAGATAATTGCATTCCTTATTAAGTAAATTAGAATCCCAACAAGCCCGAGCAACCCAACTCTGTAATGACACAGGAGACCATTAAAGATTAAAAGAAAGAAGAAAATGAAGAAAAGAAGAACAAGAACGCCCGTCAGCAAATACTTTAACAAATGAATCACTTAGGCAAAGCTGAACAAGTTTTGAAAGGGCCTGCTTTGACAGATGTTCTCTGGAAAAGCAAAGGCTTTAGGCAAAACGAATACCTTTATTTATTTATTTATTTTTAAAGCCACGAAATACTAGTAATGTTTCTATATTTTTCAAATATTTTAATTTTTTAGAAAATGCTATTTACAACCATTGTTCAGGGACGTTCCCACCCTGCCACTTCAAGATACTCATCAAGGGAACTTAGGTTCACATAGATTTGTCCCAAGTATAAGATTAATCACAAAAGCAACTTTACTCCCTAAGTTAGGGAATAAAACTTCCTAAAAATTTATAAAACATCAAGAGTCACTATTGATGTGACTTCACATTCTAAAGCTGTAAAAAATCATCCATACTGCTTTCACAGGAGGGCCTGTTTAGAATCCATGCTATAAAAGCCCACGTTTTCACAATAGGAAGCAAACTTTAAAAGACAAGAGTTCTTACATTTCTCTGTATGAATAAGATTTGCTGACTGTTGACATTTATGAAACTCAAAATACAGGTATTTTAGATAAAACTTGTTTACAGGACATGAAATTCCAGAAAATGATCATGCAGAGTGTACTTACCAGTGCTTACGCCTTGCCTTCACCTAACGCTTGAATTCTAGGCTTCCACACACTTTTCTATCTTTCCAATTAAAAACGCTGCAGCCTGCTATACCCCATAAAATGGCCGTGTTGTTTAACCAAGAAAAACATGTTAGAGGTTGAGCTGTCACTTTTAAAAGAAAAATAAAATAAACAATTGCTTCTTTTGTGGTGAAGCATAAAACACTTAGGCTGGCATTTTAAATCATGGAGCTCCCCTGGACGTTGTTGCTACTGCTCTTCAAGTAGTTGTAGTAAAACTTCCACCACATTCTTGCTTTCTGCACTGTGTCTCAGTAGTAACCGATCAGAACAGGCTAGCAAACAACTCCTTCCTAAATGTAAGCTCTAATTTCTTCTTCTGCAGTGAAATGAACCAAGTTTCTATGCAAAAGAATGAGTGACAGTATGCCCAGCCAATCCGCTTGGGGTTTTTCAGGAAAATCACCCCTTAATTCATTCAAAATTAGGTCATATGACACTATTTGAAATACTATTGGCTTAGAATGAAAGTAATGTTTGACTCTACACAGGATAAGGCCACCCATCTATGCTTCCCTGGGCTGAAGATACCTTGACTATAAACGGTACTGTGAATTAAATACACACACACAGGGGAAAAAAAAAGAATGTAGCCTTACCAGAGCTTCCCAACTATTAAAGGGCCGGAGTTCTGTTATCTTCTGAGCCTTTTTCTGAGAACACTGAGGAATCAAAGTAAGTTCACCAATTGAAGCATCTTGAAGGAAGTGAAGAATTTTACCTTTATAGCCATCCTCCATCACTTCTTCACCACTACTATAGTCCTCGTCTAATGAACTACCGACATCAGAACCTGAATCATATTCAGAGTCTTCAATAACTCTTTTAGGATTAAATACATTTTTTTTACGTTTCTTGTTAAAACCATTTTGTGGTTTCATGGAACATTTCTGTTTCAATTTTGTTTTAGCTGCGTTTTTAGGATAATTTTGACTTCTTGAAGAAATTTCTTTTCCATTTGGAAACTCACTTGGTGAAGCATATTGCATATCTGTGTACAAAGACAAAAATAACTACATTAGAAAGATATAAATTAAATATAAACTAATATAAATTAAATAACTACATTAAAGATAAAATTAAATAAAACTTCAAGTAAGAAAATTATTTAAACAAGTATTCATGCTTTTTTTAATACAGAATTCAACTATAATTTATTGTTAAATCTTGATATACTTTAAAGAGAAATACTGAAGTAGAATTTGAAGTTATACAATGAATTGAAATAGTTTCAAAAATAGGTGACAACTCCTTTTTTTAAACAAATTAAATATAAATCCTCATTTTCTATCAAAGATCCTGAGAATATAAATGGCAGCTGCATATACATAAGATGTCCCAGATGTTACTTAGCAGCCCCACCCCCAGGCCAAAACTGATGGGTGCAGCAAAAATAATGCTCATCCTAAATTAAAACTATCCATAGTATAACTAATTTTTCCATCACCCATCCCCACTATTCTAGGTTCATCATTACCAAAAATCATTTAAATATGTTATTAAAAAGCACCACTACTTTATCACTGATTACGCTATCATATTCCATGGATTTCTAAGATGCCCGTGATCGAAGGTACACTGTTAGTTTATGTACTAGTAAGAAATACAAACAGTTTCTTTATAACACAGTATTTTGTTATTTAGAATATTTATGTTTTACTTAGTCAAAGAGCTTTCAGACTTGCATATTATCATACATTCATTCTTGTACACATATTAAAAAATAAGCAAAATAAATTGAATATTCTTCACATTTATTCACATTCATAATCTTTCCCTTCTGAATCTTTTTTCAGACTCAGAATTAGTGATACTGGTGGTTTTCTTTTCTCCACACAATATCATTCTCTGTGCCACCAAGAGCATTTGTTGTGTAGCATTTCCTAAAATAATTCATTAAAAACAGGCAAAAAACAACAAAAAACCTAAAGCCATTGTGTTGGCCTTTTAAAAAGCTGGCTTTGCAATTAAGAAGAGCTAGTCTACTTGATTTCTACTTAAGGATGTTACTAAACATGTGTGATTCAACTCCTCCCCACTACTTCTCTACCCTTTGGTGCCTAGTGTTAAAAATGTTCCACTATGGGATCAGGGACTGTCTTCCATGCCAGTGATAATAAGCATCTTATAAGTTTCTGATACTAGTGCTTTTGATATTCATGTAAGTGCAGACTAGGACATCTACGTTACAGTGATTATAAGACACCAGCCTAAGAGCTGTTAAAATGTAAAAAAAAAAATGTTTCTTTTGTACTCAATAAAACATGGTAGTTTATAAGTAGACTTAACTATCAAAAAAAGTTAGCCAAATAGAAAAAAATGTTTATTGTTTCATTCTACAATGCAGTAAAGAACAGGCCAAAACATTTGGGAACTGGTTTCTAACATCTCATGCAATCCCATTCCCTGGTTATTAGCTAATAGGTTTGCTATTTTCTTATATACTAAGATATAATATATTGGGAAGTATGAATTTTCTGTAATGACAAAGAACAGATAATTACCTTGGTCTTCCGCAAACACTTTTAAAGATTCTAAAGCCTCTGTGTACATCCATTCATGTTCCTTGAGTACTTCCCTTAATTCCTAGAAATAAGTCGTTGATCCTTTTATTAAAAATCTAAAATTAACAACTTGTTGAAAACTTTTATACTCTTTTAAAAATAAGTAAATCACCTGAAAACTTAATAGAATTCACATCTGATTATTTCACACTTGTTTTTATGTTGCTTTACAAATGCTTTCTGTATATTTAATTTCACTTTTGTAAATTTCTTCAAAGGGAAGGAAGCTTGATAGTTTTTGCATTTCTACTCTTGCTATGAGATGCTCTGAACACTAGAGTATGAAAAACTGTTTGCTCAATTAAACTGCAACATGCAGATAGGCTTTTATAAACTGCCAACTTCAAAACATGTAATTTGAACATATGCAAAGAACCAGTAGAGCAACAAGACTTTGCATTCAGCTCATCAGAATTTAGCAGATGTACTACCTGTACATATACCTGAATAAATCAATACAAGTGTAAATGTAGTCCCAATGTTAAACAAATAATGTGTTTTCAAGTACAATAAGGTGATTAAACACAGGCACTTTTACCACTGGCATGCTTGGCATGGGTCTTTACTGACTCTGAAAGTATTTTTACTATCTAGCAAATACACCAAAGCTTATTAAGACACTGAAATATAGTATTACACTTTAAAATTCTTCATGAAAAATTTAAAGGATGAGCATACTAAGAAAGCTAAAATAAGTGACTTGGGATTATAGATGGCTTTGTAGAGGATCTGCATTTTATATGAGATGACAGTTGTTACTACAGTTATGTTTGTTATGATTATATGATGTTACCGTTATAATGCTGATACTATAGTTAGCAAATAAGGTAAATAAACAATGTAAACTAGCAGTACAAAGATAGCTTATAATATTGATAAATAAGAATATTTAATCAGAAAAGTGCAAAACTCACCCTAAGCTTTTCACATGGTTGACCTCAATAGACTATTTTGTAATACAAACATTTAGTACATACTGATTAAATCTCTGCACATGACTACTCACCTCTTTATCAAAATTGGGAAATTCCTTTTGCAATTTCAACACAATACTTTCCTGTTTTTCCCAATTACTGCTAGATTCTGCAGACTCATTTGATTCCTCTCCCTAATGGGGAGGTAAAAAAGAGAACCAATTTAAGATATCATCAATAACAACAGTCTTAAGACAATCACATTTGTATTTTGACTTGATTTGGAAGTTTTCACACTCGATCAAGAATCCAAAAATGTTTCTTTTTGTTCATGCGAAAATTGACAAATTTATATCTTAAGGATAAAAAATATCACTGGTTTAAGATCACTCAAAAGACCTTGACTACATATCCAATAACTCACACTTCACTCATACGATGCTCAAAATGAGCTAAATCTGCTAAAATAACTAGAATGATCCTCAAACTAACCTGAAATAACTCAGGTATACAGAAGTCTCTCCAAGCCAATGGCAAAAACCCAACCCAACCCAACCAAACCAAACCACCTCATTCATGCCGACAATTTCATATCCTCTACAAATTTCAAATACTGAGAGAAAAGAAGTTTACTTTTACTTCACTCTTGAATGGTTTAAATATTAACTGCTCAGTCACAAAAGTGACACAATGACAAAGAAACGTATACAAAACTAAATAATATATAAATTAAACATTAATTTGGGAATAACTGTGGCTACTCATACACACTCTTTCCTCTGTCACTTAACTTCATTTGAAGAAACTGGTTAAAATTCCACATTTAAACAAAAAAAGATTCCTTGGGTTCATATATAAGAAAAATCTTGCATTTTAGTCAATCTAAAAGCATTTATCTACTTTGCTAAGAACTGTACCACATGCTATACAAACATGAGAGAGAAAAGCACGGTTTCATACTTTCTCTTTTACCTCCTTTCTTATCCAACAACAATACTATTTTTTTCTTTCACTAAGAGAGAAATATCTAAATTGTGAGCGATACCTTTCTTGCACACAGGAGTAAGACGAAGTTCCACACGACAGAGACATAAGATGGTATGGAAGTTAGGAGTAGGAAGAAGAAAACTAAATGTGTTTTTGTAATAGTTAAGTGGCCTGTGTGGGCTGGACCACAAAGACCATGGATATGCTATAAAGCTGAAAAATTAAACCAGTGCTAATATTGCTTAAAGGTCTGGAGTGCCAAACTGAGGTCAGTCTTTATTCAGAAAGCAAGAGGATTTTGAGCAGGGGAATAATAAAACATTAATATTTGGAGAAAGCATTTCAAAGCCATCAAAAATTCATACCGCCATCCTCGCTTTGCAGATGAAGACACTGAAACTCGAAGAACAATCCTTTTAAAGGTCACAGCTGGATAATCACCAGCTGAGGTACAAATAGAAACTTAGGCGTCTAACCCTAGATCAGTGTTCCTCCATTACCTAAGCGTTTCCTAAACTTTAGTAGTTCACACAGCACGTTCATGATTTGAAATGAGTCAAACACCATCAAAGGATGAATACACAAATTGTAGTATGCACATAAAATTGAATATTATTCAGCCCTAAAAAAAGGAATGAAGTACTGACACATGCTACAACATCGATGAACCTCAAAAATATCAAGCTAAGTGACAGAAGCTAGACACAAAAGGTCATATATTTTATGATTACATTTATATGAAATACTCAGAATCGGTAAATCCAGAGACAAAAAACTGACTGGTGGTTGGCAGGGGCTAGGGGGAGAAGAGAATGGGGAGAAACTGCTTAAAAAATACAGCATGCTATTACTGGGTGATAAAAATGTTTTGGGACTAGACAGGAGTGGTAGTCGTGCAACACCGTGAATGTACTAAATGCCGCTGAAGTTTTAATGCCGCAAAAAACTGACTGGTGGTTGGCAGGGGCTAGGGGGAGAAGAGAATGGGGAGAAACTGCTTAAAAAATACAGCATGCTATTACTGGGTGATAAAAATGTTTTGGGACTAGACAGGAGTGGTAGTCGTGCAACACCGTGAATGTACTAAATGCCGCTGAAGTTTTAATGGTTAATTTTATGCTATGTGAATCTCACCTGAAGAAAAAAAGTTAAAATATTTGGAAAACAGTAAATATCTTTTGGCAATTAAATATGTGGCAGCACAAATTAAACACTCAGTAGGTCGTGTGCCGATCTGCTCTTCGCTCGCGGACCCCACACTTCTATCAGCTCTGCTAATACCTGGTGACTGAAGATACCTATGCGGTCCAGTGGTTATGCTTGAGCTCTACAGAAGCCAGGTGATACACAACCTTTGGGCTCAAATCGTCTTAGTGGGTCCAGGGGTTATGAATCAATCCTGTGGTTATTTTTCTGGTTTCAGAATGCAGAGTTGCAACTGACAAATTTGTCACTGCCAGAAATCCCACATTAGCTCCTTGACCCATGGATTAAGGGCCATAATTGTAGAAAATACCAAATCTAAGGCACTACTAGCATTGTCCCTCTGAAGCAGCAGCAGCAGCAACACCATATTTCTGAGGTAACTGCAGAGACTGACTCCACCATCCCAGATCCCAGGGTAATGTGCCTCCATGGCCTATACAGAAGCTGAATGGGTCACAGAGAATTAGTTTAGATTATCATAAACAAACAGGTGACAACCCCAACCGGTAGCTGCTATACCAGCTGCTATTTTTACTAGAGAAAATCAATATAACTACGAGACTATTACTCTAGCAGTAATTAGAAAAGACTAGCAGAAGCAATCTGCTTTTGTCTGGGCAGGGTCAGCGATGGACACACCTTCACTGTTTTCAGAGCTATGGTAAATCTCCATCTCTCTTTCATAAAATAACACTCAAGGACTCTGATAGTTCTGCACAGTCCACAGTATATCACTTTGATCCTCTATACTGAAGACGTCACACAGACTGGACTTGAGAAGCAGGAAGCAGTGGCTATTTTTAGATGGCCTTAGTAAGAAACATGCATGCTAGAGTAGAAAATAACCACCCTCAAATCCTGGGCCCACCACTTTCATGAATTATACAGGGGTCCAATCTGGAGCATGCTGCAAATTCCACTCTGGAAAAAAAAAAAAAAAAAAGACAAATGGCTGGCACTGGTGCCTCTGAGAGAGAGGCGCAACACTTCGGCGGGCCTCTCTGGATCCTGGAGGCAATGTATACTTCAGTACAGTGTGTGCCACTCTGATCGCTTTATGAAGAGCCCTTAAGTCTGTCAGGAATGGGGCCCAGATTAAGACAAGGCTCTGTAGCAGGTCCAGGGTGCGGTGCAAGGTCCTTCGCCACTTGGGTTTTGTGACCAGCAAGTAAATGCAGTGATTCCCAAAGAATCTGTGGCTCATAAGGATGTTGTATTGAAGTCTCTGGAAATCCCCAACAGGAAAATCATGGCAGAGACCCTATGGCTTCAAAGAAAGGTCATGTCCTCTTCTGCTGACAACTACAAATTGTTCCGCTATAACATGACACATCCATTTCCAAAAATTATTGCACGTGCAAAATCATGAAAATAAAAGCTACCGTGTTTGAGAAAAATTGTGTTAGAGGTATAACATTCAAAAACTTCATTAGTGACACATTTAAAAAAGGAAGAAACATTAAAAGAAGGGTAGCATAATTTTACACATTAAATGGTTAAGAAATACGTAAATACTACAATAAATATGAACTCAAGTTTGCTTGGGGATGTTAACATTGGAAGAGTTGTAGCTTATGAGTTACTATGAAATGGCAGATGAATGGTTATTTGAAAATGAACAGCTAAGGAAAGGCGTGACTCACTGTCCTTGTGCTATCTCTGCTGTATGGCTGAAAATATAAATATTAAGTTAAAAATAAACAAATAAATAAAATCAATAAATTTCTGCTAACTTTGCTAGCCTCCTCCTCTCATATTAAAGCTGCCTGGGGCTTCCCCGGTGGCACAGTGGTTAAGAATCGCCTGCCAATGCAGGGGACACGGGTTCAAGCCCTGGTCCAGGAAGATCCCACATGCTGTGGAGCAACTAAGCCTGTGCGCCGCAACTACTGAGCCCACGTGCCACAACTATTGAAGCCCGCGCGCCTATAGCCCGTGCTCTGCAACTGCAACAAGACACCGCAATGAGAAGACTGCGCACTGCAATGAAGAGTGCAGCTCCCAGCTCGCCTCGACTAGAGAAAGCCCACGTGCAGCAATGAAGACCCAACGCAGCCAAAAAAAAAAAAAGAATAGATAAAATAAATTAAAAAATATATACATTTAAGAAAAAAAATAAAACAAATAAAGCTGCCTGTTAGGTTCAAGATTCAACTGGATGCCACGAACACCTCCCCTACTATGTTCGGCATTAAAGCCATTCTCTTCAGTAAAGGCAAGGCTGGAGTAAACAGCAAAACTGTTTTCCACAACATTTAAAACACTTGATAACATTACTGTTAATCTGTCATGGTGTAAACTTTTGATTTTCACTGTCACTGTCACCATCATCGTCTGCATCCACATGGCCGTCAGCAGCAAATTGTTCCAAGTCTTCTGTGGTTAGGTCATCAGGGTGGGACTCTAGCTCTTCAACATCTTCATTTTCTATCTCCTCAAATCCAACCTGTTTTCCTAAACCAACAGCTTGTTCTGAATTTTAAAAAATTTCTCTGAAGGTTCAAGTTCTTCAAAATCACAAATCAAGTCAAGAAAAATTTTCCACGATACATAATGCAAACACTCTTTTGTTACATCACTCCAGGCTTCTAAAATGGTGGCAATGGCCGCTCCAATGTTAAATCTCTTCCAAAATTCTATAACCATATCTGCATTCTCACCTTCAATGACAGTAATTAGTATCTTAAATGTTCACTTTAAATAGTAAGCCATAAATGCTGCTAACACATTTTTACCAAGAGACTGTATGAGGTGGTTTTTGGAGGCAAAAGAAAAAAAGCCTCCTTCAACCAATATCTACTGCACTTTGCAGAATTCTTTATGATCAGATAAAGTGGGAGAAAAATCCTGAACTTGTTTTACAGAGTTTACATAACTGTTAGAACCAGCTGAATGTGAACAACTGCTTACAATATCATCCCATTTAAGACGGCAGCACTGTACACAACTTCAGGCAGTACAACTTACTGTCCATCTTGTACAGAAAAGATGGTTAGAGGTACAGATCAATGATATACCATGGACAACAGCCAAGGAGAAGAACAAGAGTGGAAGATCAGGGAAGAGGTACACTGTTGGACGTAGAAGTTTTTCTGAGAACAGAATGTAAGGGTAAGAGCATGCCACGTGAATGTTCGGCAAACGTATCTATTGCATAGGAGTTTTTAATAATCACGTGGACAAGATGATTCATTCTTTGAACACCAAAATAAGACTGTGGATGCATGCTTGGACGCACTTGGATGCCTGCTCAATGTGTCTATAAACAAACGGCCACAGCAACACGGACTAAGTCTGTGCACACAGATCAACAGGACAAGACCAGTTGTTCCTCACACCTAAAACTCACAGAATTTTTACTTCCTATCGTTATGAGTCCTCAAGGCAAGAATACTTCTGTGGAGGGACACAACAACTATCCCATTAAATTAGGGTACAGACTGCCATCTGCTATTTAGGGCTTCATGCATCACTAAATCACAGGCAAAGGCGGAGGTGACTGTGCTAGCTGGGGTGACGGAGTTTGATTCTGATTACCAAAAAGAGACTGTGCGGTCATGGATGCAGGCAGGGAGGACTACGTCTAGATTCATTAGGGGGCCTCTTGGTAGATCTACTCCATAAAGTAAAAGTCAATGGAAAACTAGAATAACACAGTAAAAGCATAACCACTATTATTTTTAGATAAGCAGTTAAGTATCAAAGGAGTCAACTAGGGGCTTCCTGGGTGGCGCAGTGGTTGAGAACCTGCCTGCCAATGCAGGGGACACGGGTTCGGGCCCTGGTCTGGGAGGATCCCACGTGCCGCGGAGCGGCTGGGCCCGTGAGCCACAACTGCTGAGCCTGCGCGTCTGGAGCCTGTGCTCCGCAACAAGAGAGGCCGCGATAGTGAGAGGCCCGCGCACCGCGATGAGGAGTGGCCCCCGCTTGCCGCAACTGGAGAAAGCCCTCGCACAGAAACCAAGACCCAACACGGCCAAAAAAATAAATTAAAAGAAAAAAAGGAGTCAACTATAAGAATTGTAAGTAGTTGTCACTGAGGAGTATGAAATGGTGCTGGTACTGGTAACAGCTGTTTCACATAAGTGTTGTTCAACCATATGTATCTATCAAATTTTATGAAATAGAATTTAAAGTATATTTTCCCCAAAAGGTACTTTACCACACCACTAGAATATTTTTTAAAGTTAATTTTATAACTCAGAGATAAGCAATTAATACTGGATAAATTAAAAAGAAAGCAAAATCAGTCACAAATGAGATGCAACCATAAATTTTCTTAGTTGTAAGAGAGAAGACTGATTCACTGAGGTGCATTTTTAGTATGTCCACAGACTCAACAAATTCTGTGCTTAAGCAACTAATTTTGATGTTGCAATTCAAATGTAACTCACTTGATCCAATCTCTTCTTTTTCATAGATTGATCATCATTAAATTCATCTTCCTCAAATGGCTCTGAAGAAGAAGATAATTTTCTTTTCCTGGGTCCACCACCTTCTAAAACAGAGAAGGACATTCAAAGTTTGCACAGATATTATAAGAATCATTAATGCAAAACAAACGCAAAAATGTTATTATAATGAATATACTTGTAGACAGTTCTCTTGACATCAGGCCCAATGTTATTTCTTCTACATATGACATACATTCAATAAATGTTACCTGAATTGAAGGAAAAATAAACAGGGCCTCTTTTCAGTCTTTCAGAAGTAGAAATCACTGTAAAAATGTACTTATTTGTAAACCATCACATTATTTAATGCTAAAAATACATATCTTTAAATTGAAAGTAATTCTATAGTAGGAAGAAGAGGTTCTCCCCAATGCCTGAATGTTCAGTAGTGAAAAAAAAAATTGAGCCCATCAGCTTATCTGAATAGCATCAGATAATTGTCAATAATTAAGTGTCTACTATGTACCAGGCTTTGCAGGGGGCTTTTATAAACTGCTGTTTCATTTATTTTCCACAACAAACCTACAAAGTAAGTATATACTCATTTTACAAATTAGGAGGAACTGAGATACAGAGAGCTCAAGCGATTAATGCTCTTAACCTAAAAACAAGAAAGTATAACACAAGAGAGTGCTGTATGACAGTAATAGGAAATCTGCACATTCTGTTATGACTGAGAGAAGAACTCAATCTACATGATCTGGAGAAGCTATGTTGCGTATTTTTTACTTTGTATACATTCATATACTTCTTCAGTACCTTCGCTTTCAGAGAGCGAATTCCAGAGACATACTGAAGCGCTAGTATGAAAGCATTTGCTGAAAGCTCACAGAGGTTTAATATTTCAGTATTAATTATATCAGTACCCTAACTATGCAGTTAGAAATAGAACTTGTAGAAATATAATATTCAAAATAAATACAGACATGACAGCTTTTAAGCTGTAAGCATGAAAATTTCATAATATGGCTATAACAAAATTGAATGCCATCAACATTTCAATGTATAGTAATTACATGCTTTAAGTATGCATGCTTAAATTTTTTCCCCCTTTATTTCATAAAGTAAATGTGCATTCTGCATATGCCAACTAACTGCCAGCATCCACTTTAAAAAGGGGAAAATATAACCACCACTCTATCATCTATATATGCTGGGGTTAAGTGAATACCATTAGTAATATTCTAATATTCAAAGTCTGAAAAAAAGCTTCAAACTAGGTGATTTATGCCATGTCACCTAGACATGTTTAATCCTTTCTCAAAAAGAACAAAAGCTTTTTCTTGGTCGATAAAGAATTCTTCAGCCCTAATTATCTGTTTATGTATCTTTCTGTGGTTAATATTATGGCATCAAATTTTTACACGTATGTAAAATGGCTACAGGCATAAATCTGCAAATGTATGTGGGAGAAAACACATAACTAAAAATTTAGTACAAAAGGTTACATAAGAACACACAATGCTTAGTTACCTACATATAAATTTATTTATAATTATTAACCAAAAATTGTGCATATATGTAAAGAAAACAGGTTAATATTCTATGTTAAATACCACTTCCCAATTACGTGTCTCATACATTTCCATCTTTTTTGGGGTGCACCCATCATCAATTTCAGGAAGAAAAAAAGTAGGTTAGACATGTACCTCACACCCCAAATAAAAATATATTTTACTTAAATTCAATATTTAAAAATAAAAAGTAAAACATGAAGCTGCAAAAAGAAAATATGAACAAAGAACACAAACAGGCAGTTCAACAGGAAAAAAAAAGAGAAAAGATGGTCAACCTCATTAATAACTAAAGACAGGTAAAATAAAGTAACCCTTTTTTTTTCATCCTGAGATTAAAAGGACAGTTGTAGCAGACTGTGGGCAAACAGCCACTTTTAAACACTATAAATTTTTACAGTCTTTCTGGAAGGTAGTCTAAATAATACATCTCAGAATTTTAGATGTGTGTTTCTTTCAGTCCAACAATTCTTTTTCTAGGAATTTAGTTACAAAACTGATGGAGAATGTTTGCTTAGGCATACATAAAAATTTTAAACTAAGTATCTAAGTGCCCATTAATAAGCTATTAGACAAGTCAGGATACACTGTTATAAAGAACTGAGTAGACTTTTAGATATAAAAAAGGTTACAAAACAGCAAAAATAACAGGATAGTCACATAAAAATGTTTTGCCTACTCTTATACATACATAGAGAAATGGAAGAAATAGCTAGACTCCTGACAACGTCAGTAAATTCATATTTTTACCTTTTAAAGCAGGGTAAAACTTCAGATACACATTTTTGTTTTTATAACTTAGTATTCATAAATGAAAACTTTCAGAAGGCGATGCAAAAAAGATACCCTTACTGTTTAACATGCAGGATGATACTGTCTATAAAAGATTGTAATTTGTGGTAAAACCAATGTCCAACATCAAGATTTGTGGAACTGTCCAAGATGTCTTACAGGCCTTTTGTCGGTGAGACAAAGCTGTCATTCTATACATTACCTCAAAAGTGTACTATTCTAAAGATAAGGATGACTGATACATGACTATCCTGTCCATTCTAAGAGGAAGCATGGAAGTTTACTTAAAAAAAACAAGAAAAACCTGATTTTTTCTTTCCTTGTAATTTGCCACTTAACACTTAAAAAAAAAAAGAAACTATATCAAAGTCTAGTAATAAGAATGAGAATAAAAAAAACTCAGCTAAAGTTCAAACTTAAGAAGGACTGTAAGCTCCATGAGGGCAGAGGTTTTGTCCATTTTGTTTTGGCAGGTACCCTCAGTGCCTAAAATAGCATCTGGCTTCCAGTAGTAGGTGCACAATAAATATCTGTTAAATTAATGAATAAAGTGGATTGATATAAATTGCTCAAGAGAAAAAAGATTAGACACTGCTGTGGAATAAAGTTATTCAACAAATTTTTCATTGGAAAGATTCTGGAATACTGAGATATTATGAAGACAAGAAAGAATATGTAAAATGCCCCAAACCATTTAGCAACTCAACAAATGTTTACTGAGCCTACCATTTTTCAGGCACTTTTACAGTAGGGATACTGTAATGAAGACACACTCAACCTTCTCCTGTACCATTTCCTATTATCAGATGGCCCTTAAGAACAAAGCAATGCTAACATGTACTATGTACTTACTATGTGCTACACACTATAAGAAATTTACAATAACTTTATCACTTCTTCCTAACAATCTAAGAGTTTGATACTATTATCATACTATTTTCCTGCAATGGAGACAGACAGAAAAGTTAGGCAACACGGCCCAAGGTTATACAGCTAGTAAGTAAAGGAAAAGGAAGAATTGTAAGATTTGGTTATGAATGAGAGATCATGTGGATAAAATATCATCATCTTTGGATCCACTCCAATACAATCCATTTAGGGGGGTAAATATGAGGTAGATAATTGTTGAAGAAAGATGATGGGCCCATGAGAACACATTATGGTGTTTTCTATTTTTGTATAACTACCCACTTAGGAAAACGGGCGCCCATTCACACTGTCGATGGACGCATAAATTGGCAGAACTTTTAAAATTAACACTGAAGTGCATGTTCAATTTTAAAATGTGCATACCCTTTGATTCAGCATCCTAGTTTGAAGTTTAGCCTACAGAAATAATAACATAAAGATTTACTTACAAGGCTATTTACTTTTGTACTATAGTTAATGAAATAATGTAACCATAAATGCTAATTAACAGAAACAGTTAATAAACTAATCCTATGGGTAGTTACAGAGGAATGTTATGGAGGCATTTTTTCATTAGATAAATCTGATTGCACTGACAAGTTATCCATGGTAAATCATCAAATGATTTTTCTCAAAATGCAAACCAATACTATAATCATATTTTGTAATCTAATGTGTGTGTGTGTTGTATAATAGTGTGTAGGTTTGCTTTCATTCCTTAAATACTTTATTTGGTAGTGAGATTATAGGTTATTTTTACTTGTTTGGTATGTACAAAAAATAAAAAATCTAGATAGCATTTACTAAAAAAAAACTGGAGGTGTTTTTAATAATGCAAGCTCCTTTAAATGTATTTATTTTTGTATTCTAAGCCTGGGTTACAGAGTAAATATTTACTAAATGTAGGAATGCTGATTACCAGCTAGGACGTTCCTTAAGACATTATGTTCTTGACTCAGATTTATGTAAATAAAACTATAATGCAATTGAAAGGACACTTAAGAAAGAACACATACCTCGCAAAACTTCACTGATATGAGATTTGATCTGTAGACAACAAGCAAAATTACCAATGAAAAAACTGCCCCCTTCCCTTTTTTGGGGAAAAAAAATCAACCTAGAAAATTCTAGAAAATTCAGTTCCCAAGTAGCTGTATGACCTCAGGTAATTCCCTTAACCTTTTTTTTTTTTTTTTTAAACCTTCTTAATCTTCACAATTTTCACCTAAAAACCCTGAAGCTGTTAATACCTCCTAAGGTTCCTATAAGAATTCATGAAGGAGCTTGGTAAATTAAAGAGTAATATTAAAATGAGAAGATATTTATTATGTAACTAGTTAAGTCAGCATGGGGTGAAACTAAGTCAGGCATACCTGCATCACCAAACATCAGCAAGGCAGCAGCAATTGCTCCATCCATAGTGCTGGTTGATTCAATTAACTAACAAAATGAGAAAAGATTAATGTTTTAAAAATAATACTTTAAGAATTATTTCACAAAGTTACCAAATATTGAAGAACGAATATATTAAATATACACAAAGTGGAGAAATATACATACATATTAGCTTAAGTTCATTAAATCCTATGATAAATTTTCAGAAAATCTGGTTTATCTAAAAAGTCTTACCTAAGCGTACCTTAAAATGTATTAGATTTACTTAACACCATTTTAAAGCAAAAAATAAAACATAGTCTACGTACAGTGTATTCAAGGTTTTGTTATTTTAATTGCAAGGCTGTGCACTAAAGTCTCAAAAACTTCCTACCTATGAGTGAGTCCAGGCACTGTGTGTGTGTGTGTGTGTGTGTGTGTGTGTGTGTGTGTGTGTGTGTGTGTGTGTGTGTGTGTGTGTGCGCGCGCGTCTGAGAGACAGAGAGGGAGGGAGAGAGAGAAAGGGAAGGAGAGGGAAAGAGAGGGAGGAGAGGGAGGGAAGGAGGGAGAGAGAGAGAGAGACACTGACAGACATTTAAAATAAACCACAATTCTGGCATAATTTTTTTTAAATCTAATACTTCTTGAGTGGGATAAAGGACTCTTGAAATTTGCTCTATTTCTAAATTGCTCTAAATTAAATTGCTTGAATTTGTTCAAGAACATATTAATATATGGCTTACATAATTAACAGTTTCAAAATACTATTTTTTTATACTGTTCTGTAACATTTTGGATTTCAGAAAAAACTAAATAGCCCATATTTTTCTCTTGCTATAGTTTCCTGTATTTCCAATGAGCTACTTGTTTTAAAAAGATCTCACTTTTTAAAATAAGCTATTTTTGTATTAAATTAAATAGCCTCAAAACAAATTGATAATGCTCTTTTCTATACTAGTTTTCCTCATCTTGGATCCTCAGATATCCTGTAAGCCCCTCCTCATTTTCAAAACAGTCAAAGCATATTCTTATCAAGCCTAGGACTAAATTTATATTTTACAACTTCTTGAATTATTTTATGTGGGTCTAAAAGCCTTTGTAGAGTAACCTATGTCACCTTTAAATCTTTTGAAATGATGGGAGATCACTTGAAATCCAGATTATTTCAAGAGAGTGCTGTTTTGAGCAAGTGATAGGCTAAATTCCCAAAATTTCAGATACTACTGAAATATACATACAAAGTTCATTTATTGATATCAATCCTATTTTTCCACTGTAATTATAAAATTAGAGATAAATGTTTCTATAGGAAATAAATCCCCTTGAACTACCTGAAAAACTGGCAATCAAGCTAAAGTATTTTTAAACTGAGATTTGTTTCTTTATGTTGAATATTTTACTACTCCATCATGTTTATTCTGCTGAAAGTTCTTTCCAACACTTTTAAGTGTTGCTACTAGTGGCTACATCCGTTCCTTCTTTTTCTAGGAAAAAACCCCATTGGGAGGCAAATTATGCTACTAGAAGGGGAAAATGTAGACCCAAGATACCATTAAAGTTTCATTTAGCTAACAGTAAGAAGGTATCAAAATGATCTGGGAAAAAAAGATTCATATTAAATATACCAGAGAACAAAGGAATAATATAATCTACACTTAAAGAGTTCAAACTAGCAGGCCTAGGACCATTTTTGGTTCAGACATGCTTTGCTTGACCTGAATGGTATTTTTGGTTTTGTCTTTCTTTAGTTACCATAAAAAGGAATGAAGTACCGATACAACAAGAAAGAACCTCAAAACCTTACACTAAGTGCAAGAAGTCAGTCATAAAAGATCACACATTCTATGTTCCCACTTATATGAAATGTCCAGAATAGGCAAATCTATAAAGACAGAAATCAGTGGTTGTCTAAGACTGGGGGAGGGAAATGGAGAGTGACTGCTAATGGGTAGAAGGTTTCTTTCTGGAATGATTAAAATGTTCTAAAATTAGATTATGGTGATGGTTGCACAACTTTGTAAATATACTAAAACCCAATAAATTATACACTTTAAACAGGTGATCTTTACGGCATGTAAACTGTTATCTCAATAAAGCTGTTAAATTGATGATCAACACCAAATAAAAATCCAGCCCTTTCACTTTATTTGAAAATCTGAACTATCTGATAAAAACAGGCTGTCACTGATTTCACATGGTCGTATCTTACAGAAGCCAAGGAGCAGCTACCCCTCTTAGAAAGGGTATGTGCCAGTGTCCACCACTTCAGAGTTACCTGCCAAGCCCACACAGATATGGCACCTCCTACGCCTCAGCTTGGGGAAGGGGAATTGTCGGGGGTGGGTGGGTGGTGGTGATGATCAATACAAAGGCGAAAAAACTGTGCACCTATAATTAAATGATTCCCCGAAGATCATTCAATTACCAAGCGGCAGAGCTAGGGATAAACTATTTACTAACCTTCAGAGGTTTATTCTCTATCTAAAACTTAATGGAATGGTGAGTTTTTATGTCCTTTTATAATAAGACATAGATACCTATAACAGTCCAACTACAGCCACTTATTTTGTTTCTATAATTCAATCAATATTTCTCGGCAAGGGTGCTACTGGCAGGCAATTCTTCTGTTATGCAGAACTGGCCTCAGTATTGTAGGGCGTTAAGCATCCCTGGTCACACGCACTAAATGTGAACAGCAACAACTCCTTGTTATTTCCGGGGAAAAAAAGAAAAAAAGCCTCCTGACATTTCTGAGTTTCTAGTGAGAGGTGGCGGGAGGAAGGTTGTCCCCATTTCAGAACCATTCAAACACAAAAAACTTCACAACCTATGTGAGATACAGAGAAGCCCAGATTATACTATTTATAGGTGAATAAACCTCACCTACTATAAGACTCAACAAGTAAATCTCTGGCATTTGCCTTTATTAAATATTAAAGTTAATAATTATCTTCAAACATAAGATATCTTTAGAAAAATGACTATCCACTAAATACAGCACTGGATATAGGAGACATTTTAATCATCAATACAACTATAATAACCAATTACTATAAAGGGGTATATAACCTTAAGTAAATCACTGTCACTTCTCTGCGGAAAAAGTTCCTTCAAGGTCTGAAGTTTAGCATCTTTAAGGTCTTCCAATTCCGAAAGGTCTTCCAATTCTGAAATATCATTATTATTTCTACCTGCCATGGCAGGAAGGCCTTGGGACTCTTCATCTTCAGATGGCTCAGAACTAAAAATATTTTCAGAGGGAAAAAAAGTGTTTTAATGTATTACTAAAGTTATTTCATTATAATTGTATATATGTGTATATATAAAATACAGTATATTTGCAGTTCTTTTCAATAATAAATGCAATCTATACCTGTCAAAGATTGAAACGACTTTTTTCCTTTCAGTACAGTTGTGCATATAAATCTACATTCCCAAAGTCAGCATACTTTGAACATATCTCAAATTATCTGGGCTGGGATAGAAAAGAACAGCAAAAACCTGCACTTATTTTGTTAAGATCCATACTCATCCATTGCACACCCACTTTCTCTTTCCTACTTTTTCACCTGTACCCTGAATAAAAGATGAGTGTTGTCATGTTGCTCCTGAGAAATTCTGAAGCATACACTAGTACAAAGATAAAAGAATTTTCATATCCTAGCTAGGTGATCAGAATCTAAGTGTTAAAATCGGAATGGCCCCATTCAATATCAGACTGTCTACCAGGAACAAAACACTTCTTCCACAGACGGGGAGCATTTATTTTATATAAGGCTTCGTGCAACAACAACTAACTTAATCTCATTACATTTCACTTCATATGTTTATCCTATATAAAAGACATTGTGAGCCAAATTTCACTCGTGTATTTCCAAACAAAAAAAAAAAATCTCATTTTGAAATTGTGATTTTCTACCACAGTAAGCATTCTGAAGATCAAAAAGCAGAAGTATAACAAATGGGCAGAAGTTATAAAAATCAAAGAAAGAAATATAGTTAAGTATATTCCTAGTGCCAGAGAATGCAGACTTTGCTATGCAGCTAATTCTATTTTTGGACAGCTCTCTTAGACACATATCCAGGACCTGTATTTTAGTAACTTCTCTATACTTTATTCACGTTAGTTCAACTGAACCTGTTAGGGCACCGGTTATGCCTAAGAATCCTCTGAAAACATATAAAAACAGATTGTGAAGGATGAGGAATACGTATTTTAACAAGACTCTAGGCTGACTTCTTGAACCTTGCTCTGAAAAACCGT
Organism: Balaenoptera borealis; assembly: GCF_965194805.1. NCBI lineage: Eukaryota > Metazoa > Chordata > Mammalia > Artiodactyla > Balaenopteridae > Balaenoptera > Balaenoptera borealis. Next base: position 15,022,589 of record NC_138861.1, on the reverse strand, counting down.
TCTAAAGTAACAAGGTAAAATAAATCTCTTCTTTTAACACTCTGCCTGGCCATCAGTATTTGAAGACAATTACATGTACCTCCCTTTCCATTACACCCAGCCTTTTCATTCCTTATGCACTCATCTCTAAGTTTTCACTCTGCCTCACTACGTTCACGCTCCCTAACTGATTCTGCGTCTTAGCTCGCTGAGAACATGAAAGCTTTCCGGTTTGAACCCTTTTCCATTCCTGTACTGGATAAACCACTTCAAAGGTCCTGGCTCTTCTGACCATCACAACCCTAACCTAGCGATCAGATTCATCACCATTCCACGGGACAAACTGAGGTGCCCTTGATGTAGTAAGTCTTCATGTTGACAATGAATCTTATCATGCCTTGGACTTAATGCCCAATGTACAGGAAATACAAATAACAGAGGAATAAATTCAATACCATCATGAAGAAACAATCAGAAAAGTCTATTTCGTCTAAAAGACTTGATCTCTTCAATAAGTTAAAATCCTTAAAAAAGAGGAGAGGAGGGGAGTGGACTATTTTAAGATCAAAAGATAGTTAAGAGTCATGACATCCAAATGTACCTTATTTGGATTCTGGTTTGAAAAACTAGCTACAAAACACATGAAATCTGAATATAAACTGGGAATTAGATGATGTAGAGAACTGTTCACTGATAACAGTACTTGTTTTTTGGAAGTGGGATGTACAGCAAGTATTAAGGGAAGAAATGTTGGGGTATCCTTAATTTACTTTAAAATACTTCAGCTAATAATAATAATTAATGAAATAATGAAATAAGGGAAAACATTAAAAATTGTTAAAGGCAGGTGGTATATGTAAGTGTTCATTAGCTATTATTTTATTTTCTTATATGACTGAAGCTTTAAAGATAAAAGAAAAAAATCTACAAGAACAAGAATGACCACTTTGTGTTCTTTTATCCGGTCTCAGATCAAGTTATTCCCTTCTGTTGAAGTCCCTGCTTAGTGCTACGGGATTCATTCTAGCCCTTTCTACTTCCTACAGGGCCCTGCTTAACTGGCCACCATCTTCTCTCCTGGATCTTTTCTCTCCTTAAGCTCTTTCTCCCAAGCCTGCAATGCACTCAAGACTGCACTTCGTTCAGTGTGCCAAGGGTTCTAGGCACTGTGGACACAGCAGTGAAATAGCAGACTCTCCTCTCCTTCACAAATTTTATAAGGCTGATTTTCTATTTCAGCGTTTCCTATATTGTTCCCAACTTACTGGTTTGTATCTTCTGCCCCACCACTTTGGTGAAACTGTCCTAAGGGCAATAATACCCTCTAAAATGTCAAACGTGATTTAAAAACACAAACCAGAACCCCCGGAACCTTTCACTGGTTGTCTTCTCCTCTGTGTTCCCACCACTGTTACTCTTTGCAAAGGCGGCCCTACCCTAACCCTCACCCCAGCGGTTCTGCAGCATCATTACTTCTGATTTTCCCTTGACCTCTGAGCCTGTCCTTAATCTCTGTAGAAGGCTTTCTTCCTTTTTCACCTCCTTGAACTGCCAGTATTACCTAGGATTCCGTCTTCAGCTCCTTCGTGTCTATTAATGCTTCCTGAGAGATTGCACCAATTGCCAGAGTTTCTATCATCTACATCAGTGGTTCTCAAAAGGGGGGCAATTTTGCCCCCAGAGGACATTTGGCAATGTCTAGAGACATTTTTGATTGTCTTGACTAGAGAGGTGCTACTGGCATCTAGCCGGTAGAGGTCAGGGATTCTGCTAAACATCCTACAACGTACAGGACAGCCCCTCACAACAAAGAACTACCTGGTCCAAAACGTCAACAGTGTCAAGGTTAAGAAATCCTGATAACCAAAAAGGCCCATGCATGGGTACTGATTGTAACGATGGAACGTGCACACAATGCAGTACTATGTATGGAGTTGTGAAAAAGAATACGGATTTTTATGAGCTGACATGATTTCCAGGATATATATACTGCTAAGTTAATAAAACAGAGAATAAATGTACATATATCTCTATACATACCCAATACAAGATACAGTGCTGTCTTCTGTGTAGGAAACAAGAAGAAAAGATACACCAAAGGAAAACAAAGTATGACTAGAAACTAAACAAACTGGTTAGTTCTGAGGTAGGAGGAGGAAGGGGTCAGAAGGAGAAGGGACGGAAAGTTAATACTTCTCTAAGCACACTGTACATGGAGTTTTAATTTTTGGAACTGTGTTAATATTTTAAATATTTGAAAGTAAAATTTTTTTAAAAAGGGACAAGGGAAAAACCCTAAAAGGAATACACACAGAAATTAATGAACTGAACTACATTTCAAGTGAATAACAAAGAAAAATTTAAATAAATAAGCCAAGTACTTTAACCATACACCCTCATCTAAAGACAAAATAAAACTTATAAACAAATCTTAAACTCTTAGTGAGCTTAATGGTCAAGTAGCATGATTACAGCAATTCTGAAACTATTTTATGTACATTGAGTGATTGAACAAATCAGCAAATATAATGATATTGGTGGAAGCAGAGTTCTCACTGTCAGAGAAAGAAATATAGAGAAGAGGCAAGGAGGAGCCTTGTAGTAGTAGATTAGAATGAAATATATTATTATAAACTCATGATTTAAAAAACAAACCAACAAACAAACAACATTCTCTCGTTCTCTTATATCCTAGCCCATTCTTGCTAAAAGGGCAATGACATAATCCCCTGCTTCACCCAATAGCAAAGAAAGGACACACCTAGTCCACAGATTTCCAAATACCATTCCTTTAAAAAGGAACCAGTGCTACTTGGAGAAATGGCTAATTCTAATTTCAGGCTTGGAGTAGAGAAAACACTAGTCTGCAACATCTTGCGCCAGAAGGGAAAGGCTCAAAAAATGATAGGAACCTGTCAAAACCAGGGTCTATGTAAAGGGGCCCTGCCAAAACTGAGCAATTTCAGCATCAAAATGAGTAATTATAGTAATAGATTATAATGTTAAGCAAAAAAGCACCTATAATTCCATTTTTGTATTTACTGTGCTAAATAAATATATGAATAAATAAGGAGAAAAGGGAAAACTATCTATAGTAGAATAGCAAATAATGAAAGTATAAATTCTAGACTGTTAGTTAGAATACCACATTTCACAACTACCAGTGTAGTAACGGATTCAGGCAAGAATCATCAATAGATGCTACAACTATTGAAGGGAAGTCTGCTAAGGAAGAGGATCCTTACCCAGTCTTAAAGTATCTCATCAGAGATTACTTAATCATTAAAAACGGGAAAATGGTTAACTTTATAGGAGAAACCTGGCAGGCTTCTGAGTGGTTAAGTTCCCTTCGCCAATAATGAGACAAACTGGTTATCAGTGTGCCTCCTAACATAACACACTGAGGAGGACACAAAATCATTTATGTCACTCCTATCACTTAACCTAAATTTAATCATGAAGAAACAACAGGGGTGCAGAAATTGAGAGACACCCTAAAAAACCTGGCCTGTTACCTTCAAAGGCCAATTATCATGAGAATCAAAAAGGCTGAAACTTCCAGATTAAACGAGACTAAAGACACATGAAAAACGAAACCCAATGTATGATGCTGGAAAAAACTTCACTCAAAATATGATCCATGGGCTGACGGCTAGTCCTCGAAATCAAACTGTCTGTTATCCGTCCACGACAAGATAAGGAACTTAAAACAGAAGGAAAAACAACTACATTACTGAGCACATTGCTTAGTTCAGTTTTTTTTTTTTTTTTCTTTTCATTACAAGACTTTCTTGGTGAAGGAATGAGTACATTGATTTACATTCTAGGGCACATTCCTTACTGATAAACTAGTACTCTGAGTAGCACTACTATAAAGAACATTATTGGGATAACTGGTAAAATTTATATATGGACTATATATTAGATGATATTACTGTACCAACGTTAATCAGTATTTGTGAATTTGAAATGCTACTTTTGGAGGGAATTCCCTGGCGGTCCAGTGGTTAGGACTCAGAGCTTTCACTCATGGGGCCCAGCTTCGATCCCTGGTCGGGGAACTGAGATCCTGCAAGCCACGAGGTGTGGCCAAAAATAAATAAATAAAAATAAAATTAAAAAAAAAAAAAGAAATGCTACTCTTGTTATGTAAGAGAATGACCTTGTTCTTAGGAGATAAACGTGAAATTATTAGAGGCAAAGGTTTCAGTAATAATTCTAATTATTATTTTATGAAGAAGGTGACAAGCAAACGTGGGGAAATGTTAACAATGGATGAATCTTAATCTTTTTAAAAGGATGTGGAAAGTGATTATTCTTGCAACTTTTCTGTAAGTTTAAATTTTTTTCAAAATAAAAAGTAAAATTTGGAGTGCTAATATATCAATTTTCCTCAGGATTTACCACACAGGATCATCACTATTTTTTATTTCAGAGTGACGTTCAGGATAAAGGCATGTTCATCAGGGCTTATATACACAAAGCAGCTCATTTTCAGAGGAAATCCTCATCTTGGGAGTGCACGGTGTTAACCTCTTGCACCTCTGCCACACTTTCTTCACTTAGCTTCTGATCACACAACCTTCTGACATTTTTCTTACCTCAATGACTGTTCCTTCTTAGAGCCTTCTATAAGTTTCTTCTCATCTCCTGTTCCTAAAATCCAGACTTCGCCTGGTCTAAGTCCTTCAATTAAGAGATCTTCTGTTTTCCAGCTATACTAGTGTCTCTTACTGATTTCATCTAATCACGTACCTCTTAATATCAAGTATCCTGACAACTGGTAAATTCAGATGTGGAAGCTTGACCTCTCTCCAGAACCCGAGTGTCCCAAATGCAACTGCCTACCTGACAGGCGCACTTCAGAGGCCTAAGCGTCTCCTCAATCACAGCACGTCCGAGACTGAGCTGCTGATCTTTCCTTCGGGAGGCGCTCCCCGACCGCACCCAAGGCGGCACTCCTCACCCAGTTAGTGCCGACTCCATCCTTCCAGTTGCTCAGGTCAAGTATCTTAGGGTCAGCCCTGACTCCCTTCTGTCCCATGCCATTTGAAATCCATCAGTAAATCCTCTCTGCTCTACCTGCAGAGTATATTCAGAATCTAACCACTTATTATTCACTCCCACAGCGACTAGCATGGTTTAAGCTTCCACCATCTTTTGCCTTGGTTATTACAACAGTATTCATGCTTCTACTACGACTCCCCTACAGCCTTAAAAACTTTTAAACATATAGATCAGATCATTTTACTCCTCTGCTCAATATGTTCCTTTAGCTTCCCATCTCGTTCAGAATAAAAGCCAAAGAGCCTATGGGCTTAACATGGGAAAGCTCTTTCCCTATCCCACTCCTCACCTTCTGACCTTAGGTCCCTCACTTCGCATCATTAGCCAACACTCTCCCCCCCCACCCCCGCCCACTTTCCTCAAAAACAACAGGCAAAGTACTGCTTCAGGGTCATTAAACAGGCTACTCTCAATGCCCCTCCCACCATATCCACATGGCTCCCTTTCTTAGCTCCTTCATGTCTTAAGAAGATGAAGCCTTTTCCGACCATGCACTTTAGAAACCATGCCCTTACCCCGGCCCCAAACCCTGTATTTCCCTTCCGCTTGCCCATCATATGTATTATCTGACATACTGCATTTTTAATTTATTTACTGTTTTTCTATCTAACATACAAAGCTCCGTGCTAGCTCAATGAATGTGTCCCAAAAATGTTAAAGTGATTTGACTCTAGGATTCAAGAACAGATCAGAAAGCAGTTACAGGTGACTGAAGGTACTTGTGAAAATAATTTCTCTATCTATGGAGAATGAAAAACTTAAATATTTGCTCTCACTGAACTTGTTATTGAAAATCAGAACCATGGGAGTTCCCTGGTGGTTCAGTACTTAGGACCTGGTGCTTTTACTGCTGTGGCCTGGGTTCACTCCCTGGTTGGGGAACTAAGATCCCACAGCACATGGCCCAGCCAGAAAAAAAAAAAAAATCAGTTATCCAGTCTCTCTCTCTCTCTCACTCACACACACACCCACCCACACCCACACACATCTCTCTACATGTCTTAAGTTAGGGAAAAATGATGAAGATGCAGTCAGGAAAAGGCAAAGAAGGGGGGAAGTCATCAAAAATTTTCAGTTTAAGTAACTTTTTCTCAAAAAAAGTCTTATACACGCAAATATAATGAATCTATTAAGTTGCTTACACTATAATCACTGTGTCTTTGCTGAATTTTTTCTCTTGAACTGTACTGGAGCAATCTGGGGAAACAACATCTTCACTATCTGAAGACAAATCAATATATTGAATTCCTCTTTGATTCTTGAAATACGATATACTTGCTTTTCTTTCATTTTCTGGGGTTTCTGGAACACTAGAATCTTCTGCAAAAGAGAAAAAGCAGAAAGGAATTTTGAATAACTTGAAAATAAAGCAAATTTGTTTTTGATAATTACAAACCATGTGCTAAAAATCTTTAGCTTCATTCACTGTTTCCATCCTAAAACCAAAAATTCCTCCCAAGTTTTAAAGAAAAAACTAATAGTCAACCAGGGCTGGCATTAAATGATTTTCCAATTCACAGGTTACTTACTAGCAAGAACTTAGTGGACACTGCAAAACAGGTTTGCATTTTATATTTTAACCCTTTTCTCTCTGTGCTTTTGCTTCCTAGTACCCAGTTCTTGCCTAAGAGAACACGGACACGAGAGCCCAAACAACTTGAATTTCAATCCCATCTCTCAGCTAAGTTACTTAATCTCTCTAAGTCTCTGCATCCTCAGATGTAAAATAGAAATGCCAATAATCACAGGGCTAATGTGCACATAAAATCAGAAGATACGTATTAAGCACTTAGTTCAGTAATTGGCACACAGCCAGTATTCAACAAACATTAGCTCTTACACAAATGTTGGTGTTATGGACAAAATTATGTCCCCTCCAAAATTCCTATGTTGAAGTTCCAACCCCCAGTACCTCAGAATGTAATGTATTTGGAGATAGGTCCTTCACAGAGGTGACTAACTTAAAATGAGGCAGTTAGGTTAGTGACCTAATCCAAAAGGACTGATGTCCTTATAAGAGACACCAAGGATGTGTGTGCATGGAGGAAAGGTGATGTGAGCACACAGCAAGAAAGTGGCCACCTGCAGCCCAAGGAGAAAGGCCTTACAAGAAACTGAACCAGCCAACACTTTCATCTTGGACTTCTAACTTCCAGATATGGGAGAAAATAAACGTCTGCTGGTTAAGCCACCCAGTCTGTGGTACTTTGTTACGGCAGCCCTCACAAACTAATGAAGTTGGCATCACCCGTCTATGCAAAACAAATGAGTATAGTATTCTATTGAGGTCTCCTCTCTCCAAAGGGCTGAGTTCTAAAATTATTCTCCGTTATACACTTGAGGAGAGATCAGATTTAAGAAATTCATACTAAAGTGAAAGTAGTCAGTGTCTTGGTTTAGTGAATACCGTCACCCCTCAGTATCGGTGAGGTTTGGGGGGACTGGTTCCAGGACTTCCCTGCCCCCCCACACCAAAACTGGGGGATGCTCCAGTCCCCCCTTAAAACTCTTGGCCTCGCCCCCCATTAACTGTCATGAAATGATAGCCATCATTATCATAAGGCTCCTGAGTCATATTTTTAAATAACATTAACCAAGGTCTATATAACCAATCGCCTGGAGTGAACTAAAAAATACTTTACTTCCTGCAATGAAGTCCTAGCAACATTACCGAAAAGCAAATCACAAAATTGTTCCAAAAGAACAATTTTATAAATGTTGAGTGTGCCTTGGGTGAAAAACTCTGCTCTGGAACAAATCACAGCTATGTTAACTGTCATATGTATGAAGACATTTACAAGTTCTGATAATTATGTAAAGTAATAAAATTATAGTCCAATTCCTGTAAAATAAGTATAAAGGTACTAGGGACACTGCTTTTACATAGTATTCCTGATATGTGACAAATCACACATAAAACTAAGAATTTAGATCTTTACTGTATCAAACATTTGACCTAAACTTAATGCATATCATTTTAACAGTTTAACGAAAGTGTCCTGCTTTCTTATACTTGAAAAGGGCTTTTGCAAAACGATTTGGATTGTCCACTTTTCTTTAAAAAGCTTCTTTACTCAGGGACTTCCCTGGTAGCACAGTGGTTAAGAATCCGCCTGCCAATGCAGGGGACACGGGTTCGATCCCTGGTCCGGGAAGATCCTACATGTCGCGGAGCAACTAAACACCTGTGCGCCACAACTACTGAGCCTGCACTCTAGAGCCCGCGAGCCACAACTACTGAAACCCAGGCACCCTAGAGCCCGCGTGCCGCAACTACTGAGCCTGCATGCCTCAACTACTGAGCCCGTGTGCTGCAACTACTGAAGCCCATGCGCCCTAGAGCCTGTGCTCCACAACTAGAGAGGCCACTGCGATGAGAAGCCCACGCACTGCAGTGAAGAGTAGATCCCGCTCACCACAGCTAGAGAAAGCCCACGCACAGCAACAAAGACCCAATGCAGCCAAAAAAAAAAAAAAAAAAAGCTTTTCAAACTGGCCATTTAAATGTATTACTGCATGGGGGGGGGGGTGCCTAAAAATTCTATTAATGAGTACTAGGAGAACTAGAGTTTCTTGAACTTGATTATATATTCATCTTATTAAAAACTACTGCTTCATCAAGAACATTCTTAAGTGAAACTGGTATTTAAAAATTTTAAGGATACAATGACAGTTTAGAACAGTTTGGAATCTTGGCCTTGATTCATGCTAGGGCACTAGCAGTTTTACCTACCATTGCTCTTGCACCATCAGTGCAAATACCAACATAGTGAAAAAGGCAAGTGATGTCTTAATATTATTATGAAATAGTTTTGACCTTATGGACACCCTTTTGGGTCTTACGGACCTCAAAGGTTCACAGACCACACTTTGAGGACTAAAGGGAAACAGTAAGAGCTTATTTATATAAAATATCAATTTTCCAATATAGTCAATAATCTGGAATTAGAATAGGGCTGAAATGCTTAGATTTGTTTGTTTGGACTATTTTTGGAAGTAAACAGCAGCAAAAATATCTAATAGCCAATGGTCAAAAAGATATTCCTGACGCAATGATGCTTTCTGACCCAAAGCAAACAAGCACTTTTAAGCAGCACCACAAAGGAGACAGGAAGGAAGCAAAAAAGAAAAATACAGAAATGAAGGAAAGAACGGTGACCAGTAGAAACAATTATAAAGACATGGGCTACCACATAATTCTGACTTTGCTGAATGCCTTCTGTATTGAAGGCACTGTGCCAGGACGTGGGGGGTATTGAAGGACAAAATAGGCCGGTCACAGTTCCACTTGCCCTAAAGAAACTAATAATAGGAGCCAAGTAGCCATGTACACAAGTAGCAATGTTGTGAGTCGTAATTTGTGCCATGCGACAGGAATAAACAAAACGCTAAAAGAACATGAGGGAAAACAGCTATCCTTTCAAATAAAACCAATAAAAAATCCTATGTGTTAGAGACAGAAGATGATATTTTCTCTACCAAAGGCAATGGGAACCTACATCATTACCATATGCAAGAAGATTCCAAGGTTCCAGGGGGTAATTCCAAATGAAATTCCCCATTAGTGGTATGCATGAGAAGACAATTTTATACCCCAAACTTTTCCAGTATACTTTTACCCATTCTCATATCTAAGTCTACCATGAAACAAAACGAGGATTTAAACCTGCCACTGATTCTACCTTTCTAAGCGGTTCAAGATCAAGAACCACTCAAAAAACAAACAAAACAATCACTACTGGGAGATTATGAAAGGTCATCCATAAATAAAGGTGATCTCCCAAAGCAGAATGAAAACACTTAAACCTTCATATCTGGGACTTCCCTGGTGGCACAGTGGTTAAGACTCCACGCTCCCAATGCAGGGGGCCCGGGTTCGATCCCTGCTCAAGGAACTAGACCCCACATGCATGCCACAACTAGGAGTTCACATTCCACAACTAAGGAGCCCGCGAGCCGCAACTAAGGAGCCCACATGCCGCAACTAAGGAGCCGGCGAAACACAACTAAGGAGACTGCAAGCCGCAACTAAGAGACCCGGTGCAACCAAAGAAAGAAAGAAAGACACCTAGTTCTCAAAAAAAAAAAACAAAAACACAAAAAACCTTTATATCTGTCCCGCAGACTTATGTAAGTGTGCCATTTTTGATATTCTAATTGTATATTGCTCTACATGGTTCAATTCTCTAACATGGCAACTGACTTTCAAGGCAGTTCCTTTGAATACCTAGTAAAGCACATCATATATTTGCCTCTTTGAAAGGTTAATTACCAAAATAATAGATTATAAAATCTTGACTGTATTAATTTGAATGCCATAGTAGATAGGGAAAGACCTTTAGCATCTCAGATAAGTCAAACTACCTCTGATGAAAGCTCTCGAAAAAGATAAAGTATACACTGAATACAAGATTGAAGGGTAGTTTCTAATACACTACTCTAAGATAAAATGAGAAAGAAGAAACATTTCAGGTTTAGGCCAAAAGAAAAGATAAAGATAAAAAGAAAAAATGTAAAGGAAAGAAAGTCATGCTATTAATAATGGACAATGTCAAAGTGTTAAACCTGAAAGGTACTTTTTAATAACAGAATTTATATCTACAATAAAAATATAACTGACATATGTACCGCTGCATTCTAATAATGAAATGCATAAACACTGCAGGATACATAAAGCACAAAGTCAATAGAGACAAATATGAGGCTTTAACTCTCTTGTCTAAACTCTTAATAGAGAAGAGAGCACAAAAATAATTGATACAGAAAGGCGTTTTTCAAACATTTTTGATTGGAACCCACTGTAAGAGACCCATTGTAGATTATGACCCTAAACACATCGATTGCTAGACAGACATATATAACTGAAACAAAGGTCTCAGAGGCTTTATTGTAAGTGATACTTTGATAATTTTCTATTTATTCTACTCCATTAAAAAAAGTTACATGCATTTAGTCAGGATACAAGAAACTGACTTTATGACATGTTTGTGATCCAGTTTGAAAAAAATGATATAAATAATAAAACATTATTATTTGACATATAATTAAATCTACAGTTAGATTATGTCTCTTTTCAAGTACACTTAGAACTTTTACAGAAATTGTGTAGTGGGCCAAAAAGAAAATCTCAGTAAATTCATCAAAGAAGAAATACTACAGACCACATTCTCCTGTCACAAAAAGTGAAATTGGAAGTAAATATCAGTAAGAACACTGAAGCAAAATTTCAGTCACTCGGAAATTAAAAAAACAAAAAACAAAAGAAAAACCAAAGAAACCACTTCTTTACACTTTCAGGTTAAACTTTCTTCAACATTTTATTGAAGAAAAAACAACAAAAACATACCAAAATCTACAATACAGGCATACCTTTTTTTACTGCACTTTGCAGATATTGTGCGTTTTACAAACTGAAGGTTGGTGGCAACCCTGTGTTGAGCAAGTTTACTGACACCATTTTGGTAGTAATTCTTGCAATGCTTCAGACTTTTTCATTATTGTGCTATTTGTTATGGTGATCTGTGGTCAATGATCTTTGATGTTACTACTGTAATTGTTTTGGGTGCCCAAACAGCGCCCATATAAGATGGCAAACTTAACTGATAAACGTTATGTGTGTTTTAACTGCTCCACCAACCTGCCACTTCTTTCATCACTCTCCCTCTCTTCCAGCTTCCCTAGTTCTTTTTTTTTTTTAAATTTATTTATTTGGCTGTGCTGGGTCTTGGTTGTGGCACGCAGGATCTTCCCTGTGGCATGCGGGATCTTTAGTTGCAGCATGAGGAGTCTTTACTTGCGGCATGCGGGATCTAGCTCCCTGACCAGGGATCAAACCCGGGTCCCCTGCATTGGGAGAGTGGGGTCTTAACCACTGGACCACCAGGGAAGCCCCCAGCATCCCTACTCCTTAAGACACAACAGTAAATTAGGCCAATTAATAACCCTCCAATGGCCTCTAAGTATCCAAGTGAAAGGAAAAGTTGCACATCCCTCTCTTTCAAAAGCTAGAAATGATTAAGGTTAGTAAGAAGGCATGTCGAAAGCCAAGACAGGCCAAAAGCTAGGCCTCTTGCACCAGTTAGCCAAGTTGTGAATGCAAAGGAAAAGTTGTGGAAGGAAATTAAAAGTTCTACTACAGTGAACACACAAATAAGAAGCCAAACAGCCTTTTGCTTATATGGAGAAAGTTTTAGTGGCCTGGATAAAAGATTAAACCAGCCACAGCATTCCCTTAAGCCAAAGCCTAATCCAGAGCAAGGCCCCAACTCTTCCATTCTATGAAGGCTGATGAGAGAGGTGAGGAAGCTGCAGAAAACAAGTTTGAAGCTAGCAGAGGTTGGTTCATGAGGTTGAAGAAGCTGTCTCCGTAACATAAAAGTGCATGATGAAGCAGCAAGTGTTGATGTAGAGGCTGCAGCAAGATATCCAGAAGATCTAAGATAATTAACGAAGGCGGCTACACTAAAGAAGAGGTTTTCAATATAAACCAGACAGCCTTCCAACGGAAGAAGATGCCATCTAGGACTTCCATAGCTAGAGAGGAGAAGTCAATGCCTGGCTTAAAGGACAAGTTGACTCTCCTGTTAAGGGCTAATGCAGCCGGTGACTTTAAGTTGAAGCCAATGCTAATTTACCATTCTGAAAATCCTAGGGCCCTTAAGAATTACGCTAAATCTACTCTGCCTGTGCTCTATAAATGGAACAAAGTCTGGATGACAGCACTTCTGTTTTTAACACCAAATACTGAATATATTAAACCCACTGCTGAGACCTGCTGCTCAGAGAAAGATTCCTTTCAAAATATGACTGCTCACTGACAATGCAGACGGTCACGTAAGAGCTCTGATAGAGACGCACAATGAGATTAATGTTTTCATGCCTGCTAACACAACATCCACTCCGCAGCCCATGGATCAAGGACTTCTGACTTAAAAGTCCTATTATTTAAGAAATATTTTCCATAAGGCTACAGCTGCCATCAATAGCAATTTCTCTGATGGATCTGGGCAAAGGCAACTGAAAACCTTTTGGAAACGAGTCACCATTCTAGATGCCATTAAGAACAGTTGTGATTCATGAGAAGAGGTCAAAATATCAACATAACAGGAGGGTGGAAGAAGTTGATTCCAACCCTCATGGATGACTTCAGGACTTCAGTGGAAGAATGAACTGCAGATGTGGTAGAAACAACAGAGAACTAGAATTAGAAGGGGTGCCTTGGGACTTCCCTGGCAGTCCAGTGGTTAAGACTGAGCTTCTACTGCAGGGGGTTCGGGTTTGACCCCTGGTCGGGGAAATAATATCCCGATACTGCATGCGGAGCAGCCCCCCAAAAAAAAGAAAGAAAGAAAAAGAAATTCAGGAGAAGTGGCCCCTGAAGATGTGACTGAACTGCTGCAATCTCATGATAGAACTTTAATGGAGAAGTTGCTTCTTATGGATGAACAAAGGAAGGAGTTTCCTGAGATGAAATCTCCTCCTGGTGAAGTGCTGTGAAGACTGGTGACATAACAACAAAGGATTGAGAATACTACATAAACTTAGCTGATAAAGCAGTGACAGGGTTTGGAAGGACTGACTCCAATTTTGAAAGAAGTTCTGCTGGAGGTAAAATGTTATCAAACAGCACTGCACGCTATAGAGAAATCATTTGTGAAAGAAAGAATCAACAGATGCGGCAAATGTAAATGTAGTCCTATTTTAAGAAGCTGCCATGGCCACCCCAGGCCTCAGCAACCACCACCCTGAGCAGTCAGCAGCCCTTAACATTGAGGCAAGATCCTCCCCCAGCAAAGACATTACAACTCACCAAAGGCTCAGATGATGGTTAAAAATTTTTAGCAATGAAGTGCTTCTTAATTAAGGTACATACATTGTTTTTTTTTAAGACAATGCTACTGCACACTTAAAAGACTATAGTATAGTATAAATATAACTTTTATATGCACTGGGAAACCAAAAAATTCATGTGACTTGCTTTACTGCGATACTCACTTTCTTGCGGTGGTCTGGAACCAAACCCGCAGTATCTCTGAGGTATGCCTATAATGATGACATTTCAAATATAAGAAAAAGGATTCGTCAATAAATGGTTCTGGGATAAGTGACTAGTAAATGATAAATAATGAACAAAGAAGAAAATGGTATCACCTTTTCTTTAGCCCTTATAACAAACTCCAGATGAAAGATAAGGTTTAAAAAAATTTAAAAAAACAAGTCATATCCATTAGTTGGGCTACAAAAAAACACCCCAAAAAACAAAACAAAAAAAACAGAAAATAACAAGTGTTGGCAAGGATGTGGAGAGAAACTGGACCCCTTGTGCACTGTTAGTGGGAATGTAAAATGGTGCAGCTACTGTGGAAAATATATGGTGGTTTCCTGTATGATCTAGCAATTCCATTTCTGGGTGTATACCCAAAAGAACTGAAAGCAGGGTCTGGAAGAGATATTTGTATACTCATTTTCACAGCAGCATTATTCACAATAGCCCCAAAGTGAAAGCAACCCAAGTGTCATCCACAAATGAATAATAAAGAAAATGTAGGTATACATACAATGAAATATTCTTCAGCCTTCAAAAGTGAGGAAATTCTGATACACGTTACAATGTGGATGAATCTTGAAGACATTAGGGAAAGTGAAATAAGGCAGTAACAAAAGACAAATCCTGTATGATTCCACTTTTATAATGTACCTAAAGTAGTCAAGTACATAGAGACAGAAGATATAAGGGTGATTGCTGGGGGTAAGAAGGAATTGTTTAAGGGGTCAAGAGTTTCAGTTTTGCAAGATGAAAAGAGTTCCAAAGATTGGGTGTACAACAATGTGAACGTACTTAACCCTCTTTGACCTGTACACTTAAAACTGGTTATTGCATATTTTATGTATTTACATTTTACTACAATTAAGAAGAAAATTAACACAGATGTGATAGGAGAAAATATGGATGAATATATTTATAATGTGGTGGTAGGGAATGGCTTTCTTTTACCAGGTCTGATCAGGACCTAAAACCCATAAGCCTTGAAAAAGATGAACAAACTGACCATATAAAAATGTAAAACTTCTCTGTCATAAAAAACAAATAGAATTAAAAGAATAAAATAGGGCTTCCCTGGTGGCGCAGTGGTTGAGAATCTGCCTGCCAATGCAGGGGACATGGGTTCGAGCACTGGTCTGGGAAGATCCCACATGTCGCGGAGCGACTGGGCCCGTGAGCCACAATTACTGAGCCTGCGCGTCTGGAGCCTGTGCTCCGCAACAGGAGAGCCTGCGATAGTGAGAGGCCCGCGCACCGCGATGAAGAGTGGCCCCCGCTTGCCACAACTAGAGAAAGTCCTCGCACAGAAACGAAGACCCAACACAGCCATAAATAAATAAATAAATAAAAATTAAAAAAAAAAGATAAAATAAAAAAACTTATAAATCATTTATTAGAAAATGAGAAAAAGGAACACAGAAAAAGTTCAAATTGCTAATAACATTTATGAAAACATACTTAACCTTAAAAATAAAGAATAAAAATAATGCAATTTAATTGCTTATTATCCCTTTAAAGATTAAAAATGTTTGCAATATTTTAGCCTGATATGAAAAAGCAGACATCTGAAAACCAAGCTGTAGTGTGGTGCAAATTGGTAAAATTTCTGAGTAGGGTGATTTGGCAATTACTAAAATATTACTCATATTCCCTCTAATTTGACAATTCCATTTCCCAGAATTCTTCCACAGATTGTACAGAGGCAAAGATATCTATTCAAAAGGATGGTTACTACAGCATTCTTTTAACAAAAAAAAGAAGAAGAAATAAACCAAAACAACCAATGTCTATAAACAGGAAACTACATGAATTATAATACATCTGTGTATAATAAGATACACTGTGGTCACTAAAAAAAACTGAAGTACAGCATATTTTATATGAACTGACATGGAGAGTATAAAAAATCTACTTTTTAGTTAATAGTGAGCTGCATTACAATATGTATGTACATAATACTATTTTATCTAAAAAAAAAAAGCTAGAATATATACAGGCAGGAAAAAAATGCAAAAGAATAAATACCAACACTAAATAAGGATTACAGAAGAGTCCCTCTTCATTACACACTGTTGTAATCATTTAATTTTTTTATATAACATTTTATTTTGAAGAAAATAGCCAAGCATGGAAAGTAAAAAGGTACAGAAGGAAAACACAAACAAAAAATGTACATTTAAAATGTACTTAAGACATTTAGACTCACTGTACTTTCTATTAGAACAATTGAGCACTAACCCTTTTACCAATTACTGCTTTTCAACTAACACTAATAGACATAAAGAAACCAAAATTCTATCCAAAGATATAATGATGATTCACATCTTGGCCACACACACTTAAAGAGGACTGAGGAATATCTGATGGTTACAGGTCATAAGGCTAAAATGGTATATTCAGCTTCATCATTCAAAGGATCTTATCCGTTTTACTGCTTGCAAGGACTTCAGAGAACATCTAGACAAAGGAAGTGAAGTCCAAAAACGATAACGTCTTAATCAAGATCATACCATCCGTAAGTGGCAGAGCACTGCTCTCTGGAAATCTTTTTTGATAACAGGTATAATTAAAATTTTTTTCTCTCACTTATTAACAATGGTTACTTTCTACATGACAACCACATCTAAAGAACAACCGCTTTAGAAGACGGAATATATTTTATCAAGAAAAGAAATTCTTCAAGCATATACTGAAATTTTCCTCCAACCCAACCTCATAATAACCTATGAACCCATCTATTTTTCTTTCACTCCCCCTCCCCTGGATAAAATGTGTCTTTATTCCAAGTTAAATAGTCCAGCTATGTGCGCACTCCCATCCCCTTGATGCCTTTCTTCAGATACCTCCCCTCCCTCATCCTTTTCCTCTCCCCTAGCTTCTTCCCCTTGGATGCTCAATTTTCAACATTCCTCAAACATCTTTTCTTGACATTGCTTCCCCGTCAAGCTGCTTCTCTCTTTCCCGTCTTGGAAGAGTAGTCTTCACTTCCTCAGCTTTCTACTGAAGCTGCTAAAGGTCAACAGGAACTTTAATTTCCAAGGAAAGTGGTCTCTGATCAGATCCAACTTGACCTCTCTGCAACATCTGATACTGTTCACTATACACCACCCTGGAAACTCTCCTATCTTTAACTTCCAGGGCATTACCATTTTCTATGACCGTTCTAGTCATCCTTTATATCTTTCATTGGTTTCCCTTCCTCTGTCCATCATTAAATATTGATGCTTCTTACTATACATCTTGCTTAGGACATTTTTTGGTAACTACCACAAGGATGACTCCAAAGTTGATTTCTCAGATTCCGACCGCTCTCCGAGCTCCAAACTCCAATGTTCAACCCTCTACTAGACCTTGCTACTGAAATACAAGAGGTAACTCAAATTCAACATGCTTTGGTATCTTCCTCCTAATCCTACTGCCTAATTCAGTTGATAGTGCCAATCATTCAGCTGTCCAAGCAAGGAACATCTGAGTTACCTTTAAATCCTCCACATTTAACTGATCATCAAATACCATCAAATAAATATCATATAAAACTTCCCTAAATTGCCTCCTTTGTCATCCCTACTGTCATTTCCCTACATTTAGGCTTCAATTATGGCAACATCTTCATTAATGTTTTTCCCATACTGAAATGCTCTATACTGTGTACCAAATAAAGTCCATCCTCCTTGGCACAGCATACATAGGCCCTTCCCAACCCAGCAGTTTTTGTTTCTAAATCTTTTCAGCTTCATCTATACTGCCCTACACCTCCTCTTCCCTAGATAACCTCACCTATTCCATTTACATACCACACTCCAAGGCAACACATATTTCCAACCCTAGTTCACTGAATAAGCAATGAGTCATTGCTTAGGGTCCACTCAAAGTCATCTCTCTATGACTTTTCCTGATCCTCTGCAGAAAGAAGGGATAATTTAATCATTGTGAATTAGACTGTGGTTCTACACTGCTTAATATCTTCCCTTATTAAGAATTACCACATTGTGCTATTTTAACTATATATATTTACATGTCCTTTCTTCTTGGTGTTCCTTGAGGATCATGCTTAGCTCAACTTTTTATTCTTTACGCATAAAACATAGTAGGTTCTCTCCTCTCACACTCATTTGTCATTGCTTTATTCTCTCCAAACCTGCTATGCTCCCAGAAAAGTCAAATAAAAAAAGAGAAATAAAGTGTAAGTAATAACCATTGATAATTCTGGGCATTGTGAGAGTAAAATAAACCTAGGCAGGGGGAGGTGACCACAGGTTAAGTGTATGCCCTCATATCCAAAGGTTGGATTAAGGGAGCCTGGCCTATATCAAAAGTAGTTTCAAGTATCCATGGCTAAAGAATGACTGACGGCTACGGCACTGTTTCAAGATCATAAAGAGGAGGAGGAATATTTTTAAAATGTGTACAAAGGACTAACACCACCTAATCATCACCCAAAACTCCTTCTTTCAACACATATTTACTGAGGGCCTACTATACACCAGTCACTGTTCTGGCAATGGGGATGGATAGACGAACAAGGTCTTTGCTCTTACAGATCTTATATTCAATAAGGGAGAAACATATATATAATGCAATGGATATAGAAAAATACAGTACAGTAAAAGAGGGGAGGAGGGTGGTTGTTACTTCACAGAGAGTGGTCAAGAAAAGAGCTTCTAAAAAAGGGTAGCACTTCACTAGGCCCTAATGGAACAAAGCAGTCACAAGCAGATATCAAGAGAAAGTGTCTTGGAGGCAGATGGAAGAGCAAATGGGAAGAAGGAACGACTGAATGGGTTTGGCATATTCAAGGAACAGTGTATCTGCGGCACAGTAACTGAAGGAGAGGGGTAGGAAATTAAATCTTAACTCATATTAGGTAAAATAATAGGATTAACTGAGTAAGTTACTAGTTGATGACAAAGAAAGTAAGGTCAATATTCATATCCCACTGACAATTCCCCAATGTCCATATCCAGTCTGATCTTAAATCCAACTTTAGTGTCTTGACCTCCGCACAGGCCCAATGCGCAATTCAGCATGTCCCTCCCCTATGCTAAGTTAAGCTGCGTTTGGTCTACTGCTAAATTGAGGGCAGGACCTTTGACTCTCATTTGAATTTTTAAAGGCATGCCCAACGTCTTACAGTGGGTATTTCATACCTATTCTAATGTACAGAACTACCTTTTTTCCCTCAATTACTTAAACTAAAATTCTTAACATGCATTTTTATCTCACTCCTACACAACGACCTAATTGTAAAATCTTGCCCTTTCTTACTGTGATCTCTCATACCTCGTTCTTCTCTATCTGTACTGCCATCGTTAAGTTTGGACTATGAGAGCTTCCTAAATGATTTCTCTCTCTTTAAACTCTACCCTTTAACAATACACAGTACTCATGACTGCTAGACTGATTGTTTTTACAAAACAAGATTCTTTCATCATTTTGCCCTTCTATTCTTGCATGGATCTACAATGTAAAGTCTCAACTTTGCCTTAGTTTTCAAGATTCTCAAAAATCCACAGGCTCAATTACAATAATCTTTTCCAAAAGCAACGCTCTCTATTCCTAGTAGGATGAACCCTCACCATTCCTGAAAAAAACCTGACTTCCATATTTCCCAAGTGTCATCAAGACTGACCATATGATTTCTAAAGACAATCTCAATTTTAAGAGTAATTTACGTATGAAAAGTCCCAATAAAGAAAGATGGAGTGAAGTCTCCTTAGGAAAAAAAGAGGAAAGCAGAAAAACACCTTCTGATTAGAAAAAGCAATTAAAATTTTCACATTACTAATATTGATAAATAACTAAAACATTTCATTGAATTCCAGTTTACAAAGTGCTTTTATTTTAGAGGTGAAAAAATTGTGGATCTCAGATAATCTAAGTGACTTGTCCAATGTCCCATTTAACTAAAATGAAGAAGCAGAGGCTTCCAAGGACTCAAAATCCCATGCCTACACCCTGGCCTTTCCTGCCCTCTGTAACTACATAAGAAACAGATTAAAATATTTACTGTTAAAATATTAAAGTACCTGGATGTTTAGACATTAACCACAGCACGTTATGCAAACCAAGTATCTGTTCAAAGAATGCACACAGGGATGTCACTCCAGTGCTTAAACCCTCCAGTGGTTTGAAATCAGGTGAGCTCAAAACTCTTCAGATAAACAAAGCCTTTCAAAATCCGACTTCTAATTACCACTTAACCCAACCTACCAAATTGTTCCACCATGTTCCAATTACACCAAAGTATTTTAAAATATTATTCTAATGATAACTTGTAGGGACTCTGCCCTCACTGCTACATTTAAGTAGAAGAGTAGCAAACAAAATGGGGATATCAAAGGTGAAGACATATATTACCAATTTTGAAATTTAAAAGCTGCTTGTGAAATACTGAGTTTTGCACTAAAAACAGGTATTACTGAATAAATATTAAAATATAACTTGGAATTAGACTGCTTGGATTTGAGCTCTGGTTCCACGAACTTGTTAACAATTTAACCTCCCTGGGGCTCATTTCTGCAAAATGTGGATAATAATATCTTATAAGCTTGTTGTACAAATTAGATGAGAGGATGTGAAGCACTCACCGCTATGCCTAAAACACAGTAAAAGATCAAGTATATTCTAATCGTTAACTGTTCGAAGAACATAGATTAAGATGGGAATGCTAATTTTTGGCTCCTTCTCAAACCCTACTGTCCGTAACAATTAGCTGAAGAGGTTAAAAATGGTTCCTTCACCATGAAGAATACCAATTATTCATTTGCACTTTGGAGAGCTCCAGGAAGTCTGGTGGTTGGCAAAACCTGAATGTGATCTGCTTTTCATCTGCTCATAGAGGCTGTGTTCAGGCACCTTGAATAAAGTCTAACTCACAGCAGGTGATCAATAT
Organism: Balaenoptera borealis; assembly: GCF_965194805.1. Taxonomy (NCBI): domain Eukaryota; kingdom Metazoa; phylum Chordata; class Mammalia; order Artiodactyla; family Balaenopteridae; genus Balaenoptera; species Balaenoptera borealis. The sequence goes on along the minus strand of NC_138861.1, from coordinate 15,001,608 downwards.
TTTTTGAAGAAATACTGGAATGAATGTAAACGTCTGGCAATAACATCCTCAAAGTCTATCATAGGACTGACTCACCTAGTTCTTCCTCCCTTAGCTACCACTCTGACCTAAATTCTGATTTTAGCTTCCATCACTGGGCCATAATCTAAGAACTCCCATAAAAGCGGAACAACTATGGAAGGATGATCAGTTGGAGGTACATGGTGCCTTTGGCAGTCCCAAAGCTGTATGTAAAAGGGCATGGCGAAGGACGATGCATCAGTATGTATGACATCAAGCACAAAAATTAGAAGCTCTTCTGCCTTTCTTCTTAAAAAACAAAAAAGAAAACCCCAAAAAACAAACGAAAAAAACCTCTCTATCTCTTGATGCTGTATCCATTTGCAACACTGTAACTCACCTGTTTTTTCAGTTATATCTGAATCAGGGGTGCCTGCCCTGCTAACTTCCCCTTCAGCATTCTCCTCTTCAGCACTAAGAGAAATTGGTGAAGAAGGGCCAGGCTGGGAGGGCTGAGGGGTTGCTTCGGGCGCTTCCTCAATCTTATTCCTTTTCTCAAAGCGAAAACGGTCCAGGTTGAAAAGATTCATATTGGTAGAAACCACCACCTCGTGGGGATGGGAGCTTTAAATGAACTATCTGCAGGGAGAAAATAAAGAGAGAAAAACAGGCCATGAAATCACTATAAAATACAAAGCCACAGCAGTTCACTCCGAAGGCAATTAAGAGCCCGCAAACATGCCAGTGGCTCAGGATGACTATTATGGCTGCGCCTCATTGTTAGGCCACAACAATCAGGTGGGCAGTGGTATCCTTTTAAAATTTTCCATTGCTCTTTTCACTCCCCTTCGTTTCCCCCCCCCCCACCCCGCCCCTCCTTCCTCGAACCACACGCTGACCCTCGTGCAACCTCCTCTTACCCCAGCACGCGCAGGCACGTTCCCCACGCTAACCCGCTGCGGGCGGCGCGCCCGCCCACAGTGAGAGGCTCCCTGCACTACGATGCTCCCTGCCTCGAAAAAGGACGTGCCAGGGCCCGTGCCTCGACACTGCGGGGACACAAAGGGGCCAAAGGAGGGGAGCGGCGGAGGCCGTGCTGGCGGGCACCCGCCCGGAAGTTGACGCGGCGCGATCCCAGCTGAGAGGAAGCTGATAGGATCAAGAAAACACAGGGAAGGTTCAGAAGTGGGGAGTGTGCTGCGGCACCTCTTCTAACGCTCGCTCGCTCGCTATCACTCTTCCCTTAGTACTCACGGTCTTGCAGCCTCGGTGCACTGTAACAAAGGTTGAAAAGCGAAGGTAATTCCTGGCGTGGAGCGACGGTAGCCGGGCCGGGACCTTCTATAAACGGAACGGAGAAGCTTGATGAGCGCGTAGTGATGACGCAACACGCAGCCTAGGCTTTTCTCTTCCCCAGCGACGTGTGAGTGGAAAATGTCTAGGCGCGCGCTGTTGTCATGGTAACCAATACCCGCCTCTTTGCCTTGGGAGCTTGCTTGCGGCCTGTTTCTTCAGGTTAGCCAGAAAGTTGTTAAATAGAACAATAATAAATAGCACAATGACAATATATAGCCTAATAAGAATATTTAATATAATATATGATATGTTATAATCTATAATATTTACATAATATGTCGACAGTATAACACCATTGTTCTAAAGCCTTTACGTATAATCTCAAGAAGGCTGTTTTTATAAAATAAGGAAACTGAGGCCTGCAGATGTTAAGTAGTTAATTAGTAAAGAGGAAAACCCAGGTATGTTGAGCTTCAAAGCGTATGAACTGCCTCCGCACTGTTGGCTGGATTGTTCCTAGAGTGGAATATGACAATTAATTCCCATATCTTAATGGAAACATTACGTTAAGAATATTTCCTCTCTTTGTTCTAAGGTTAGATTAAACAGGCAATTTTTTGAGTCGTAATTTGATCCACTGGTTGGCATTTACCTTGAAGAAGAATTACTGCAAGTCATTATTCTGCCAAATGCATTGGTCACTGTAAACTCAAATTAGCACTTTGTTTATAAATCAGTGTTTTGAATTGCAGAACACGAACCCACAATTTTGTCACATGTGGGCACGCTTATAAAATTAAATGTATAGGCCCGTAAAATTCAGGATCAACGACTGAACAATTGGGATTTCCATTGTACCTATCTTTAATATCCCATGAAATGCCCTAGATTTATGCATGCGTGTTACATTATGTGATCAAAGGATACATCAACTTATAAATAGTAAAGTATTTTTGGTATTGAAAAATATTTGCTTTAAGATCTACTCCCTTAGCCACTTTCAAATATGCAATACAGTATCATTAACCGTAGTCACCGTGCTGTACGTGTAATAGAAAAAAAGGAATATTTGCTTTATATTCAGAAAGATCTAGCATTGAAAATGGATGCCATTAGCTGAATGACTTTGAGCAAATTGTATATAACATCTCTAAGTCTCACTTTCCCCATCTTTTAATTGTGGTTGATGATACTGTTGACCTCTTAGGGCAGTTTTCTGCAGCAGTCCTAACTCCTTGACATTTTGTAGAGCTGGGACAAGAGTGGAAATGGAGACCCACATACCATATATCTAAATATTTAAACATTAGAAATACAAGAGCTAACAAAATGTAAAATTAGAATATGTTCGTTCTATCATCCTATTTTGAAAATGACCTGGAAAGCAAGGCTGAGTTTAGAATTCCTATGTGTCAGACAGAATGTGGGAGATGCAAAGAGCATTGGTATCCTGCCTTCCGTGTGTCACCTCCTCCCACTTAGTTTGATACCATTGGAGGCCTTGTGTTCATGCATATGGACACCCACCTCAAATGTCCAAGTCTGACGCTGCCTAGGGTTGGCATATTTTTTAAGATGTATGCTGTGTTAAATTTGAATTTTAGACGAACAACGAATACTTTAGTATAATTATGTCCCATGCAATATTTGGAACTTATTCATACTAAACAATTATGTGTTGTTCGTCTGAAATTCAAATTTAACGAAGTATCCTGTGTTAAATTTGGCAAACCTACTCCCACCCCACTGCTTTGTCACCTCTCTGACCTAGGGGCCTTTTTGCTACATGTTGGGTCTAAGGATATAGATACTAGAAGCACTACTGGCCCTCAGCAGAAAAGACCTGGGGAAAAAAATCACTGTTAGCCATTTTGGAGCCTTGTGAGCAGAGAATTTTGAGAGCCAGGTACTCAAAAGCATTCCCCCTGCCCCGGGAACTGACTTTATTATTTTAACAAACCTGTATGTTTATTTTAAGGAGTAAAATATTCATTAGGTATGTGACTTTTGCTGAAGTTTTTGGTTCATTCTCACTGACTATGGTCATGACTATTTATTTCTTTTATGTTTATTTTTTGGTTTTTTAAAACTTTTTTTAATTTTTAATTTTTAATTGAAGTATAGTTGATTTATAATGTGCATTAGTTTCTGGTGTACAGCAAAGTGATTCAGTTATACGTGTGTGTGTGTGTATTTATATATATGTATATATATATATTCTTTTTCAGATGCTTTGCCCTTATAGGTTATTACAAAATGTGGAGTATAGTTTTCTGTGCTATGCAGTAGGTCCTTGTTGGTTATCTATTTATATGTAGTTTTATATATATATAATGAAATATTACTCAGCCATAAAAAAGAATGAAATAATGCCATTTACAGCAACATGGATGGACCTAGAGATTATCATACTAAGTAAAGTAAGCCAGACAGAGAAAGACAAATATCATATGATATCACTTATGTGTGGAATCTAAAAAAAAAATGATATGATACAAAAGAACTTATATACGAAACAGATCCACAGACGTAGAAAACAAACTTATGGTTGCCAAAGGAGAAAGATGGGGGAGGGGTAAATTAGGAGTTTGGGATTAACGTATACACACTACTATCAAAAGCATTTTTTAAACATCAAGGCACAGGTTCTGAGTGAACATCTCCCTCACAGATTCTTTGCCCTTTGGGACTGGATGTAGCTGGAAAAGAGCCAAATTGAGCCCTGTAAAGCACTAGGTCCAGTATAGGAAGCATTCTCTCCCAGTTCTAAGTGTGGGGTGGTTCTGCAGCATTCATTGACCTGGGAGAATTACAATGATGATCCAAGATTGGGCGTTTGATTGATGATGGATCAAAAGATTAAGAGAGTATATAACAAAGTAACACAGACTGCCATAACGAAGTACCACAGACTGGGTGGCTTGCACAACAGAAGTTTATTTTCTCACAGCTCTGAAGGCTAGAAGTCCAGTATCAAGGTGCTGGCAGTGTTGGTTTCTTCTGAAGATCATGAGGGAAGGATCTGCTCTAAGCCTCTCACTTTGGCTTATAGATAGATGGCTGTCTTCTCCCTGACTTTACACAGTCTTCCATCTGTACTTGTCTGTGTCCAAGTTTCCTTTTTTTAGAGGGACACATCCTATTGGATTAGGACCCACTTAATGACCATACTTTAACTTAATTACCTTTAGATAGGTTTAAAGAGCCTATCTCCAAGTGTAGTCACATTCTGAGATACTGGGGGTTAGAATTTCAACATATGAACTTGGTGTGGGAGGAGGGGGATGGAGACATAATGTATCTCATAACAGGTGCAAGAGAGTGGAAGGACTCTCTATGTGGACCTGAAATCTTCTAGAATGATAGCAGGAGTTGGGGCTGAAAACCAGTCCTCTGATTTTTCTTCCTTCTGACCCTAAATATGGTCATTCTCCAAAGTTCAGTCCTTTGTCCTCTGCTTGTCTCACTCTGCTCTTTCCCAGAGTGGTCTGATTATGGTGGTGACTAATTTGTCAAATCTTACTCAACTATAGACTTAAAAGAAGTTAATCTTACTGTTTATAAATTATAACTCAGTAAACATAACAATTTTAAAAAAGTGACTATAAACATTTAATTATTGATATGGAAGAAAAATTTGAAAACCACCTTCTCTCCTAGAATGCATAGGAAAAAACCAAAGAGATGAAATCAATAAGATTTAAAGAAGTGATAAATACAAGAGTCAGAAGACTGAGAAACAACCTTTGATTAATTAATATAATCAAAGAAAATGACCAGAATAAATAATGAAAAATATAATAGAAAATGTTCAGGAGTTTTCATTAGTCTGCAAGTGAAAGAGTGCATTGGGTTCAAGACAGCAGCAATTAAAAGAGACTATCTACTAAAAATATCCTAAAGAATTCTTTTTCAATTTCAAGAATTAAAAAAGATGTCTTGCAAGTATTTTTTTTTCCACCGTAAAACCCCCTACAGCCTACAAAGGGACAAAAAAAATCAGTCAAAAACTTGTTTGTTAAACTAAATGCCTGAACGTAATTATGCAATATCTACAAAGATTTGAGGGAAAGGATTGGGACTCAGTAATTTTCTAGATCTCATATATATTATTAATTTATGCAAGAAAAAAATGTCAAATTTTATTTCTTGGGAATACATCTTCCTTAAAATGTTCCTACAGACATAAATCCAGCTGACAGGGTAAAAAAATGAAGGTTTCAAGAATGGACAATTCATGGTGTAAAAGTATTCTCTTGAGACTAAAGACAGTTAGGACTTAATAATTATAAATATGGTGTACTAGTCCACTTTTTGTTGCATAACCACTACAAAATTTTAGTTGCATAAAACAATAAGCTTGATTGGCTAATGTGGCTCAACTTCAGGCTACAATAACTGTCTGCACATAGTACATACTCAGTAAATACTTGTTGAGTGAGTTAAAGATATTAATAACTAGACCAAATGTCTAAGCATACAGATAACCAGAAATAAATTTTAAAATAAGCTGAGTATCTTCAAAATGATACATGCTATGGAAGAACAACATGAACCAGAGTTTACAAATCTCAGGAAAGAGGTGACATACCTCAAGAAAGGAAGAGAAGTAAAAGAAAAAAAAATATTAGAAAGGTAGATTAAACTGGTTGTAACACATAGATAAACAAACATAACAGATAATGCCTTAAGAGAAATAGAGGGTGAAAAGGATTAAAAATATTAAAACTAAAAATATAAAGTCAAATATATTTCAAGAGAAAATAATATATATTGAAGATAAAGAAGATCCAACATAATTATAATTGAAGTCACTACAGAAGGAAACCAAAGCAAAGGTGTGGGAGAAATAACTAAAAACTATAATTCAAAAAACATTTCCTGAAAATTACAAGGATTTGAAACTATGTATTGAAAGAGTACATCATTTACCTAAGAATATCAACCCAGATGGCCAACACCAAGACGTATTCTAGTAAAATTTAGACTTTAAAGAAAAATTTTAAATATTCCTTGAACATTTAGACAGAAGCAAGCAAGTGACCTATAAGGGAAAGAAAATTATATTATAGACACACTTTTAACAGCAAGTCTTCATGCCAGAAGAAAATGGAATATTGTATTTAGGATGCTCATGGAAATAAAATGAGACCCAAGAATTTTATATTCAGCAAAAGTGCCTTTCAAATACAAAGACACAGATAAGCTATCAACGTCATGCCAGAACTCTGTGGATATTGTTCTCTTGAGCACTCCTGAAGAATCTATTAGAAAATGAGCTTCATAAAACCAAAATGCCAATAGAGACAATGAAGTGAGGACAGATATCAAGCACTAACTACATAGTTATTTATAGAACAAAGACAATATGAAGTTTCAAAGGCAAAGAGTATAGTATTTAATGGCTGTATGATCTGTCAATGCATACCTCTTAAAATGGGGAGAGAATGGTAGGAACATATGAAAAAAACTACTTCTTTAGCTTTTTAGTAATTGTATTGCAGTAAGTGTATTAGTATTAGACTGTTATGTGTATATTATTGGATAAAGCAAATGAATAACTCTATCATTTCCTGTTTCCTTGAGAACCAGAATCCTCAAGTAGAAGAAAGGAGATAAATGTGTTAGACAGGGGTTAGAGTACAAATCCTAGAGTGCAGAGTGGTCCTTTATTTGAACTGAAAATATCTGTAGGAACTTATGAGGTTTGATACACACTATATATATATAAATGCATTGTATGTGGGTTTCCAATTTGTGTTCACTGGAAAGGCCTAGGAACTGATTAGGCTAATACATATCCCTACCTCCAAGACTGTGGTCTTGAAATATCATTTACCACTAAAGGAAACCAGGACTTTTTGGAAAAGGGACAGATTCCAATCTGGGACAGGAAATGTACAGAATTAGCCTGGAATGTCTTCCTATACCAAAAAACAAGGAAATTATCAAAGACCACTAACATCATGTCGAAAAGATTTAAGAGTCAACTTGAAGAGGTTCCTACTACAGGCCAAAGATGGTGCAATTTGAACTTCAATAAGATATAAAAATTGCAGTTATTTGAAAGCCATTAAATATGTTTAAATCTATGAGTTTTTTCTGATATTAAAAAATACTGGTTATCTTTAGAGAATGAAAGGAGACAGTTATCATGAAAACTAAAAAGTATGGGAAAAGAATCATGCTTTTATCCTGCCTTTTCTCTATAAAGGGCTCTACTAAGTAATCAAATAATGATTGAAGGAAAGTGTCTCTTTATAAAAGTATTCGAACTAGTAAATGAGAAAGAAATGATAAAATTGAATCACTGCATAAGCCTGGCCAAAATTTCCGACCTACAAAATCATAAGATATAATAAAATGGCTAACCACTAAATTTGGGGGTGGGTTTGTTATGCAGTAATAGATAACTGGAACATATCCAAGCATTTTCCTACATTTTTGTCTCAAATGTACTGATTCTCTCAGTTAGAACTAAAAGGTTCCTTATTTTCCCTTCTTAAAATACCAAGATTCAGAAACTGTCTAGAAATCATAGGCTTATTTCTTATTCACCTCAAGTTTGGAGTAGCTGAGTCCAAAAGTCAACATTTGATAGATTTTGTTTACATGTTGTCACGTTTTCTCTCTGCCTTCTTTGCCAGAAGAATTATTTCCCACAGTAGTATATAATTCTTCTTTCTCAGTAATGTAAATGAGATTAAAGGCACCTCTTCTTTAGAAATACATACTTAGTCATCGAAAGGCATTATCATTTGTAATTTGTATTAAAATGCTTTTTTATGATTCAACATGGTAGTTAAGATAAAGTTCCTAGAATACAGACCATAAAATAAAATTTTGTCAGCAGGACTACTCAAATGTGGTGACTAAGATGTCGGAAATAAATTATTGCTTCAGGGGTCCCTATGGGAATAGAATTCACCTTTTATATTGTTTTGTCTTTTTGTTGTTGTTGTTTACTTTGGTCGTACTGTGTGGCACGCAGGATCTTAGTTCCCGACCAGGGATAGAACCTGCGCCCCCTGCAGTGGAAGCGCGGAGTCTTAACCACTGGACCACCAGGGAAGTCCCAGAATTCACCTTTTAAGTTAAAATAAATATTTATGTAGGGCTGCTGTGATGGTTAATTTTATGTGTCAGTTTGACTGGGCTAAAGATGCTCAGATAGCTGGTAAAACATTATTTCTGGGTGTGTCTGTGAGGGTCTTTCTGGAAGAAATTAGCATTTGAATTGGTAGACTGAGTAATGAAGATTGCCCTCGGCAATCATCCAATCCATTGAAGGTCTGCACCGAACAAAATGGTGGAAGAAAGGCCAATTCACTGTATGCTTGAACTAGGACATCCATCTTTTCTTTCTTTCGCACCTGTTCTCAGGCCTTCAGACTTGGGTCTCAGACTGGAACCACACCCCCGGCTTTCCTGGACTTCCAGCTTGCAGAGGGACTTCTCAGCCTCCAAAATCGAGTGAGTCAATCTCTCATAGTAAATCTTTTCCTGTATACTTATATGTATATCCTATCGTTTCTGTTTCTCCATAGAACCCTGACTAATACAGCTGCCAAAATCCTGTTAATTACTTGCTAGTTTTGAAATGGGCTCAGTGAAAATGTTTGCTAGAATCTTCAAATTTCTTCATTAAATAGGAGGAAAGGCTTTGTCGGAATTTTCTTTTTTTCTTTTTGCTTTATATTTACCAAAATAAAACTATGAAGCAATTTGAGGAAGGAGCAACCCTTCCAAATTTGAATTGAATTGAATAAGAAACCAAACAAAATAATAAACAGCAACAGAGATTAAAAATGGGATTTGCAAACCTGATATCTTAAAAACGTAAACCACACCTGGTTGGTAATGGAAACTTGTGTAAATTAATCTTATCTCCCACACGCAAATATGAAATGGAAAAGACAAGATGCCAAGTCATAAAACTAAATATATTTTTCTTCCTTGGTAACAGGAAAATAAGACAAATATTACCAATTTGTAAGCAAATACTTCTTTTCCTAGATTAATTATTCTTAATTTGGGGAGGTGAAGGGGATGGTAATGAACCTCTTTTGAGAATCTGACTTTTAAAAAACTATGGAATGCCTTCCAGAAAGCTGCATATGCACATGATGGATTGTACATAATTTCAGGAGGTTCATGGACACCCTAGTACTCTGTGGTCTTCACATTAGGAAATTCTGTCAAAGAGGTCCTCAATCCTAATAACTCTGGAGGAATCCATGGTGATACCATCCCTGTATGTGCCTTTTAGAACATAAAACCTCTAGTAACTGCCATTACCAATTTAGGGGATTAAAAATATTGAGCATTTTTCATCTTTTTGATAATTACCTGCTATATTTTGTTAACTATCATAATTGTTTTTCTGGAAAAAGGTAGGATTTAAATTCTAAATAAAGTACATAATGCTTGCTTTTCAGTAACTTCCCATTAAGGAGCAAAGCTCATGTTGTAACTTTTCCTTACTTGATTATTTTCATCCTAATTTCTTCCTCTTCTTTTTTCTACTTATGCATGTCTTACAACTGTCAGGATACTCTCAACTGGAAATTGAGTTCACACACACATACACACAAGACCTTACTTTTTCTGCCAGTGTCCTTGCAATTCAGTTTCTTCACAACACTCTGTAATCACTGTTTTGTTGTTGTCCATACCCACAATGTCAGGATGGTGCTTGATACTTTGAATCATTCAACTCACACATCCAAGTCCAAATTTTACCATATTTGTACTTGCAGCATCTCATTTTCTTTGTAGCAGTTCTTACCTTGAAATTATCCTTTTATATCTGGCACTCTGCAGATGTCATGTCTCACAGTGTATTTAAGTCATACCAGATCACTGTAATCAATCCTGTACGTATATTTTTTTCTTCTTGAATTGGTCTTTACAAAGAGATTCCAAAAAAAAAAAAAAGTTCTTTCCTTCAGCCATTTCAAATTCAATAAACATTAAACATAATTCAAAATTCTTCTTACTGCCACATCTACTTGGACTTAGTCAAAACAGAGTTCTGGGAATAGATTACATGTTAATGTTTTACATTTTTGGGCAGTGTATGTTGTCTGTGGACTGTTCCTACTTAGGTATTTGATAATATTATAAATGCCTTACATCATACATATCTGTATTCTTGAAAGTAGAAACTTTACTGAACCAAATGGGCTTCAATAAATAGTCATGGATGATAGATTTATAGTCAGCTATAATGGGAAAGATGAACTCTTCATAAGAAAGTAATAAAAATTACAAAGTCATTGTGAAACTAAAGACGCCTGGGTTCAAATCCCATCTCTTTTGTTTACTAGCGGTGTGATATTCTCTCAATTTCCTTATCTGTTATATAGGGAAAATACTACCCACACCAGAGGATTTCTGTGGATTAAATTTGAAATAATCCATGCTTAGGGCAGGAGCTGGCCAATAGTTAATACCAAGTAAATATTTATTATTTTTAGAGTGGAATTCATCTTACCTAATGGCTTAGGCTTCCAGTAAGCAAATTATGTGAAAGATAACTTTTAATTAAAATTATCCTTATAAATTCTATAAATCAGTCATAAATTATAGTGTACATAGATTTGTATATACTACATAACTCCCAGTAATTTATTTAATTAATCATTATTGTGTGCCTACTCTGTACCAAAGGACTATGAGAGGTGCTAGGAAATATAAGAATGAACAAGACTGATGTGATTCTTATATTTTTTCAGATAGCTTAAAGTCTGTCAGTGAGATAATTAACCATAAATTACAAAGTAGTATAATATATGCTATGATAGTGAAAGTAAAGTATACAGTGCTAGAGGGGCTCTTATGATTTGTTGGAGAAAGCTAGGGAGAAAGTGACAGCTGAGTCCTGAAGGATGAGTACAAATAAACCAGTAAAGGAGATAAAGTGGTGACAAGGAGGGAAAAGGCTGAAGTCCTTTAGAGGTCATATAAGGGAGTATGTACTTAATCCCCAGGGCAGAGGAAAGGATCAAAGGTTTTTAAGCAGTTACAGTTAAGAAAGTTGACTCTGGTGTTTATAAACATTGAGCTGGAGTGCAGCAAGAATGAAGGCCTATCTTTACAAAAGAATGACAGCTAATAAATGTAGAGGAACGATAAAATTGTTAAACCACTACTTTGCAGGCTTAAAATAATAATGTAGGCAAGAATCATTAATGGATGATGGCAAAATGAATGGGTGAAAGGTTGGTGAGGAATAGGATAGTCACAAGGTATTCAAGTTTTCATCCCACAGGTGATTTGCTAATTACACAGGGAAATTTGTATCCTTACAATGCAGAGATCTGGTGAACTTGACATTATGTGCCTCTTGATGTAATGCAATAAGAAGTTGTCATGGGCTGGTGAATTGTGTCTCCCCAAAATTCATACGTTGCCATCCTAACCACTAGTATCTCAGAATGTTACTATATTTGGAGATAGGAACTTTAAAGACGTAATTAAGATAAAATGAAGTCATATGGGTGGACCCTAGACCAAGGAAGTGTTGGTGGAGGTGGAGAAAACAGGATGGATTTTGAAACAAAATTATAAAATATAATTGGCAGGATTTGTTGATAGTTGGAGATGTAGTGGGCGTTGGTGGTGGCATGGGGAGGAGAATTCTGGGATAAACAATGACATCGATGTTGGTTCCCCTGAGATAGGGAACAAAGGAGAAGGAACTAGTCTGGGGGAAATGATGACATCAACTTTGGATAATGACAGCCATCGATCAGAATTCCTGGACCCACAAAGCCGTCATGATAACCACATCATGGTGCAGACCTGCTTGAGAGGCCACTCATTTTTCCCTAGATGACATTTTAATGTAGTTCATAATTAATTATAAAATCAAGAACTATGCCAGGCACTTACAATTACATTATACATTACAATCATCACATAGTCCAATTAAATAATTATTTGGTGTATTTTTTCTTTGAGCCTTAGTTCCTCACTGTAAAACAGGGATAATACTTAGTCATGTTAAAACAAACGTGAGGAAGCAGAAATTGTGTTGTATCCCAGGTGCCTACTATAATGCTCATGTTTATAATAAATGCTTAATAAATATATGTCAAATTGAACACATCTCTGAAATTTCCCAATGTTCACTCCTCATTCTACCAGTGGACAAGCTTGTGCTATGACCAGTTACAATAAAGTTATTGGTTTTTTCATGCTGTAAGTAAGAATTCAGGATAAAAATTGTAGAATATATTAAGATAGATCAATTAATTTAATCTTGATTACATTCATGAAGATGTTATTTTTGCATCTTATACATGAAGAATTTGGGAAAGATTAAATGGCAGTGACCTAGACCATCTTTGCTGGTAGGAGGCAGAACTAAGACTGGAAAACAGACATGGGCTGTTTTCTACTGCCCCACAGGTGCCGTAGAAAATGCTAAGTTAAAAATCTGAGCAAGAATAAATGAAACAACTGTGAATTTTATGTGATCCTAGACATTGCCCCAGCTCATGGATAATGACACTCTACACAGGTTTCATGTTTCACTTTTAATTTTAGGTTTGTGCCTTTTCTGAGCAGAGAACTTCATGAGGGGTGAGATGGCCGCTATGTGCACACACCTGCATAGACACACACCACCTTTCACTGGTGATTGGAAGGAATAGACGTTTAAACTTATGTCCTAAGACAAAGTTAAACTTAAGTCCTTATAGAGGGAAAGAGAGGTTAGTAATCCATCACAACTCTAACTCAAAATCAGTTTAATCTGTTGTCAGTTACCACCATTTTAAAGGTATTTAAGGGTAACTCTCTAGATAGATAAATAATCTTAAAACACGTATAAAAGGATCAGAAATCTAATGTGATAAAATACAGCATAGACAAAATATTTTATAAGTTTTATAAGTTCAGAGTTTGGCTCCATTTGAAAGTTGTATAGCACACCTGGTTTCTCCTCTTAATATCAATATACGATACTTCTGAGACTGATTGGAAAAGCATTTTTGAGTTAGTGTACTAGGAAGGATTACTTTATTTTTATGATTTGTGAATGACTTGCACTATATTAGAATCAATAGCAAAGTTGTCTTTGAATGACAGAATTGACCAGTCAGTTTTCTCTTTAGGCAAATTAGATAGAATAACTTAAGGAATTCCTAGAAGTGCCTCTGTTCAGAAATCTAATTGTCTTACCTAAAATGCCCACCATTCAAATTTTATTTGTGCTAAGCATTGGCCTGGTTTAAGATGGTGCTTAAAAAAAGTAAGTACCCCTAGAAAGGAAATTAAATCTCAGGTAAATGCGTTATTGTGTTTGTCATTCATTCATGTTCACTCTCTTATTCCTGTATCATTTTTTAGAATGCATGTTTATTGAGGTATAATTTACATACAGTGAAATTCACTCCTTTCAGGTGTATTGTTTGATGAGTTTTGACAAATATATGTGGTCATATAACCACCGCCACCACTAAGATATACATTTTCATCACCCCCCCAGAAGTTCCCTCTTGTCTTCCTGTTATCAGTCTTCACCCTCCTTCCCCAGGCCCTGCCAGCCACTGACTTAATTTCTCTCTCAATAATTTTATGTTTTATAAGCTACTTACAATACCTGGCGCTAGGGATACAGAGGCAGTAAGATCTAGTCCCTGCAGCAAAAGATCTTGTCAAGTGGTGGAGACAGGCTTGTCAACAGAATATTACCACAGGGTGAATGTATTACAAATATACAAATGACATAGTTTGGTAGCACAGAAGACATACAACTAACTTTGTGGATATTGGAAAATGCTACATTAAGGAGATGGTAACTGAGTTGGGTCCTGAAAGGATGCGTTGGAATAGGGCAAACAAAGGAGATGGGATAAGACTTCATGACTGGAAGCAATAGCTGCACGTAGGCACTAAATGATGCACATTTCTGTGTCTTCTGAAAAGGGGATGAAGGTAAGTGTGGCTGACAAAGATCTGTTCAAGGTGTGCATAAGGGTCAACATTCTACTCCTCCTGCTTCTGCACCCCAGCTTTAGGCATCCCTTTCCTGGATGCCTGCGTTAATGAAATAATCTATCATTAACACTTTGTCAGTGGTTGTTTCTGCCATATGTTGTTAAAGTTTAAATTTGACTTTAAATTACATAGTGAAAGCCTTGAGTTTGAATCATCAGCAAACCAGTAAGGAGGTTAACTGAATTTGCAGCGTTTGAGTTTGAGACAGTTTTTGTATTGGAGAACATTTCTTGCTTTTATAAAAAATCATACCTAAAGACCACTTTTATGTAACAACAAGAAGTCTTAACTTGGTGTCAATTTATTCTTCCTGTCTTCCTTTCCCCCACTTATTTCCTGTTTTAGTTAGGAATGCTTTTGCTGTAAGAAGCAGAAAAACTAACATGGCTTCAATCATAAGGCCATTTATTGTTTTCCTTACAAGAAGTCTACTAGTTGTTGGTCTCAGAAGTGGTCAAAATATCGTCAAGGACCCAGATTTTCCTAAATTCTTCTCCAACATTCTTAGGATTTCATCCACATATTATCATCTTATGGTTGTTTGTCAGAGGGCTGCACAATTCCAAACACCACATCCACATTTACAGCAAGAAGAGAAGGGGCAGTGCAGTGAGCTGTCTTTTTCACTTATCTCCTTATTAGAAAGCCACTCAGAAGATTGCACTGATCAGTTCATTGAACAGAACTGGGTCACACGTCTACCCTTAGATCAAAGGGAGGCCTGGAAAATGAGAATCTGGTTTTCCTAGCTCTGTAGTAGAAAGTGACAAAGAAAAGGGGGATGGGGGGATTAGAAACGCTTTAATATTGCCAATCAACAGTATTTGCCACGCGTCCCAACAGTCTTTTGATTCCTACTTAGTATAGGAAATTACTACCCTTAAATTCAAGAATTTTGGGTGTTCTGTCTGCAATATCTCTTCTGCGCCCATATCTTCCTATCAAACTCATCAGATTCTTCAACACCATTTCAGATGCCACACTTATTAGCCTCAGTTGGATAATATCCCTCACATCTTTAATTCCTCCTCCTGTTTTATTTATTTATTTATTTAAAATTATTTATTTATTTATTTGGCTCCGCTGGGTCTTAGTTGAGGCACATGGGATCTAGTTCCCTGAGCAGGGATCAAACCCCGGCCCCCTGCATTGGGAGCACGGAGTCTTACCCACTGGACCCCCAGGGAAGTCCCTCCTCCTCCTACTTTAACCCCACAACCTGGTCTGCCAGTCTCCAATCCATTCTGCAGAAATATCACATCAGCTTTACACACTTATGTGGCTCTCCGTTGCTACAGGAAATGGTACAACATCTTTAACATGGTTCATAAGATTCTGTGTTCTGGCCCTTGACCTTTGAGTTCCTCTCCAGTCTCATCTTCAGCCATGACCCTCCTACCCTCACTGCAGTCATCCTGAACTTTCAGTTCCTCCTATGCACCGTTCTCCCTCTCCGTTCCTAGCCTTTACACAAACTGTTCTCTTGCCCTAAAAAACTGTTCCATGTCATTTAGCTGACTGACTTTCATGCCCTCCCTCAATCATTCTCAGTGTTCTTAGATCACACAGTGATTCCCCATCAGATGTCATTATCACACTGTATTATAATTGCTTATATAATTCTCTCACTGCTCATAGATTCTAAGCTGCATGTCAGAGCCTATTGAAGCGTTCTTCGAAATAGGTGCTCAGTAAATATTTTGGGAACAAAGGAATGAATGACTTGAGCTCAGACTGAAACTCACCAAGTTTAATTGGATTAAATGAGAAATAGTTAAGAAATACATAAATGTACTTTTAACAATTTGATATACAAACACTTTTAATATTGCACTTAGGGTTGAGTTCTGGGATTAAATTATAGGGGGAAAATAGGTGTCAAAATGTAATTGGGTAAATGTGAGCTTTTAGTGAAAATTCTGGGAAAGGTGTGTTAACAGCATAATCCCAAATCTATTTTTGCCATATTCAGCCTACATAAGTGAAGCTATTTAAGTGTACTTATTTACTTGATGAAGGATTTCAAAAGTGAAGGGAAAAAATCATTATTCCAGCAATGATTTGTCATTACAGGTCTGAACTGCCAGAGGCACCAAGTCACCCAAAATCTATATAGCGTGAGTCACAAACCGAACAGGTCTTACTGTGTCTAAATTCCAGTTCCTAATCATGCAGTTAACTGTGAATGTGACAACATTTTGAGATAAAAGAACTGATTCTGCAAGGGACATTTCATCTCACCCATTTCTGTAACTTAGGAAAGAGAGTCATAGAATATAAAGGTACGTTAAAATAACAAAATAATTCACAATTAATATGTATTTATATCTAAAGAAGCTCTAAGCAATAAAAAAATTTAGAATCGTTTTAAAATTTATTTTATTTATTTATTTTTGGCTGCGTTGGGTCTTCGTTGCTGCGCACGGGCTTTCTCTAGTTGTGGCGAGCAGGGACTACTCTTCGTTGTGGCATGTGGGCTTCTCATTGCGGTGGCTTCTCTTGGTTTGGAGCACAGGCTCTTGGCACACAGGCTTCAATAGTTGTGGCACGCAGGCTCGGTAGTTGCGGCTTGGGGGCTCTAGAGCGCAGGCTCAGTAGTTGTGGCCTACAGGCTTAGTTGCTCCACGGCATGTGGGATCTTCCTCGACCAGGGCTCGAACCCGTGTCCCCTCCATTGGCAGGCGGATTCTTAACTGCTGCGCCACCAGGGAAGTCCCTAGGATAATTTTTAAAATAATTTTCTCCTCAAAGCATTTTATATTCCCTATAAGATAAGGAGCAACTGGGCCTATGGATGGATTGGGTTGTGGTGCATGATAAGTGCACAAATATTTGACTGGATTGATTGGCTCAAATGGGTATAAGGAAATCTAGTTTCTAATCCCAGCTTGGGCTTCATGAAAGTAGGTAAATCACTTAACACTAGACTAATAGATATGTAAATTGTGTGGTATATTAGAAAGTGATCATTGCTTTTGGAAAGAAAAGGGTAAAGCAAGATTGAGAAGATCAGGAGTAGGGGTGGGTGTTTCAGTGAGTGCATATGCTTGGCATATATGAGCCTTCAGTAAAATACTGTCTACCATTATTATGACTTTGGTTCTTATCTGGAAATGAAAACATTAAGTTGAGTGATTCCTAGTGCTTGAAAAAATATTTGTGTTCCATTTCAGGATTTTGTGGCTAACGGGCTCTGTTGCAGACTTCTAAGTTTTGTAAAGTTATTGTACTTCTATTTGTTGCTTAAGAATTTTTTGTGTTTGTCTTCCTTGTGATTTCTATAAAACAGTATGGCTTTAATAATGTAGGGATTATTTTTAAAATACACTGATTTGTTTAAAACAAACTCAAAATTAAAATTTTAGTGCATTTAAGAAAAAATATGTAACAGTATGAGATAGTAGTTTTTTTGTCAGGTCAGTTTCCTTTGAATCTTATCTTTTTGGTCATTGATTCATGATTGTTTTAAGTTTTTCAACAAATACTGGCACAGAGCCTCATTCTAACAAATTCCTGTTTGAAGTTGACATAGTTATCATTATTGTCTTAGAAACAAACATTTGCAGCACATATGTTAGGACCTGTCCCCAAAGACTGTTGAACGTCATTAAAAGTAGGTGTTCTGCATTGCTGTAAATCGTAAGCTAGAATCCATATGTCAGTCCCAGATGAGTTTCTACCTGAATATTAATTTTTAAAAAAATGAAATAAGGAAGAAAAAAAGAGACATCCTTAAATGTTTAAACCCGCTTAACCATCTATAGTAGAGGACTTGAGAAAGAGTGATATATAGCAATCTTACTTGTTTCTATAGCAATCTTACTATTCCTTTGCTTGCACAAGTATCTAGATTCCAGCCAAGGAAAATGTACAATAGTTCAAAATACCCTAATGTTCTAATAATCTTCCACTCTTCATCCTCTTCTATTTATTTTAGCTGGTATAAATTATACTTTTATGAGTTCCAGAAGCCTTGGTAGAAAATTTTCAATAACTTAAAATATATGTGTACTATTACCCACATAACAAATTATCCTCCAAACATAGTAGGTTAAAACTACCAACATTTACATTGTTTCTGAGGATCAGGAATCTGGAAGTGACTTAGCTAAATGATTCTGGCTCAGTATTTCTCATGAGAAAGCAATCAGGTTTTTATCTAAGGCTGTAGCCATTTCAAGACTCAAGTAGGACTGGAGGATCTACTTCCAAACTCACTGATGTGGTTATTTGCAGGCTTCAGGCCCTTACTAATGAGACTGGCCACGGTAGCTAGCGTCCCCAGAGCAAGTGATCCAAAAAGAGGGAGATGGAAGTGTCTTTTATAACCTCATATCATTCCTGTCATGCCATCACTTCTGCTGTATTCCATTGGTCCCACAGACTAATCCTAGTACAATGAGGGTGTGAGAACCAGGAGGCAGGGATCATTGGGGGTCTTCTTGAATCATCAGCTACATATATATATATATATATATATATATATATATATATATATATATATATATATATAGTTTATTAGTTAAATATATATATTTTTTAACCAATAGTTAAATCTACCCAGCTGACTGCCAGATTAGAGTCTAATGACTTCATTGTACCAAACATTTTTTTGGTGGCGTATTTAGGCAAACAATTACTTCCAGCCATTTTTACTGAGGGACCAGCTTTGAATTGGCTTTTCCTTTGCAGAAAGATTATAATACAACTTTGACACACTCATCATTAAATTACTAGAAAAAAACTTTAAAAAATAATCCTGAAGATGAGAAATAAAGGGATTTTATAATCTTCTAAAGAAATTATAAAGAAATTAAACAAACAAGAAGCTGAAATTAAAGAAATAGTAACAAAACACATTCGATAGGAAAAAAAATTCCAAATCTTTTCTTTGATGAGACCATTAAAACAGAACCTGGCCACGGAAAAATGAAAGAAAGCAAAGGTATACAAGGTTAGACATGAAAAGGAGATATTGCCATAGATCAGGAGGTAGAAAAGTATTGAGACATTATGTGAGACTTCATGGCTACAAATTTGAAAACCTAGAAAAAATGGATTATTTATGGAGACCAGTGGTTCTCAAAATGTAGCCCCTCAGTCAGCAGCATTAGTATCACCAGGGAACTTGCTAGAAGTAAAATTCTCAGACCTACTAAATCAGAAACGCTGGGAGTGGGATTTAGTAATCTGTGTTTTAACAAGCATGCTGAAGTACAGGAAACACTGAAAAGAACAACTGCCATAAAGGTGATTGGAAAGGTGATTTAAACTCTAACATTAAACAAAACACCTGAATCATGTGAATTCACAGCTGTGTTTTATCTAAACTTTAAAGGATCCATCAGTATTTTTACGAACAATTTTTTTTTTAATATTTTAGACATTTATTTATTTTATTTATTTTATTTTTGGCTGTGTTGGGTCTTCGTTGCTGCGCGCAGGCTTTCTCTAGTTGTGGCGAGTGGGGGCTACTCTTCGTTGTGGTGCACGGGCTTCTCATTGCGGTGGCTTCTCTTGTTGTGGAGCACGGCCTCTAGGCGTGTGGGCGTCAGTGGCTGCAGCACGCGGGCTCAGTAGTTGTGGCTCTTGGGCTCTAGAGCGCAGGCTCAGTAGTTGTGGCGCATGGGTTTAGTTGCTATGCGGCATGTGGGATCTTCCCGGACCAGGGCTCGAACCCGTGTCTGCTGCATTGGCAGGCGGATTCTTAACCACTGAACCACCAGGGAAGTCCCCTATGAATAATTTCTAAGCATTAAAAATATATTGGGGCGGGCTTCCCTGGTGGTGCAGTGGTTGAGAATCCTCCTGCCAATGCAGGGGACACGGGTTCGAGCCCTGGTCTGGGAAGATCGCACAGGCCGCGGAGCAACTAGGCCCGTGAGCCACAGCTACTGAGCCTGCGCGTCTGGAGCCTGTGCTCCGCAACAAGAGAGGCCGCGATAGTGAGAGGCCCGCGCACCGCGATGAAGAGTGGCCCCCGCTCGCCGCAACTAGAGAAAGCCCTGGCACAGAAACGAAGACCCAACACAGCCAAAAATAAATAAATAAATAAATAAAAAATGTATATATATATAGGGGCAAAAAAAGAATGATGACAGAGGAGAATGTGATTGGGTGGTCACATAAGGATTTTCAGGAGTGCTGATAATGTTCTATTTCTTGACCTGAGTGGTTAGCAGTTATTTGCTTTTTAATTATTTTTAAACTGAACATATGTATGCATGTATAGATAGGTTGACTGATAGATAATTTATGTTCTCTTCTGTATGTTTATTTATTCAACCCACATTTATTTAGTGCCTCCCATGTGGCAGACACTGTTCCAGGCACTTGGGATAGATACTTCAATAAACAAAACAATGTTCTCTGTCCTCATGGAGCTTACATTATAGGGGGAAAATATCAAAAAAAATAAATGCAACAACAAATTATATCATATTAGAAGGTGATAAGTCTATGGAAAAAAATAAGATAGAGGAGTTAAGGGGGACAAAGAGGGCTAGGATGAAGGTCTCATTGTTAAAATGAGATTTTATTAAAGACAGGAAGGTAAGGTGGTAAAACATGAGAGTATCAGGGAGAGGCAGAGGGAACAACTAGTAAGAAGCCTTAAATTACAAACATGACTGATATTTTTAAGGAAGAGCAAGGAGGCCAGCATAACTGGAGCAGAGTGGGTGGCAAGAAGAGAAGAAGTTAGAGAGCTAACCGGACGAGTCACTTAAGTCCTTGTAGGCCACTGTAAAGTTTTTGCTTTTAAACAGAGTATAATAGGGAGAAATTGTAGGATTTGGTTTTGAGAAGTTATATGATCTGACTTATGTGTTTAGAAGTATCATTCTGCAGTACTGAGAATAAACAGAAGGGTAGAAGGATGAAGACCATCTAGGAGGCTTCCATTGCATTACTGACCATTGCAGTAATTTAGGCAAGAGATGTTGGATTGGACCAGGGTTGTAGCAGAGCAGGTGATAAGAAGTAGTTGGATTCCAGATGGATTATAAAAGTATAGCCAACAAAATACCTGGACAGAATGAAAGTGGGGTATGAGAGAAAGAGAAGAATCAAGGATGCCTCATTGTTTTTGATCTGAGCAACTGAAGTATGGAGTTGCCAGCAACTGAAATGAAGAAGAAGGCTGAGGTTTTTTCGGGGAAGACAAATGTACAGCTTGCAATTAAAAAGTTTACAAAACAGAAATTGAGTCCCAGATGTAGAAAACAAACTTATGGTTACCAAGGGGGAAATGGGGGGAGGGATAAATTGGGAGGTTGGATTTGACATATGCACACTGCTATATATAAAATAGATAACTAATAAGGACCTACTGTAGAGCATAGGGAACTCTACTCAGTACTCTACAATAGCCTATATGGGAAAAGAATCCAAAAAGAAGTGGATATATGTATATGTACAACTGATTCACTTTGCTGTACACCTGAAACTAACACAACACTGTAAATCAACTATACTTCAATAAAAAAATTAATTAAAAAATAAAAAGTTGACAAAACAGCATATATAATATTATCTATTTTTGTACAATTAT
Organism: Balaenoptera borealis; assembly: GCF_965194805.1. Classification (NCBI taxonomy): domain Eukaryota; kingdom Metazoa; phylum Chordata; class Mammalia; order Artiodactyla; family Balaenopteridae; genus Balaenoptera; species Balaenoptera borealis. The sequence continues at coordinate 14,979,752 of NC_138861.1, read as the reverse complement.
AAATGTACATACACACATATTTAGGGAGATGTATGAAGTGATGGGCTCAAAAAAGGCTAATGATAGAAAGGTCCTTAAGTATCATTATGAAATAAAAATGAGAAGGTACAGAATATTAAGTACAGTAGGTTTATGTGTCAACAAAAGGGTGGGGAAAAACAATTTATTTATTTATTTGTGTTTTCTTGTATATGCATGAAATACCTTTGTTAATTTACTGGCACCATTAGTTACTTCAAGGAAGGGAAACTGGCCTAAAAGGCCCAGACTAAAAGGGGACAGAACTAAAAGGCAGATTGTTTTACTGCATACTGTTGTATATCTGCTCAGCATTGAACCATGTGCATGTGTTATCTGTTCAGAGCTAATTAATTAATTAATATGTAAAAATCTAATTTCCATTGCTGGTGGAAATGAAAGGATGTATTGTTATATTATTGATAGAAATGTGAAATTATACAGCTTTTTTTTTGTAATGCAGTATGACAACATCAATTATAAATAAAACTACATATACATATTTATTTATTTATTTCAACTTGGTAATTCCACTACTGGGATCTATATTACAGAAACAAAATACCAGTAAGTAGGAACATAGTAAAAGAATGTTTGTTGCAGTATTGAAAATAAGATGACTGCTTGTATGCAAGAAATACAAAATGTAGGAAAGTGTCTCTATAACCCTATATTTTAGCAAAACCACACATTCCCACTTGTATATGTATGTGTATATTAGTATTGTATGTACATGTTTATATATATTTGCTTGTGATGACATGAGCATTGGAGACAAAAACGGAAGGCCATGTTAATTTGAGAAGGGGGGCGGTTAGAATAGCGGCTAGCACATAGACTGTAGAGTCCAACTGCCTGGGTTCAAGTGTGTCCCTGCCACTTAACACCTGTGGACCTTGGACAAGTTACTTTATCATTGATTGTCTCAGTTTCCTCGTTTATTACATCTGGACAATAGTGTCTGCCATATGGGATTGTTGACATGTATAAAGCACTCTGAACTGTTCCTGATCATGGTAAATGTGTAAAGTGTTAGGTCTGGAATTACTATTCTATAACGTTGATTTTTGCTGCAAGATAAGGGAAGGATGTGGGGAGAGCAGCAAAAACAAAAGCAAAACAGTCAGCATTAGGGAAAAAACCTAGTGAATTTATGATTCAGTTAATGCTTTTCTGTAAAATTGCATATGTGTGTATGTATATACACATAAAAAATGGTTGGCATTTTCTCTAATAAACATGATTTATAAGAATAATGAGAAAAATAAAAGTAATTTTTATACATTAAAAGTAATTAACATATATTTATATATGTTAAATAGCAGTTGTAGAAGGAAAGGAGGGTGCCACAAAAATCAAAATTCTGGAATGTATGGACAAACTGGAAATGCCTTAGATCCTCACTTTCAGTAATTAGGTGGCTGATTGTGAAGAAAAGAATAGGTTAGTAACGTAGTAGAGTCATTTGTTAATTCAAGGGTGGGCAGAATATATATCTATTCCCGTTCATTAAAAAATCAGGACTAATCAGAGATTCCTAGTGGGGGTTGGTTGATGGGGTTCTTTTTACTTCTTTTTTGTTTTGCGCAGTCAAATGTGTGCTTATGTAAGAATATAGCAAAAGGAAATGGGAACTAAATGAGTAAGAGTGAATTTCCTCAGCTCAGATCCTGTGATAAAGGCTCATGTTACATTGTATTCACCATATATACGCTTGTACCTACATATATTAATATACACATACATGTATAGTGGATGTCATGGTTTATCAAAAATGGGTTTATGGAGATATTTACCTGCATTTTGCATTTCTTGTCAGAATTACTCCTGGAGCCCTTTCTGTGTCAATAGCTCTAATTCATTATTTTTAGTGATTGCATAATATTCCATGGTGCATATGTGCCATTATTTCTTTAAAGGAGAGCATTCCACAAAGTGAGAGTTTTAAAAAGGGTTGCTCTTACTCTCTGCCCTTGACCCAGTTGCACCTAGAAGCCCTGGCCAAGGGAACTCCCCATGCATATTGATTGCTAGATAACAGATCTGATCATTGCTTTGAGATAGCTCTTTTTCAAGTGGGAAAAACGTCAAATATTTGGAAATAATAGCTGAAGTCCATAGGAATCATGATTATAAGGATTTTGGAGGTTTCCTGGTTTTGAGAAGTACCTTAAGGAAAAAAAAAAACAACAAGCTACTCAATCTTTGTAAAACACAGGCCTTATCTTGTTTTAAAGTTTGAAACTCTTCAAAGACTTCCATTGCCCTTAGAAGATCCAAATTCCTTAAAACAGCTAATTAGGCACTTGAAAACCTTCTTCGTTTTCTCTAGCCATATCTCCTTTGCACTCGATTCTTAAACTATTCTGAACTGTGAGAAAGTTACCTTGGAAGCTTGATGGTGTCATTCATTTCTGAACTTTTTTATATACTTTTTTTCTTTGAACTACCCTACTTATTAATAGCTTCCTTAATTTCTGTTCATTTTTCAAGTCTCAGCTTAGTCATCTCCTTCTTTGAAATGCCTTAACCCGACTCCTCTGCCTGTTGAGGTTTCCCTGCTATGTGCTCCTACAATACCTACACTATTTTAATTATTCTTTAAATTATATATTTTTCCTGGACTCTTACCTTCCAGAGGTAGTACATTTTCACTGCCTGTCACGTAAGAGCTGCTCAATAAAAATTTGTTGAATGGATGAATGCATTAAAAAGTAAGACTGCTAGGAAGAATATAAATAAGGTTGGCTTGGAAACCTGATTTGACCCTAGTATGTAGCAGTAAAAAAGCCCCGAGGAGATGAGGAGATGATCTGTCCAAATGGCTGAGGGACAGCTTGAAGTTAATGGTCAGCAATCCATGCTGAAGAAAATTTTAAATCTTTGATGAAATGATTCAGCAGTATTTTGTATTTAAAATAACCAATAGCTGCAAAATTTTGTAAGTATGGTCCAGAGGTTAAAGTATTAATCACATTAAAATATTAGTATAGAGCAAAATTCAATACAATTGGTGTTAAATCAGTTAAATTATAGAAGTACAAGTAACATAAAATAAATTGTAAGGCAGTCTCCATGATAACATGTTTCCAAGAAAAAAGACCAGACTGTATTATATCAAAATATCATAGTATTTTAAAAATAATATTGCTAAATCAATTAGGTATATAACTGATTTACCACCTTCTCATGGTATGATTAATAATAATTATTTTTAATAGAGGATACAGGTTCTGTAATATTTCATTACACATGTTATTAAATTGTTAATAACTGTCATATTTTTGAATTGTTAGTACATTTTCATCCTCTTAAACATTGCATGAATAAAAATTTTCAAAACAATGTTATCGATATGTAATTCACATTTCATGTAATTTAAACATTTAAAGTATACAATTCAGTATTTTTTAGTATATTCACAGGGTTGTGCAGCCATCACCACAATCTACTTTTAGAACATTTTCTTCTGCACTAAAAGAAACCCTGAACCCATTACTTGTCACTTCCCATCCCCTTCCCTCTTTCCTCCAGCCCTATGCAACAACTAATCCACTTTGTGTCTCTATAAATTTGCCTCTTCAGGACATTTCGTATAAATGGAATTACACAATATATGTCTGGCTTCTTTCACTTAGCAAACTGGTTTTTAAAAGTTTATCCATACTGTAGTATGTATGAATACTTCATTCTTTTTTATTATCAAATAACACTATTGCTTGGTTATACCGTATTTTATTTATCCATTCATCAATTGTTGGACTGAATAAACTTTAAAAAGCATGTTTGAGTAAATTACCCTAATCATTAGGTACTGTGAGAGCAGATCCATCTGCACTATGGAATTATAGCAAAAGCAATTGATTACCAAAATACCCTCTGACCTATGTTGGTTCAAAAGAGTTTGTGTAATAAAAATTTCTAGGAAGAATATTTTTCTCTACAAAATCTAGGATTCTACAGTTTCTGAAATATGCCACTTTACCTCACAGGGTTGATGTGAGGATTAAGTTATGTAATACAATGACCTGTTTGTAATGTTTTAGGTTCCGATTAGGAGCTGAAGTGGTCCTATCCTTCAGCTATTTCGCAGCGTCCCACCACTCCTGCTATTAACTGCACCAAATCCACTGCTCTGATTCCTCCTTTGTTTTGTGATCCTTCAGTCCACTCCAAATCTTAGGTCTTTCTGTAATCAGCCACAATCTGCCTTCTCCTCCCAGCACCGTGGCTCTTTGACCCTGCTAGGGAAGGTTGCGTATAGTGCTGATTGGTGCCTCCAGAAGTATTTTATCGTCAGTATTACTAGGGGAATCACTGCCAATAGAAAGTCCTTTTACAATCTTTGGACAGTTTTCTTTTTCTTTCCTGTTTTCTTTGGCAACTGTTTCAAACATACTTCAAATGCTCTAATTCCTGTATGAATCACAATGAATCACATTCAGCAGATGACCTCACTAGTGAGAAAATTCTACTGATTAAGGAAGAACTTACCTCCTACTTTATCTACATTTAACTCCCCTCTTGTATTTCAGTGTTGTCGATCTGTGCTCTTGATTTCAGTCTCTTCAAGGATCGTGTTTCTTGTCGACAGCTTCATCACCTTCCTATCTATTCACTCCATTAGCTCTTTTAATAGAAGTCTACACAGATTCTTTCTTCTTCTCCTGTTCACTCTTCAAACCACTGAGTTTAGGGATCATTTGTCCAAGAGCCATATGTAACCCTTCATCTGTTTCCCTTTTCTCATTCTCCTCATTCCTCCCCAAGTTGGGCACAGAAAAGCTAGTCTGTGCTTCCTTGACTCTCATCTGGGTATTTTCCCCACTAAACTGTAAGACAGGGATTTCTGGAGACAGCCCTTGTGTCTTGTTATTTTTGAATCCCCAGAGACCTCATTTGTTCTTGGCATATAGTTGCTGAATGGAACGTGGGGTTGGAGAGGGGAAATGGCCAAATCAGAAAGATGCTTAGCCTTCCTTAAATTAAATTTGTATGGTAAAATGTTATTAATATAAATATTTTAGAAATTGTATGCTGTATGGGAAGTTCAAAGAGAATTGTCAGTGCCTTCACTGTCCATGATACGTTTCTATTTATCAGAGTTAGCCTGATAAAGCTTTGCCTGATATTAGACAACAACAATATAGTATTATTAGTCTAACTTCAGTTATTTAATTTATTTTTATTATTTTATTTTATTTTATTTTTATTTTTTGGCCACACCACGTGGCATGCATGTGGGATCTTTGTTCCCCGACCAGGGATCGAACCTGTGCCCCCTGCGCTGCAAGCACAGAGTCTTAACCACTGGATCACCAGGGAAGTCCCCTAATTTCAGTTATTTAAAAAAATATTGGCCACAACTTTACTTCTTTAATTTGAATCTGGCATTTTCTAGGCAAGTGGTTTTCAATTGGGGATTCACATCACTTACTGATGAGTTTTGGGAGGTCCCAATCATTATACAGATGATTAGGACCTACTCTAGACTTATAGAATCCTTTTACTTGATATTTTTGATATATTCTTGGTATATTCTGGAACTATATGCTTGGTATATTCATGGTATCTTATGTCTCAGAATTATTGTATAGTCAAAGTTCTTTTCTTATAAAGATTATGTTCAGCCATTTTCATAAATTAGATGTAATATCCACTCTTCTTTGAAAATAGGTTAATCATTATGTTTATAGATATTTTGTCTAAAATATTTTTTCTGGATTGATTTTATTATCTTATTTTACATACCACACAAAAAAACAAATTTCTCTGTCAGTTGCATAATTCTTAAGAACTCTCATCTGATCTTTCACTTCGGAAAATTATTAGTAACAATTTAACCATAGTCATTTTAAATGTGTCATATACAGATAGTTTTTTGTTTTTCTCTAATGCTCCCCTGAAAGCTCTTACAATCAGCTACAGACCTTAATACGTCATCAGCAAAGGACTGTCTCAGTGCTCTGTGGAGAAAAAATGATGCCAGGTATCGTTGGGTACAGGCTTCTGGTGGCATTGCTTGAACAACTTTGGCACCATAACAATAGACTGAGTCAGGATTTCCAGAACTCCAGTCAAGAAGCAGAGGGTATATGAGACTGCTAACCCTAGATCAAGCAGTACAAGAATTGGTTACATAGGATTAAATGGACTAATGAGAGAAGACTGTAATGTTTATATGGAATATTTTTTATGTTTTAATGTTCTGTTTTTTGAATATATAAGAAACTGCTTTTTGTTTTCTCCTAAGCTATCTATAACTCATAACAGTTTAGTAGACTCTACTTTTTTTTTTATTGCAGTATAGTTGCTTTGCAATGTTGTGTTAGTTTCTGCTGTACAGTGAAGTAAATCAGCTGTATGTATACATATATTCCCTCCCTCCCTCTCTGCCCCTCATCTCACCCATCTAGGTCGTCACAGAGCACCGAGCTGAGCTCCCTGTGCTATACAGCATGTTCCCACTAGCTATCTGTTTTACACATGCTAGTGTATTTATGTCAAACCTAATCTCACAATTCATCACACCCTCCCCTGTCCCCCCGTGTCCACACATCCGTTCTCTACATCTGCGTTTCTATTCCTGCCCTGCAAATAGGTTCATCTGTACCATTTTTCTAGATTCCACATATATGTGTTCATATACGATATTTGTTTTTCTCTTTCTGACTTACTTCACTCTGTATCACAGACTGTAGGTCCATCCACATCTGTACAAACAACCCAAATTCATTCCTTTTTATGACTGAGTATATTCACCACATCTTCTTTATCCACTCATCTGTTGATGGACATTTAGGTTGTTTCCATGTCCTGGCTGTTGTAAATAGTGCTGCAATGAACATTGGGGTACATCGGACTTTTTGAATTATGGTTTTCTCTGGGTATATGCCCAGTAGTGGGATTGCTGTGTCATATGGTAGTTCTATTTTTAGTTTTTTAAGGAACCTCCATACTGTCCTCCACAGTGGCTGTATCAATTTACATTCCCACCAACAGTGCAAGAGGGTTCCCTTTTCTCCACACCCTCTCCAGCATTTGTTGTTTGTAGATTTTCTGATGATGGCCATTCTGACTGGTGTGAGGTGATACCTCATTGTAGTTTTGATTTGCATTTCTCTAATAATTAGTGATGTTGACCATCTTTCATGTGCCCCGTGACCATCTGTATGTCCTCTTTGGAGAGATGTCTATTTAGGTCTTCTGCCGCTTTTTTGTTTTTTTGATAATTGAGCTCCATGAGCTGTTTGTGTATTTTGGAGGTTAATCCTTTGTCTGTTGCTTTCTTTGCAAATATTTTCTCCCATTCTGAGGGTTGTCTTTTCGTCTTGTTTCTGGTTTCCTTTGTTGTGCAAAAGCTTTTAAGTTTCATTAGGTCTCATTTGTTTATTTTTGTTTTCATTACTCTAGGAGGTGGGTCAGAAAAGATTTTGCTGTGGTTTATGTCAAAGAGTGTTCTTCCTGTGTTTTCCTCTAACAGTTTTACAGTGACTGATCTTACATTTAGGTTTTTAATCCATTTTGAGTTTATTTTGTATATGGTTTTAGGTAGTGTTCTAATTTCATTCTTTTATATGTAGCTGTCCATTTTTCCCAGCACCACTTATTGAAGAGGCTGTCTTTTCTCCATTGTATATTCTTGCCTCCTTTGTCATAGATTAGTTGACCATAGGTGTGTGGTTTATCTCTGAGCTTTCTATCCTGTACCATTGATCTATATTTCTGTTTTTGTGCCAGTACCATACTGTCTTGATTACTGTAACTTTGTAGTATAGTCTGAAGTCAAGGAGCCTGATTCCTCCAGCTCCATTTTTCTTTCTCAATATTGTTTTGGCTGTTTGGGGTCTTTTGTGTTTCCATACAAATTGTAGAAGTTTTGTTTCTAATTCTGTGAAAATGCCATTGGTAATTTGATAAGGATTGCATTGAACCTGTAGATTGCTTTGGGTAGTATAGTCATTTTCACAGTATTGATTCTTCCAATCCAGGTACATGATATATCTCTTTGTCTGTTTGTGTCATCTTTGATTTCTTTCATTAGAGTTTTATAGTTTTCTGAGTACAAGTCTTCTGTCTCCTTTGGTAGGTTGATTCCTAGGTATTTTATTCTTTTCGTTGCAATGGTAAATGGGATTGTTTCCTTAATTTCTCTTTCTGATCTTTCATTGTTAGTGTATAGAAGTGCGAGAGATTTCTGCATTAATTTTGCATCCTGCAACCTTACCAAATTCATTGATTAATTCTAGGAGTTTTCTGGTGGCATCTTTAGGGTTTTCTATGTATAGTATAATGTCATCTGCAAACAGTGAAAGTTTTACTTCTTCTTTTCCAATTTGTATTCCTTTTATTTCTTTTTCTTCTCTGATTGCCGTGGCTAGGACTTCCAAAACTATGTTGAATAATAGCGGTGAGAGTGGACATCCTTGTCTTGCTCCTGATCTTAGAGGAGATGCTTTCAGTTTTTCACCCCTGAGAATGATGTTTGCTGTGGGTTTGTCGTATATGGCCTTTATTAGGTTGAGGCAGGTTCCCTCTATGCCCACTTTCTGGAGAGTTTTTATCATAAATGGGTGTTGAATTTTCTCAACAGCTTTTTCTGCATCTACTGAGATGATCATATGGTTTTTATTCTTCAATTTGTTAATATGGTGTATCACATTGATTGATTTGCGTATATTGAAGAATCCTTGCATCCCTGGGATAAATCCCACTTTATCATGGTGTATGATCCTTTTAATGTGTTGTTGCATTCTGTTTGCTAGTATTTTGTTAAGGAATTTTGCATCTATATTCATCAGTGATATTGGTCTGTAATTTTCCTTTTTTGTAGTACCTTTGTCTGGTTTTGGTATCAGGGTGATAGTGGCCTCATAGAATGAGTTTGGGAGTGTCCCTTCCTCTGCAATTTTTTGGAAGAGTTTGAGAAGGATGGGTGTTAGCTCTTCTCTAAATGTTTGATAGAATTCACCTGTGAAACCATCTGGTCCTGGACTTTTGTTTGTTGGAAGACTTTTAATCACAGTTTCAATTTCAGTACTGGTGATTGGTCTGTTCATATTTTCTATTTCTTCCTGATTCAGTCTTGGAAGGTTACACCTTTCTAAGAATTTGTCCATTTCTTCCAGGTTGTCCATTTAATTGGCATAGAGTTGCGTGTAGTAGTCTCTCAGGATGCTTTGTATTTCTGCGGTGTCTGTTGTAATTTCTCCTTTTTCATTTCCAGTTTTATTGATTTGAGTCCTCTCCCTCTTTTTCTTGATGAATCTGGCTAATGGTTTATCAATTTTGTTTATGTCCTCAAAGAACCAGCTTTTAGTTTTATGCATCATTGGTATTCTTTTCTTTGTTTCTATTTCATTTATTTTTGCTCTCATCTTTATGACTTCTTTCCTTCTGCTAACTTTGGGTTTTGTATGTTCTTCTTTCTCTAGTTCTTTTAGGTGTAAGGTTAGATTGTTTATTTGGGATTTTTCTTATTTCTTGAAGTAGGCTTGTATGGCTATAAGCTTCCCTCTTAGAACTGCTTTTGCTGCATCCCATAGGTTTTGGGCCATCGTGTTTTCATTGTCATTTGTCTCTAGGAATTTTTTGATTTCCTCTTTGATTTCTTCAGTGATCTCTTGGTTATTTAGTAACGTATTGTTTAGCCTCCATGTGTTTGTGGTTTTTATGTTTTTTTTCCCTGTAATTGATTTCTAATCTCAAGCATTGTGGTCAGAAAAGATGCTTGATATGATTTCAATTTTCTTAAATTTACTGAGGCTTGATTTGTGACCCAACATGTGATCTATCCTGGAAAATGTTCCGTGCACACTTGAGAAGAAAGTGTAATCTGCTGTTTTTGGATGGAATGTCCTGTAAATATCAATTAAATCTATCTGGTCTATTGTGTCATTTAAAACTTGTGTTTCCTTATTTATTTTCGTTTTGGATGATCTGTCCATTGGTGTATGTGAGGTGTTAAAGTCCCCCACTATTACTGTGTTAGTGTCGATTTCCTCTTTTATAGCTGTTAGCAGTTGCCTTACATATTGAGGTGCTCCTGTTAGGTGCATATATATTTATAATTGTTATATCTTCTTCTTGGATTGATCCCTTGATCATTATGTAGTGTCTTTCCTTGTCTCTTGTAACATTCTTTATTTTAAAGTCTGTTTTATCTGATATGAGTATTGCTATTCCAGCTTTCTTTTGATTTCCATTTGCATGGAAGATTTTTTTCCATCTCCTCACTTTCAGTCTGAATGTGTCCCTAGGTCTGAAGTGGGACTCTTATAGACGGCATATATATGGCTCTTGTTTTTGTATCCATTCAGCAAGCCTCTGTCTTTTGGTTGGAGCATTTAAACCATTCACGTTTAAGGTAATTATGGATATGTATGTTCCTATTACCATTTTCTTAATTGTTTTGGGTTTGTTTTTGTAAGTCCTTTTCTTCTCTTGTGTTTCCCACTTAGAGAAGTTCCTTTAGCATTTGTTGTAGAGCTGGTTGGGTGGTACTGAAATCTCTTAGCTTTTGCTTGTCTGTAAAGCTTTTGATTTCTCCATCAAATCTGAATGATTGGGTAGAGTAATCTTGGTTGTAGGTTCTTCCCTTTCATCACTTTAAATATGTCATGCCACTCCCTTCTGGCTTGTAGAGTTTCTGCTGAGAAATCAGGTGTTAACCTTATGGGAGTTCCCTTGTATGTTTTATGTAATTTTTCCCTTGCTGCTTTCAATAATTTTTCTTTGTCTTTAATTTTTGTCAGTTTGATTACTCTGTGTCTTGTCATGTTTCTCCTTGGATTTATCCTGTATTGGACTCTCTGCACTTCCTGGACTTGGGTGGCTATTTCCTTTCCCATGTTAGGGAAGTTTTCGACTATAATCTCTTCAAATATTTTCCCAGGTCCTTTCTCTCTGTCTTCTCCTTCTGGGACCCCTATAATGCGAATTTTGTTGCATTTTATGTTGTCCCAGAGGTCTCTTAGGCTGTCTTCATTTCTTTTCATTCTTTTTTCTTTTTTCTGTTCCGCAGCAGTGAATTCCACCATTCTGTCTTCCAGGTCACTTATCCGTTCTTCTGCCTCAGTTATTCTGCTATTGCTTCCTTCTAGTGTATTTTTCATTTCAGTTATTGTATTGTTCATCTCTGTTTGTTTGTTCTTTAATTCTTCTAGATCTTTGTTAAACATTTCTTGCATCTTCTTGATCTTTGCCTCCATTCTTTTTGCGAGGTCCTGGATCATCTTCACTATCATTTTTCTGAACTCTTCTTCTGGAAGGTTGCCTATCTCCACTTCATTTCGTTGTGTTTCTGGGGTTTTATCTTGTTCCTTCATCTGGGACATAGCCCTCTGCTTTTTCATCTTGTGTATCGTTCTGTGAATGTGGTTTTTGTTCTACAGTCTGCAGGATTGTAGTTCTTCTTGCTTCTGCTGTCTGCGCTCTGGTAGATGAGGCTATCTAAGTGGCTTGTGCAAGTTTCCTGATGGGAGAGACTGGTGGTGGGTAGAGCTGGCTATTGTTCTGGTGGGCAGAGCTCAGTAAAACTTTAATCTGTTGTCTGCTGATGGGTGGTGCTGGGTTCCCTCCCTGTTGGTTGTTTGGCCTGAGGCGACCCAACACTGGAGCCTACCGAGCTCTTTGGTGGGGCTAATGGCGGACTCTGGGAGGGCTCATGCCAAGGGGTACTTCCCAGAACTTCTGTTGCCAGTGTCCTTGTCCTCATGGTGAGACACAGCCACCCCCCGCCTCTGCAGGAGACCCTCCAACACTAGTAGGTAGCTCTGGTTCAGTCTCCTATGGGGTCACTGCTCCTTCCCCTGGGTCCCGATGTGCACACTACTTTGTGTGTGCCCTCCAAGAGTGGAATCTCTGTTTCCTCCAGTCCTGTTAAAGTCCCGCAATCAATTCCTGCTAGCCTTCAAAGTCTGATTCTCTAGGAATTCCTCCTCCCGTTGCTGGAACCCCAGATTGGGCAGCCTGACGTGGGGCTCAGAACCTTCACTCCAGTGGGTGGACTTCTGTGGTATATGTGTTCCCCAGTTTGTGAGTCACCCACCCATTGGTTATGGAATTTGATTTTATTGTGATTGCGCCCCTCCTACCGTCTCACTGTGGCTTCTCCTTTGTCTTTGGATGTGGGGTATCTTTTTTGGTGAGTTCCAGTGTCTTCCTGTTGATGATTGTTCAGCAGTTAGTTTTGATTCTGGTGTTCTCACAAGAGGGAGTGAGAGCATGTCCTTCTACTCTGCCATCTTGAACCAATCCCCAATCCTTACCATATTTTAAATTCTGCAAGTTTCCTTTAATATCTGGCTATAGTCATCCACACTTTTTCCAGTTTTTCTCCCTTCGCCTGACTCCACATCATGAAGAACTGAAACTTGACTGCTCAGATCCCCAGGATTCTAGGCTGGCTTGCAGCCTACCCTTTCCACAGGATTGCAAGAAGCTCTGCTAGCTGAAGCCTGATGACCTGATATAACCCTTGAAGGATTTGTCCCTGCAACAGCCTGTATGTGGGTCGGATTTCTCACTGAACAAGTCATTGTCTGGACCACTAAGGAAGTCCAGAGAGATGCTTGGGCCAAGCATGCCCTTCTTATATAAGGTGTAACCAAGACTGTGGACAACATCACCAAGAGCATTGGCATCCTAGCTTGAGAGTGTGAAACTCAATAAGTAGTGCTGCATAACCAAAAAATTCTTCTCAACAACCTCTTGGAATTCCCTGGACTGGTTACCCTTGCTGGGGGAGGGGGAAATTTCCCCCCTTACCCCTCTGAGTTCTTATGGCTGGACTAATAATAAAACTTACACAAGACAGATTAATAGGAGAAAAAGAAGCAAATTCTAATTCCTGTGCATGTAGGTCTCAGAGAAGTGGCACCTAAGAAGCGGCCAAAGCAGGCAGCTTTTATATTTTTTAGACAAAGAAACAATAAATTTGTGAGAAATTGACAGGACAAAGAAACTTAGGCTTTGGATGCTTGATTAAGAATCTAAACAGAGTTTGGGCTTGGGGTAGTAAATTAAAGAAGTAAAAGGTTTGTTTATAGAGTGATCTCTACAGAATTCCCTAACTCTGGTGATAAGTGTTCTTCTACTTCCAGGTGCAGGGAGTGTAACTTTCATATCAGAGATTTATGTGCTGCTTTCAAGGAGCCAGAGAGGAGGGTCAAAGTGTCCCTCTGGCATCAGGTCTTTCTTAGGCAACTTTAATTCAAAATAATGTCATTGAGGCACATTTTGGGGTGTCCTGCCCTGGGCCCCAACACCCTCAAGGTTCAACTCTTGGCTCTTTATACTAATATTTCTCTTTTTCCTTAAGGCATCTCTCTTTTAAAATGCTAAGTCTTTAGGGCCTCCAGGGCCCTAAAACAATTGACATTTGCTACCACCTCTCAACAAATGGTTCAACTGATTTTACAGAAATAATACCAACAAGAATCATTGAGAGACTATTTCTCAGACCTTGCTTCATCCTACTTAGGAGGTTTATGATCAGCTCTGAGTTTTTCAGGATGAATGACTTTCATTTGTCTTGAACAATTGTCATTGCCTTGACAATATTGAGCTTCTTCTGAGTCCTGAGTTACTGGACCCTTCCTTCCCACACTTTTGTGTTCTGAGAAATGGCTGAAATAAAAGACTACCTGCTGTCACATACTCCTAGATAAGACCCATCCTGCCTCCTCCCTCAGTGAATCCTTTATCTATTTTACCTGTGTAAAACCCCATTTCCTTTTCCTTCAGGTGTTCTTTATTAATGAATGATCTATTATAGTAGCCTGAATAAAACCATCTCCTTAATTGTCAGGTATGTTTTAGCTTTCACACTAGGCTTGATTATATGGGTTTGACATCAAAATTTTGATAGAGCTGAAATGTAGCTTTACAGGGCAGGACAATTATAACTCAGCCTAACCAGAAAGGCAGCTCACTAGTTTAAAGAATGTTAATTCACCTTTACTAAATTTACTGTTATTAAACACTTTTTGGATTAGGAGATCTGTATCAAACAAGGAGGAGTAGCAGTAAAAATGTAATGTTATAATTCCTAAAATAGAGTAGACCCTGAGCATCCAAAATGCTGCACATCTGCCATGAGATTTTAAGAAAAGAAATCAAGCTCAAAACTTATTAAGGAATAGGGCATTCCATCCAAAAACAACAGAGTACACTTTCTTCTCAAGTGCTCATGGAACATTCTCCAGGATAGGTCATATCTTGGGTCACAAATCAAGCCTTGGTAAATTTAAGAAAATTGAAGTCATATCAAGTATCTTTTCCAACACAACGCTATGAGACTAGATGTCAATTACAGGAAAAAAACTGTAAAAGATACAAACACATGGAGGCTAAACAATACGCTGCTAAATAACCAAGAGATCACTGAAGAAATCAAAGAGGAAATAAAAAATTACCTAGAAACAAATGACAATGAAAACACGATGGCCCAAAACCTATGGGATGCAGCAAAAGCAGTTCTAAGAGGGAAGTTTATAGCAATACAATCCTACTTCAAGAAACAAGAAACATCTCAAATAAACAACCTAACCTGACACCTAAAGCAATTAGAGAAAGAAGAACAAAAAACCCCAAAGTTAGCAGAAGGAAAGAAATCATAAAGATCAGATCAGAAATAAATGAAAAAGAAATGAAGGAAATAATAGCAAAGATCAATAAAACTAAAAGCTTGTTCTTTGAGAAGATAAACAAAATTGATAAACCATTAGCCAGACTCATCAAGCAAAAAAGGGAGAAGACTCAAATCAACAGAATTAGAAATTAAAAAACAGAAGTATTAACTGACACTGCAGAAATACAAAGGATCATAGAGATTACTACAAGCAACTATATGCCAATAAAATGGACAACCTGGAAGAAATGGACAAATTCTTAGAAAAGCACAACCTTCCAAGACTGAACCAGGAAGAAATAGAAAATATGAACAGACCAATCACAAGTACTGAAATTGAAACTGTGATTAAAAATCTTCCAAGAAACAAAAGCCCAGGACCAGATGGCTTCACAGGTGAATTCTATCAAACATTTAGAGAAGAGCTAACACCTATCCTTCTCAAACTCTTCCAAAGTATAGCAGAGGGAGGAACACTCCCAAACTCATTCTACGAGGCCACCATCACCCTAATACCAAAACCAGACAAAACTGTCAGAAAAATAGAAAGAGAAATTAAGGAAACACTCCTATTTTCCATTGCAACAAAAAGAATAAAATACCTAGGAATAAACCTACCTAAGGAGACAAAAGACCTGTATGCAGAAAACTATAAGACACTGTTGAAAGAATTTAAGGACTATACAAACAGATGGAGAGATATACCATGTTCTTGGATTGGAAGAATCAACATTGTGAAAAGGACTATACTACCCAAAGCAATGTACAGATTCAATGCAATCCCTTTCAAAGTACCAATGGCATTTTTCACAGAACTAGAACAAAAAATTTCACAATTTGTATGGAAACACAAAAGACCCCGAATAGCCAAAGCAATCTTGAGAAAGAAAAACGGAGCTGGAGGAATCAGGCTCGCTGACTTAAGACTATACTACAAAGCTACAGTAATCAAGACAGTATGGTACTGGCACAAAAACAAGAATATAGATCAATGGAACAGGATAGAAAGCTCAGAGATAAACCCACAAACCTATGGTCACCTAATCTATGACAAAGGAGGCAAGAATATACAATGGAGAAAAGACAGCCTCTTCAATAAGTGGTGCTGGGAAAACTGGACAGCTACAAGTAAAAGAATGAAATTAGAACACTTCTTAACACCATACACAAAAACCCAAAATGGATTAAAGACCTAAATGTAAGGCCAGACACTGTAAAACTCTTAGAGGAAAAGATAAGCAGAACCCTCTGTGACATAAATCTCAGCAAGATCTTTTTTAACCCACCTCCTAGAGAAATGGAAATAAAAACAAAAATAAGCAAATGTGATGTAATGAAACTTAATAGCTTTTGCACAACAAAGGAAATCATAAACAAGACCAAAAGACAGCCCTCAGAATGGGAGAAAATATTTGCAAATGAAGCAACTGACAAAGGATTAACCTCCAAAATATACAAGCACCTCATGCAGCTCAATATCAAAAAAACAAATAAACCAATCCAAAATTGGGCGGAAGACCTGAATAGACATTTCTCCAAAGAAGATATACAGGTTGCCAACAGATACATGAGAGGATGCTCAACATCACTAATCATTAGAGAAATGCAAATCAAAACTACAATGAGGTTATCACCTCACACCGGTCAGAATGGCCATCATCAAAAATTCTACAAACAATAAATGCTGGAGAGGGTGTGGAGAAAAGGGAACCCTCTTGCACAGTTGGTGGGAATGTAAATTAATACAACCACTATGGAGAACAGTATGGAGGTTCCTTAAAAAACTAAAAATAGAACTACCATACGACCCAGCAATCCCACTACTGGGCATATACCCTGAGAAAACCATAATTCAAAAAGAGACACGTACTACAATGTTCATTGCAGCAGTATTTACAATGGCCAGGACATGGAAGCAACCTAAGTGTCCATCAACAGATGAATGGATAAAGAAGATGTGGTGCCTATATACAATGGAATATTACTCAGCCATAAAAAGAAGCGAAATTGAGTTATTTGTAGTGAGGTGGATGGACCTAGAGTCAGTCATACAGAGTGAAGTAAGTCGGAAAGAGTAAAACAAATACCGTATGCTAACACATACATATGGAATCTAAAAAAAAATGGTTCTGATGAACCTAGGGGCAGGACAGGAATAAAGACGCAGATGTAGAGAATGGATTTGAGGACATGGGGAGGGGGACGGGTAAGCTGGGACGAAGTGAGAGGGTGACATGGACACATATACACTACCAAATGTAAAATAGATAGCTAGTGGGAAGCAGCTGCATAGCACAGGGAGACCAGCTCCGTACTTTGTGACCACCTAGAGGGGTGGAATAGGGAGGGTGGGAGGGAGACGCAAGAGGAAGGGGATATCGGGATATATGTATACCTATAGCTGATTCAGTTTGTTATACAGCAGAAACTAACACAACATTGTAAAGCAATTATACTCCAATAAAGATGGAACATATATAAACATATATAAACTGGGTGTTAGTATGTCCTAACCAATTCTGTACTATCTTGGTAATTGCCTGCTGTAAGGTCTCATACTAAAATTGTAATTGTAGCCAATTAATTGATTTTCAGACATTTAAATTAAATACCACTAAAAATTCACTCTGAATTGGAGCATTATGAAGAACTACCAATAGATGGAACACACGTATGGCTAGAACCTCTCAATATATTTGATCATTCCTGAGAGTTGCCACACAGATCTTCTTGCTTCATCATTGTTATCAATAAAAGAATTCATACTGCCTGCTTTTATTTGGATTCCAGATCATGTGGCTATGAATAGAAAAAGCTTGTATGTTTTTGGACTAGATAGTTGCCAGCAGAGGTGAATCAGAGCCAGGCTCTGGTGCTGAGGCTGAGGTTCTGTGGACGCCACTGTTCACTGTCTGCTTCCTGAAAGGTAGACAGCCCTATCCAAGCTCTTTTAGACATTCTCCAAGGACAAGTAAGAAATTGAAGAGCAAAGGTAGCTTACCAAACAGTAGGAAATCCAGAAATAGTGTGAGCTTGGTGTTACTCATGTATGTGTCCCAGAGGTGAGATACGAAATACTGAGATCTGGAAGGCAGCGAATGTTTGCTGATAGTCACTGCTGCCATTGTCTTCTCAAATGAGACTGAGGAAAGATTTGAAAATTGGGAGGCAGCCTGAAGGTTGTAGAGCCAGTGAGGAGGTGGCCAGTATTTCAGCTCCACAGGAAGCAAACTAGATCTCTGAATTTGAGTGAAAGCAGTAGGATTATTTGAGAGACATCTAAAGGTAAGCTAAAAATTTTAAGGTACCCGTTCTTGAACAAAGACTGGGGTTAGAGTTTATGAGAAAAACATTACTATAGCTTTAACAGAGTGAAAGGAAATGTATGGTACAACATGAGAAAAAACAAACCATGATGTCAAAAGATGTAAATGAATTAGTACAAGTTCAGTGTGCTAGATAGTGTTTAAAGACTAGGTAGAGGTCCAGTGTCATTGAAGGGTTGAGGCAGTAGAAGGAATCATACAGAAATGAAGAAGTAAGAGAGGGCTCTAACACTCTCAGGGACTGCAATTTTAACCTATTTCTTTTCTAGTAATAATTTTCCTTTACACTTAAGATAGTAGAATTAGCCTTTTATGTTCACCCTTTGAATTTTATGTATTTGGAATGCTTCTGACCAACTTTTGCAGGGAAGACTTAAACCTCAGTTATACTTTTCACTAAATTATACTCTTCAACTTGTGGAAATGGGTGAAGCTCTTAGAAAAGAACAAGTATACTAAAGGTTTTCATTTTTTTAATTTTTTAATTAATTTATTTGTTTATTTTTTGGTTGAGCTGGGTCTTTGTTGCTGCGCGCGGGCTTTCTCTAGTTGCGGCGAGCAGGGGCTACTCTTCGTTGTGGTGCATGGGCTTCTCACTGCCGTGGCATCACTTGTTGCGGAGCACGGGCTCTAGGCGTGGGCTTCAGTAGTTGTGGCTCCGGGCTCTAGAGCGCAGGCTCAGTAGTTGTGGCGCACGGGCTTAGTTGCTCCGCGGCATGTGGGATCTTCCCAGACCAGGGCTCGAACCTGTGTCCCCTGCATTGGCAGGCGGATGGATTCCCAACTACTGCACCACCAGGGAAGCCCCTAATGGTTTTTAAATTAAAATATATTCTCAAGAAACAGGAGAATTCGCATTGAGATTTCTTTTGTATGCATTGAATGATTTCCCTTAGAACCTTATAGACTGTAGGATACATTTTTTTATATTATACAAGAGATTTTCTTAAGTAACTTGGATTTCAGATATTTCTGTCTATATCTGTTATGTGTGATAATCCCTGTAGAAGTCATTTCAAAACTGCATTTAATAGGCTAAAAATAGTTTCAGACCAAATTTCCATGGTTTAGAAGAATTTTTGTGCTTTGAATTTGCTTAAACTTATAAAACAATTATTAAACTACAGTAATTGTGACCATTTAAAAAACCATTTCCCCAAACAGCATAGTGTGTTATGTTATATTTGTCCCTATGTTCAATAACAGTAACTAGTCTGCACTAATCTGAAAGACTGAAATATGGAAATGTTCATTTAAAATATCCAGTTACAAGGCATTTACTGTAATGGAACATTTTTTGTCCACATCTAACCTTTAATTCAGTGTATCTATTAGGATAGAATTAAGTTTGATAAAGTGCATTTTTAAAACATACTTTAGAGATATTTAAAATTAATTAGAAAAATTAATATCTGTTTGTCTTTTGTACCTTTTTAGTCTATTCTATTGTAAGCTGTTAAGTTTGATTTAAGTTCAGCACAGGTATAGACTGTGCCTGTGTTGTGCAGGGCTGTATCTTTAGTATCTAACACAGGACCCGGCACGTCAGCACCTGAAAAATATTTGGTGAATGAATATTTCCAAAACAGGAAAGCGTAAAGAGATAACATTTTAAATGCCTTTGGAAGGCAAATTTTGTCTTTTTCTCTCTTTCCTTCCCTCCGTCCCTTCCTTCCTTCTTTTTTTTTTTTTTAAGGAATATATAGTAGGTGATCAGAAATACAATTAGTTTTGTGAATGAAATTCCTGTCCACCTAAACATAAATTTTGACTAAATTAGTGCATTAATTGATAAAAAGCAGAGAAAATTTAGGCATTCCACTCAATGTTTGTAGAATCAGAAACACTAGTTATTCCAGAACAAATTAGTAGACAGATTTCTAAGACCAGTGCTGAGTTACTTTCTCTGTTTTTGTCTTCCCCCTACTTCTGACATATTCCTACTCTCTATCTGTAAGATAGTCAGTTGAGTTTTTTAATGTCTGAGTTTTTTAATACTCACACCTAGTTGTATTTAAAATAACACTAAATTTACTAAAGTCATAAATTTCAAATATAATCATGAATTTCACATTTTTATTTTCCCAAGTACTTCAAACAACTTATCAAGGAAGGCTTTTCAAACCCAACAAATCTTTGTAAGCATTTAAATGCTCCTTACAAACCTGATAAGTTTAAACTTAGAGGTTTATTTTTGGATTTTCTTTTAATCGTTGAAATAATGTTTATAAACAAATTAAAGTATTTTACAATTTTCAAATCAAAATCACAAGTCTAATATCAGTCAAATTTATTTACACATTTCAAATTTAGCTCATAAATTTAACAGCACTTAAACATTTCATATTAAATCACATGTTTAATTTGTTAGATCATCAGGGATACAGTATTGCATGCCCACCATTGTTGATGCCTGGGACGCATGGGTAGGATTTGGGAACTTTACATAGTTACAGATTCCCAAGGGACCTGGGCAATAAGGATGATTTCCTCTTAAGCCCTGGGTAAAAATTATTTTTTACTGTAATGTGACTTTCACACCCATGCCATTTTTTGCCAGCTGGTGCCTTGTATTAGTAGTCTCCATCACATCTTTTAATTGTCATGTCTATATTCCTGAGATTCTGCACCCCCGTTAGAATTACAGCAGAATTCTTTACTATTGATTTGACACCAAAAATATTATGTATTTTATTTTATTTTTTTGTCTCATTGACTGCTTTCTATAGTCATTTATTGACAAAGATCACTCACAACTTCAGATGTATATGCTTATTAATTTCTCAGTACCACCTCTAGACTGCCCGGCTGGGCCTTCCAGAAGCAAAGATCTGAAGAATTTGTTCAGTGCTTTCTGGAGTTGCACCAGGAAGTTAGTAGGATTGCACAGTTTTATGTTAGATTTCTAGCAGCATCTTTTTTCAACATTTTGAGACTCTTCCTTCTTGCAAGGTACAGGTTTAGGACTCTCTTGGTTAAATGATCATTTTTATCTTCCATAAAGGTATCCCTTGTAATGGAAGTGTTGGTTACCTAACCAGCACTCTTTAAAACAAACAAACAAACAAAACCAACTTCCTAATGCCAGTTCCTAAAAACCACTTAGAGAAGCTAGAGATCTGATTACCCAAATTTAAGAGTCATGGTAGACAACATGTCATTGGAAGACCAGATGGATGTTTTTCAGACTATGGAAGACCTTATTTTTAAGAGGTTGCCTTCTCTCTGTTTCATTCCATTTGAAGAAGACAGCATTTAAGTGATTACAATCTACTGAATAATTTGGAGCAGTAGAGATTAATGTTGATCCTTGTATTGTTCTGAAGATCAAATTGGATAATTCTTGTGTAAGTGCTTTGTAAATTATAAAGTGGTATTAAAAAAAAAAGTCGTATGACATTTGTAAGGTGTTATCATTTAAAGTCTAACATTTATTGAGCATTTACCATAGGCTAGGCCTTGTCATAAGGGTTTATATAGTTTATAACATTAAATTCTGTGGTTGCCAAATCTAGTTGCCCTAGGGATCTACATACATACAGGTTTATGAGCTACCCATTTAGAAATTATGAATCAGAAGATGTGGCATCCGATCTGGATATTTACATCTTCCCTATCTCCTAAGGGATTCCAATATACAGTCAGGTTTTAGACCTGATTTTGTTTTCAGAATAACCCTGAGAGGTAATTACTAGTTACTATTTCCGTTTTGTTCTTTCACTATAGAGCACCAGTGAACTATAAAAAAAATTAAGTATTTTCCTTTCTCTGAAAATTCCTATCATTGGTAAGTCAGAATAACAAACTTTTACTAGGAAATGGAATGGAATTCTGTGTCCTCAAAGAGCTTATACTCCAGTGAAATGCTAAGGTAAATACTAATACTAATAAGGGCTATGAAAGAGAGAAGTTTCAGCTAAAGCAGTGACGCAAAGAGCGAATGATCATCTCTGCCTGGAGAGAGTGCAGATGAGGGAAGATTTCATGGTAAGATGTGAGCAGTCCAAGCACGTGCATAGGCAAGGACCTATGAACCAGCATGGCATATTGAAAAAATAGCCATAGTTTAATTTGGTTGTAGGGTAGGGCATTTAATGTAAAGCCTGGACCTTGGAATCTGAGAAAGCTAGGTTCAGACTCTGGTTCTGCTACTTAACTAGCTAAGTGATCTTGAGTAAATTCACTTGGTGCTATGGTCTGAATGTTTGTGTCTCCCCTGAAATTTAAAAATTGAAATCCTCACCACCAAAGGTGATGGTTGTTTGTTAGTAGGTGTGTCCTTTGGAGGTGAATAGGTCAGGGGGTGGAGCCCTCATGATTGGGATTAGTGCTCTTATAAAAGAGACCCCACAGAGCTCTCTAGCTCCTTCCACCCTCTGAGGATACAACAAGAAGCCTGCGGTCCAGAAGAGAGCCCTCACCTGACCGTTCTGGCACCTTGATCTCGGACTTGCAGCCTCCAGACTGTGAGAAGTAAGCTTCTGTTGTCTATAAGCCACCCAGTCTGTGGTATTTTGTTATAGCAGCCCAAATGGACTAAGACACTTTGCTTTCTTGAATCTCAGATTTCTTAGCTAGGATAACAAATCTTCTCTACTTTTCAGAGTATCCGTTAATGGAAACATTATAAATTAACATACAGTCATTTATTTTAACTTTAGTATTGTACTGCTACTCCTGTTACTGTAAGTCCTCTTCATGGAAAGCATCTGGGTTTATCACCATAGTTAGCTCTTGGAGTGCCATGAAAATAGGGGGAGTGTGTGAACAGATTTGCCTTCTACCAAGACTATTTTGTCAGCAGGAGAAGGATGAATAAGAACACACCAGAGGCAAAGAGATCACCTCCTGGACTTTTTCTCACACTAGGTGAGGCATGATAAGGATATTAGTAATGATACTGGGGGTGGAGAGAAAAAGATTCAGAGGTAATTAAGAGATAGTTTAACATACATAATATCATATACAGTTATGTTAAAGACAAAAATAAGCATGAGACAAAATCAGCAAAGGCTATTTATTCATAAATCTACAGCAAGGGAATCATCCCCTGCCATCACTTTAATTTCAGCAGGCTTTCAATGGTGTCAGAAAGGCGTGAGTTTATCATTTGAAAAGAGAATTCTGAGAGTCTCTGATTGGCAAGCATTTATTAAGATGGGAATTTTGGAAGCAGGGGAGACTTTCTAGTTGGTTTTCAGGTATATTTGGCAGTTGTTGGTTGGCGGTAAGCGGGTGAGCAGTTGGGGTCATTTCAAAATATAGGAAGGATTGATTGTTCAGTGTTAAGGCTGGAGGGTTTTCCATGGCTGGTCATTTCCCGGAACAAGTTGGGGTTGATAGGGTGCTTTTTTGCCGTCAAACTGTCATCTCACTGTGGTCCTTATGGGGAGTGGCTGCCATGGGAGGCAGTTCCTCAGTTATTTAACACGAAGATCAGGTAATGTTTGTCTATTCATTTCACTACGGGGAAAAGTCCTCAAAATTTTTTAGTAGATGAAAGAATCCAGTAAACATTATTGGCATCATAGTATCACTGTATGTGCTAACTCAGCACATATTTTTTTAGGGAAGATTTTTTTAGGATAGCCACCATTTTCATCTACATGTAGGTGTGCGTGGGATTTATATATTGTTACTTAGTTAATTCTCCAAATCACAAGTAACACCAATATCAATCTTAAGTAATTCATCATATATGTTGTGGAGTTTTACCAGAACTCCAAGAGCAAAAATATTTTCGGATTCAAGTTGGTAAGCATGCATGATGCACAAGTTTCTGGACTAATAGGTTGTTAAAAAGAAATGGAAAAGGTCAGGATAATTTAAAAATATGCTTTGAAAAAAAATTGGAACCTCTTTAATCTTACATGTACTTTAAATCCCTTTCATGTACTTTGTCTAGGTAAAGCAAAATTTTCCATAAAAGAAATCTTGGCCAGAAAATATGCCTTGTAAATCACAGTCTTTTAAAAGCTGCTGGAGATAAGGGAAAAAATCAGTAATGTAACTGCCCATCTAATTAATTCTGGGCACTATTTAAAACAATTTTTTGCTTTCTTTGGCAGAAGGTATTCTCTTTTTCACTAATCCTATCTCAACTCATTTCAAGAAGATCCTTTTAGTTGGATAGGCAAGAAAATGTTCTTTGCCTCCTTTATGTAACTGAGTGTCTTCACTTAAATAAAGTGCCTTAAGGAAGAAGAAATTCCGGAGGAGGTAGGAAGAGAGAGACAAGAACAGGGCTAAAGAGACTTGTTTTTAACAGGCATATACATGAGAGCCTTTTAGTCTAAGAATTTCTCGGGGCGGGGTGGGGGGTGTCATCCTGGGATTAATGATGAAGGGATCCTGTCACCTTTGAGCAAGAGCGGTTGTTCTTACCTGTGGCTCTGCAACAAAGAGGCTACTATGCTTCTTCCTCCCCACCCCAGACAGAAGCTTCGAACAGTGGCAGGGAAGCCAAGCAAAGGGGGCCAGAGGAGTGGTTGCTGCTCAAAATTTCAGTAGCGTTTTCAAGATAATTGGCTTAATTACACACCCGAACTAAGCTGTTGTAATTTTAAGGGCGCCACAATTAACAATGACTTATTTTAAAACACTGTAAGTAGTTCCTTGTTCTTTCCTTCTTGTAAAATAGATCTCTGAGGGATTAACCAGGGCCTGAAATGTTATGGGTTAAGACTTTACGAAACAAAAGGCACTCTGGATTCAAGGACGGTAAGAGATATTTGGAATCAGGAATGTAGAGTTACTCTGGGCATGATAGGGAAGAACTAAATAAAATATTTTCTCAGATTATTCGTTTGTATTTTATATACTGCTGCAGATAAAGGCAGTTTAATGAGTAGTTAAAAGCAGGGCCTCTGGAACCAGACTGCTGGGAGTTATTGCTCAATTTTGCCACTGAGTGTGTGATCTTAAGTACAGCAAATAAAAACCACCTATAATCCCAGTTAAGAAAACACAAAGTATTTACAGTAAGGGAGGAAAACAAAGCTTTGCTCCATTAACCACTCTACATTTGATTTGTATCCATTTCAACTTTTTTCCCCAAAGTTATACACACGAGTATATAATTGACATGTGCATAATGCCAATAATATTGGTTTTCAATTTTAAAAAATCATTTTATGATCTAACATGGACCATTTCTAGGTTAGTACATATAAGTTTACCTCTTGAAAAAGATGACTACAGTATTTCTTCATCTTATTAACTATTGGTCTATTAAAATTTTTTTATTGAGGTATAATTGACATATAACATGGTACTGGTTTCAGGTGTACAACAGAATGATTCGATATTTGTATACACTGTGATCATCATAATAAATCTAGTGACTATCTGTCACCATATAAAGTTAACTTTTAGGATTTACTCTCTTGGCAATTTTCAAATATGCTGTACAGTATTATTGACTGTAGTCACCATGCTGTACATTACATCCCAAGGACTTATAACTGGAAGTTCGTAGCTCTTGACCCACTTCACCTGTTTTACCCACTCCCCCCTCTTCTCTGGCAACCACCGTTCTGTTCTCTTTATCTATGATTTTTAGTTTGCTTTATTTTTTAGTTTCCACATATAAGTGAAATTATATGGTATTTGTCTTTCTCTGTCTGACTTATTTAACTTAGCTTAATGCCCTCAAGATCCGTCCGTGTTGTCACAAATGGCAAGATTTCCCTTTTTTTAATGGCTGAGTAGTATTCCACTGTGTGTATATGTGTGTGTTTGTGTATGTGTGTGTGTGTGTGTATATATATATATAATCTTTTTCATCCATTAATCCATTAGTAGACACTTAGGTCAGTTCCATATTTTGGCTATCATAAATAATACTGCAGTGAACATAGGGGTATTTTCGAATTAGCATTTTCGTTTTCTTTAGATAAATACCCAAATGTGGAATTTCTGGATTATATGGTAGTTCTATTTTAAATTTTTTGAGGAACCTCCATACTGTTCTCCATAGTGGCTGCACAAATTTACATTCCCACCAACAGTGCAAGAGGGCTCCCTTTTCTCCACACCCTCTCCAACACTTGTTATTTATTACCTTTTTGATAATAACGATTCTAACAGGTATGAGGTAGTATCTCATTGTGGTTTTGATTTGCATTTCTCTAATGATTAGTGATGTTGAGCATCTTATCATATGCCTGTTAGCCATCTGTATGTCTTTGGAAAAATGATCTTCTGCCCATTTTCTAACTGGATTTTTTTTTTTTTTTTTTTGCTATTGAGTTTTGAGTTCTTTATATATTTTAGATATTAACCCTGTATCAGATATATGATTTGCAAATATTTTCTCCCATTTGGGAGGTAGCCTTTTCATTTTGTTAGTGGCTTCCTTTGCTGTTCAGAAAATTTTTACTTTTAATAGTTATTTCCACACTAACTTTAAAAAGGTTGTGACAATATATGCTTTTATTAATAGTATGTGAGAGAATTTCCACTTCCTTAATCCATATGGATATTTTAAAAGCTTTTTATTATGAAGAATTTCAAATATATGCACAATAGAAAATAGTGTAATGAGCTCCTATGGATGCAACATCCAGTTTCAGCAATTATCAACTTCATCTTTATCTCCTCCTGTCAAATTATTTTGAAGCAATTCCAAGCATGACATTTTCCCACATAAAACATATATTTTAAACCTTCAGTTATCTCTAATTCTGCTTTCTTTTTTTTTTTTTATAACTTTATTTATTTATTTATTTATTTTTGCTTGCGTTGGGTCTTCGTTGCTGCACACAGGCTTTCTCTAGTTGCGGCATGCGGGGGCTACTCTTCGTTGTGGTGCGCAGGCTTCTCATTGCGGAGCACGGGCTCTAGGCGTGCGGGCTTCAGTAGTTGTGGCACACAGGCTTCAGCAGTTGTGGCTCACGGGCTCTAGAGTGCAGGCTCAGTAGTTGTGGCACACGGGCCTAGTTGCTCCACAGCATGTGGGATCTTCCTGGATCAGGGCTTGAACCAGTGTCGCCTGCATTGGCAGGCAGATTCTCAACCACTGCGCCACCAGGGACGTCCCTAATTCTGCTTTCTTATAACATCTATAAGCATAATGCTATTTGCTCACCCTCCTAGTCTCATCTCTTGAAGTGAGATAATAAAAAATAGAACTTTTAAGAGGTCCCCTGTAAGACTTTGGGATAGAGATGAAAGATTAAACACTACTTTTTTTTAACTTCCAGACTATTTTTGCATTGATTATCAATCACTGGTCCTCATAAGATGCTAGTTTTTTTTTAATTGAGGTATAGTTGATTTACAATATTACATAAGTTTCAGGTGTACAATATCGTGTTTCACAATTTTCAAAAATTATAGTTATTATAAAATGTTGACTATATTCCCTGTGCTATACAATATGTCCTTTAGCTTATTTATTCATACATAATAGTTTGTACCTCTAAATCTCCTACTCCTATCTTGCTTCTTTCTCCTTCCATCTCTCCACTGGTAACCACTAGTTTGTTTTCTATATATGTGAGTCTGTTTCTTTTTTGTTACATTCACTGGTTTGTTTTGCTTTTTAGATTCCATGTAAAGTGGTATATACAACATTTGTCTTTGTCTGACTTATTTAAATAAGCATAATGCCTTCCAAATCCATCCATATTGTTGCAAATAACAACATTTTATTCTTTTTTATGGCTGAGTAATATTCCATTGTGTGTGTGTGTGTGTGTGTGTGTGTGTGTGTGTGTGTGTGTGTATGTATGTAGACACCCCATAGCTTCTTTATCCATCCATCTGTTGATGGACACTTACGTTGCTTCTATATTTTGCCTATTGTAAATAATGCTGCTGTGAACATTGGGGTGTATGTATCTTTTCAAATCAGTGTTTTTGTTTTCTTCGGATATATACCCAAGAGTGGAATTGCTGGATCATATGGTACTTCTATTTTTAGTTTTTTGAAGAACCTCCATATTGCTTTCCATAGCAGCTGCACCAATTTACATTCCCACCAACAGTGTACAAGAGTTCCCTTTTCTCCACATCTTTGCCAGCAGTTTTTATTTGGGGTCTTTTTGTTGATAGCCATCTGACAGGAGTGAGGTGATATCTCATCGCGGTTTTGATTTGCATTTCTCTGATGATTACTGATCTTGAGCATCTTTTCATGTACCTGTTGGCTATCCGTATGTCTTCTTCGGAAAAATGTCTCTTCGGGTCTTCTGCCCATTTTTTAAATGGAGTCGTTTTTTTTTTGATATTGAGTTTATGAGCTGTTTATATATGTTGGGTGTTAACCCCTGGTTTTGATAATAGATGTCACAAGAACCTCTACTGGAAGACAATGTTCTGGTGATGCTGTTTTGGTGTGCATCCTGCTTACTTATCAGTGCTTTCCAGCACCCTTAAACATACAACCAAAGGCGGGGTAGGGTCCAGTAGCAGTCAAACCATGATCTGTGATTTAAAAAAAATAAATAAACAAAACATTGTTAGAATCACAATCATCACAGGCCATACCCATCCTGAGGGAAGTAGTCCAGAGATTACCTTCCTCTTTCTACCAAGGAGGAGAGATTTGAGGACCCCAGAAATTACAAGGTTTTAATAATCTGTTTTAGTAATCTGGGGGTTAAGTATTCTTAATTTAATTAGCCTAATCCGATCTTCACACCACAAGGAGATCTTTCTGAGAGGTAAATTAGGTTTTATTTAGCTGTTTGGAACCAGAGGCTTCCCATTGTCCTTAGGATAAAAACTAATATCCTCAAGGAGGCCTATAAGGCCTAATCTACCTTTTCACTTTCATCTGGTATGCCTTCCTCCACTTTGCTCCCTCTGTTCTAACCACAATGGGCTTTTTTCAGGTCCTCCCAAGCTTTAGGCTCTTTCCTCACTCAAAATGCTGCTCCTTTGGCCTGGGCCACCCTTCTCACACTTCACCATGATGGTTGCTCTTTTTATACTTCAGACTTCAGTTTAAATGTCACTTACCAAGAGGCCTTTCAGAAGCATCCATTTAAAATTAGATAGATCCCCATAGCATTAGAGATTACATAATTACGTATTGCTTTTAAACTGTAAGGTTTCTGTCTTCTACTTGTTTCTCAGAACCCAGCAGATCACCTTGCTTCTAGTATGCACTTGGTACTTTTTTTGTTTCTGTTTTTAAATAAGTGAATGACTAAATGAAATAACTTTTAAAACTAAGTCCACAAGGATGCCTAGGACGTAGTTGGGAAAGGGTGTGTGTAGGAGGTGGTCCTGAGACAGAGTTTTCTTTCAAGAGCTGTTAGAAACTTTCAAGGAGGGAAAGGCCATCTGGAATGAGAGTCACGAATATTGGATTAGACATTTGCTTGACTTTGTTTTGTGAAACGTAGAACAATTTTTCTTCTTCTTCTTTTTTGTAAAGGAACTGTGTTTTTCTGATATATTGCCATATTTAGATATTAAGCCAGGATCATTAGAGGTGTAGAAAAATGAGCTAGATAAAAATCTTAGTGGAATTGGTATTGGGGTGCTCCTGTTACGTGCAGGTGCTGGGTAAGGTGACTCACTCCCGGCCTGTGATGTTCTGGCTCCGAGAAGTAAGAATGAAGAGAGTAGAAATCAGGATGAGTAGGCTGCTGATATGATCTGTTACTTTGTTGAATAAAGGAAAACAAATCACTTTTAAAAGTGTGTCATGTTTTGAACTTCAAATTTTTCTTCTATGCCTTTTTGATAGTAAAAGTGTTAGCAAATTAAGGATAATAACCTGCAAGTAATCACTGACTAATCAAATTTTAAAGGCCAGTATTTTGGCAAGGAAATGTGAAAAAAAGCCTTACAAACCAGTTGTTATTAGAAGGTAGCTTTTGCTAAAATATTTCACTTTTCAGTTACTTCCAAATCTGAAAAGTCTTTTTTATGAAATTAAGTCATCATAAAAAAAACCATAAAAGATTTGAAGGCAAGTTAGTCCCGAGTTTAAATCCCAGGTCCATCACCTACTGTGGAAACAAGATAATTTTTTTTTAACAGCTTGATTGGAGGTATAATTTACATACCACAAAAATCAATCCATTTTAAGTACATGATTCAATGATTTTTTTTGAGTAAATTTACAGAGTTATGAAACTATTACCACAACCCAATTTTAGGACATTCCCTTTACCTCCAAAGTTCCTTTCTGTCCATCTGCAGTCAATCCCCATTCCTCAAACCCAGGCAAGCACTAATTGATTTTTTTAAGTTTCTCTAGATATACCTTTTCTGGGCATTTAATATAAATAGAATCCTATGATATGTGATCTTTTGTAGCTACCTTCTTTCATTTAGCAAAATATTTTGAGGTTCATCTGTTTCAGGAGTTTGTTTCTTTTTATTTCAAAATAGAATTTCAGTATGTAGACATACCACATTTTATCCCTTTACCAGTTGATGATCATCTAATAATTTTCCAACTTTGGCAGTTATGCATAATGCTACTATAAACATTCATGGTCAAGTCTTTGTGTGGATATATGTTTCCATTTCTCAGGGGTAGATACTTGGAACTAGAAATACAAGTTGTAGGGTAAATATATGTTTAATTTTCAAGAAAGTGCCAAACTGATTTTCGAAGTGGCTGCAGTTTGAGGGTTCTAGTTTCTCTATATCCTCTCCAACATTCGTCATTGTGTCTTTTTTATAGCCGTCCTTACGGATGTGAAGTGATTTTAATTTGCATTTTCCTGATAACTAGTTGACTCTTTTCATATGTTTATCAGCCATTCATATATTTTCTTTGGTGAAATGTCTGTTCAAGTCTTTTGCCTATTTTTATTTTATTTTATTTTATTTTTTTGCCCGTGCCATGGCATGTGGGATCTTAGTTCCTCGACCAGGGATCTAATCTGTGCTCCCTGCAGTGGAAGCATGGAGTCCTAACCACTGGACCGCCAAGGAATTCCCATTTCACCTATTTTTAAATTGGCTTGTCTTCTTGTCATTGAGTTCTTACAGTTTTGTTGTGAATTCTTTGGAATTTTCTACATATTAGATCATGTTGCCTGTGAATAATTTACTTCTTCCTTTATTCTAGAGATATTCTTCCTTCCTTCCTTTCTTCTTTCCTCCCTTCCTCCTTCCCTCCCTCCCTCCCTTTCTCTCTCTCTCTCTCTCTCTCCTTCTCTCTCTGTATTTCTTTTCCTTGCCTGATGTTTTAGTCTGTTTGGGCTGCTGTAATAAAAATACCATAAACTGGGTGGCTTACACAACAATTTATTTCTCATAGTTCTGGAGGTTGGAGCCAAGGTTAAGGTGCTGGCAGATTAGGTATCTGGTGAGGACCAGTTTTCTGGTTCATAGACAGCCCTCTTCTCTCTGGGTCTTCACAGGGTGCAAGGGCAAGGGTAACTCTCTGGGGTCTCTTTTATTAGGGCACTAATCCCCCAAAAATCCACTTCCCCAAAAATCCCCATCTCCAAATGCTATCACATTGGGGATCAGGTTTTAACATATGAATTTTAGGGCAAAACAAACATTTAGTCTGTAGCACCTGATTACCCTGGTTAGAATCTCCAGTACAATGTTGAAAAGAAGTGGTGAGAGCAGATATCCTTGCCTTGTTCTTAGGGGGAGAGCATTCAGTCTTTTAGTTATTAAGTATGCTGTTAGGTGTAGGTTTTTCATGGATTCCTTTTATCAGGTTAAGGAAGTTCCCTTCTATTCCTAGCTTGTTGAGAGTTTCTTTGTTTTTGTTTTAACATGAATGGATTTTTTTCTAAGTCCTTGCATCTTTTAAGAGGACCGTGTGTGTTTTGTTCTTTATTCTGTTAATAAGATATCACATTAATTTCTACTTGGATGTTAAACCAACCTTGCATTCTGGGTTTAAATCCCACTTGGTCATGGTGCATTATCCTTCTCGTATTTTCCTGGATTTTGTTTGCTAATATATTGTTGAGGGCTTTCATGTGTATATTCATGAAGGATATTGGTTTGTAGTGTTCTTGTGATATCTTCCTCTGGCTTTGGTATCAGCATAATAATGGTTTCGTAGAATGAGCTGGAAAGTGCTTCCTTCTCTGTCTTTGGGAAAAGTTTGGGAAAGATTGGTATTCTTTCTTCTTTAAATGTTGGTATAATTTATCAGGAAGCCACGTAGGCTTGAGCTTTATTTTTATGGGAAGACTTCAAATTAACTAATTCAATTTCTTTATTTGTTGTAGGTATATTCAGTTTTTCTATTTTTCTTCAGTCAACTTCAGTAACAGCATTTTTGTTCTTTTTAGGAATTTTTCCATTTCATCTTCGTTGTCCAATTTGTTGGCATAGACTTGTTCACAGTATTTCCTTATGATAATTTAAATTTCTATAAAAGTATTAGTGATGTCTCCTCTTTCATTTCTGATTTTGGTAATTTGTATTTTCCCTTTTTCTTGGTCAGCTTTTCTTTTTTTCTAATATAAAGATAATACTCATCTTTTAGAATGAGCTGTGTTACTTCCTTTTCTATTTTCTGGAAGAATTTGTGAAGGGTTGGTATTCTTTAAAACAGGAGTCCCCAACCCCCGGGCCATGGACTGGTGTCGGTCCTCGGCCTGTTAGGAACTGGGCCGCACAGCAGGAGGTGAGTGGCGGGCGAGCAAACAAAGCTTCACCTGCCGCTCCCCATCACTCCCATTACCACCTGAACCATGCCCCCACCCCTGGTCCGTGGAGGACTTGTCTTCCACGAACCTGGTCCCTGGTGCCAAAAAGTTTGGGGTCCGCTGCTTTAAATGTTTGGAAGAACTTATCACTGAAGCCATCTGAGCATGGGATATTTTTTTTGTATAAAAATTTTAATTACTAGTTCCATTTCTTTATTTACTAGATCTATTTAGTTTTTCTGTTTCCTTTCTAATATACATATTTACAGGTATACATTTCCCTCTAAATACTAATTTAGCAACATTTCATAAATATGATATATTGTGTTTTCATTTTTATTCAGCTCAAAATATTTTTTTGTTTCCCTTGTGATTTCTTCTTTGATACATGGGTTATTTAGAGGTACGGCTTAAATTTTCTAAATATTTGTAGATATCCCATATTGTTTCCTGTTTTGATATCTAATTTAATCCCTTATAGTCGGAAAACATACTTTGCATGATGTTAATCTTTTTAAATTTATTGAGACTTGCTTTATGGTCTGACATATGGTGTATCTGGGAACATGTTCCATGTGCACTTAAGAATTACTCTGCTGTTGTTTTCTGGAGTGTGCTATATATGTCAGTTCAGTCAAGTTGGTTTTTAGTATTATCCAGATCTTCTATATCCATGTTGATTTTCTGTCTAGTTGCTCTACCCCTTATTATTAAGAGTGGAGTATTGAAGCCTCCATTATTATTCTTGAATTATGTATTTCTCCCTTCATTTGTGTTATTTTTGTTTCATATATTTTGGGGCTCAGTTTTTTGGATGTTTATATGTTTATAATTGTTATATCATCTTAATGAATTGACCCTTTTATCTTAAAATGCCACTCTTTGTCTCTAGTAATATGTTTTATCTTAAAGTCTATTCTGATATTAGTGTACCCACTACAGCTCTCTTATGGTTATTAATTGCATATTATATATATTTGTTCATCTTTTTTACTTTAAACCTGTTTATCTCTTTGAATCTAAAATGTTTCCTTTGTAGACAGCACACAGTTGGATCTCTCTCTCTCTCTTTTGGTACCGTTAGGATGTTGTTTAACCTTTGTTCATAAAATATAGAAATTATTAATTTCATAGGGTCATTGTGAGGATTAAATTGGACGGTTGGAAGGCTTACTGAAACACTGATTGCTGAGCCCCACCTTCAGTGTTTCAGACCGAGTAGTTCTGATGTGGGCCTGAGAATTTGCATTTCTAACAAGTGTGCTAGTGATGATTATGCTGCTGGGCTGGTAGCCAAGGTTTGAGAATCACCAAATAAGATAATAAGTTAAACATCTAAAGCAGTTCTGGGTACCTACGTTTTGTGGTTTCTATTCACTTCCTTTATTACCATAGGTCATTTACTCTTTGAATAACCTACTCTGTTGGGATATTTTTGGTGTTGGCTCTAATATATTGATATTTATGTTTTGGGGGGTCTATTAAAAATAAAAAATCCCATTGTAAAGCAATCAGAAACATATCAGTTGCAAAAGAGGAAATTTCTGAAAGATCAATTTTTATCTTCCCTGGTATAAGAAGTTCATGTACTCTGAGCTCTGTAATTCTTTCCCCCCCCCAAGCCCCAAGGTCTCTCCATTTATTTATTTATTTAAAACAATTTTTTTAAAATTTATTTATTTTTGGCTGCACTGAGTCTTCGTTGCTGCGCATAGGCTTTCTGTAGTTGCAGTGAGCGGGGGCTACTCTTTGTTGCTGCATGTGGGCTTCTCTTGTGGAGCATGGGCTCTAGGCACGTGGGCTTCAGTAGTTGTGGCACGCAGGCTCCGTAGTTGTGGCACGGGGGCTCAGTAGTTGTGGCTCGCAGGCTCTAGAGTGCAGGCTCAGTAGTTGTGGCGCACGGGCTTAGTTGCTCCATGGCATGTGGGATCTTTCCTGACCAGGGCTCGAACCTGTGTCCCCTGCATTGGCAGGTGGATTCTTAACCACTGCGCCACCAGGGAAGTCCTGAGCTCTGTAATTCTTTTTATCAGATCATATCACTAAAATTAACGTTATTGCAGAAGATAGAACGTAATCAATTAATCATGAAATAGGAAGATATTATTTTCGTTGTGGGGAAGATGATGGTGAATATTACAAAGATTGGTATTAAAATGTACCAATGGTGCTATTATGGAGGATTTGATATTTTGACCTTTTGTAACTTCATGAAATATCTTGAAATTAGTACTGTTTATTTAACGTTTGATATAACTAATGCACTTCCAAACATCCCCTGAAGAATAATACATTTGTATAAACCTGCACCTTTTATCACCCAGAAGTGGGGAACTTCCAAACCTTTATGCAAGCAGTTTTTAAAGAAAAAGGTAAATCTCCTTTTAATCCAATGGCTTTGAAAGCTTATAAGTAGTTCATTGCTTTAAAAAAATTTTTTTTAAGAATAAATGAATATCTTGGATTAAATACATTTTTTTTCTGGTTACAAGTTGGTACAGAGGCTTGTCATTTTTCTGTTTTCATTCTAAATATTAATCTGTAGCAATAAGCTGATTCTGCAAGAGGGCATTTTTGCTGCTTGTTTTCTCAAATGTAAGAATAAATCTAAAGGACGGTATCAATACCTATAATGTATGGTAGTGATGTTTGTAATTTTGAAGTAGACTTTATCCCAAATTGAGGTCATAATAGTTTAGTTCTAATGTGTGCGCTTGATATATTTGCTTACCAGATTCTTATTGACATTACTGTTATTAGCATCAATGTAATTTTCAAGAGATTCAAAGGTTAAGCACACAGATTTAGGAGCTAGGATTACTGGCTGCATCTTTCCTTTACCATCTTCTAATTGTGTGGCTTTGGGCAGTTAACTTCTCTGTGCCTCGTTTTTCTCTTATGCAAAATAAGGATAAAATAGAACCCACCTTATAGGGTTGTTGTGAGGTTCAAATGAAGTGATGTATGTATACCAGTTAAAACTGTGTTTACCAGTTTGTAAGTAAGATTCTATAAGTCTTAACTATTATCTCTGCTGCTGAAGACAGCAATACTTATAAACACTACCTTATATTTGTGTAGTGCTTTAGACATTATGGAAAACTTTCATTTTTAATATCTGTAGAAACCCTGTTATAATTGCTACTGATGCTGTTTGTAGCTATGTATGTGGAATGCATTTTTGTTAAGTTGCTGTGTTTTGCCATGGCTATTTGTATAGTACCATGCTGAAATGCCCATACCAGGGCAATCCTTCTTTTTTCCTGAGGTTGCAGAGCAACTCCATTCACTTCTCTCCTCCCCTCTCCATCTTTCTCCTCTCCTTCTCTTTCTTGTTTTTCAAAGTTTTATTAAACTTTTATTAAGAGTTTTATTAAACACAAATATTACATTAAAAATTCACTGATTCTTTCCATTTTATTTTCTCTTTCATTCATGTATTCTAGAATAGTGTGGAAGGAATATTATATGCTAAGGAGTATATTATATGGGAAAGAAGAGCTTTCCCTTTAAGAAATGCTGTTGTACACCTGATAAGCCGCTGCATAGTCTTCAGAGTGATGCACCTTTCAGGAAATGGAAAAAGGGGTTTTCCTAAATTTACAAAGTCTCATGGAACAAAGTATGGATGATTATTTATCTACCATGGAAATAAGTAAAAACAGTTTCCAAATAAATAAGTGTCTCATTTCAATATTTTTCAAATCATCAAAATACTAACTTTGCAAGTATATAATTTTCTTCATGGATTTATAGATTCTTTAAAGGTCATTCACCCACATTTCAAACAATGGCTGGTTAGATACCAAGTTAAGTGTGAACTGTAAGATTCAGAAATATCACAGGAAAATAACTACTTTAGTTCCCTCAGCTGAACCTACCACTAATCTCTATTACTTTGACCATTGGAATATTATGTAAGAATTTTAATTTACAGTATTACTTGATGTCCACTAGGGGGGAACCAAACCATGAACAGAAGTATATGCCTCTATTCCCCGAAGTGGCGAAAAACCCAAGCCATTTCAGACTGCCTACCTGAAATTCACAAATTATTCTTCAAAGTTTCCTATTGCTAAAAGACTAACTTCATATAAGCAAACCTATGGAAACGTTGAGGTATCAATAGCAGGCAAAAAATATTTTAGAGTAGAGCAAAATGTTGGCTATGGTTTTTGATAACTTGAGAGTTTAGTCAATTCATAGAAAAGCACTAAGCTCTTTTGAAGTTGTTTAACTTTTAATAAATACCGAGTTGTACACTTATAAGTTTTTTAAAACACTTGACTGATTTGACAAGAGGGCAAAGGTGAATTTTGAAATATGACTTCAGATTGTAGCAAGTTAATGTATTTTGGGTCACAAGGAATATTCAGAAGTAAATTTTTACTGGAACCATGTCTAACGTTTATCAGTGAGTGAGTAACTAAAATCAACAGAGATCGAAGTTTGTTTCTGATTTGTCATTTAAAATACCTTAATTTGAAAATATTGTTTTCCAAAATAAACTCAACATGTATTTAGAATTCTATGAATTTCAATGCAATATCTCTGTTATACTTGAACTATCTGATTTGTAGAAGATTTTCATGTTATGAAGCAGTACATTCACATACTAATATTTTCGTTCTGACTTTCTTAAAGCCTTTCACATTTTGTGAAACTTAATATTCCAGGAAAAACAAAAAGGATTTTATTTCATGTAAATATAATTTAAAAATCTCATATTGGGATATTTTTCAAAATAAAAAGTAAACACACTCAGATAAGAATCACTTTGTAGACCTATAGATTCTAAATAATTTTTTTTTCATATGGACAGCTTGATTTTATTGCCAAGTTAGTATAAAAAAAGTCACATTTAACATGGAAGATGAAAACATGGCTTATTTAAAACAATAACAACAACAAGACAGTTAAACCACAAAGATCTACTCTGTATCACATCTATTTCTCTGAAAAATATAGGAAGGTATTGCAGAAACGAAATGTCCACTAGATGCCACACTTCCTTTGCAGAGTAAAGCAGTACTTGGGCTTCTGGCAAGCTTTATGCAGATGCCATTGTGTCTGGTAACAGGACCCTAACTCAATTATCTTTTCCCCTTACATTTGCTTTCTGATATCCCTTCCCCACTGATATGCCTAAATCATCCAAAATTTGCATAGTATCAGTAGCTTGTAAAGTTCTGTTGAGATCCTTCCGTAGGAGTACAGGGAGTTTATATTTACTGACTTTCAAGATCAAGTCACTTTGGAGTTTTCTTTTTGTCTATGGCAGCTAAAGATGGTTACATTTGACTCTTACATTATTTATTTTTTAAAATTACATGTTCTTTTTCATGTATATTTATTGTTCCTCTTTTTTCATATATGTTTATTCTGTTTCCCCTCTCAAGAAGAAGTAGGAAAAAAACCCAGTTTTCTAAAAATGTAATAGTTATAATTTAACTTTTTAGAGAACTATACTGAATGAAACAGTAATGGAATTATCTTTAGGGGCACTGTTTATTTTATTTGTTTTCAGAGAATATAAAAACTGACAAAAATAAAGATCTTTCATTAACCTTTGACATTCTTGGTAAGCTGGATTCAGTAATGAAATGAATAGAATCCAGTAAGTAAACAAGTGTAAGGCATTATTTTACAAGCTCCTATGCTATGAGACAAACCTCACAGGACTCCTGAGTATTCAGAATACGTATACTCGGCTCGAGTCGCAATATTTGTAGTACCTGTGAATTGTGAATTATGGCATCTTTATGGGAGTATAACCTGAGGTTATCATTTGGTGATATAAAATACATAATGTAGTTAATCGTGTGGTGGTCTGCCTTACTCCAGGTTACTAGTCACCCGAGCATTCTTCCCTAGGACAATTGCAACTTTATAGCACTGTGTTTTCCCTATTCTCAAAATAGTTCGAGGATATGATCACTGTATCTGATCACGAAGGAATCTGCAGTGAATTTTTAAAATCACACTTAAGCTGACTTTAGTTGCTGGTGTAACTAGTAGATTTACTAGTTGGTCTGCAATTTTTTTCTTTTCTAAATTGATATGTTTTGAGAATTAATTTTCAGATAAATCACTTTCAAGATAACCTATATGAAAGACTCTTTTTTTAAAAAATTAATTAATTAATTAATTTTTGGCTGCGCTGGGTCTTCGTTGCTGCGCACGGGCTTTCTCTAGTTGCGGCGAGCGGGAGCTACTCTTCATGTGTGCAGGCTTCTCATTGCGGTGGCTTCTCTTGTGGCGGAGCACAGGCTCTAGGCGTGCGGGCTTCAGTAGTTGTGGCACATGGGCTCAGTAGTTGTGGCATGTGGGCTCAGTAGTTGTGGTTCGCAGGCTCTAGAGCACAGGCTCAGTAGTTGTGGCACATGGGCTTAGTTGCTCCACGGCATGTGGGATCTTCCCGGACCAGGGCTCGAGCCTGTGTCCCCTGCATTGGCAGGCGGATTCTTAACCACTGCGTCACTAGGGAAGTCTTATATGAAAGACTCTTGATCACTGACATAAGATTGACGAAGTTTACTGGCCAATTTACTGAAGAGAATAATAAATTCTGTAGGGGAGGGAAAAACCCAACCAAACAGATCACCACACTAAACAACAACAAAAGCAACAAACAAACAAGTCAAAGAATTTGCTTTGAATTGTCAATCTAGAAAATCTGTATATCTATAATAGGAAGTTAGCAAAAATAAATTCCCTGTCATTTCACATTTTTCTCTAGTAATTTTTTTTCATGTGCATAAAAATAGCATCTCTTGTTAAAGATTCCATTTACTGGGAAATGTACACTATTCATGATGACTTCCCAAAGGAAACTAGGG
Source organism: Balaenoptera borealis (assembly GCF_965194805.1). Taxonomy (NCBI): domain Eukaryota; kingdom Metazoa; phylum Chordata; class Mammalia; order Artiodactyla; family Balaenopteridae; genus Balaenoptera; species Balaenoptera borealis. Next base: position 14,940,346 of record NC_138861.1, on the reverse strand, counting down.
GAAACAGATCAACAAGAACATGGCTTTGTGAAAGAGGCTCAAGTAAACAAAGCAAGAGAATGTTTGACACCTCCTAAAAGCTGCTCTAAGAACAGATTGCTGTTAATTCTAGTTGCTTTATGATTGCCTTTAAGAGTATGTACTGAAAGCCCAAAAGGCTATTTATAGATAAAGGAAACACAGAGGCTAAGTCCTCAAAAAGATTTTTTTCCCTCATCTGAATAATGTTATTATGGTAAAGATACTGTAATTTGTACTATAATTTATTTCCATGGAATTCTAAGAGTAAACAGACTCTGCCTTAATGACAAACTTTACCTTCGGCCCTTCCATTTTCAGGGAAATTGTACCTGTAGCAGAATTCACCTAGAAAAAAACTGACAGACAATAAACATAACTGAGCATTAAGAATAAGGTTTGCACCATTCTAAGCACTGTGGAGAGTAATAAATGAAGTCTTCAGAATTCCTTTTCCAAGTTAGAGCTAAGATAAACTAATGCATGTTGATGAAGATTGTAATACGTTGGTATCTGGATCCTGCTAAAATTTAGATCAAGGGTGTAGGGAGGCAGCCTGGTGTGCATCTTAGGGTGGAGCAGTCTCCGTAAACAATCAATAAGATCTTAAGAAATTTAAACTCTAATAGAAGAATGTGTTCATTGTTCAAATCCTCAAACAATAGAGGAATGTAAATGGGTATCTAAACAAAAGGTCTCAACTTGGAATATGTTAGTATTAATGCTTTTCTATAGATATGTGTATATTGTAGAAGGAATTTTTTTGTTTTTTTATTGCAGTATAGTTGATTTACAATATTATATTAGTTTCAGGTGTACAACACAGTGATTCAAAATTTTTATAGATTATACTCCATTTCAAATTATTATAAAATTTTGGCTATATTCCCTATGCTGTACAATATATCCTTGTAGCTTATTTATTTTATACATAGTAGTTTGTACCTCTTGGTAGAAGGAATTTCTTAATAATAATTTGATTAATTATAATTGTTAGAAGAATAGTATTTATTGACTTTCTACTATATGCACATCCCATTTCAGGCCTTTGAGTATAAAAGGAAGAACTTAGAAACCCACAAAGGCCTTTGTATCTTTCTTGGCAATAAGAAAGGACTAAATCTTGAGTTCTCACGTGCCTTTTTGTGTTTCCTGGGTCAGGGGAGACCTTTCTCTACCTTCTCTCTTTCCTGCCCGCACCCTCCCTCATACCCCACCAGTCAGTAGGATCAATGAAGAGACTTTATATAATATTTGTACAAAAGTGGTGAAAAACAGAAGTTAAGTCTTTAGTAGATCATCCCTTAAGTTTAACATTTGACTGATCCTTAAGTTACCCTCAAAGAAAAATTCCTCTTCCTTCTAAGACCATCACTAAACTCAGGTTTGGCTTGGTTGTCTCCTGGAACTAGAACTTGTTTATCTCAAACAATACCTTGTTGTGAGGCAACATTCTCACCAAATTTTCCAAGAAATATGTAGGTGAATCTAGATGCTATGTGAAATACTTTCCTTTTTGGGTCATCATTAGTTCTTTGGAGTTCTTTCTCTGTCTCTCTCCATCCCAGGTCTATGCTCAAGTTCTTCTGATTCCTTGCCCACTTCAGGTCCACCCTGGAGGTTAACACTGAGCAGACTTATCTGATTTCCACAGAAGACTTCTCTGTCCTAGCCATAACACCAGGAGCCACTGGGTATAAAGGGTGGGGCCCTGGTAAGAGGATCCTTGGAAGTACACTTGTGTTAAGGTGCTGCCAGCCCTTTTCATCACCTTGTTTCTTATATTATTATTCTTTACCCTTCATTAGTAAAGAAAATTAAATTGAAAAAATTTTCATATGACAGTATTATCTTTTGTGCATATTATAGGTACTATTTTTCCATATTTATATAGTTGTAGGGATTTAATGCTGCAAGTAAATTTTATTTAAAAAATTTATTACACATTATAAAAATAATACATAACATGTGAGCAATTTAAACAAGAGATATATGTTATACAGAAACTGAAACTATTTCTCTTCACTATGATCTCTGTTCAAAGATAACAAATATTAACAATTTAATGCTTTGTACATATATATGTCAATTTTGTTATGTGTATTTTACTACAATTTTTAGTAAAATATACATAACAAAATTTACCATTTTATTCATTTTTAAGTGTGTATTTCAGTGACATTAAGTACATTCACACTGTTGTGCAACCATCACCACTATCTATCTCCTGAACTTTTAAATTATCCCATACTATACCCGTTAAATAATAACTCTCCATACACTTTTGTGTATGGCTCATTTCACTTAGCATAATGTCTTCAAGTTTCATGTTGTATGTATCAGAAGTAAACATATTTTAAACAAACAAAAAAGAGAATATCTGATTCAAATTTTTTTAAGGTGAGAACTTGCCCAGGAGGTGACAGCTTAATTATATGACCTCTTCTATTCCCTTCCAGATCTGTGATTCAGTCATTATTGATTATCTTTTACATTCTATTACAAATTGAATTGTGATGTGAATGTAACTGGTATTTAAACTTCTCAATAAACACTGCTTTTTTAAAGCATACACTTAAAAGGAGGAAATGTTAGATTATCAGTGAGAAAGAGCCCAAGTTCTGGTTCCAGATTTGTCAATGATTAATTGACTGTTTGATCAGTCTTAGATAGAAATGTGTATATGGTTATATGTATATGTGCATGTGTGTCACTGCATATGTGTGTGTGTGTGTGTGTGTGTATATATATATATATATATATATATAAAATAATGGTCTATTATGAGTACGTTACATACTCATATTATATTCTTTTATCATTTACCAAATTATAATTATGTAGTAATTTGTGTGATTATTCTCTTTCTTCTGCTAGACTATGTGCTCCAAAAGGAGAAGGTGGATGTCTTTCTGTTTTCTTTACTGCTGGGTCCCTGGGCCCAGGGTAATGCTTGTCACACAGACTGAATGCTAGTCAATAGGATAGATGCTCTACATACTTATCACATTTTGGCCTTCAAAATAATTCTGAAGTAGACTATCCATTTTCTTTATAGATGAGAAAACTAAGGATTCAGTACAGTATATAATTTACATGAGATTGTTCAGATAACAAGTAGCAGAGCCTGATTCAAACCTAGGCTTGGCTGACTCCAAAGCTTACACTCCTTCCCTTCTCTGTGCTGCCTGGACTTTGAATTAGGCCTGGAGCTACGAATCTTAACCAAACTTTTAAGTAACGCAAGTGCATTTTTTATGCTAGATATCGGGATATATTTTTAGACCATATTTTGACTACAAGAACATATGTTGTTCTTGTAATTCTGAATATTTAAACAAATTAATAAATCTACAATGTATATATCAGCTGTTCAAGAAAACTCCAAAGTCCTTATCTGCCTCTTAGAAGGAGTTTCCTTGTTTCCTAGTTTTTTTGGAATTGGTATCAGTTAAACTATATCCAACTCTAAATATTATTTATTTTCTAGAACAAATTATGATTCTGGGCCCTAAATATACTTCTGTTGTTGTATTACTAATTAATTTATTTTTTAATTTTGAAAATTTTCTAAACCGGAGAATAGCCAAGAGAATAGTTCAGTGGACACCCATATTCCCCTTCCCTAGTTTTACCATTTAATGATTTTCCTATCGTTCCTGCTCTGTTTATTACTCGTCACTCTTCCGTAAAGAAGTGTGTTCTGTCTCCACCTCCACCTCTTCCTCCATTTTGAGTAACATTATGGACTCAATTTTTTTTCTCTATTGCATTTGTTATAATTGTTTCTGATATAAGCTATTTCTATGAGGTGGGAGTAAATATTTTAATCCATTGGGAATGTTTCAGAATCTTAAATTTGTAATACTTCAATATTCTTCTTAAATCATTATTAGGAGGTGACTATCTTAATTTTGGAAGGCTTGGGGTACAGTCACAGTTGAAATATTTATCTTGGTAGTCTATATAATCTATTTTAATTATTAATAATTATAAATTATATTTTTAAGTTTTAAGAGGATATGAAAAAGTAAAAATAAATTTTAAAACAAAATAAATTACAGTTATTTGAACTAAGGCTTTTTTTTTTTCCTACAACTTTTTCCTCTGATGAGGCAGACAAGTCATGTGACAAAAGAATGCAGTCTAATTCCACAACAAGAATATGGTTGTGTAAATGCAACATAGAAGTATTCTGCATTAGAAATAAGTGACTCTGTGAATTTAAAATTGGTCTACTGCATCTAGAGAAATATGATTGTAAGCAAGAATACGACTGTACCTTCAAAACTTCGGTAGTATTACATTTATAAGGCATCAGACCCAACATGTTCAAAGAGAACAGAAATAGAGGAAAAAAGAGGATTCACTGGTGTGCATTAAATGCTAATATTAAAATAATTGATTACTATGGATTTTATCACTGACTTTTTTGCAAAAGAATTATATCAATGTGAAAACAAGACCCTACTAGACCATAAAGTATGTTATAATGCTGTTAAAATAATATGCTGAGATATTGGTACAATGACAGATATATACATTTATGGAATTGAATAGGTAGCTTAAAAATGTGAAGAATACATGATCTTTATTTTATCTCTTTCTCTCATCACTATTTACTTATTCTATCTATCTTTATTATTTTTCTATCCTCTGCTCATCTATCTAATCTATGTATTTGTCATGTATCTCCTTTTTGATTTGAGTTGACCACAACAAAAACATTAAATATATAAAATTAAGAATTACAACCCAACTAGAAAAATATGAATACAAATTTAAGAATGGAGAGGGTTCTCCATCCACTATATACAGAGAATAATGGCCCATTTAAATCTGGCTATAAGTTCATGGCAGGCAAAAGAAAAGACAGGTAAAGTCAATTATATATTTCTAGTGTAAGAGAGAAATTTTTTTTTTTAACTTCTTCAGGGAAATCAAAATCTCTCCTAACAAGCTTTATTTTATTATTTTTTTAAAAAATATTTATTTATTTATTTATTTTGGCTTCGCCAGGTCTTAGTTGCCTTGTGGCACGTGGGATCTTCGTTGTGGCATGTAGGATCGTTAGTTGCGGCATGCGGGCTTAGTTGTAGCATGAAAACTCTTGGTTGTGGCATGCATGTGGGATCTAGTTCCTTGGCCAGGAATCGAACCCGGGACCCCTGCATTGTGAACGTGGAGTCTTACCCACTGGACCACCAGGGAAGTCCCTCCAGCAAGCTTTAAAATAAATTTCTCACATGGAGCTCCTTAAAGGGATCATAGAGTATAGTTTGGACAATAATTTCATTATTCCTACACAACAAGAAATAGTTTTTTAAAAGACTGTCTTAGGTAATTTTTCATTTAAAGCAAATGACACGACAAAAGAATAGAAATGGTACAACTTGATGAAGATAATTCTTTGGAGAATCAGGGTACAAAACATGTTCAGTATTAATCTAGAGGATCAAAATTCTCCAAACTAGTGTTTCCTGTATTTGGTAGGCAGAATTCTAAGATGGCCCTCAAGATTTTCACTTCCTGGTGTACACATTCTGAGTAATCCCTTCCCCTTGTACGTGAGTGGAATTTGGGAATATGATGGGATGGCACTCCTGTGATTATGTTCATTATATGGCAGAAGGGATTTTACAGATATAATTAAGGTCCCTAGTCAATTGAGTTTGAGTTAATCAAAAGAGAGATTACTTGAGGTGAGTCTGACCTAATCAGGGGAGCTCTTAAAAGACGTGGAGAGATTTTCCTTCTGGACTTGAAGAAGCACACTGCCATGGTGTAGAGAGGAGCATATGTTAGGCAACTGTGGGATGCCTCTAGGAACTGAGACTGATTCCACACGACAGGCAGCAAGAAAGCAGAACTTTAATTCTACACTTGCAAGGAACTGAATTCTGCTAATAACCAGTAAGCTTGGGAAAGAACCCTGAACCTTAGATGAGATTGTAGCCCTGGCCAATGCCTTGTTTTCAGCCTAGTGAAATGTTGAACAGAGAACCATCTGCACCAAGATGGACTTCTAAACCACAGGCATGTTGAGATAATAAATGTGTTATAATAAGATGCTAAATTTGTGGTAATATGTAACATAGAAATAGATAACAAGTACACCATGCTTGGAAAACTCACAGACCACTAAATTTCCCCCAAATATTTGTCCCAACTTCATATTTTGGCAAATAAAATAATCCACAGTAACAACTATTATAGAAATTGGAAACTGGTGGCTTTGGCCTGAATTCAGCTCTGGATTAGCTTGCACTAATAATAATTTTCTTAAAATTCAGTTTTAAACATTTTAAAATTGAGAAATTATGTATTTCTGGCTTCCCTTTAAAAATGAAATGGAACTTTGGGCCCCAATTTTTTACTTGGAAATAATCAGATAGACCAAGAAGTTAGCAATAGTTTCTTACTTTAAAAGGGAGATCTGCTTCCATTCTGCTATATTCTTCTTCATTCTTTGTTTTTTTGTATTGTACTAAGTTACTTCTCTAATTTCACTCATTTGCATTATTTGTGTAACTCTTGTATTGCAAATAAGATACAATGCAAATACAATGTAAAAAGAAGACACATCTTAGTACACAATGTGCATAAATTTATACATGTATGGATATATGACACATGTATATTTATACCCTATTTATTAAAATAATCCAGTATATTTTCTTTTATGAAAAACTACCTTTTCCTTTCCTTTTCCTCCTTCATTTCACAAAGATCTTTCTAATTTGAGAAACAATTGCTGTTACCCGCAGTTTAGACCCTCTTTAGACACTCTTAGTCATGACCCTTTTGGGGCCCTTTTAACACACAAGCTAAAACTATATAGAAATGCCACTTAGTGTACATAATCCCAGTTTTGAATAGCTTTTCATACTTAATCTGTTAACAGAAGTTAAGGAAAGAAAGATGATATGAAGATCATCATTGCGTATTTAATCCTTGTCTTAAGGAGTCCCTTGACTTCAGGGGTCCAAGCAAGCTCGTCAAGTGGGTTCAGCAGTCCTGGGACCAGTTAATTAACCCTATTGTTTACGCAGGGCAGTATAGCCACAGAGAGACTATAATTTCTGTTGTTTAAGTTCTGTTACTCTCATGGATGTTTTTAGATAGAGCACAGAAATCCTGATTTCCGGGCAGGAAATGGTCTTGCAGTAGATTGCAAAAATGGTTACAAGTTCTATCCCTCTATATACCTCGTTTTCTTTTACAGTGCAACTTTGTATAGCCTTCCATAGAGAGATGGAACCTGTTTTTTCATTAGTTGCATCTGAGCCATATGGCTTGCTTTGCACCATGGGAGAGTAGCAAATCGGGACTCTGCTCTTTGGGACTTGCCTCCCCTGCTGCTCCTGAGAATCCTGCATCCACCGTGATGTGAATGATCCTGGCAGGACGGTCAGATTCGTGGCTCACTTACCTCGTGGCGTCAGTCAATAGCCAGCCAGTCTCCACACATGTGAGTGAAACTTTGAATGCCAACTGACCACAGGTACATGTAGGATGGCCAACTCAACCTGGTTTGCCTGGAACTTTCTGAGTTTTAGCACTGGAAATCTCATGTTCCAGGAACCTCTTCACTCCCAGGCAAACTGAGATGGTTGGTTACCCTGCATAGATGATTGAACGCAGCCCAGTCCAGCAGAAGAACCATCATCGGAGCTCAACCCAAACTTCTCACTCACAAAATCGTGCACTAATACATGGTTAGTTTTCGTGTAAGCGTGGAGTTTTGGCATAGTTTGTTATGCAGCAGAAGCTAATGATACAGACTTTTAGAGACCTATCTAGTTCATTTACCTCATTTTTGAGATGAGAGAGTTGAGATTCATAGAGAAAAATGACATGCCCAAGGTCACATACCTGGTAAGCATTAAGTTTGTCCACAAAAACAAATCAAATCCAATACACTAAGAAATTCCAGGGGATATCGTCCAAGGGATAACATTTGAATAGTAGTATATCAAAAACTCTACAGTTGATGAATATCCAGTTGTGTACATAAATGTGGTGAGGCTGTATAATGCAGCCTTTAAGAGAAGGACTTTTAAACTCAAGCAGTGTGAGTTCAAATAGGTCTAGATCACTGCAGACCTTAGGCAATTTATTTAGCCTGTCTAATCACCAGTTTCCTCATTTATGTAATGGGCATACTTGTTCCTACCTCATAGATTTGATAATGTGAGAATTAATTTAATATGATAATGTAAGGTACTGTGTATGGTGCCTGGTACATAGTCAGGGCATCATAAATATTTGCTATTGTTGTTACAAGCATGCAGGTCAAAGAGCCATTAAAACACTCAAGTTTGTGGTGTTTTAATATCTGGTTTTGGGCAATTCTGGTAGTGACCTTGTATTGAGTCTTTTCAGTCATTAGTCCTAGGGAAAATATAGATTAAGAAGCAGTGAGCCTAATTTTAGTTATTTTGTGCCTCATTTTTCTTATATTTACAGATGCAATATCAGGAAACGGTAATTCGACTGAAACGGTGATTTCATTTTTAATAACCTCTTTTCTGTTGATAGCCATTTAAAAAGAAAAATCCCCTACATATAGACCTTAGTTAAACATTTTTCCATCATTTTTATTTGCAACTATTAGTCATTTTATTATATGAGAGTGTTTCAGATAATTATAAAGAAATAGCACTGATGGCATTAAATAATAAAATGTTCAACATTAGCATAACTTGTTTTAAAACTGTTTAAAGAGTGAGAGGTAACTCAGAAACCAAAGGACACTAAAATATTCTGATTGAACCTATCATCATAAAGAATGGCAAGCTGGTACAGTTAAGAAGCGGAAATCCATTCAGGTAACCAAAAAAAAAAAACAAGAAAGACACCAGCTGTAACCCCCCAGCTGCAGATAGAAGAAAGAAACATTACAGAAGAAGCATCTTAAACTTCTCTGTACTGTAGTTTTTGTGAATGACTATTGTAGTGTCTCTGGTATGGGAGCATATTAAGAAGAAAAGACAAGATCAACACCGTGACCACACCACAAGCCTCAGGAAAGGCATTGTCAGTTTATTGTTGAAGGCACATTGTGTAACATTACACCGAGGAAAATATCCCTTGGTATTTCAGGAGCAAAGTTGTATCTCCAAGGCTTCCTCTGCTTACAGTCGTCTTCTCATAAATTCCATGGTAATCAACCCAACTCTCAAGAAAGTGATCATCTCTGTGGGCCTCAAATTTAAATAATCAATACGTAGAATCTACACAGAATTTTTTTAATAGAAAGAAATTATGATCTCTGAATTTGACATTAGCATGTGTTCATGCTGTGGAATAAGATTGTATTTAAGAAAACTCTAGATGTAATTTCATTTCAGTAAATAAAAGTTTACTAGAAGATAATGTGATTAGGTTTTACTTAAGAGTACAAGTTAAGTTCTTTGTAATACAGTTAATATTCTCTAACACTGTTGTTACAAATTAGACTAAAACAAATAAAGAAGCTCATTTACATTTTTATTTTGAAGGCAATCATAAAAGAACATTCCTTTAACCCTGTGTATGCAGAATGAATTATTTGGTGTTTTATAGGTGCTTAAGTGTGTTCTCGTACAGAGGAAAGCTGTCTGTTTATCTGTAGGACGGGTCTAAGGCACAAGAGCATCATTACTAGCTTCTCCAAGTAGCCCCACCAGGGACTCTTCATCTTTCCCTGGTGAGACCAGAATGAGTGGGTAGTTCAAATTCCATTGCCCATTCAGTCTCCTGAGACTTCAAACGAGGGAGCCAATTATGATGGTGGGTGCTGGGTTATGGACTTGTGTCCACCATTAATCAGACCGAGTCTGCCTCCAGATCATATGATAAACTCCAGTGAGTGACACTCAGGTGGCATGGCTTTCAGTCAGGTCTGTATGGACCGAGTTTGAACTGATGAACTGACATTCTGCAAGTGAAAGCTTGTTACTAGTCCCCTGAGTTTATCAAAAGCCACCAATTACTTCCTTGGTGGACTAGTTTATGCAATAGCTAGCATTTACTTTTCTCTAGACTTTTAAAGAGCAGGGCCTGATGTGAGTAAGAGAGGTCAGAAATTTAACACACTTGGCTAAGTAATAGCATGTTTTCTTCTGTGAGAGGTATTATTTGATGAGGTAAGTGAAAAGTATCTGAAATTTTAATTTTCAACTATCTTGCTTTAAAAAACATATTTATTTGACTTAACTAGGTAAAATACGTGTTTGGAAATGACTCTACACATTTGAAAATATTTACCCAAGACAAGGAAAATTGTAAATTTAGAGACTTAATGATAAAGGATAACATATACGGTAAACATTGTTAGATTATTATAATGCTCATTCGCTGCTGCTGAACAAGCAATCATTTATGAACTAGCAGGTTTTGCCCAGAGATGCTACATACCATAGAGTAGCATAATTAAATGTTGATTCAATAGCTTCCCTTTAAAAAGGAATAGGAGTAAGAGGTCTTGTTCTAAACTCCTCCAACAACTTATATGAAAACTTCTTAACTTCAAAATGATTTTTAAATTCAAAAAAGAAGAGAGAGACCTGGGCTCACAGCCCAAATTATACTAAAAAATATTTATTGATGTAATTTTTAACAGATTATTCTTACAAAGCCTAATCAGTGATCGAAAGGTTGCAGTGGTTTTACTTTTGCCCCTAGAGTATGTATGTGCATTTTATGTACTGATGACTCTTTTAATCTTGTAAGAACCACAGCCAGCAATGAATCACATTCTTTGAGTGAATAATTCAGTCCTTGACGCCAACCTCTGAGGGGAATATTGTGGTCATGCTGTCTGAACAGTGTGGTAGCTATGGCTACCTATATAATTCTTCGCAATGAAAAAAAAGTGACAATGACATTAAATTTAATCAGGTTCCCCTTTTCTGCGTTTCCCACTGGGATGAGCCACTAGTGTCTTGCCTTAAATATTCAAAGGCCTTCCTGAGTAGTTTGCATGTGTTCATATACTGGACAGTGTCCTGCTAATACAGAACAATAGATCTGTCATGTATTTCTCCTGCGAGTAGATGTGAGTCTAAAGTTACTAAGTGTAGGGTTTAAGGGCTGTCTTCCCCTCAGTGACCATCTTTACTGAAGTCTTAACAAACGGCAGTAAGGAAATGCACATAGACACTAAAATGTAATGAACTTAATTATCTGAGTTGGAAACTAAAATGGGTTAAAGAACTTTGTTTGTTAAATAATAATAAAGCTGCCCAGCGTTATTTTTAGTCATACTTCATCTGATATGAAAGACACAGTACAGAATATCATATGGTTGAAAACATTTGAAACACATAGCTTAACAAATAATGTAGAGACAACAGCCTATATTTATGCCCTGGTACTTCTGCAGAATAGTCAAGTGGTTATCACTTTCTTTTAAATCATAGTTAAGAAGTTACAAGATATACTTTATGTCCATACTTGATGCATTTCTGGAAGCATGGTAATTAATAAGCTAACTTTTAATATTCAAAGGATGAAAAAAAAAGTATGTTTGTCATAATCATCTGTGAATGTCTGCAACAGATCTGTGCAATTCATTTAAAATCTCTCTGATTGCTCATAAGTTTGATATTGGAGAAACTGAAGAAAGGGAGATGCAAATTAATTTCTTTCTTTTCTTTGTCTTTGTCAGGTAGTCAAAACCAGCCAAACAAATAAAGAGTAGCCAACAAAACATTATTTCTGGGGAAGAACCACATTTTGAGAGTAATTAAGAACTGTACATGGCACTTTCTACTGTCTGAACAGAGTAACCCTGTTCTGGGTTTTATTTAATCCCTTAGTATTTCACATTAAAAACTGACTCTGACAATCTCTGGATAGCATTAATTAATATATTTGTGTGGCATACTAGAAATCTAGTAGCAACATTTAAATGGTTTACTATAGCCATAATATAACGAAAGTGAACTTCACAAGTCTTTCAGACCTTTGAAGATGCTTGCATAATTCTACCTACTAACTTTTTTCTATTACATATAATTAAAATAGAGGTGGAGATGGAGTCTGTGGTCAATACTGAACATTTCTTTTTCTTCTACCTTCTTGTCTCTTTCATTGAGTCTTAGATCCTATTGAAATCTTAGGGTTCTTTGTATCATAGATATGTAGATATGCATGTATAACTCCTATTAACATCAATTTCGTTGCATGAAAGTTGTTAGTTCATTGCACAATTGAAAGGACGATTGATCCCTTTATAGCTTTATGTTTTCATTCACTAGGTAGGTGTTTGAAGATAAACAACTTAAAATTGTTTCTAATGTCAAGATCCTAGTCAAAGAAGTGAGCTTATCATAAATCTATAAGAAATTCCTCCTCTAATGACATATCATTGACCTCAGAGTCATGGAAGAGTTCAAGGTCAACCAGTGAGACACTCACAGTGGTCAACTATTTTTGACTGACTGACACTTGTTTTTTAACCTTTGAAAATGTGATTTCATGTTTATCAAACTTTGACATAAAGCATTGTGTGCAATATAGAAATGGGGACCTTATGCTATGGCTTTCTAATATAAATTTGACAGACAATATATTGGCATCCTCTTTAGGACAGATCAGTGTCAAGGGGGCAGGAGGTCAGGAATGAACAGTCTTATTGAATAGGTTTCAGTCAGAGAAGACAGGTTCCACAGGAAAACTGCCTTTCCAAATGGTCCCATTTGTAGACCTAAGACAACTCTCTCTACTCTTCCTATTGTTTGGCAACAGGGAGATAGAACAAATCGGTAACCTATGCACATATGCCAGATATGACATGAGATCACTGTTCAGGGTACAATGAAAAGGAATCCAGAGAGAGAGAATTTTATATGGGTGCCAGGACTGGTCCTAGAAAAAAGAGAGTAGTAGGAAAAGTTTGTCTTTATGACTTTTTATGCTTCAGACTTAATTTTTCCTTCCTCATGATTACTCTTCTTGAATATTTCTTGCATTTTGCTAGTAAGGCGTTAGCTGATAAATGCTTAGTGTCTGACCTATTCCAGAATATCTGAAAGTGTCTTAAAAATCTACTGTTTCAGCCTTCTTAAACTACATAGTACATACCTGGCTAGTCACTGTCTCATTTCTCTTTCCTACTAAGTCCTTGTTTTGACAACAAGGAGCAAAGTTTGAAACAATCATGTGTTTCTTTTAATCACATTTTTGCCAATGGATTTGTTTGCGTGGAACCCTTGAATCTGAAGGAATTGATCAATAAGAAATTGGAATGCTACTTCAGAAACTTACTGGTCTTAAAAAAAAACTTACTGGTCTTTGCATTAGATTTGGTGATTCTTCGGTACTTCTTATATTTCAAAGGAGTCACATTAAAAATTATGTCATTAGGAAAAAGCAGCCTTTTGGAAAAGCTCCCCTTAAATAATTCCTTGAGGGAAAACCAATTAAAAGCATAAAGGTATTTTAATATATATAACCTAATTATATAGAGATTTAAACTGTGAATATTTAGACTATAATCATTATTTAGTTATTATGATAAATTATATTGTGATTAATGCCTAGTATTGAAATCTCTTGTTGTTTTTATTTTGAAGTAAGTTGCAGACATCATATCTCATTCTTCAATGTCTTAGTGTGTGTTTCCCAAAAGCACGGACACTCTCCTATAAAATCTCAATACCATTTTCCCAAGAATTTAACATTAGTATAATAATAGTTTTTAAATTTAGTCCATGTTCAGATGTCCTCAGTTGTCACCCAGATGCCCTTTATGTAGATATATACAGCTTTCCTTCATCTCTTTCTGCCTCCCTCTTTACTTACCTCCCTGCTCCCTGTCCTCCTCTCCTCCCTTTCAATCCAGGGGCCATTCAAGGATTACACATTGCATATAGTTATCATTAGATTAAAGAAGACTATTTAGTCTCCTATTTAAGTAGTCTCCTTCAATCTAGCATATTCCTACTCCCACTTGTAGATGCATCACTCCAGTCACATGGCCATCTTCTCCCTGTGTGTCTTCACATTGTCTTCCCTCTGTGCGTGCCTCTATTTACAAAGTGTTCTGTCTTATAAGGACACCAGTCACATTGCATTGGGGCCCATCCTACTCAACTGTGACCTCGTCTTAACTAATCTGCAATGAGCTTATTTCCAAATAAGATCACATTCTGAAGTATTGGGGTTAGGGCTTCAACATATCACTTTTGGGGATACAGTTCAACCTGTAACAGTGGCTTTCTCATCTTTTGCTATTAAAGGTATTAACATAATGAAAGTAATTGTGTATACATTTTTGTGTACATGTATGATAGGGTCTTCAGATAGTCTCAGAAGAGGAATTGTTGGGTCAAATGATATGTACCTTAAAAATTTTGTAACATTCTGCTAACTTGTCTTTACAAAAGGATTCATTCATTAGCCATCTTCCCAACACTACGTGAGAGACCCTGTTTCCCCATATCCCTATGTTATCATTTTTTAAAAATTTCCCTTTTACTGGGATAAAACGTTATCACAATAAAGAGGTAGATAGAATATTTTCCTTTTTAGCCCTAAAGTAGCTTTGATTGTGTCCTAAATCTCTCAAAGTAAATTCTCTTAACTGTTCCCCAGAACCTCAGAGGGGCAAAAAAACTAGCTTTTTGGTCTCAGTGACAGATGGACTCATCCCTTCCTTTCTGTCCTTGTATGCTGTCCTGGGTTCAGCAACAATCCCGAACTCTTCATTTCTCCTCTCAACTAAAAAACAAAGAAAAATGAAAAAATCTTCTGCACGTAATGGATACAAATAGGTTTTGTGGGTGAAGGCTGAAACATGCTATTTATACTAATAGTTTCTGGGCTTCAGCTAAGGGGGTTAAAATGTCCATTGTCCATCCAACATTCCCTAGTAAGATTTTTGTAGACTCTTGCAAAATGTCCATCGTAGTCTAATAATCTATCCTCAGAGCTTTGAGAGGGATACTGTGGCACTTTTTCAAGGGGCAGTGACTCCCATGTGTGATTTATCATCTCTTGTGAGGCTTCCTGGTATTTATACCTGTTCTTGATACCTAGAACTCCAGACTCAGTTGATGGGAGCACAAATAAGGGAAGCTTTTTACATCTTAGTCACCCACATCAGTTTGCTCTCCCCCTCTTCTGGGTGAAAGTCCCCTTTAGTTTTAGAGGTAGGACATCCTTTTCTTCACTCTGGGTGGCTCAGCCTTTACAAAGGTTGTAACAGATTTCCAGAGTTCTGCAGAGGGTTGCCCTAGAGAACTCAGCTGAGTATGATCAGCACATGCCTATGGAGGCACTACCTGAAGCCAGAAAAGGAACCAGCCAAAAAGATTAGAGGGTACAGTACCAAAGTTCACATAGTGTCAGGAATAGAGCCTATTCCCATCAGCCAGAATAGAAAACCTATAATTCACAGAGTATTGGGTAGGCAGTTTAGTCCTAGATTAACCACAGCTTTGGTCTCACCTAACAAGTCTTAGAAGCAAGACCAAAAAGAATTAAACAAAACTCAAAAATATTTATAGGAATACAAAAATATCTAGCAACCAACAAGATAACATTTACAATTTCTGGGATCAATAAAAAATTACCAGGCATGCAAAGAAACAGGAAAATATAATGCAATATGAGGAGAAAAATCAATCAAAACAGACCCAAAATGGCACAGATGTTGTCATTAGCAGACGAGAAAATGAAAGTAGTTATTACAATGTATGCCATAAATTTAAAAAGCTAAAGGAAAGACTAAATGTGTTGAGACATAAAATAGTTTTTAAAAAATCAAGTTTCTAGAGATGAAAACTACAATGTTTGACATGAAAAATACGGTAGAGGAAATAATGGCAAACTAAATACCACAGGACAATATATTAGTGAAGTTGAAGACATATAAATAAAAACTATCCAAAGTGAAACATAAAGAAAAAATTTTAAAAAAGGAAAGAAAAAGAAAAAGCAATAGAGTATCAGTTTGTTATAGAACAGCTTCAAGAAAATATATATGGAATTTAAGTCCCTGAAGGAAAGTTTAGAAAACGTATTTGAAGATACAGTGGCTGAAATTTTCCAAATTTGATGAAACCATAAAGCTGTATGTCCAAGAAGCTCAACGATCTCTAATCACAAGAAACATGAAGAAAATAACACCATAGCACATGATAATCAGGTTGCTCAAAACCAGTGATTTTAAAGAAACACCAAATTTTCAAGAGAAATCTTGAAAGCAGCCAGGAAAAAAAAAAAAAAAGACATGTATAGAAGGACAAGAATAAGAACAACAGATTTCTTTTCAAAAAACAATTCAATTGATGTAGTAAAGCAGCACCTTTATGGTACTGGAAGAAAAACTAGAATTCTATACCCAGCAAAAATGTCTTTCGAAAATGAAAGTGAGATACTTTTTCAGAGATTTAAAAGCTGAAAGAATTTATTATCAGTAGATTTGTGGTACAAGAAATGCTAAAGGAAATCCTTCATGAAGAAGGAAAATAATACCTGATAGAAACATCAATCTACACAAAGGAATAAAGGGCACTGGAAATGCCAATTGCATAGGTAAATATATTAGTTTTTTTCTTATTAAGTTTTTAAAAAGATAATTGACTAAACAAAATTAATAATAATGTATTGTGGAAGTTATTCACGTGTAAAACTAAAATGTATGACAAAAAGCATAAAAGCTGAAAGGGGAGAAATGGAAGTATACTGTTGTAGGGTTCTGATGCTATGTGTGGAGTGGAATAACATTACTTGAAGTCAGACAGTGATAAGTTAAAGATGGTTGCTATGAACCCTTAAGCCATCACTAAAAAGGATAAGACTGAGAATTATACCTAAAAAGCTGAAAAAAGAGAAATAAATGGAATCATAGAAAAGAATTAATCCAAAGGAAGTTTAAGAAAGACGAAAAGAGAACCAAGAACAGATGCTACAAACACAAAACAAGTATCAAGATGGCAGATTGAAACCTAACCCTACCAATAATCACATTAAATGCAGTTGGTTTAAGATAATATAGGACATTATAAAGGTGCAGGTATTTGCTGCAAAGATCTTTTCCCCCTTTCTTAAATAAAAGAACTCCTGAATTTTAACTTTGTACAAGATTGCACGACAGAGATGACATTTCCCAGTCACCCTTGAAGCCCGTGTAGCTGTATGACTAAGTCCTGGCCAAAGTTCCATGAACTCAGATGTCGTGTACCACTTCCAGGATGTGCCCTTAAAAGGAGTGGTCAGTGCACTCTTTGTTTTTTCCCCTTTTCCACAGGCTGGGAGATGAGGAGAGGTGGATCAGCCACCTTGGACTGTCCTATAATTGGATAAAGAAGGAACATGTCAAGGATGGCAGGGCTACCCTCTCAGCCCTCAGCTATATACCTCTGAACTGCTTCAAGAAAGAGTTATACATTTCTATTGTATTTAAGCTGCTTTCTTAATTTGGGTTACCCCAAATCACACTTTGAGACAAGGGCTTGGATGCAATTAATTTATTTGGGAGGTCATCCTAGGAAACAGAGGCAAGAGAGAAAAGGCAATAATGGATGCATAATGTGTGGGTAACTGCTGTGGGCACATTCCATTGGGGACCCTCTGAGAAACTCATTTCGAAATCATCCAGCAGTAAGCTAGGATTCTGGGACATTTATCGACGGATTCCCTTACCCATTGGATGAGGGTGTCTCCTTCCTAGGCTATTTAACTCTCTAGAGCTGTCAGTGTTCCAGAAACCACCTTCATGTGCTGCTGCAAATGAAGTAGTCAGCAGAATGGGGTGGCATCAACAGTGTCTGAGTAACATAGCATTATTCTCGTATGTTTTCTCATGTAAAAGTAGCCCAGCTACCACAACTAAAATGAGACATTTCTGATAAGGAAGTTACAATTATATACTAATTTGCTCCTGAGATAGGATTTGACCATTTCAAAAAGTAGTGCAGGATCAAGAATACTGCTTTATGGAATAAGAATAATCATTTTACTATATCTGATTTGATGATGTCAACTACACTCACAAATTTAGTATGAAAACATTGACTTATGGCCTTTATAATTTTAGTAATTACCTATTGTTCCGATATTTGATTAAATTTTTAAGGTCTAGTTGACAATTTCTTTCAGTATTTATTACGAATATTCTGGCATCATAGGTTAACTAATTATATCATAAATTCTCAGGCTCTTTACTTGTTTGTTCCCTTACAAATTCCCAGACATCATACCTTAAATATTTTTACTAGTAAATGTAATATCTGTTTTATGTTGAGGTAATAAGTTATGTGCCCAGTACGCGGCCTTTGGCTTCTCATTTAATGCACAGTAGGTGTAAATTAATATATCACAGCACAGCTTTTCTGAAGGCTATTAACTAGACTGTGCCTACAGCTGGTTTGCAGTGGAGAAAATGCTCTTCTAAAAGAGCCACCACTTTGTGCTTGTGTCCAAATTTTAAAGATTTCTTTCTTGGATGCACCATATGTTTCACAGCTTCTACTTTGTAGAGCTTTTAGGAGTGGTATTGGAGAAGTTTAAGAGTTTCAGGTAAGACATTGTTTATTTTTACATTGCTAATAATTAGGAAGTTAATTTTTCATTACTAAGGTTTGAAAACTATGTATTTTGGGGAGATAATATAATATCTGATAAACATTTTAAAGTCATTTTGGGGAGCACGAAGAGTGCTAAGACGTTTTTAAGATTATATTTTGAAAAAAGAATATAAGTGGAAATCAAAGAGTATCATTCAAAAATGAATGACTACTTTTTTATTTTTGAAAAATGTTTCTTTAATGACAACATTTGGATGTATCATCCAAGTTAGTTTTAACACATTTAAGATTCTAGAAATTAGATTACACAATTATTCCCTCCATTACAATAAGGGTGTCAAAATCCAGTACTACTAGATTCCATAGCTAATGCCAAAACCAGAAACTCAACAACTATACAACTAAGTGAACACTTCCAATGGTAAGAATAACATGGAGGAATACATGATCAAAATCTTCTGGTGTAATGGCTAACTGTGGATGAAATTGTATTTATTTACAGTGTATATGCTTTACAATCATAGAAAAATGCTGCAAGATAAGGTTTTGGGAAAAGACTTATTCCTGTATACTGCTCATGGGAGTATTAGTTAGTGTAAACTTATATATGTATATGGTAATTGGGTAATATCTCTCAACAATTAAAATGCATATGCCTTTGGCCTAGCAATTTTATTGCTAAGAATTCATCCTACTTGAATATACATGCATGATCATTTCAGTAGATTGTAATGTAAGAACTGGAAGGAAATTAAATATATTTCAATAGGAAATTGTTAAGTAAATAATAGTACAATTGTGTATGAAATAACATTTAACTGTTACAAAGAATGAAGTTTACTTTCATGTGCTAACATGGAAGATTTACCAATGTATACTTCTAAGGGAGAAAAGATAATGTAGTAGGTATATTATGTTTCTCACATGCATAAAATGAATATGTTTTTGTGTTTGTTTTCTTCTATATGTCCCCAAAATTTCTATAATGAGACCCAAGGAATTAATAATTTTACCTCCAGAGAGTAGGACTTGAGGTTGGAGATATTTATTTTTATTTTACTGCTTTAAGTCTATTTGAATTTATTTAAAAAAATCATGTGCCTATGTTTTATAATAAACAATTACAGTAAAAAATAAAATTGAACTATTTAGTAGACCCTCAACTTAATGATAATGAAACTATAAACATATCACATAGGTTCATTATATACTAATGTTTTTCAAAAACACTACCTCCAAAGAATGACTTAGGGTAAATTGATACTTGATCATGTTTTGTTCTCTCTGATTTTGCTTCTTTTCATTTGGTTTGATTTGATTATTTACTTAGTTTGGTATTTTAAGAGAGTAATCATTTGTCCTGATCTTTCCTTATAAAATAATACTGTTTTACCAAAGATGTCTTATTTATATAAGCTATAACCAAATTTAGAAGGAATGATTTAGTATTTTTCCACCATATTAAGTTGTTACAAAACATTAAATGATGCAAAAGCTACAGGCAAATTCCATTCTGGTAAATTCTCCATTATGAGTACAAGGAGATGAGGGTGGGAGTGGGGTCAGGGAAGAGTTGCTGCAGGACTTCCTGGCAGCTGCTTTGGTGGGGATCATGGGTTCCTGTCTTTCCTTACTGAGCTTAATCTCTGAGGATGGGGCCTAAATATGATATAGATAAGCTTTCTCAAAAGTTCCTCACCAAGAGGAATCCCTGCTTTGTTGCCCAAGCTGCAAGGGTGTTTTGAGAACCACCTCTAGTTCAGAAGGGGAAGCTTATTTGATTTATGCAATTTTTATTAGAGAAGTATTTAAAAATACATCTATTGTAATTTATAGTTTAGAAAGTGTTGAAAACTCTAAAGATGCAAATATCAATCCTTTTACCCATTAGTCAAACATTCACAATTCTACATTCCAGGGACAATTGTTAGCATTATATTGCTATTTAGTATTTTAGTGCATTTTAAAAAACATAGCTGCATTACATGTGTCATGTTATAGTCTTTTTTTTTTTTTTTGTCACTCCATGTGGCATGCGGGATCTTAGTTCCCTGACCAGGGATCGAACCCTTGCCCCCTGCAGCAGAAGTGCAGATTCTTAACCATTCTTATGAAAGCTGAAAGGGAAGTCCCAGTCATCTTATAGTCTTTTTGTTTAAATTATATGCATTTCCTCTCACTGTTAAAAACTTTTCCTAAACATAATTTTTCATGGATGCTTAATATTTCATTATGAACTTACTGTATTTTGCACAATCATTCATCTAAATTTGGATATTTAAGTCAAATCCATTAAAAAATTTTAGTTATTATAAAGAATGCTACTACAAACCTCTTTCTTTAATAATTCTTACTTATAATTCTGATAATTATTTTGTGTCCTTTCCCTTTTTAAAATTTTTGTGCATATTTTGGAATAAAGTGACCATCTAAAGTTTTTTTTTTTTTTTTTAAGTTTCGCACGTACTCAAATAGGCAAACTATCCCTGTCTGATTAATTGAAGAGTATTCAGCAATTTCAAGGGAACTACCCTTGAAATGAACTGGTAACATTTGCAGCTTTTTATCTATGTGTATCTCTGAATAGTGAACAAAACATTTAGGAAAAAATTGGTGCTTAGATCGAAATGACTGTAGTTCTTATGTAGTCGTTAATTCATGTTAATTCTTATTAATTAGCTTTATAAGCAAAATAAAAGTACAACCTTGATTTGTTGTTTCACTTCAGATTTCATTTAAAGCAAGAGTTCTATTGCTTAAAAATATGTGAAGGACCATTAAAAAGGGGATTTGACGGTCAAATGACACCATACAGGGTCAGTAGAGAAGCATAAGTAAGTCCTGTTTGTGTTATTTATCTCCTAAGTCATATAGAAAATGTATTAAAGAGGAATGGAATCATTGCTCAATTTATGCACAAGTATATTATCACCTTTACATATAGGCAGACTGCTTTGCACAGTAGTGTGAGGCAGTAAAAATAACTGTGCAGGCAATCTTAAAATCAATGGGAAGAAATTATGATTGTTCTGTGATCTTTAACCATTTTGGTCAAAACATTAAAAAGTCTCCTACTGTTGTTTATACCTGTATATACATGTATAGTGACATGCAAAAAGCAGTAAAACTAATATTTAGTATACTGTAATATAAAACTTAGAAATATTGAGAATTATGTTTTATTTGTAAAAACTTACTTAGACAGTTTGAACAATGCTTGTCTTCTTGTGTATAATTTGCAATAAGGAGTGAGTATCCTTGCTATATGTTGCTCAGTCGTTATACTCATTTTAAAGTTTGGATCAACTTCCAACATTTTATCCTGTGCATTTCAGCATTGGGAAATATCTCTGAGAATTCCTTCTGTATGAAGCTTTTTGCTGGAGTCACTTTCTCTGGGACATCTTCAGTCTTTTCATTACAGCCATTTCCCACTTATGTTTGCCTTCACTAAGCTCCTCTTGCTGGAGTCTCTAATGGTGACAGTGTCTACATTCACATGATCAATTATTCCTTCTATACCTGCACTTATGTTTGATTCTAATTTCCAGCATTTCCACTGTTCTTTGTTGAACTTTCATCTTTATTGGCCAATTTCCTCTTTTGATTATCTATTTTTGCAAAATGTCACTTGAGTTTGTCACTGGGAAACAAGAACACAGCACAACTACACACTTTACTGTCTGTGTGGGCACTGAACCACAGATGCTCAGTGATCGATCACCAACCAACGGACTTTGGAAAGAAGTGATGTGATTGCTCACTGATCATGACGCACATCTTTTATTTATGTGGTGATTTGTGGCCTGAAGAGCGAGCAGGGACGTTTGTAATTTGTGCAGTTACTCACATTGCAGATACTGTGGTAACTGAAATTTGAATTGTTGCTGGAGGACAGATACTATTTAACCAATCCATAGTAACTGAAATTCATGTGTATGGGAAGCATGCAAAGTCAGGACTGCCTGTGTTCTCTGCTCAAACTAGAATATCACAATTCCTTCTGAGTCTCTGAGACTGGAGTTAAATGAATTGAGAATTATCACAAAACTAAAGAATATTTAAATATCTTGTTTAATTTGCCTGTGCATGTTATTTTCTGATTCCATACCAGGATCAAACATTTTTGTTTGTAAGCTATTACAATTCTTATCTTCTGCATCACTGCTATTATTACTTTGTAAATATCAAGTATCAAGCATGTAACATTCAGAAAAATTGCAACAAATCCAAGATGTTTTTATACTTTTAATATATACATATTTAGTTAAAAACAGGTAGAGTATTGTAAAAACCTTTTTATTTTAAAATTATTATAGACTCATAAGAATTGTAAGGGATAGTACAGGGAGGTCCTGTGTACCCTTTACTGAGTTTCCCCCAATGGTTACCTCTTATGTATCTATAGTACAATATCAAAACCAGAACATGACATTGGTACAACATATGTATAAAGTTCTGTCATTTTTACCACAGTTTAGATTGATATAACCACCACCGCAAGGTACAGAATTATTCCATCTTCACAACGATCTCTCTCATGTTACACCCTTTATAATCACATCCAACTCCTCCCCTCTACCCTACCATACCTAACCCCTGGCAACCAATATTTTGTAATTTTGTCTTTTCAAAAATGACTAAAAGTGTGTTTCTTTTTGTTGCTGAATAGTACTACGTATGAGTATTATAGTTTTAGTTTCTGTGTGTGTATTAAACATTTATATAATTTGTATCATAGTATTTTTCTGCAACTTTCAGAAAACTCAACATTATGTTTTTGAAATTCATCCATATCATTGCTGATGTATTTTATAAATAGCATATAGATACAGTTTTAAACATTCAATCTGAGGATCTTTTAACTAGTGATTTAAAGCCATTTATACTTATTGCCATAACTGGAGTATTTTTGTTTATTTATACTATGTTATATTTAATTTTCCATTTACTTTTCTCTTGTTTCTCTTCTTTTGCTTTCTATTGGAATGATTTGATTTATAATTTTCCTTTTTTCATTCTTCTTTTGAAGTAATAATTTTTTTCTGTTCTTCCAATGAATGCCTCACCTTTTAAAATATGCATACTTGTTTACAAATCTTTTCGTTAATACACATCTTTACATTTTTACAAACTTCTAAGATGCATTCCTTGAGTCACCTCTCAAATTTTCATGTGAGTGTTTTATTTCCATCATTGATTTTGCCTGCTACCCCTCTAGTAGTCATTATTTTCATTGTTTCTATTGATTTACTTTCCATATTATTTGTTCACCGTTGTTTCCTCAGTTCAATTACCTTCTTACCAAAATTTATTTATTACAAAACCTTTTGGTGTGGTTTGCGAGTGACAAAAAATAATCTCAGTCTTTGAATATGAATATCTTTACCTCATCCTTTCTCTCTAATTTTTTATTATGAAAATTTCAAACATATAAAAAAGTAGAAAAATAGAACCATATACACCCATATGCCTATCATCTAGACTAAAAAATTTGTTAGCTTTTTTGCCACTTTTGCACTCTCTATCTACACACACACACACACACACACTTTAGCTAAACAGCTTACAAATAAATTTACAGACATCATGCTACTTAACCCCTAATTGCAAAGATTTCAACATGCTTCTCTAAACTAAGAATATCTCCAATATATATAAAATTTCATTACCATTTACTAAAAATTCTCTAATATCAACTAATACTCAGTATATATTCAGATTTTGTCCATGTTTCCAATTTTTAAAAATCTCTTTTTTTAAACCAGGATCCAGCCCAAACTACACACTGCATCTATTTCTTATACCTCTTAAATCTTCTTAATCTAGCATAGAGCCTATCCCTCTCTTATTTTCATGATGTTGATTTTTTTTGAAGATACCAGACCAGTTGTTTTGAGAATGTCCCACTTACTGAATTTTTTGATTACTTCTTCATGATGTCATTTAACTTATTCCTCTATTCCTTGTATTTCCTATAACCTGTTCATCCTTGCCTTTGAGTGCTATTTGAGCTGGTTATAGAATTCTAGGTTGATAGTTATTTTTCTTGAGCATTATTTTCTGGCCTCTATTTTAGCTCACTGTAAGTCTATTGACAGTCTAATTTTTACTCCTTTGCAGATGATCTATCTTTTCTTTCTGTTTGCTTTTAATATTTTCTTTCTGTTTTGATATTTTATAGTTGCAGCAAGAAGTGTTTTGAAGTAGATTTATGTTTGTTATTGTGCTTTGGGCTCTTTGTGATTTTTAAATCAAATGATTCTTGTCATTCATTAATTACAGAGAATTATCAAACATCATCTTGTTGAATATGTTTCTCTCCTCCTGGAACTCCTATATCCTATATGTTAGACATTTTATTTCCCATATTTCTTCTATTCTTTTTCATATTTTTTATTCCTTTACTTCTCTTACTACATTACCCCTGGGTAGTTTCTTGAGAATTATCTTCCAGTTCTCTAATCTAAACCTGCAGCTCCATGTATTCTGCTATGTATGTAATTCATCCTTTACATTTAAAAGAAAAATTATTTTACTTTTTTATTTTTGGCCATGTCGGGTCTTAGTTGCGGCACACGGGATCTTCATTGAGGCATGCGGGATCTTTCGTTGAAGCAAGTGGGCTTCTCTGTAGTTGTGGCATGCGGGTTTTCTCCCTCTAGTTATGACACACAGGCTCCAGGGCACACAGGCTCTGTAGTTGTGACGTGCAGTTTCCAGAGAGCGTGGGCTCTGTAGTTTGCGGCACGCAGGCTCTCTAGTTGAGGTGCGCGAGCTCTGTAGTTGTGACCTGCAGACTTAGTTGCCCTGTGGCCTGTGGGATCTTAGGGATCGAACCCACATCCCCTGCATTATAAGGCAGATTCGAACCCACATCCCCTGCATTATGGGGCAGATTCATTACCACTGGGCCACCAGGGAAGTCCCCTACATTTTTAATTTCCGTATTTAATTCCAAAATTTCCTTTTTCTTTTTTTCTGAAGTAGACTCATTTTTTCAATATCTTGATTTTTAAGATAATGTTCTATTCTCTCCTTATAGTTTTTGTTCTTTTTATTATCCCCTCAATAATTTAAAATGTACTTAGTTTATAGTTTCATATTATCTTACTACCTGAAATGGGTTGTAAACCCTCCTGTTTGTTGTATTGCTTATTGTATTCATGTTGGAGTATTTCCTCTTAGGACTTGTACTTTGGAGTTTAGATCAACTTTATTGATGATTGTGTGTATATTTGTCCAGGGCCAGAGAATCATGCTGAATGAAAACAATTGTCATCTAGAATTCTGTAGTGCTAATTCAGAGTAGCTTTGCATTTTCCTCTACCAGTTGTTTAAAATTAAAGAGTTGGGAATAAATTTTTATGCTCTTTGGCTTAAGGATTCCTATGCCCCAAGATAACACAGACTGAATGGAAAATAAATTTTTATTTTTCTAAGCCTTGAAGAGCCCTTGGAAGTGACAGTGTCCTTTTTTGTCTCTTGAACTTTTGGGTGGAGTCCTTATCTTACACTGAAGAGGCATCCCCTTTGAGAGCTTAATTTCAGGAAAGGTCTTGTTTCTGCCTCCTTACAATGCCTGGGTTCAAGGCAACATCGCTTGTTCCTTCATGGAAAATGAAACCTTAGCCTCTGGTCATGTAACTCGCCCACATCTCTATGACTGATTCCATGTGTCTTGTAAGCTTCCTGTTCTGGCTCCTCTCTTGGCACCTGGTCGTTTCCTTTTCTTTCATTTGACATCAGCTATATATTAAAGTCTTTCCATATATTTGCATTTTAATATTTTAAAATACTTTTAGGGACTTCCCTGGTGGTGCCATGGTTAGGACTCCACGCTCCCAATGCAGGGGACCCGGGTTTGATCCCTGGTCGGGGAACTAGATCCCACACATATGCCACAATTAAGAGTTCGCATGCCACAACTAAGGAGCCAGTGAGCCGCAGCTAAGGACCACTCAGTGCTGCAACTAAGGAGCCCACCTGTTGCAACTAAGTCCTGGCGCAAGCAAAAAAAAAAAAAAGTCCTTTAAAAAAATACTTTTATATTATATTTTACTTTTTAAAAAAGTGTTGGTATAGACCACCATATTTAAAGTCAACCAAATATTAGTTCTAATTATATGGAAATATTGAAATTGTCAAAAATTTATTTTTCATTGATGTGCTTGGCATTTCCAAATAAAAAGTTCAAGGGATGATACAAAACTTTGTTTCATAAATACTACAAAATGGGAAAATATGGGAATATAAAATAAATTGGGAAAACAAGGCCTGTGGTTGTTAAAACTGAGATGCTGAATTCACAAAAATACAGGTCTTGCTATTCTTGCTATTTAATTCCAATAAATTCAAAAGTGATTAAATTATACATGCCAACCGTAAAGAAATCCCATTTCTCCTAATCGAGGGTTAGGCTGGGAAGTGGGAGGTAATGATGGGGGGAGGAGCATCGTTACAGGCAGCTTATCATAATTTTGAGTTTCAGTTTTTTCTTCTATTGACAATTAAGGCAATGTTTTGTTTTCAGTGTCAGAGTTGCATATCCAGTGGAAAGAAAATCTTTCCACTCTTCCCTTCCTGTGGAGACACAGGTGCATGAAGAAGGAACAAGACCACAATGCGCGTGAACAACCGAGTTCAGTCTAAATAATAACGTGTCTTCCCCAAATAGAACAGTGTTTCGGCCTCTGTCACTACCTAATAGGATGGGTTTAGAGAGTTAAAAGCTGACTCAGTCTCTTAAGAATCTTGTTGAAAAAAATTAGACCTTTTTCCCAAGTAGATTATAGTATGAAATACTTACTAGTGAGAAAAGATCTCCAAACTTTAATTTTGAGAGATAATGTAGATGAACATTTAACCCATCTATTTTACAGTTAGAAAGACTCAGTTTGAATCCAAGCTCTGCTCCCTATTAGTTCTGTTGCTTATGGGTAAATAACATACATTTTCTGACTCTCAGTTTGCTAATCAATAAAATGACGGTAATACCAAACTCCTGTGCTTCTAGTGAGAATTAAAATGAAGCACTCATAAAATATACTATATAAAGCACTTAGCACAGTGCCTGCAAATAATGATCACCAACACACAATAGCTACTATTTTGAAATCAACACAGAGATTTCAGAATCACCTGAGGTGATAAAGGGTCCAGAAGACTGGAAATGTGAGGAGCTTCTCTCTTAACTAACTGGCTCAAATTCTGGGACTTCTAAGGCACAACAAATAAAGGAAATAATATTATCCCCATAGCTTGAAAATATTGTGGTGGCAATTTTTCTATAATGTGAACCCCAATTTATAGAAAACTAAGCCTTGTTTTCTATACCTTGTTTGAGAAGGAAAGAGAAATAATATTTTTGTAATTAAGCCTCTGTGAGTGCTCTATGTTAATGTGTTTGCTCTGGTAGAAATACTTTTATTCTCTATTACCTACTTAGGAAAAAGTTTTCAGGCAACCATAATTCTCCTTTCTTTCCTTTGGTTAAAAAGTTCCAAATCCAGATAATTTTTGTAATGATTAGAAAGCATATTCCCTATGAGTAAAAAATTCTATTCCTTTTAATTTGCCTATTATTTTTCTAAGCAAATTTGCATCTTCTGTCCTAGGCTTAGAAAAAACTCATAATTATCTCATTCTTTTGAAAAGGCAGTGGTGACATTGAGTCACCTGAGTTTCATCTCTGGGCAACAGTGACAAATGGTCACTTGCAGTGCAAAGATCAAGTGCTGAGAGTGTGAGGTCAGCTGCTTTACATGACACCTAATGGGGCTGTCATTTCTCAGGGTCCCCAGCCAAAGGCAGGGTGGCGACATGGTATACCCATCACTAAGGTGCCATGTCTGGCATCTAAATAGAGCTCGGTAATTCCAGTGGAGCCAAGTTATTAGAGATCTAATTGCCATTGTCTAATAAATTCTTTTGAGGTCTTTGTGTGTTGGTTCACTTAAATATTCAATGTGTCTAGCTAGAAGCAGTTATTAAAAATGTAATTGTTTTGTGAATTTTTATTTTTCAATTCCAAACACCCTCATGAATTAATAAACAGAGTTCAAATAAAATAAGAATATTCATCAATAATTTAAGATTTTCTTTGTCATGGGGGTGGGGTGTAACCTTACTACTCTGTTGATCAGAAACTCTGGGGAAATAACATATCTTCTGTAATACCCTCCCATCTTGGATATTCTAGATCATATTTAGCTGGAGAGTTTTTACTTTGAACGAAAATGTTTTTATTCATATCTTATTTCCAATAGAGTCTATTTGAACTCATTGTCATCCTAAGTTTATTTCCAGTTTTACTTTCTGGCTCGCTTTTCTAAAGCTAGCTATGAATACACAGTGGACTTTAAAAGAACAAGGCCATTTTTGTTTAAAGTGAGCAGTGACGGTCTTGTCCTCAACCAGGGCAATAGAACATAATCTTCCCAGGGCATTTAGATGTTTCCCAAAAGATTGATCCATAGTCAACAAATGGGGAAATATAAAAACTTCTCCAAAGGGGGTGACTGCTTCCTTAAGTGACCTGATTGACAGCTCTAGTCTTGCCCAGTGACACTGTCATTTGAGGGACACTATACTTTTTTTTCCCAGGTTTTCTGAAGTCTCTCTGGTATCATAAGGGGGCAAACCCCTGTGGTACTGCCAGGCCCCTCTCTGTCAGAGGGCTGAGACCTGGACTAATTCATTGCAGTGCAGTTTAATTAAACTGCACCAGAGTTGTTTCCCCGGTAAAATAAGTGTGGGAAGAGAATGTGTGTCAAAAGGGACATGCCCCTTACTGTGTGTGCTTTATTGTTACACCACAGCTAATATATTGTGGGAATTCCCATGGAGTCAATGATAAACTATTATCGAGCTCCATGAAATAGGCATTCTACTCTAGGGCAGGTTACTGTAGCTCACAATTCTATTAATCCTTCTAATTTATTGTATTGTAGCTGTATGTGAGGTCTCATAAATTTATTATACCCCTTTCATCTAAAAAAAAACCCCATTCTTGTTTCTCCTCTCAAATAAAACCTCTTATTATTTGTTGTGTCTGTCTGTAAAAATGTAATAATCACTTGTAAGAAAATATAATTACTGGCTGAGAAATGTAAACTGCATTTGACATGTCTTCTACTATAAAGTTTTAAAATTCTATTAAATTTTGTTGTATGAGTACAAATACTGGTGCATGAAGACCCATTGGATTTTTATTTCCAGTTTTCTGGCAATAAGTTCACATGAATGACATCTTTAAAATTTTCACTGTTTTCATCATTTTATTTATGATAAAGGAATTTACTTATAGTACTCTTTCTTCTTTATCATTTACATTGGAGGTCAGTATAAGGACAGAGATAACATCTGCTTTGTTCATTTCTATATCTTCAGTGCCAAGGATGATACCTGGCACATATTAGAGGCTCAATAAATATATGTTAAATATAAGAAGGTGAATGCAAATCACAGGAAAGTCTGTTATTTCCTTATGCCAATCTTTATATGTTTTACCTGTATATTTATTAATAACAGCTTATTTTTAATCAACTGCAGTTGCATAAATATTTGGTTTACTGCTTAAAGGATAACATCTAAAAAATGCAGGAATAGGTTCATTAAGTTATGAAATTTTAGTTGCTGATTTTAAGTTACATTTCCACTTACTTTTAGAAATCTTGGTGCCTCAAAACAAGCTATGCTTTGAACATTGAGAATAAGCTACAGATTCTGTGGGCTAGTCCACGTGATAATAAGAAATGTAAACTGAGCAACACTTCATATCCATTGATGATCAGAATCATATCTGTACTGTTTGTAAATGGGCTGAGATGAACTTAGAAATATTTGAATTACAATTAGGCACCCTCATTTTGTTATCCTGAAGTAAAAAGGCAAGTGCTGATTGACACAGAAAGACTGGACATAGAATAACACTCTATCTACTTTAAGTTACTGTCTCAGATCCCAGATGATGGTGAAAATGACCAAAAGTTTTTTTTAGCAACTCTTACTTTAAAGCACTCTGTATGAAGGGAAATGATTAGTTTCAGTACAGGTGGTCAGATATCTCAAAAGGAATGAAGACAG
The DNA here is from genome assembly GCF_965194805.1 of Balaenoptera borealis. Taxonomy (NCBI): domain Eukaryota; kingdom Metazoa; phylum Chordata; class Mammalia; order Artiodactyla; family Balaenopteridae; genus Balaenoptera; species Balaenoptera borealis. Next base: position 14,909,720 of record NC_138861.1, on the reverse strand, counting down.
TTGGTACTTGAGCATAAAATAGAGATTTGAGAAACCAAATCAATCTCGGAAATGGATTTGCTATTTTATTAAAAATCATTTCTGTGTAACACAATTAAGGTAAAAATAATGAGGGTAGCTAATTTTCTGGTGTTGGCTAAATTTCCCATAGTCTAGTTTTGGAAATAAAGACTAATCTTCCCTTTGATATCATTCTTCTACGCATCGTAAGAAGAAAAAATATGTCTTAGAACAGGTACAACAAATGTGCCCAGAACTGACAACATGGGCGGTCCCAGCGACACCGCTTGTCTCACCTTGGTCCTGGAGGCCAGGGCAAATGAATAGGTAGTAGTAGTATCTTGTCACCAGAAAAATCAAAGTTGTTCAGTGATTACTGGGAGTTATGCGGCATAGTGGAAGGGCGGGATTTTTGGAATTCATCACTCCTGGATTTGAATCCTAGTTCTACCTCTTAATAACTGCAAATGCAAGAAGATTACTTAATTTCTCTGAGCCCTTATAAAAAGATCTTAATGGGAATTGTACTAGATAGTGTATGCCATGTGCTTAGCGTTGTTCCTGTCACATAGCAACTTGTCAGTAGTTATAATTACTTACCATTGTTATCTTTGCTCCCAAAGAATAAAGCATAATATGGCAAAGCCTCCCACAGAGATATTTGAATAAAACAAGTTTCCTACTATTGAATTATTAGTTATTTTTTACACTTGAATTTACACACTATATCTCCAAATATAAACAAATTGCATTGTAGATTATAAGTGGAGCAATCCTGCTATTAATCTGCTCTGGGGTTTTGACTATCTTCCTTCTCTCTTCACTTGCTACATTTTCAAAATGGACCAACTCTACTTCTCCACAAAGCAAATGAGAGGTACTTGTTTAAATTACTACTCCACTCTTAACTTGCATTTATCTATATCTATATCTATATCTATCTATCTATCTATCTATATTTGGATACTGCAGTAGAGAAAATGTGCTCTACTCATTCACTAACTACGGAATTAATGTTCCCAGAGAGATAAAAGTGAGTGGCTTCTAGAGCTTTACAGCCAGGAAGGGATTTTGTACTTCGTTAGTCTTTTGTCTTTTGTTTGATTAACATATCCCCTACCTGGCCTAGTTATAATTTGTGCTAAGTACTATATCAAGTGTGGTGCATGGACTACCTCATTGAGTCTTCATAATAAACCTAAGAGAAAGGCACAGATGTTACCTCTGACCTATAAATTAGGACACTGAAAGTTAGAAAGCTTACATAGTTTGCTCCAGATCATACATGTAGCAAAAGGTAGAGCGGGGATTGAGGAGGTAGTAATCGCTCCTGGTCTATGCTCCTGACTGCTTTGCAATATCTGCATTCCCCAACACACCCCCATGCAGGCCCTCTCTATTTTTCTGGACAGTGTCTAGTCAATACCAGCTTTCCGTTAACTCAGTTCAAGTGTAAAGCTTAGAGGAGGCTGATCGCCCTTGGGCATAGTAGGGGCGGTTCAGCTTCTTTTAGAAACACCGTTCTGATGGTTACTTAATGATGAGATTCCTCACTCTTGAAAGCACATACACATTTACATTCTTATTTTCATATAAGATACTATAAATAAAATATATAACATGAGTGATTTCTTACACATTTTGAAGAGCTGCTTTAACTCTTTTTTTTAAAGAACAAAGTAGAGCCTAATAATACCTAAATAAGATAAATAAGTAACACTTCGATGACTTTATAGATTCATTTTTGACATTTAATCTCTTTATAATTTGAAAGCACAAAGATTGTTTCTATATTGGCAAAACTAACATAGTCTTTATAAAATAGCTAGTGTTTTCAGTTCTGGCAGGAAAAATATGATAAAAATAAAGAACATGAAATTAAAAGTTTTTTTCTAATGCTCTGTTTTATTTTGATGATAGAAAAATAAAATTGGTATAAATACTTAGTTAAGGATTTTAACACATTATTAATATAATGTAAATTAACATTGGTTGTTTAGGAATATAGGTGAAAAAAACTTATTTCCTCCTGGATTGGGATGAAAGAGCAATTTTGACACACTGATTGACACAGCAATTTATATACTGTGTCACTGAGAAGTGAAGAAAGCATTTTTCCTATTTCAGTAAGAATTACATGAGATTTAGCAGATATATGTGTGGTATTATGTGGTGTAATTCAAGGGTTTTTAAAATTTATTATATGCAACTGGACTAGCTGCTATTAGAACTATATTAAAAATACTTTGCCAAAGTAGTTTCAAAATATGATGTTTTTATAACCTTGAAGTGAAATGAGATTAATAAATGCCAAATTAATATTTTTACTTTAATTTAAAATTTTATTTCTATATAACATTAAGGAATCAAGTTTAATATGGAAGAGCTTTAAATCATATGGAGTTGTTAGGAGGGAGAGATCACGCTATGTCACAGTAAAAGAGCACAGCATAGAAAGAACAATAATTCTTTGAAATGAAAGAAACATTCTTTTAGCACTGTTTCCTCATTAGCCAAAATAATTATTTTGCTTTCTGTAGATAATGAATCGATTTGAAGGCACTCTGCACTTTGCCAAATCAAGGAGACCCACCTCACTTAATATTTGACATTCTATTATTTTATATCTTAGCTTGCCTTAGACCTGAAGTATATTTGATGTAAGTTAGGCAACGTTTCAGTTGCAGTTTAGATGCCTGCATTCTTAGGTCTTCTCATGTGACTTACTTTTAAACCTCTGTAAATTCTCTTGCCTTCTTCTGGGACATAACTCAGAGAGGGACTGAGCATCTCAAGATAGAGGCCCCGGCAGAAGAGTAACGTGATCTCTGACCTGCTTGTGACATACTGTATAACGATTTGGGGAAATGCTGTCCAGGACAATCCATCACCGAGAAATCTGGTATAACCTTGATGACCCTGTTCTGGCAGTGCGAGTGTAATCTCGGTGCAGCGACTGTCTTCAAAAATTTGTCTTTATTGCATAAAAACATATACCCTAAAGAGCAATAAAAACACAAAATGTTAGTTTGTCAAGTAAATTAAGGAGTAGAGAATGTGAAAACATTTCTTTGTGTAGACGTTGCTCAGTAGTTGTTGAAGTCTACAGACACGGGGAACAGCTCTTCCAAGCCAATCAACTAGACTCTGTAAGTGAGAGCAAATTCTGTACTTCTTTTGGTTGTCAATACAAGTGTGACACTCATACACATCTCTTAACATGCTATGTAGCTACAAAACAGTTATATAATTTTCCACTTTGATGTGAAAAAGATATTAAAAACAAATTTAAAAAATGAATCTAAGTTAAATTAAGTAAGGAAACAAAAACCAAGCCAAGGAATAGAAGTCTTTGCAATGTGATAAGTCAACAGTGAGAAGAGGTAGCTATATTTATGACACCTGGGGAAAAGGCAAAAGATTTGTGTGACCTGAAGAGAAAACAGAATATTCCGCTTCTACTACCTTAGCTTAACCCACCTTCAAGTCTCACCTCATGGGCTGAGACTGTGCTCTCTTTGGTATATTGGAGTTCAGCTTGACTCTCCTCCAACTAATTCCCCATAATCCATTTTAGATTCTAAAGCGCTAATCCAACCCAGCTACTTCTCTGCTTTAAAATCAAAGCAAAACTTCATAAACAAACAAACAAAAAATCTTCAGTGCTGTACCACCAGCCGGTCAACTGAATTCCCAGCTCGTGGTTTTCCATGATCTTACCACTACAGCCTCAATTTTCACTATTGTTCCTTCATGTTCACTATTGTTCCGTCATGTTCCAGCCTTATTAAACTTTTAATTCTTCAAAAGTGCCATATTTTCTCTTTCACTTCCAAGCCTTGCCTTATCTCAGTCTGGACATTTTATCCCACCTCATCTTTCAGATCTCAGCCTCACAGTTTTCTTCCTTAAAAGGCACCACTTCCTATCTTGTAATAACCTATAATGGAATATAATCTGCAACAAAACAAAACAAAACAAAACTGAATCACTATGCTGTACACCTGAAACTAATGCAATACTGTAAACCAGCTATACTTCAATTAAAAAGAAAAGGCACCACTCCCCAAGATTGGATTGGGTACCTGTATTATATTGGGTTGGGTACTTCTTCACTGTCGTGTGCAGGCATTATTTTTTTTTGAATTATATTTTATTTAGTTATTATACAGCAGGTTCTTATTAGTTATCTATTTTATACATATTAGTGTATACATGTCAATCCCAATCTCCCAATTCATCCCACCCCCCCTGCCCCCCCCCCAATTTCCCCCTTGGCGTCCATATGTTTGTTCTCTACATCTGTGTCTCTATTTCTGTGTGCAGGCATTATTGTCTCTGATTTACAAAAGAGGAAACAGAAACTCTGAGCACCTGACTTGCCCAGTGTTACACACCTACAGAATATCAGAGCCAGACCTTAAATTCAAAACTTCTGGCTTCCACCTAGGTCTCATCCCATTATTCCATATTAGCCTCTCATATGCTTAATTTTACACAAACAAGTAGGTGCTCAGGTAGTTCTATGTGGTTTCATCCTCTATTCCTTTACATAGTCCTCATTCTTACGTTAACTTTGTGTTTGTGTCTACGTGGGAAACTCTTACTCATTTTTCAAGACCCAGTTGCAGAAAGTGAAGTGTTCTCGGTCCACCCTCCCTCTTCAGGCTCACAATGTTACTTAGTCCCTAACACTGTTGTGGATCGTAATGATCTCTGTTGAAATGTCCTATTATATGTTTACTTCTTCTGTTAGACAGTGAGCTTCTTGAGGGCAAAGATTTATCTTAACCACGTCTGTATCCCCTGGTACCCAGCACCGTGCACAATACACAGCAGGTTCAGTATTTTAAATTGAATCACAGAAGCACATGTTAGTAATACCTGAATGTTCATTTCTTATATTTTCTCTCCATGACAGCGTGTAGGTTGTCCAGCTTGTCATCAGGATAAGGGGTGACCTCTGTTTGCTCAAAAAAGGACTCTGCAAGACTTCTCACAGCTTCCACTTCAAAGACCTTGCCACTGGAGCTGGGTTCTTATACAAGTTCTGTTGCCTTAGAGTTTGATTTCAAATTTTTCTCTTTCTCACAATATGATATTGCACACACACACACGCACACACGCATTCACACAGCCTCTCCAAACTTTCTCTCAATCTGGAGAAGTGAGAGCTGTATGACCAGAGGAGGGTAGCAGAGGATGAGGAAGAACATTTTAACTTTCTCTAGAGGGTAGAGTAAGTTAACCAGAGTAACCTAGGTTTTGTGGTTGAGTGACATGATGGGAGAACTTTCCTTTCTCCTGTCTGCTCTTCCTAATTTCCCATCTCTGTTCTTTGGAGATTGCCCACCAGTTGGGAAATGGAGTCAGAGGGAGCTGTGCTGAAGGAGAAGCCACTGCAGACACTCTAGTGTCAGCTGAGGTGCATTTTCCCTGTGTGCTGATAGACACACTCTCAAGTTCATGGCTTGCAATGTGCTGTAGCAGCTTTCTTTTTTCACTAAGTGTAAAATCGAGTGGTCATTTGTGTGGTGGCATGAAAATTCTAATGGCTTCAGGTCCCAAGATAATCACAAAGCTTCTGCTGAAGTATTCTTTCAAATCTCCCTTTCCTGTCTTTTTCTTTCCCCATTCACCATTGCCAGTGAAGAATAACAAAACAAATCTTTGATCATTCCTTGGGGTTGGTGGAAATAACATGAACAGAATCTTGGTTTAGAAATCTTCCTTCACCATTTTTTGGTGATGTAACCTTAGATAAACTGCACAATCATTCTGAAGCAGTTTTCTCACCCATAAAGTGGGTGTAATACCATACACCTCACAGTGGTTGAAAGGACTAAAGAAAACAAAGAAAATGACAGTGCTGATTCCTGGTAGATCTAGCTCCGCAAGTGTTAGTTTCCTTCTCTTCCCCCGCCCCCCGCCCCTTTACAAGTTCTCCTCTTTCTTCCCGGCTTCTTGATTCAATTGTTAAGGGGTTGTGAATTTTTCAGAATACAGGGAATAAAGGAGACAAGGCAGTTAGGTAATAGCTCCATTACTCGCTAGGAGTGGGCAGCATATACTTAGAGTGGTGGGGAATGTGTTTGAACATGCTATAAACTTCATCATTAAATCTTAAAACAGGATTGGTTTTTTGTTTGTTTGTTTTTTATAGTTTGTGAAGCTTCATTGTTACATCTTACTCTGTCCTTTGGAAATCACTAACCCAAAGAAAGGCATCTAAGTCCCTCTTTAGGCCCTAAGTCGGTGGTTCTCAACCTTAGTTGCACATTAGCGTTACCCAGAGCACTTATAACAGTTATTTTTAAGAAACATACAGATGCTGGGGCCCCAACCTAGACGTATTAAATTAGGATCTCTGGGGATGAGGCCCTGGCATCAGTATTGGAATAAAATTCTCTAAGTTATTTTAGCGATTGCAAAGTGGTTGCAAACCTTGGCCTAAATCATAATGTCGCTATGATGTTCACACCATGTTTGATTGGGGTCATAAAATATAATAAGAGTTGTGTAAAGTGACTTTTGAAAAAGGATATAAACCAGGGGGAAATTAAATTGACAAAATGTAGAAAAGATAAATATTATTTAAGAACATTACCTATGACTATGACAAAATAGGATTCCCAAGGACCCCCAAATCCTATAAATGTGATAAATTGCAAAGGGAAAAAGTGAACCACTCTTTTTCTTACAAACTCAGATGGAGCAACGTTGGGAGGTTGCTAATTGGATTCAATGAAGGGTGAAAATATGCATTTTCTTTTTTAATTAAATAAATCAATTATAGAATCCACATTTCTGAGAATAAGAAACTAAAAATAATAAAAATATGAAATGCTAAGTTCAAGGAAGCAGCTACAGAAGTGTATTTATTGGTCTAAATTGAAATATTAACCCCTTGGAAACTCCTGACATCTATTTAGTCAGAAATGGAAAAGAGCTATCAGATAACAGACCCTATCCTCCCGGGAGCCTCCTGGATTGTGTCTAGTGCCCAGAGAGAGGATAACATACTTCTCCCAGCCCAAAGGCCATCCTCCTAAGTACTCACTTGGCAGACATCCTGGAAAATGGTAGTGTTGTAAGGGCTAAGTTACTCTTCTCAGAGATCTCTATTGGACATGATAAAGAAAAGAAAAAAAAAAAAAAAAAAAACTCAAAGCACAAACTGTATACAATCCAATGTACATTTTAAAGGATGTACTAGTGAGTATTTACATAGTGGGTCAGATTTTCGTTCTGTGAGATTCAAAAGAAGAAAAGAACTCTTTGAGTTGAGAAGCTAGCTTATTGTTTTTAGTGATGGCGTTTAGAGACAAGTGATCCAATAGCGACTACTTTTGAAGATCGTGATTTTATAAGGAATGGAAGTTTCAGGTGTCAGTAACCCATGTTGCACTGGTTTAAGGTGATTGTTGATAGTTATTTCAAAGTCCTTTAACACTGTTATTTGTAGAAAATAAATCTCACATAAACCTTTGTCGAAATCAGAGACCTTTTAAATGCAGCAAGCAAACATCTATTGTTAATGCATTGACAATAAAAGGCAAAACATAAAGAGAACTCAGCCTTTTTCTGGCATTCATCTGACTGATTTATATCTTCAGAGTAAGGTTTGCCAAATAAATATGATTATTCATTTCATAGGTTATTACATTTTCTCAAAGAAGAATTCCAAATTGTCTCAACAAAGCCCCAATAGATCATATACCTTAATCGATTTATTTTGGATTATTTTTTCTTCTTTTTTTCTTTTTTGCATAGAAACCTTATTATGAATACCAATTAGAAAAAAGGCATATTTTTTTTCACAGGCTTATTATTTGCCAAACTCTTACTGTCAGGGAGATTTCAACAACCTTCAGATGGTATACAAGATAAATTATGTGCTTTCCAAGACTAGTTGTTTCTGAAACAAAGTTTATATATTTTTATTTTAGAAAGATGCTGATCCTCAGTTACAAAATTTTATTACTGAGGAGTAAATCTAAAAATCTCTCTATGAGACATTTTATGTGCTCAAAAGTTTTGATAACTTTTTGATATTTTCTTTCCTTCACTTTTGCTCAGTATATACCTTGAATTTGATGGCAAATGCTATTATCAGCTCAACAGGGCTTGACTGCTGCTTGTTCTTGGGGGATCTCTTGTTCTCCCTAGCCATAACTCAGAGCAAGAGGTTACTTGGCGGAGACCCTGTTGTCCTTAGAGGGGGAGAAGCATCTGCCTTGAAGAGTGGGTTCTCAGCCTGCCTGCTGTGTTAGAGTTCAGAAATGTAGTGGCTGTAACATATGATCTGGCTGAGGATGCCTGAACATCGCATACAATTAGCATCGGGCCGAGTTTCCTTGTCACAGCTCTGGGTTTTAGTTTGGGTGAAGGTTGTCACTGCATAGTCAGAATCTGGACAATTTAGAACCCCCTGAAGGAAAATACACCAACTTTAGTAGGACATAAATTCTTACTAAAAAGGTGATTCCTTTTATAAGATATATTGTTCTATAGTTCATAAGTTTATTACAAAATTACTCCACTTTAATCTGTTTATTACCTTTCCATTTGAAAAGTGATTATTTATTTCAAAATGTACTTTAATTAATTTATTCATACTATCCCTCATTTCAGAAAGCATTCCAGGTGGCTTAAAGAAATGCAACAATGAAATAAATAAAATATAAACGTGAGTGGATAAGGAAAAGAAGATGTAGTGCACATAAGATAATAATCTGTATATAAATTCAAGGTAACACGTTAGTCAAATCTAAATAAAGTTAGAAAATCGTATTATATTTTGCTTATGAAGCAAAAATGACAACTATTTTATTACAATATCCTACATTTTAAATTAGATGATGTCATTACTGTATATTTAATAATAGTATATAAAATTAGAGTGATCTTTAGCTTGTCCTGCTTTTCCAGGACATGAGAAAGTCACAGCACAGGGAAGGTATCATACTGGCTTAAGTTTACTGGAATTTTCTTAATGAATATGTTAACTATAGTGATGGTAAAAAGTATTTGAGAACGTGGGACCATCTTGCAATATAAGTACTTTCAATATTCCTATATATTTTTCACATTGAAATGAAAACACATGGATTCAATATATATATATAGTTATAAATTAATTTTAATTGTTGTACACCTTTAACATATTTTGAATAACAAAATTCTCTTGGCAGCAAAGAATTAAGGAGAAAATGTGATAGCAAGTGTCTTTGGAAGCACTTTGCAAATTTGAATGTTGCTCACAGATAAAGACAAAAACAGAAGTAAAAAATATAATTAAAACCAAACAACATAAATACTATATCTGTGTATGTACACACTGCTTTCAGATTTTAAATTTTATTTTATAAAAAATAATTCTATTTCTCACTAACGCCAAGAAAAAAGAATAAAAACTCTCCGCCAATGGAAACTTGTAACAGAAAGAGAGGCAGTGGAATGAGGAGTTAATTTTATTTTTTGCCAGTTAGTTAATCTCCTTATTCCCTCAGTTTTTAATTTTTGTCATCACACATTTGTTTCTTTTAAACAAAACATAACTTAAAGTAGGTCTAGTCACAATGAATAAGAGAAATACATATGTATAGAATTCTATGAGGTAGACTTGTTTTGTTGTTGCTGGGTACAAGAAGTAACAAAAAATTCTTACACGATAAAATCTGTACCTATATATGGGGGCTGTGAAATACAAAGCATTTAAGTATTGCAGTGGATGACCTCCTTAAAAAATAAAAAAAAGAAGAGCTTATAGGTTAGAGAAGTGCTAATAAAAAACCAAACCCATGGTGTATTTCTATAAGAATAGTCCTTTGGGGAGAGATATTGTTTGAGGTCTCAAAGGAAGCCATGCAAAACGTGTGTACAATTGTGGGGAAAAGAAAGCATGGGCTCTACGTAAAATAAGTATTTAAGTGAGAATATAAAACGTGATTCCAGGAAGATCTGGCTACCACAGGGACCTCTAAGGTCAGCGTTGGACCTGACACCCCATGGCCTGCTGGGCTAGAAGAAAGGGCTTGCTTTAAATAAGCACCTTCAGTTTCAGTTATCTTATTTCTATAGTTTATACATCAAAATAAACAAGTTCCTTGTAGGGACATGGGAATCAGTATGAGATAAATACCTCTGAAGTTAGTCAGCAACTGAACAACTTTGAATTCTGTTTCACAGAAAGCTCTCATTAGAAGTTCTGTGGTGTTTTTTTTTTTTTAAACCAGCCATCACTAGGCACAGACATTACAATATCAAAGTCAATTCTCTCTGAAATGTTGAATAAAAAATAGGAATAGTTAGAGTGAAAAAAGTGCAGGATTCCCGGGAAGACTTGACTTATGATTGAGAGGAAAATGAATTCATTTATTTTTGTAAGCAAATATCTTTCAAATGTCTAATCAGGGTTGTATTCAGGAGGTAAAATGAGAAAAATGTTGATTTCACCAGTCTAAAAAAAGAACAATGACACCACTAGCTACTCATTTCATGAAGAAGACTAAACCTAAATAGTAAGCATTTGAAAAGATGGGTTCTGAGCATTACATTGTACCATACAAACGTTGTATGATAGAGGAAGAACCTGATTTCACCAGACGCATTAATTTTAAGCAGAGATGAAAACAGCAAGATCAGTTCAGCATAAAAACACGAAAAATGTCTGTAATTACTTCTATGTTATAGAATATTATCCTGACAATCTAGGTGTTAGGAGAAACAAAACATTTACTTTCTTTGGGATGCAGTGGAACGCTTTCCATTTCTATCTTTTAAGCAAAAACAAGAACAAGATATTATAGATATATTAAGAGAGAGGAAAAACATAAAAATAACCAGTATATTAACAAATGTTCTAACAGTTGTCAAATGTCATATGGGTTTTCACCTTATCAAGTGAGCAGAAATAGGCTATCAGGCTATTCTCTAAGACAATAAATAAAGATAAAATGGTGGTAGGGAAAGTAGGACCTAGAAGGAGGAATTCTTTTAAAAATTGTCTTGACTGCTTTGGTGTCTTCTTTTTCTTTCTGTCTTTTTTTTTTTTTAAAGATTCATATTCTATTGTAAAGCAATTATACTCCAAAAAAGATGTTTAAAAAATAAAAAAAAATAAAGATTCATATTCTTTTTTAAAAATAATTAATTAATTACTTAATTAATTAGGCTCTGCCGGGTCTTAGTTGCAGCATGTGGGATCTTTAGTTGCAGCATATGACCTCTTAGTTGCAGCATATGGTATCTAGTTCCCTGACCAGGGATCAAACCCAGGCCCCCTGCACTGGGAGTGCGGAGTCTTAGCCACTGGACCACCAGGGAAGTCCCGTGTCTTATTTTTTGAAACAGTGGGTTCATCCCACGGGAGACAGTACTAAGGAGCACAAAGTAATAGCATCAGTAGTTAACCTAGAGGCCTACTTGTTAGCTTACATCACTATAAATACTAATGACTCTAGAATAGGCTTGTTGTCTTTAACTTGAGCTTCATTTTTTCATAATAGCTATATGAGCAAGTTCTGAGGAATAAGATCTAAGAGGCAGAAGGGAAAAAAATGAAAATAAAAATAATTTGAGAACTCACCTGAAATAAATCTGTAACCATGAAGTATTTTTTTTGAAAATTATTATCCAGGAATCTATATTGTGCCTCCATAGTATCTACAAACTTAATATGTTGAACTATTTTTCATTTACAATATTCTTACTAATTATAAGAAGTAACACTTGTGGAGGTCTAACTCCAAGAAAGATACCGTACATGTATTAGCTCAGTTAATTCTCATAATAGCAGTAGGAAGTAGGTACTATGATTATCTTCATTTTGCAGGATGAGGAAATAGTCATAGGTAGTTTAAGTACTTTGCTCAATGTCATAAAGCCAGTTGTTGGAGGGTAGGCATGTTTTGAACTCCAGAGCCCATGCTTCACTGCTATGTCACAATTAAATACGTAGTTTATTCAACCTATAGAAAAACCATTGAGTCATGATTTATCATTTATATCTTCACTTAAATATATCTTCAGATATATCAAATATATCTTCAAAGGTGTTGATTTCAGTTCACTGTTTCATTATGTGACAAACTTCCTGTTGAAAACTGAGAACAATTTGTGACATTCAAAAATACTATTTTCCTGTGTAGTAAACTTGGGAAATAAGGGAAAAAAACACAGAAGGCTTAACTTTTACAAATATTTTGGGCCTCTGCAGTTTCAAATGAAAGCTATAACATGGTCTCCTCAGCTCTCATAAGCCCATGGGAATACAAGTAGGTAAATACAACCAGAAAAAATAGCTACTAGGTGTATATATTCTCATGTTGTCTCTACCCTGCTATTAGGGCTGGCAAGAACCTCCCGGGAGGGTGTGGTGCTGGTAACAGCTCTCAAGAATAAGCCACCTGAGAAAGGAGTACATGGCAGGGATTTGTGTCTGGCACAGACTTTAGCAGCACGGGGTGGTTTGAGGGAACGGCTGAGCCAGGAAACACAGCTAGGCAAGGGCACTAGGGCAGGGCACATTAACGCTCACCAGCAGGCAGTCTTCCACTGTGAGTCTGAATAAAAATGAAGTATGCGTTATATATTTAATTATCAGGATGTGAGAGGAGTTCAGGGGCAAAGGCACTTAGTAGTAATTCAGTTAAAGTGAGGTCGCCCGTGAAGTACGAGGGAAAATGAATATTTCACTTGATTCTAACATTTAATTTGTCTTTCAACGACTACACAAAGACAATCATTTCAGACAATAGAACATTCTGTTTCAGTCTCGGATTAGCCCTTGCCATTGGATTTCTTTCCCCCTAGGGTTAACAGGAATCAGTCATAGCAGTAATTTCCTGTGAACAAGAAATCCTATCAGGCCCATATCTGCATCTGTGGAGCTGATGGATTCCTCCTTTTTTATAGAGCCAAATCATTTTCGTAGGAATCGGCTTTCAAGTGTATAAATTTCATTTTGGAAATTATTTCTCGCAATATTTGCTGTCAGTAATTCTTTTCTTAACATTAATTATCTGAATAAATCCACCAAGGGACACAAAGTGTTTCTGCAAAATAATACGATAATTTGTATTGAAAGTGTGATTGAATACTGGGAAGAAATAAAAGAGACAAAAGGATCACAAGGGGAATAACTCTGTTATAGCTATTTGAAATATGGGATAAAATATACTTTCTTCTGTTTGATCTAATATATCTAATTTTTCATCCCATTTTCCCTTTCTACCCCTCTAGCCTCTCTCAATTTAGACAGTGTCTCCTCTGTTTATTTGTTACAAAGATTTCAGTTGTAATTCACAGTTCAGAATAAATGCTGACAGCTTACAGAAAAAACTCAGTTAGTGAGATATAAGTTTCAACATCAACAAAAAGCAAGCCTTTTCCTGCTAGTATGTTTTTGATCAAGATTTAGGGTGCAGTCAAGCCTCTTTCTTATAGACCAACAGATTTTTATTGCTGTGGTATTCATATTTTGATCATTTGTATTTTTATCATGCATTTGTAAGTACAAAAGTTCAATCAAACAGACACATGGGGCATGTTAAGATAAATGTAAATATCCTTAACTAGGTTATGAAAAATGGTCTTTGCCTTGTTGAAGGGACATTTAATAATATTTTATATCAAGAATGAAATTTAGGTCAAGTAGCAGTTGGGGTGCTCTTCGAGTTGTTTAGTTTGTTGTGGTAACAAATTTGTAATAGTGAAAACACATTGGCTATCACATTCGATGATAAGAAGCGTTGATAATGCACCAAACAAGCTGTGGAAAAAATACTGGAGTTGGAATTCCATGATCTAGGTTTGGATTCTGGTTTGTTACCTACTACTAGTAAGCCGGTTTATCTGCCTTGACTCCATTTTTCTTGTATGTTTAGTGGGGATGTATTTATACCTTATAGGGGTTTTGGGCGTGTATTAAATATCACAGTGCACATTAAAGGCTCATTATGAATTTTACCATGTGGGAGTTGAATCTATGCCTTGGCACCCATATACCCAAAAGAACACTTCCCAAGTTGAATAAGAACACATTGGGATTGAGAGTGAACTCCAGTCTTAAAAGTGAATTATCAAAATGGAAATGCAAAGCTTAAAAATATAACTTTTAGAGATTTGCCTCTAAGCTTAGCTGCAATGAGACAGGTAATAGTAATACAGACTGAAAAGTTACTGAGAACTAATAATATCCACGATTAAAATAAATTACTGCCTCTGCTTATGCGAAGGAAGAGAGACAAGGAAAGAGGCTAACTTTGTTCTTTATAAGTCTATAAACAAAAACTGAGGAACATCTGATCTGAACTGAACACTTCTTAGTTTCCTTTTATGGGAAATTGTGTTTACAATTCTTTATAGAGGGAAAACTCTATTCTAAGTTTTACATAGAAAACATGTCAAAAACTCTATAAAACTATCACTTCCTTTTCTTGTAGCACTTATTACATTGTTTTACAATCATTATCCCATGCCTGACACTTCTATCAGACTATGAATTGTATTCTCCAGAGATATGATTGAATAAAGAGAGAAAGAAAGAAAGAAGAAAGAAAGAGAGAGAGAGAGAGGGAGGGAGGGAGGGAAGGAAGGAAGGAAGGAAGGAAGGAAGGAAGGAAGGAAGGAAGGAAGGAAGGAAGGAAAAGTAAGAGAGAAAGAAAAGAAAGGAAAGAACGAGGAAGACGCCTCTGTCTCATTAATTTATTAAATATTTTTTGAGTACCTTTTAGGTGTCAGGTTTTGGATGTATAAAGTAACAACAACAACAAAATGACCCTGATTTCAGAGAATCTAGTTTGGCAGGACATACTGGTAAATGAAATAAGAGGCAGCTAGTTCAAGTGATGGCAGATGAAGTTATATACAGGATGTTTGGGGAGTGGAGCTTAAGGAGGATTTCCTTGGGAGGTAAAATTTGAGATAACTAATAAGTGAGCTAAAATGATGAAGTTGGAGAATTACAGTCCAGACAAGGCAAAAAGCAGTCTAAAAGCACAGAGGCAAGAAACACCATCATAATGTCTACTTAGGTCAAGCTCTGGAGTCTGAATTTTATTTTTAAAGTTTCAAAGAAGCTACTAAAGTAATTTGAGTTGGAGAGTGACATAACTGAATTATAGAAAAATTAGTCTGCCCTCAGAGTGAATAACAGATTGATGGAGATGGGAATTGGTGTGGTGAGAGGAAGGGTAAAGAGGGTAGTTAGGGGCTATGCAATGATTAGAATAAGAAGAGTTGAAATAAAGAGATAGTAGTAAAAATCAGAATAGTATACAGATTTGAGAATGATTAAGGAGGTAGAAAATATGGGACCTGATGATTGATAAGCTGTTGAGTGATTTAAGAGTCTAGGATGACTACAAAGTTTTTTGCTTGAACTGGTGTGTCTTGCTGCAAGGAGCCAAGAAAAAAAAACATAAAGGGATTTCAGGGGGAATATGGTGAGTTGAATTTGTAGCATATGGACATATTGAATCAAATGGAGTTTGAGATGCTTGTGGAACATCCAGGAGATGTATAGCAGGCAGCTGAGTATGAGTCTACAATTGCACCATCTAAAAGCAATACAGTGCAAACCTTGAATATAATTTAAAAATTTCTAGTAGTCACTAGGAATACTTATGGACAGCTTTTGTGTTTTCATTTCTCTGGGATTAAATGCCCAGGAGTGCAGTTCCTGGGTCATATTACAAGTGTACATTTGGCTTTTAAGGAAGCTGCCAAACTGTTTACCAAAGTGGCTGTACCATTTAGCCTTGCCACCAGCAATGTATGAGTTTCAGTGGGCCAGCATTCTTGTTGACAACTTGGTATGGTCAGGGTTTTTTAAGCCATTCTGATAGGTGTGTAATGATATCTCCTTGTAGATTTAATTTGCATTTCTTTAATGTCTAATGATGTTGAGCATCTTGTTGTGTACTTATTTATCATTGTGCATCCTCTTTGGTATATATGTCTGAACAAATTTTTTGCACTTTTTGTTGGTAGCGTTGTTTGTGTTTTATTCTTGAGTTTTGAGGTTTTTGAATAAATTCTGGATACAAATCCTTTGTCAGATATATGACTTGCAAATATTTTTTCCTGGTCTATAGCTTGTCTTTTTATTCTCCTAATATTGTCTTTCACAGAGCCAAAGTTTTACATTTTGATAAAGTCCATTAATTTATTCTTTTATAGATTGCACTTTTGGTATAATATCTAACAACTCTTTCCTAATGCCAGGTCATGAAGATTTTCTCCTGTGTTTTCTTCTAAAAATTTTGAACTTTTATGTTTTTTAAAAAATTTTTATTTTATTGAAGTATAGTTGATTTACAATGTTGTGTTAGTTTCTGGTGTACAGTGAAGTGATTCAGTTATACATATATGTAATAGTTTGCATCTGCTAATCCCAAACTTCCAATCCATTCCTCCCCCACCCCCTCCCCCTTGACAACCACAAGTCTGTTCTCTGTGTCTGTGAGTCTGTTTCTGTTTCATAGGTAAGTTCACTTGTGTCATATTTTAGATTCCACATGTAAGTGATACCATATGGTATTTGTCTTTCTGCCTTAGTATGAGAATCTCTGGGTCCATCCATGTTCCTGCAAATGGCATTATTTCATTCTTTTTTATGGCTGGGTACTATTCCATTGTTTATATATACCACATTGAAGTTTTATGTTTTATATTTAGATCTATTTTTTCTTTTAACTTCTTTATTGGAGTATAATTGCTTTACAATGGTGTGTTAGTTTCTGCTTTATAACAAAGTGAATCAGCTATACATATGCATATATCCCCATATCTCTGCCCTCTTGCGCCTCCCTCCCTCCCACCCTCCCTATCCCACCCCTCTAGGTGGTCACAAAGCACTGAGCTGATCTCCCTGTGCTATGCAGCTGCTTCCCACTAGCTATCGGTTTTACATTTGGTAGTGTATATATGTCCATGCCACTGTCTCACTTTGTCCCAGCTTACCCTTCTCCCTCCTCGTGTCCTCAAGTCCATTCTCTAGTAAGTCTGCATCTTTATTCCCGTCCTGCCCCTAGGTTCTTCAGAACCATTTTTAAAAAAATTTTAGATTCCATATATATGTGTTAGCGTACGGTATTTGTTTTTCTCTTTCTGACTTACTTCACTCTGTATGACAGACTCTAGGTCCATCCACCTCACTATAAATAACTCAATTTCGTTTCTTTTTATGGCTGAGTAATATTCCATTGTATATATGTGCCACATCTTCTTTTTTTTTTTTTTTCCAGATTAAGATCAGCTTTTATTCCCAACAATGTAAATACTATCATTTTTATCATTTGTGGTAATACCATAAATGTATCCTAGAGAAATAATATTTTTATCTCATAGCTGTCACTTTTTTCTTTCTAAGTTTTTTTTTTTTTTGGCTTGATAGTTGTATTTCTTTTTTTTTTTTTTTTCTTTAAACATCTTTATTGAAGTATAATTGCCTTACAATAGTGTGTTAGCTTCTGCTTTATAACAAAGTGAATCAGTTATACATATACAATATGTTCCCATTTCTCTTCCCTCTTGCATCTCCCTCCCTCCCACCCTCCCCATCCCACCCCTCTAGGTGGTCACAAAGCACCGAGCTGATCTCCCTGTGCTATGCGGCTGCTTCCCACTAGCTATCTATTTTACATTTGGTAGTGTATATATGTCCATGACACTCTCTTACCCTGTCACATCTCACCCCACCCCCTCCCCATATCCTCAAGTCCATCCTCTAGTAGGTCTGTGTCTTTATTCCCATCTTGCCACTAGGTTCTTCATGGCCTTTTTTTTTTTTTCTCCTTAGATTCCGTATATATGTGTTAGCATACTGTATTTGTTTTTCTCTTTCTGACTTACTTCACTCTGTATGACAGACTCTAACTCCATCCACCTCATTACAAATACCTCCATTTCATTTCTTTTTATGGCTGAGTAATATTCCATTGTATATATGTGCCACATCTTCTTTATCCATTCATCTGTCGATGGACACTTAGGTTGCTTCCATGTCCTCTTGGCTATTGTAAATAGTGCTGCACTGAACATTGTGGTACATGACTCTTTTTGATTATGGTTTTCTCAGGGTATATGCCCAGTAGTGGGATTGCTGGGTCATATGGTAGTTCTATTTGTAGTTTTTTAAGGAACCTCCATACTGTTCTCCATAGTGGCTGTATCAATTTACATTCCCACCAACAGTGCAAGAGGGTACCCTTTTCTCCACACCCTCTCCAGCATTTATTGTTTCTAGATTTTTTGATAATGGCCATTCTGACTGGTGTGAGATGATATCTCATTGTAGTTTTGATTTGCATTTCTCTAATGATTAGTGATGTTGAGCATCCTTTTATGTGTTTGTTGGCAATCTGTATATCTTCTTTGGAGAGATGTCTATTTAGGTCTTCTGCCCATTTTTGGATTGGGCTGTTTGTTTTTTTGATATTGAGCTGCATGAGCTGCTTGTAAATTTTGGAGATTAATCCTTTGTCAGTTGCTTCATTTGCAAATATTTTCTCCCATTCTGAGGGCTGTCTTTTCGTCTGTTTATGGTTTCCTTTGCTGTGCAAAAGCTTTTAAGTTTCATTAGGTCCCATTTGTTTATTTTTGTTTTAATTTCCATTTCTCTAGGCGGTGGGTCAAAAAGGATCCTGCTGTGATTTATGTCATATAGTGTTCTGCCTGTGTTTTCCTCTAAGAGTTTTATAGTGTCTGGCCTTACACTTAGGTCTTTAATCCATTTTGAGTTTATTGTTGTGTATGGTGTTAGGGAGTGTTCTAATTTCATTCTTTTACATGTAGCTGTCCAGTTTTCCCAGCACCACTTATTGAAGAGGCTGTCTTTTCTCCATTGTATACACTTGCATCCTTTATCAAAGATAAGGTGACCATGTATACATGGGTTTATCTCTGGGCTTTCTATCCTGTTCCATCGATCTATATTTCTGTTTTTGTGCCAGTACCATACTGTCTTGATTACTGTGGCTTTGTAGTATAGTCTGAAGTCAGGGAGCCTGATTCCTCCAGCTCCATTTTTCTTTCTCAAGATTGCTTTGGCTATTCGGGGTCTTTTGTGTTTCCATACAAATTGTAAAATTTTTTGTTCTAGTTCTGTGAAAAAGGCCATTGGTAATTTGATAGGGTTTGCACTGAATCTGTAGATTGCTTTGGGTAGTAGAGTCATTTTCACAATGTTGATTCTTCCAATCCAAGAATATGTTTGTATCATCTTTGATTTCTTCCATTGGTGTCTAATAGTTTTCTGCATACAGGTCTTTTGCCTCCTTAGGTAGGAGGTTAATTCCTAGGCATTTTATTCTTTTTATTGCAGTGGTAAATGGGAGTGTTTCCTTAATTTCTCTAACTTTGCATTTCTTTTCCAATACTGTTTTGGCTGTTTGAGGCCCCTTGCATTTCCATATGAATTTGAGGATCAGCATTTCCATTTCTGAAAAAAAAAAAAAGCTGTTGGAATTTTGATAGAGATTGCACTGAATCTATAGATCAGTTTGAGGAATACTGCTTTCTCAAATATTAAGTTTTCCAATCTATGAACACAGATGCCTTCAATATATTTAGGTCCTTTATAAGTACTTTGAATAATACTTTGTAGGTTTCAATGTACAAGACTTGCATTCCCTTGATTAAATTTATTCCTAAGTATTATGTTCTTTTTGATGATACTGTAAATAGAATTGTTTATTAATTTCATTTTTGGATAGTTCATGCCTAGTGTATAAAAGTACAACTGATTTTTGTATCCTGCAACTTTGCTCACCTCGTTTTGCACTCTAATAGTCATTATGATCTATAATATATATATATGTGCATATATATATATAAGATCATGTCATCTTTGAATAGAGATAGATGCCTTTAATTTCTTTTTATTGCCTAATTGCACTGGCTACCACCTCTAGCACAATGTTGAATAGAAGTGGCAAGAATGGACATCCTTCTATTGTTCCTGATCTTAGGGGGAAAACATCCAGTCTTTCACCATTAGGTAAAATGTTAGCTCTGTGGTTTTTTTGTACATGAACTTTATAAGGTTGAGGAAGTTCCCTTCAATTTCTAGTTTGTTGAGTGTTTTTTTTGTTTGTTTGTTTTTTATCATGAAAGGATGTTGGATTTTGCAAAATGTTTTTACTGCATATATTAAGCTGATCATGTATGTTTTATCCCTTCATTTTATTAATGTAGTGTATTACATTGATTTTCATGTGCTTAACCTTGCATTCCTGGGCTAAATCCCACTTATCCTGGTGTGTAATCCTTTTATGTGCTGCTGAGTTCACTTTGTTCGTATATTGTTGAGGATT
Source organism: Balaenoptera borealis (assembly GCF_965194805.1). Classification (NCBI taxonomy): domain Eukaryota; kingdom Metazoa; phylum Chordata; class Mammalia; order Artiodactyla; family Balaenopteridae; genus Balaenoptera; species Balaenoptera borealis. The sequence goes on along the minus strand of NC_138861.1, from coordinate 14,889,399 downwards.
TTTGTATCTGTATGCATAAGGGATATTGATCTGTAGTGTTCTTTTCTTGTGATGTCTGTGTTTGGCTTTGGTGGCAGAATAACATGGGCCTCATATAATGAGTTAGAGAGTGTTCCTTCCTCCACTGTTCTTTTGGATGAGTTTGAGAAGGATTGGTGTTCATTCTTCTTTTAATGTTTGATAGAATTTGCCATCTGTTCCTGGGCTTTCCTTTGTTGGAAAGTTTTTGATTATGATTCGATATCTTTACTTGTTATTGGTCTATTTACATTTTCTATTTTTTGATTCAGTGTTGGTGATTTGTATATTTTTAGAAATTTGTTCATTCATCTAGGTTATCTAATTTATTGGCATACACTCGTTCATAGTATTTAATTTCAATCCTTTTTATTTCTGTAAGTTCAGTAGTAATATTCCTACTTTCAATCCTGATTTTAATTTGAGTCTTCTCTTCTTTTTTATTGATTCATCCAGCTGAAGATTTGTCAACTTTCATGAGATACTCAAAGAGGTAACTTTTGATTTCCTTTATTTTCTACATTATTTTTTTATTCTTTATTTCTTCATGAGTGAAATTTTCCATAGTCTTCTTTTCTTGTAATATCTTTGTTTGGTTCTCATATCAGGGTAGATCTAAGCTCATTAAATCAGTTGAAAAATGTTCTCCCTTCTATTTTTAGTGAGAGTCTGGAATATGGGCAGTTGTCTACCCTGTAGTTCATTTCTCAAAGCCTTTGGTATTCTGTTTAGGGTCAGATCCATACATTTGCAGCTCAAGATCAAGTCTAGGAGTTCATACACAAATCTACTGGGTACTTTCTTGAGCTCTTTTCCCTTCTCGATCTCTCCAACACATCTGATTTCTAGAATTTCCCTTTCTTGGTCATCTTGCTAGAACACTGGGTTTTAGTTACATATTTTGCTGCACACTTTCCATGCCTATGCCTTCCCCCATGGCCAAGGGAGAGAATGGGAAAAAAAAATACCAGGGGATTTTCCTCACTCCCTCATAGATCTCCTTTTCACCTCCTTGGACCAAAAATTGAAAGCTTTTCTGGTTCATGCTTAAAGGACAAGTTACCTTTGTGTATAGAACTATTTGATCTCTTTGTTTTGACTCTGCCGTTCTGACCTTAAGAATGTTTGACTTTGCACTTAATCAAAAACAAAGGTATAAATAAACTTGCAATGTAAGTATTTTCTGAAGAAAACTCAAGTAAGCCAAATTAATCCTTTTACCATTTTTTTCAACAGAGAGGTTGTGTTCTGTATTTTACATTTCAACATTATTATACTGAAATAATTTCTCTAGTGTAAATCTTTTTCATGTAAATTTTGCAAGGAAGTTTTCTTTCTTCTTTTTAGGTTCTGGTACGGTTTTTTTTTTTTTACCATGTTTGTTAAAAATGAACTTGGAGGGACTTCCCTCATGGTCCAGGGGTTAAGAATCGGCCTTCCAGTGTAGGGGACGTGGGTTCAATCCCTGGTTGGGGAACTAAGATCCCACATGCCATGTGACAACTAAGCCTGTGTGCTCTAGAGCCCACGTGCCACAACTAGAGAGCCCATGTGCTGCAATTACTGAGCCTATGTGCTCTAGAGCCCACGTGCCACAACTAGAGAGCCCATGTGCTGCAATTACTGAGCCTGCGCACTCTAGAGCCCGCGAGCCACAGCTAGAGAGCCCCACGTGCTGTAACTACTGAGCCCACACACTCTGGAGCCCATGCGCCACAACTAGAGAGAAGCCCGCGCGCCTCAATGAAGAGCCTGTGTGCTGCAATGAAAGATGCCGCATGCCGCAACGAAGATCCCGCATGCCACAACTAATACCTGATGCAGCCAAATAAATAATAAAGAAATAAGTAAATATTAAAAAAAAATGAACTTGGATCAGAGGACTAGTTAATCTAAGTATTTCCTTATGATTTAAAAAATTTGGTATGCTTTTATACTCTTCACTTAGTTTTACATAGTACAGTACCTTTAAAATTTGTGGTAAAATTTGCCATTTTAATTAATATTTTAAAGTACTATTTAGGGATATTTAATACATTCATAATGTGAACTATCACTATTGATATCAGTTGTAATAACTTTAATAAACTTTCTCTATTCAATAATTTTCTACGAAGTTGAATTTTTAAAGTAAGATCTATGGATCAAATTTTTATTGTGTACAGATTAAGTCATTATTAGTCTAATTTTGTGTTTATTATCATTATTGTCTGGAGTATAGGATTTAAAATGTAAAGGTAGCTTGTAGTTTTTTCTTAGCAATTCCCTTTGGAGTTTCCTCAGGTTTTTCTATTTTCAGTATTTGGATTATTACAATGTTATAGTAATTCTTCACTATATTTCTTACTGTTGAATGCAGAGAATATTAAAGTGGTCATGCCGTCAGTGGAGCATATAGCAATTACTGGGGCTAAATCAGTAAGACTAAAATATTCTTGAAGTCAAGTTGACATTGGCTAAAACCCTAAAGCAAAATGATGGCTTCAAAGCATTTTGCTTTGGTTTCAGCACTATGTTGGGAGGTGTATTATGACTCTTAGGGTTTATTTCTTGTGAAAGCTCTAGCATTTTTATAATTTTAGAGCCTATCTGCAAATTGGTGTAGCTCTGGAGAATTTATAGTAGTTGGAATAAAGATAGAAAAATTATCAAGTCCTGAGGCTTATTGATTAACTTCTATTATTTGTAGATTATTTGCACACACAATTACTTTTAAACATATATACAAAATAATGGTGTTTATATTTATTTTAATGTAAAAAGTAATTTACAGTGGTGTATGTCTTTATTGCAGTGAACCTCCTGGAAATTCTGAAGTACAAATTCTTATGTCACAACCCAAATACTGGATTTCAAGCATTAATTCCAAGGCAGAAAGAGCAAAATGATCTCTTAATCTTGATATTTAATATTATATATTATTTAGTAATAACAACTGAGCTTCAATATTTATTTATTCATTCAACAAATAATTCTGATCACTTTTTATTTGGTGGGATATCTGCTTTAAATAAGTTGAATAAGAGAGTGAGTGAGATAGCATTCAAGATCCATGTTGTGATAAAGTTCACATTCTAGAGGGAGGAAAACAGATTGCAAAATAAAGCTATAATATAATTTTAGTTAATAAATTGTATAAGAAAAATAAAACATTGTCCTTTGATAATAGTGACTGGAGGGGAAATTCATGTTAGGTAAGGTATTTAGCAATGACATTTCTTGACATAGAGCATGCTAGGCAGAAAGAAAAGCCATTTCGAAGGCTTTGAGTTGGGCAGGAGTTTGGGAAACCTGAGAAATATGAGAAAGGCCAGCCTGTGTGGCTGGATCATAGTGAGGAATAGGAGGAGTGGGATGGGCTGAGGTTGGGGATATAAACCCAGATAGATCATAAAAATTTCAGCAAAACAAAAAAAAGTTTGCAACTGATTCTAAGTGGAAAGGGAAGCCATTGGTGAGTTTTTAGGGACTTAACGTTATATTATATACATTGTAGGAAGTTCACTTGGATTGCTGTATGGAGAGTAGATTTTGGAAGCTCTAAAAAAGAAGCAGGAAGAGTGGTTAGAAGCCACTGCAGTACTATAAGCAAAAGATGGCAGTGGCATGGATATGCGTGGTAGCAGCAGACCTGAAGAGAAGTGGACAGACAAAGGGGATATTTTTGAGATACAGCTGGCCAGACTTGATGCTTGTTTAGGAAGTATGTGTGTACGTGATGTAGGAGGAGTAAGGGATAAAGAAGAGTCAAGAATGTCTCCCAGGAATTTTGTTTGAACAAATGGTTGGAAGTTGATGCTCTTTATTAGCTGGGGAAGCAAAGGAGAGAAACAAGTTTAGAAACTCAGGGGGAGAGTTCAGAGCTGGAGATTCAAAATGGAGAGTCAACAGCACACAGATAATAAAGTCATGGGACTGGATGAGATCTCAGCAGAGTCTAGAGGAAGAAGTGAAGGAAGCACAGCAATTGAGCCAGAAATAGAGGCTGAGAAGAAAGTCCATTTTGATGGGAGGAAAACACGGACAATGTTGTAACATGGCATTAAAGAGAATAAAGTGTTACAAGAAGGAAGGAAATTGCTACAAGGTCAAGTCAGTTGAGGACAGAGAAATGACCATTAATTTTACAACATAGACATGATTTTGACCTTGACAAGTACAATTTCAGTGGTTAGAGGGGAGATAAACTTGACTGGGGTGGGTTGAGGGTACAAGGTGAGATGATAAAAGAAAGTCAGTAAATCTAGGCATCGCTTGATATGTTTTGCTGTGAAAGGGTTAGAAAAATGAGGTAATAATTGAAAGGTAACATGAGATAAAAGGAGTGGGTTTTTTCCTAATGGATAATTTGTATGCTTATGTTTATTGGAATGATCCAGTAGACTTAGAGAATCTAATGATACATGAAGAGTCACAGGACAATTGCAGGCTTGAATTTCTTGAACATGGGAAGAGGAGATGAAATCCAGAAAGTAAGGGGAGGAGTTGACATTTTTAGGCACTGGGAAATTTTTTTTTCCATTGTAATAAGAGGAAGGCAGAGAATGTGAGTGTAGATGCAGATAAGTTAATAAAGTTGGTGGTGGGAAGTTGAAGGAGTTCCCATCTGATTGCTAGTCTTTTCTCAGGGAATAATGAGGTGAGTTCATGAGCTGTAGAGGGGAGGGGGTTTTGAAGGTTTGAAGAGAAAGAAGATCTGAAACTTGTTTCAAATAATGGGAAATGCAGTAGGATTCCTGGGCACTCACAAGTGCTCTTCTAAGATAAGTGATCATAAATTTAGAGAAAGATCAATCTACAATGTTTGTTGATTTTCTCCAGGAACTTTCAGCTTCTGGGGCAGAGGTACAAAGAAAGTGGGGAGTTGAGTTTAACCAGAGTTGGGATATAATTAAATGGGAAAGAGGGAGAGAGGGACAAAAGAGTTAAAAGCAAATTGTAATAATCATCCATGGAATCTAGACTGGGAGAGGTAAGAAATGAGGATGTGAGATGATGGGAATGGAAAACACTTCACTTCTCTCCACTCAACTGAGTAATTGTTGGCACTGGATTTGGGGAAGGGGAAAGAGAGGGAAGAGATGCATGTGAAAAAGGTGGGAGCTTGATGTTAAGATTTTTTTGCTGTGGTATATTTATTAGTGATATCAAGGTCTAGAGTTATGGCATTGGACATGGATGAACAAGGATGGCTAGGGAAAAAGATGGGAGAAAAGATCTAAGAACTGAGAAGGCAAGGGATTAAGAAAGCCAGTGCTTTTCATAAAATGCTCCCTGGAGAAGTAATGCCTTGGGCACCTCTGTCCAAAACCGAAACAGTCACTATGGCCACACAACAGAATCATCTCCTCCCCATCATTTTCATCGTTGCATCAGTGCTCAGGCTTTAGCCATGTCTGGGAGTGGTGCTATTTGAAGCATGTTACACACAGTAGTACTCAGAGCATGCTGCTTCCTTGCCCCTCCTCCTCCAAGACAGCATTCCCAGGGGAAAGTATACTAGTTGTAGCCCTCAAGACCTAACCACGAAGGAGAGAATTTAAAAATTTTGTACCCTGAAGGTCATAAGATGTGCTGTATAAAAATATACTTGGTGCCAATCTTCAGCTGTTCTTTAGAGTAATTATTTAAGTTTTTAACTTAACACATCCTCATTTTGAATAAATGCTAGACTCTCTTGTAGCAAGGAGTACTTATTAGAGCAGGCCTTGAATTAGTGTTAGAAAAAAGTTTTGTCAAAATTACAGTAAAGGTCAGTAAAGTTATCTGACATTTTTGAAAGCTCTTGGTATTCCTTTTTCTGTTTCCCAATATAATGTAGAGAAATAAAACAATATTAGAATCTGGGGAATTAGAGTACTGTGGATTTAATAGCTGTTGTTGGAAATACGCAAATTAGGGTTAGAGTGTTCCCTTGTTTACCGGTAAGAGTTAATACATTCTTTTATAGCGTTTTTCCCTATAGGAAGCATCTCAGGCACAGATAGAACTGCACTGTGTATTCATTCACTCAATAAATGCTTGTCACAGGCCTGCTGTGGGCCAGTCATGAACAAAGCTAAAATCCCTGCTCCTAGGGCCACACATTCTGGTGAGAGGAGGAGGCCATACACGTGCAAATAAATGTTTAATATATTAAAGCTGAGAATTGCTATGGAGAAAAAGGAGGGTAAGGAGAAAAGGGTGTAAGGTGGGAGGGAGGTGCTCTCTTTCCTCCACGGTGTTCTGGGCAGGCCTCTGACGAGGTGACATCTGAGAAGAGACACGAAGGAGCCGCGAGAGAGAATACAGGCTCTGGATGGGACCTGAGAGGTTAGCGTGTTCACGTCCAGGTCTACCAGCTTCTGGCTGGGCTTCTTGCCTCTCTCAGAACATGTCCTGCTGTCCCACCTAAAACGTTTCACCGTGGCTCCTGGTGCCCTGCCTTGGCTGTCACTGATTCCTCAGTTCAAACACCGAATGCTGTAGAGAGCCATTCCTGACTATACCAGGAGTAAACTTGAATTCTCCCCGCTTTGCCCTTCTTTTGTCCTATTATAATACCTATAAAATGTTATTACTTTTTGTGTTTAAGTACCTTTCTCCTAATGCTAGGCAGTAAGATCCTTGAGAGTAGGGGTTATGTTCTATGCATCTCTGTGTCCTCAGTACTCACCATGGGTCCTGATATATTGCAGGTGTTACAATTTTGTGTTGAAAAAATGATATTTAGAGCAATAAAAAATGAGCTATCAAGTCCTGAAAAGACTCCTAAGGACCCTAAGGCAGAACCTTAAATGCATTTTGCTTAGTGGAAGAAACAAGTCTGAAAAGGCTACATGTGGTATGATTCCAACTATATAACATGTTGGAAAAGACAAAATTATAGAGACAGTAAAAAGGTCTGTGGTTGCCAGGGGCTCAAGGGGTGGAAGGGGAGGAAGGGATGAGTAGGTGAAGCACAGGGGATTTTAGGGTAGTGAAACTATTCTAGATGGTACTGTTGTCACTATTCATTTGTTAAAACCCCTTGAGCTTACAACTCAACCACACTAAAGCAAGATGTTAATAATAGAGGAAACTGGTGGGGGAGAGGGGGAGTTGCTACATGGACTGTTATGTATTATCTTCTCAATTAGGCTCCAAATCTAAAACCGTGCTTTAAAATGTCTTTAAATTATTCAAAAATGAAATTTGGCAGTGAAAGCAAGGAGTGATGCAGGATAGTAGACTGACTACTTTTTAAGGACTGCTTTTTAAAAAAGGAATTATTATTATTTTTTTAAATATTTATTTTTTATTTGGTTGTGCCAGGTCTTAGCTGCGGCAGGCGAGCTCCTTAGTTGCAGCTCCCTGGCTCCTTAGTTGTGGCTCACCAGCTCCTTAGTTGCAGCACACGGGCTCTTTAGTTGTGGCACGCGAACTCAGTTGCAGCATGCACGTGGGATCTAGTTCCCTGACCAGGGATCGAACCCGGGCCCCCTGCATTGGGAGCACAGAGTCTTAACCACTGCACCACCAGGGAAGTGCCCAAGAAAGGAATTTTTGAACATGTGTCAGTAATAAAGGTATGAAGTACTTGATGTAATATCATAAGCAGCTACCATCCTTCCTGACTCCTTTCCTGTCCTATGTACACCGGAAGGAGCCAGACTGATGGAGTATCAGTGTCCTGCATAGAGAACATTCTATTCAGGCAGACATGTGTTTGAACCCCATCTAGCTTGAGGTCTTGCTGAGCCTCAGTGTCCCATCTGTATGAAGGTCACACTGCTGACCTCAGAGGGGTGTGGTGAGGATTAAATGAGACACATTATCTAAAATGCTAGCACAGGGCTTGGCATAAAGTGTACGGCTAAAACTTGCTCATTTTCTTTATTTTCCCTTTCAAGAGACTATAAAAATGAAATAAAAGTTGGAATAAGTGATGGGAGAAATTAGGAGGAAGACAAGAGAATGTTCACATGTTGGTATAGCAGTGAATTTGAGTTTTAACTTTAAATCTGAGGACTAGCTCTAGTTTCCACTAGGTTCTATTTGGTTCCATTTGAACAGGCACCTACACTGCTTTTCTGACACATTATCTTTCTTTTCTTTTTTTAAAATAACTTATATATGATGACAGGTGAAGTGACTTTTCTCATGTTGGGTTTTCTCAGGTAACAGATGATGTCATGTCAGAAGTGAGAAGGTGAGACGGTAGAATTGTTGAGTTAATGAATATGGGAAAAGCTTGGAAGTGCCTTGATAGGGAAAGCGGCATTGATTACAAGGTATATCATACCTTGTAATTATTTGGCTGCATGTCTCAGTTTCCATGTATTGGTTACCTTGCATCTGTCTCTCCCATCAAGATGCAGTATAATATTGAGTAGTAGGTGCTCAATAAATATTTACTGAAGTGAGTTTATATATAGATCTTGATGAAGAATCAGTCTTTTTCATAAGAAAAAAAGGAAGCTTATTTATTAGATTATTATATATACATCTAAGGCTGGGCTATAGGATATATTTAACACACACAAGTGCACACACCATATGTGTAAAAACAAAACATTAATTTGGGAACATACTTTTCCATGTTTCTCTTTCTCAGTTTCTTAGTTTGGATAACTCTGCCAAACATCTGTAGGTTTAAAAGCAGTTCAAAGCAGGGTACAAAGAAAAGAAATCCACTTAAAATATCTCAGCTCGACTCTCATCACTCTGTACAAGGTTCAAATGTGATTTGGACACCAACACACCAAGCTAAGCTTTGTGTGAGGAAGTAAATGTTAGACTGAAATGGGAAACTGAAGCAGGTCATTCTCCTTTTGTTGAGCTTCTCCTTCTTGTCAAAACCACTGGGCTGCACGTTGTCGTTCTTGTTTGTCACTGATAGCCTATCACAAAGCCCCTTCTGTTAGGATGCCGTACCCGAAACTCCCACTAGCCAGCAGAGCATAAACACCAAGGTGGAGGCACCTTCCCCAAACCTCTCACACACAATAGCTACTGCTGTCACAGCGGGACAATTGAGTGGATCTTATGGTGGTATATTTTTTCCCCATCATATGCATGACAGAAAGTCTAATGGACCTTGTTCGTTTCTTGAGTAGCTTTCAAGGCCCTATAAAATGGCCTGTTATCAGTTTCATCAGTGTTCCCAAGATGTCTACCTGGATGTCAGAGAGCCCAGGCAGTAACTGTATTTTCAGTCCTCCAATCAGCGAGGAGAAGATAGTAATTAGCTGAAAAATTAGAGAGGAAAACTGTTTGCATCCCAGAAGGAAAAGCTAAAAACCAATGGCATTTTGTGATGAATAAAATTCACAGCCTTTAAAAATGGAAGGATTAAATGGACTACATTCTTTTATATAAGACTTAACTATGTGCCTTATTATGGGTCACTGCCCTTAATTATAAAAATGTTTAAAACTTGATATGATTTTATACTCAATATTGGGATATAGTATTCTCTAAGTGCAGTGCTAATTGCATCCTGGTATTATCCTGGGATGGAATATAAGAAAATGGAGAAGAGTAAAATAACAGTGTCACAAAGACACTATTTTTTTTTTTAATGCTATTCTTCTCTGCTTACATTCTTTTTATTTATGTACGTATGTATGTATGGCTTTGTTGGGTCTTCGTTTCTGTGCGAGGGCTTCCTCTAGTTGCGGCAAGCGGGGGCCTCTCACTATCGCGGTGCGTGGGCCTCTCACTATCGCGGCCTCTCTTGTTGCGGAGCACAGGCTCCAGACGCGCAGGCTCAGTAGTTGTGGCTCACGGGCCCAGTTGCTCCGCGGCATGTGGGATCTTCCCGGACCAGGGCTCGAACCCGTGTCCCCTGCATTGGCAGGCAGATTCTCAACCACTGCGCCACCAGGGAAGCCCAAGACACTATTTTTAAAATAACCCCTCAGAATTTTAGATATGTTTCTGTCATTTTGTAAGACTTAAATATTGACATAAATGGAAAAGACTTTTTGACAAGCAGAGGAAAAACTATATCTGATGCAGATAATGCAATCCATCTAGTAGGGGTTTCTGTAAGAATCTACGCTATTTTTGACTCCTAGCAGTATGTTGGCTCCTAGAAATATTTCCTGGAATTCTTAAAACCTTTTTTCCCCCATGAGATGGTAGATACTATTTAAGGTTTCTTACTAAGTATAAAGGCTTAGGACTTTCCTGTCTACGTTGTTATTGAACATAATTCTCAGATCACAAATTCATTTGTACAAGCTAATTTCGAGGGCTGTGGGCAATTAATCTTGGTCAGTCTGTGGTTCTCTGTCATCTGTGGGGGATGTGTGTTAAGTTGGATGCGGTCACATAGTCCAAGGTGTTGAGGTGGGGTACAGCTGACCAAGAAATCATCTGTGGGGTTGATGGTATCTTCTCATTCCCCTGTACAGGTTGCTAACCACTTAGGTGCCCCTGTTTCTCATCTCAGGCAGGCCTCTGTCAAATTGGGTGACACTTCCCATCACTTTCCACTATGCTTTGCCATGTGCAGATCTTTCTGGTGCTTTTAACATGCATGAGAGTATGGAAATCTATGAATGTGTCTGTGGCCTAGCTTTGTAAACGCTCTGTGCAGCATTTCTTCTCTGGCTCCACAGGGACAGAGTGTAGGGCACTTCTCTCCACCCCCCAAAACCTCTGCTCTCATATCCTTCTCTTGCTGTTTCATCCTCCCATACTGGAAACTTTTTTAAGTCTTGGGAGAAAGGCCTCCCTAATCCCGTCATGATTTTGCCTTGGAGGCAACCTTGCACTGTCTCAAGGGGTTAGGCTTTAGGAAATCAAAGCAGTAAGATTGATAAGTAACTATTTTTCCATCGTGGCACAATCTCTCTTCTGGAAGTGTAGAGAATTGAGAGCTCAGTGAATTGAGAGTAGACCCTCTGCCTGCATGAGGGAAAGGAAAAGGGAAGACAAAGTGAGGGTGGCCAAAAATCATTTATAGCTCGAAAATGTTATTCTGCCTGAAGTGCCACATTGCTTTTCACTAGAATAATGCTCATCCATATAATGTATAATCCATATAATGTTCATGGAGCATTTTATCTCTTTTCTCACAAAATCCAAGAGTTCAGTGGACAAACTTGTATTTCCCTAACAGATTTTATTCTCCTTGATGTCAGGGAGAATTTGAATCACTCTGTCAATGTTGGTGCACACGTGGAATATGCCTCTCTGTTGTGTAGCTAGAGATTATGCTGAAATACCATTTCTTTTTATTTTTTAAATTGAGGTAACATTGGTTTATAACCTGTAAGTTTCGTGTGCATATCATTATATTTCAACTTCTGTATACACTATAGTATGCTCACCACCTAAAATTTAGTTTCTACGTGACACCATACACTTGACCCCCTTTACCCATTTTGCCCTGCCCCTCTGGTAACCACTAATCTGCTCTCTGTATCTATGTGTTTTTGTTCTGTTTGTTTGTCTGTTATTATTTATTTATATTCCAAATATGAGTAATATCATACGGTATTTGTCTTTCTCCATCTGACTTATTTCACTTAGCATAATGCCCTCAAGGCCCATCCATGTTGTCACAAAGGCAAGATTTCATCTTTTATATGGCTAAGTAGCATTCCATTGTGTATATATATATATATATATATATATATATATATATACCATATCTTCTTTATCCATGTAGGTTGTTCCCATATTTTGGCTATTGTAAATAACGCTGTGATCAACATAAGGGTACATATATCTTTTTGAATTAGTTTTCTGTATTCTTTGGATAAATACCCAGAATTGGGTTAGCTGGATCATATGGTAGTTCTATTCTTAATTTTTTGAGGAATCTCCAAACTGTTTCCCATAGTGGCTGCACCAATTTACATTCCCACCAACAGTGTATGAGGATTCCTTTTTGTTCACATCCTCTCCAATATTTGTTATTTCTTATCTTTTTGAAAATCGCCATTCTAACAGGCGTGAGGTGGTTTTGATTTGCATTTCCATAATAATTAGTGATTTGGGACATTTTTTCATGTGCCTGTTGGCTATCTGTATGTCTTCTTTGGAAAAATGTCTATTCACACCCTCTTCTAATTTTTTAAGAAAGTTGTTTTTCTTATTGTTGTTTTTTTTGAGTTATATGAGCTCTTTATGTATTTTGGATATTAACCCCTTATCAAATATATGATTTGCAAATATCTTCTACCATTTGATAGATTGTCTTTTCATTTTGTTAATGGTTTCCTTTGCTGTGCAGAGCTTTTTATTTTAATGTAGCCCCATTTGTTTATTTTTGCTGCTGTTTCCCTTGCCTGGGGGACATATCCAGAAAGATATTGCTAAGATCAATGTCAAAAAGTGTATTACCTATGTTTTCTTCTAAAAGTTTTATGGTTTCAGGTCTTACAGTCAGGTCTTTCCATTTTGAGTTCAATTTTGTGTATGGTGTAAGAAAGTGGTCCAGTTTCATTCTTCTCATGTACCTGTCCAGTTTTCTCAACACCGTTTATTGAAGGGAATATCTTTTGTCCATTGTATTGGGTTGGCCAAATAGTTCGTTCGAGTTTTTCTGTAACATTACGGAAAAACCCAAACGAACTATTTGGCCAACCCAATATGTTCTTGGCTCCTTTGTCATGAATTAATTGTCCATGTATGAGTGGGTTTATTTCTGGGCTCTCAATTCTGTTCCATTGATCTATGTGTCTGTTTTTCCACCAATACCATGCAGTTTTGATTACTATAGCTTTGTAGTATAATTTGAAATCAGGGAGTGTGATAACTCCATCTTTGTTCTTTTTTTTCAGGATTGCTTTGGCTATTTGAGGTCTTCTGTAGTTCCATGCAAATTTTAGGACATTTTTTTGGTTTTATTTCTGTGAAAAAATGTCATTGGAATTTTTTTTTAAATTATTTATTTATTTATTTATGGTTGTGTTGGGTCTTCGTTTCTGTGCGAGGGCCTTCTCTAGTTGTGGCAAGTGGGGGCCACTCTTCATCGCAGTGCGCGGGCCTCTCACTATCGCGGCCTCTCTTGTTGCGGAGCACAGGCTCCAGACACACAGGCTCAGTAATTGTGGCTCATGGCCCCAGTCACCCCACGGCATGTGGGATCCTCCCAGACCAGGGCTCGAACCCGTGTCCCCTGCATCGGCAGGCAGATTCTCAACCACTGCGCCACCAGGGAAGCCCCTGTCATTGGAATTTTGATAGGGATTGCATTGAAACTGTAATTGCTTTAGGTAATATGGATATTTTAACAATGTTAATTCTTTCAATCCATGAGCACAGAATATCTTTCAATTTCTTTGTGTCTTCTCTAATTTCTTTTGGAAATATCTTTTAGTTTTCAGTGTATAGGTCTTTCACTTCCTTGGTTAAATTTATTCCTAAGTATTTAATTCTTTTTGTTGTGATTGTAAATAGGATTGTTTTCTTAGTTTTTCTTTCTGCTTTCATTGTTAGTGTATAGTAATGCAACAAATTTTTGTATACTGATTTTGTACCCTGCACCTTTACTGAATTCATTCATTAGTTCTAATATTTTTTGTGTGTGGAATATGTAGGGTTTTCTATATATAAAATGTCATCTTCAAATTGTGACAGTTTTACTTCCTCCTTTCTAATTTAGATACCTTTTTTTTTTTTTTTTTGACTAATTGCTCTGGCTAGGACATCTAATACTATGTTGAATAACAGTGGCAAGAGTGGACATCCTTGTCTTGTTCTTCATCTTAGAGGGATAGCTTTCAGTTTTTCACCATTGACTGTGATGTTAGCTGTGGCTTTGTCATACATGGCCTTTAGTATGTTGAGGTATGTTCATTCTATACTTATTTTATTGAGACTTTTTATCATAAATGGATATTGAATCTTGTCAAATGCTTTCTCTGCATCTATTGAAATGATATGATTTTTATCCTTCATTTTGTTAATATGGTATATCATGTTGATTGATTTGTGGATGTCAAACCATCCTTGCATACAGGGAATAAAACTCACCTGATCATGGTGTATGTGCCTTTTAATGTATTGCTGTATTTGATTTGCTAATATTTTATTGATGATTTTTTTAAAATTTTATTTATTTAATTTTATTTATTTTTGGCTGCATTGGGTCTTTGTCACCGCACGCGGGCTTTCTCTAGTTGTGGTGAGCAGGGGCTACTCTTTGTTGTGGTGCACGGGCTTATTGCTGTGGCTTCTCTTGTTGCAGAGCACGGGCTCTAGGCGCACGGGCTCTAGGCGCACGGGCTTCTGTAGTTGTGGCATGCGGGCTCAGTAGTGGTGGCGCACGGGCTTAGTTGCTCCACGGCATGTGGGATCTTCCTGGACCAGAGCTCGAACCCGTGTCCCCTGCATTGGCAGGCGGATTCTTAACCACTGCGCCACCACGGAAGCCCAACGATTTTTTAAATCTATATTTATCAGAGATATTGGCCTGTAATTTTCTTTTTGTGTGTTGCCCTTATCTGGTTTTGGTGTCAGGGTTATGTTGGCCTTGTAAAATAAATTAGGAAGCATTCCCTCCACTTCATTTTTTTGGAAGAGTTTGAAGAGGATAGATATTAAATCTTCTTTGAGTATTTGGTAGAATTCACCTGTGAAGCTGTCTGGTCCTGGACTTTTGTGTTTTGGGAGGTTTTTGATTACTGTTTCAATCTCTTTACTAGTGATCAGTCTATTCAGATTTTTTATTTCTTATGATTCAGACTTGGAAGGTTGTATGTTTCTAGGAATTTATCCATTTATTCTAGGTTGTACAACTTATTGGCATATAGATGTTCATAGTATTCTCTTATAATCCTTTGCATTTCTTTGATATCTGTTATAATTTCTCTTTGGTTTCTGGTTTTATTTATCTGAGCCTTCTCTCTTTTTTTCTTAGTTAGTCTAGTTAAAGTTTTGTCAATTGTGTTTATCTTTTCAAAGAACCAGCTCTTAGATTCACTGATCTTTTCTATTGTCTTTTTAGTCTCTATTTCATTTATTTTTCCCTCTGATTTTTATTATTTGTTTTTCTTTCTACTGACTTTAAGCTTTGTTCATTCTTCTCTTTCTAGTTCCTTTAGATTTAAGGTTAGATTGTTTATTTGAGATTTTTCTTGTTTCTTGTGTAGAACTGTATGCTATAAACTTCCCTCTTAGTACCACTTTTGCTGCATCCCATAGGTTTTGGTATGTCATATTTTCATTTTTATTTGTCTTCAGGTGTTTTTTGATTTTTCATTTTTCTTTGTCTATCCAATAGTGGTTTAGTAGCATGTTATTTAGTCTCTACGTATTAGTGATTTTTCAGCTTTTTTCTTGTTGATTTCTAGTTTCATACCATTGTGGTTGGAAAAGATGCTTGATATTTCAGTCTTCTTAAGTTAATTGAGACTTGTTTTGTGTCCCAGTATATGGTCTATCATTGAGAATGCTCTATGTGTGCTTGAGAAGAATGTGTATTCTACTCATTTGGATGGAATGTTCTATATATATATCTATTAAATCTATATGATATAATGTTTCATTTAAGGCAGCTGTTTCCTTGTTGACTTTTGGTCTGAATGATCTATCCATTGATGTAAATGAGGTGTTAAAGTCCCCTACTATTATTGTTTTGCTGTCAACTTCTCCTTTAGGTCTGTTAATAATTGCTTTGTATATTTTGGTGCTGCTATATTAGGTGCATATATATTAATAAATGTTAGGTCTTCTTGATGAATGATAACATCTGTCTTTGTCCCTTTCTACTGTTTTGGCTTGAAGTCTACTTTGTTGATGTGAGTATGGCTACACCCACTTTATTTTGGCTGCCATTTGCTTGAGATATCATCTTCCATCCCATCACTTTGATCCTATGTTTGTCTTTAGAGCTGAGATGAGTCTCCTGGAGGCAGCATATGGTTGGGTCTTCTTTAAATCCAGCTACTCTGTGTTTTTTGATTGGTGGATTCAATCCATTTACACTTAGGGTGATTATTAATAAATGAGGACTTAGTACTGTCTTTTATCTTTTGTTTTCTGGTCACTCTGTATCTCCATTTTTTTTCCTTCTATTTCTGTCTGCTATTTTAGTTTGGTGGTTTTCCATGATATTTTTCCGAGTTTCCTCTTGTTTTATATTTCATGTCTCTGCTCTAATTTACGTTTTGTGGTTACCATGAGGTTTTTATAAAAGGTCTCAGATAAAATAGTCCTTTTTCCGCTGATAGAATCGTATCTCCATTTGCCTATATGGGTTTCATACTTTTCCTTTTCCCCTTTTATGTTTTTGTTATCTCAAGTTATCACTTTTTTATGTTGTAAGTGTATTACCCAATTCAAGTAGCTATTGTTATTTTTCTTCTTTCCCTTTAACATTTATGCTGTAGTTAAATGTTTAACAACCTATTCTGATACAGAGTTGCAGTCTTCTGATTCTGTCTGTCTATCACCTTACTAAAGTTTTGTGTATTTTTGCCTTTTCATTTTAAGTAGAAGATCTCCTTTCAAGATTTCTTGTAAAGTGGGTCTAGTGGTGATGAACTCCCTCAGTTTTTGTTTCTCTGGTAAGGCCTTTATTTCTCCTTCATAGCTTTGCCAGATAGAGTATTCTTGGCTGACAATTTCTAAATTTTCAATATATTGAGTTTGTCATTCCACTCTCTCCTGGCCTGTTGAGTTTCTACTGAGAAATCTGCTTATAGCCTAATGCAGGTTACTTTGTAGGCTGCTGACTTTTTTCCTTGGCTGCCTTTAAAATTCTTTCTTTATCACTGACTTTTGACAGCTTTAACATAATGTATCTTGGAGGAAGTCTTTTCATGTTGAGGTCATTAGGCCTTCTTTTAGCTTTGTGAATATATGTATCCAGTTTCTTCTCCAGGTTTGGAAAGTTTTCGGCTATTACTTCTTTAAATAAACTTTCTGCTCCCTTATCCCTCTCTTCTCCTTCTGGAATAAATATTATCTTTGTGTTGCCTTTCCGAATTCAGTCAGATAGTTCTCCTAGAAATTTTTCATTTTTAAAATACTTAGTTTTCTTTTCTCTTCTACCTGAATCATTTCTAGATTTCTGTCTTTGAGCCTGCTCTATTTTCAATGCTTTCTAACGCATTCTTCATATCATTTGACTTCTTCTGTTTCAGAATTTCTGTTTGGTTCTTTTTTAGCTTCAATATCCTTGGTAAAGTATTTACTCTCTTCATTAATTTTATTCCTGAGCTCATTGAACTGCTTTTCTGAGTTTTCTCGTAGCTCATTGAGTTTCTCCATGACAGCTATGTTGAATTCTTTATCAGTTAGAACACAATATTCTGTGACTTTAAGTTTGGTTTCTGGAAAATTGTCATTTTATTTTTGTGATATCATGTTACCATGGTTTCTCATGATACTTGATGAGTTGTTCTTCTGCTGGCACATTGAAGTAGTGAACACCTTTCTTTTTCCCAGTAGGTGGCGCTATATCACAGTTTCCCCCACACACACACCCTTCCGGAGCTGCCTCTGGCTATATTTGAGAATGGGCACTTCCTACCCACCACTGCCTCTGCTGGAGGTGTTGCAGGTGCCCTTGTTGTTGCTGTTTGTGCCTCCAGGGTAGCATGTGCCTTGCTGCTGCTGATGTTGCCACCTGGGGCACTAGGATGGCAGGTGCCTCTGTGACATCTGGGGTGGCCTGGGTACTGGGCACTGCCACTATGGTGGAGGGTGGTGGAGGGTAGGCTGGGAGCCAGGGTTGGGGCACCTCTGCCATGTCTGGGGTTTGTCACACTTGTGAGCTGCAAGTGAGGGGCAAGGGGCTGGAGTTGTGGGTGCTACTGCGTCTGGAGGGATGGACCCTGCTACCACTGCTGCCTGGTTCCCTGTGGCCATGGGTGCTGCTTTGGCAGGGAGGCTGGAGTCACATGCACCACCTTTCCTGCTGCTGCTGGGTTCTTTGGGTCTTCGGGCTCAGCCACCACAGCCAGGGGATGGGATCACAGGCACCACCTCCCCTGTTCCCCCATTTCCGCCTCCTCTGTGTGTTCCAGCACCCATCCCCCTTCAGATATACAGACGTGTGGATCCCTCTGGTGTCCTGGTGTTTTAGACAGAGGAAACTTTGTTGAGTTATGTATGTTTTACTAGTTGTAGATTGAAGGGGAGAGACAAGGGAGCATCTCATTCCATTATGATGCTGACGTCACCCCCTGAAATTTCCTAAATTTATGAATGGAAATCATGGTCAGGTATATGCAATGCCAGGCTGCATGATTGTGCATTAAAAAAAATTGTAAATGTTGTGTGACTTCAGGTAAAGAGCCAAGGAACTGCGAAGGCACATAACATAGAATTGTAAGTTGAGCTTTGTACTAGGACAGTGCTTTTCAGTGTGGTCTCCAGGTCAGCATTATAAGAAACTTATTAGAAATTCAAATATCCCAGATATACTAAATAAGAAACTCTGGGCATGGGATCTCCATATCTGTGTTTTAACAAGTCCTCTATGTAATTCTGGTGCTTGTTAAAGATGAGAACCTCTGGATTGAGGATGGTTAACTCGAATCAAGTGAGAGATTCGATTTTACAAAATCTTGGGATTCGATTTTCTCATTTAAGATTAAGAAATACTCTCTACTTAATCTAGGGGGAAGAGCACCCTTTTGTCTTATTCTGCTTAGAACAAAGTACAGAATATGCCCCAGCTAGTTTCACGTGGTTTGTTGGTTATACCATTTGCCTAAGGAGATCTTATCATTTGCTTAAGAAGAATGGGAGCATGTCTGAGTGTTTATATATATTGCACATTCCCTAGGCGGCAATATGCAAGATGGATAAGCATACAGGCTCTCTGGAAAGACAGCTGCTTTAAATCAAATCACCAGCTTCACCTTTTACTGTGTGCCCTTCATCAAGTTTTCAACTTCTCAGTGCCTCAGTTTCCTCATCTGTAAATTAAGATCATACTGTAATCCTCCCCACCTCATAGAGGTAGAATGGGATGACATTCAAGACTGAGATAACACTGGTTAGATGCTTACAGCAGGGCCTGGCACTGGTTAGTGCCTAATAAATGTTAACAAGTTCTGGGTGGAGTGCAGGCTGTGCTCTGTTCTAAGGTCCAGAGCCAAAACAAACATCATCTCTGCACTGAAGGAGTTTGTTATCTCAGTAGGAAGAACCAGACATGTAAATTTATAATCCCCAAAGGTATTAGAGACTCTATAATAGCACCTGGGAAAAATAAGGACACAATGATGGGACAAGGGGTCTTGAAAGAACAGTTCAAGTGGTGTGAGCAGATCCATTACCATGACTGATGTAAGGTCAACAGAATGCTCTTCATATAATTGTAGTGAAAACACCAATAACTAATGTCTGTTTACACTTAACTATTTATCAGGCCCTGTTAATTATCTCAATTAGTCTTTTCAGAAACTTTCGAGGCAAGTACTTAATGAAGCAAAGTAACTTACTCAGGGAAACTTAACTATAAAGTGGGAGTTCTGGCTCAGAGATCTATATTCCTTAGGATTTGCTTATTCTTTAAATGAAACTCATGTAAATATTGATAGTTTTAATCTCTTTCAACAATTTAATTCTTTATGTTTTGCAAGTTTTAAATAAGAGTAAACAAATCTAAAGAAATGTAATGACTTGCCCTAGGGGAAAATGCCCCATGTATTTTTAATAGAGAGGACTGCAATTTAAGACCCTAACTTTTCTTCCCTTTCATATCTGCTTCATTGAATTAACCAAACTGCCATCTTCTCACTCATTAAAAAAAAAAAACAGAAGATGATACAGAAAAGAAGCCTGCTGTTTTGAACAAAGAGCTTTATAAAGTGAGAAATACTTCAAAACTGATACAGAACTGGTACAGAGGGGCACCTAACATTGCGTGGCAGTACTCAGTCACCCAATCCAAGCAAGCCGGAGAGCTCCCCTCCTCTGTCATCAGCCACCCAATCCAAGCAAGCCGGAGAGCTCCCCTCCTCTGTCAGTATTCTTTGTCCCATTTCTGACAACTTCAACTGTCAGTTACTTAAAACTTCTCCCTGTTAATTCCACCTGAGTTTGAAGAGCTTATCAATCTCATCCAAAGAATCTCAATTTATTGAGAAAAGGACAAAGAATCAATTATTCATCACTGTATAATAAATACTTTATTTTACAAATAATTTCAACTAAATAATTCTATTTGTACAGGAAATGCACTTTAAGAAGATGAAATAAAAAGAAAAACAAAAAAAGTATCTTCAGCAAGCAAAAAAAAAAAGGCTTTATTTAGCTAATGTGTTTTTAGAGGGAACAAATCTTTCACCAGCCTTTCATAAAAGCCTGTAGTGGAGAGCATACAAGGCAAAAGAATCAGTCAAGATTTATAGCTCTTAACGATGTACTGAAATTTATTAGGAAGTAGATGCCACCTTTAAAAGTGAAGACTAATGCCAATTGGCTTCCCTGTTGTGCCTTCAAATGAGAAATATGTAAACACTTGGTATATTTTCCCTTGGTTTTGAGACTGACATACAATACATAGGTCAGTAAAGTCAACACATCTAAATTGTTAAAAGATTTTTTTCTGTGTCTTCTGGGAATGGTAAAACAGGATACAGTCTTTTATTCTCATTTCCCTTCATGAAATGTACTCTCTTCTTTTTGGAACACATGATAGTTTCTATGCGTACAGATAGGTCCTAACAATGCTTGTCTGACATTTAAGCATTTCACCTTCTATGCAGTACAGCCTGTTCGTCCTTTTAAACTTGACTGCTGGGCCAAATGCAGAGGAACCACTGTGTGGCTTTTTGCTTATCTTCTGTACCCAAGCCTACAAAGTTAGTGCTTGAGTGTGTCAGGTATCACCTAGGGGCTTAAGAACGAGGTTTTTTACAGTTAACCCAATCCCATGGCCTGTACTACGCTGCCTTTGATTTGAAGGCAGTTTAGTTAACTACCAAGACTGCCTACTACATTAATCGGAATCAAGTTCACCTGAGATGTGGGCACACAGTAATTCCTAGTTTTCTGCATAATGGCTTTAGGCATACTCCATTACATGCTGGAGTAAATTTGCCAGTGGGAAACAGCAATGTTTTTCTTCTTGTGTATGCTGCTTCTGCAGAGCTGGTTTTTTATTTTTAACTTTCTATTTGGAAGTAATTTCAACCTTTCAAAAAAGGTTGCAAGAATAAGTATAGTTCAAGAGGGGTGGGATGGGGAGGGTGGGATGGGGAGGGTGGGAGGGAGATGCAAGAGGGAGGAGATATGGGGATATATGTATATGTAAAGCTGATTCACTTTGTTATAAAGCAGAAACTAACACACCATTGTAAAGCAATTATACTCCAATAAAGATGTTAAAAAAAAAGAAAAAGTATAGTTCAAGTAACATCCTGATACTTGTTACAAAGATTCACTTCTTATTGTCATTTTACCTCATTTGATTAATCATTGGCTCAAGTTCTCTCTCACCCTCTTTCTGCATGTGCGTACACATAAATTTTGAACCATTTCAGGATGAGTTATATATATATCATGGTCCTTTACTCCTTAATACTTCTGTGGATATTTCTTAAGAATAGGGATATTCTCTTACATAACCACAGTTCAGTTAACAACTTCAGTAAATTTAAGACCGATAGAATGCCTTTATCACACTTACCATCTTATAATCCACTCTAGGGTATGGTATTGCATCTAGTTGTCATGTCTTTGTACTCTTTTAAAATCCAGAACATTTCTGTAATCTTGCTTTGTTTTTTCTTTAATTTTCATTTTATATTGGAGCATAGTTGATTCACAATGTTGTATTAGTTTCAGGTGTACAGCAAAGTAATTCAGTTATACATATACATGTATCTATTCTTTTTCAAATTCTTTTCCCCTGTGGGTTATTACAGAATATTGAGCCATGTTCCCTGTGCTATACAGTAGATCCTTGTTGGTTATCTGTTTTAAATATATCAGTGTGTACATGTCAATCCCAAACTCCCATCAATCCCTCTCCCTCACCCTTACCCCCTGGTAACCATAAGTTCCTTCTCTGAGTCCGTGAGTCTGTTTCTGCTTTGTAAATAAGTTCATTTGTATCATTTTTTTTTTTAGATTCCACATATAATGATATCATATAATATTTGTCTTTCTCTAAGTTACTTCACTTAGTATGATAATCTCCAGGTCCATCCATTTTGCTGCAAATGGCCTTATTTCATTCTTTTTATTATTTATTTATTTATTTGGCCACACCACACGGCATGCGGGATCTTAGTTCCCCAACCAGGGATCGAACCTGTGCCCCCTGCATTGGAAGCATGGAGTCTTAACCACTGGACCTCCAGGGAAGACCCTCATTCTTTTTAATGGCTGAGTAATATTCTATTGTATATATCTACACATCTTCTTTACCCATTCATCTGTTGATGGACATTTAGGTTGCTTCTATGTTTTGGCTATTGTAAACAGCACTGCAATGAACATTGAGGTGCATGTATCCTTTCAAACCATGTTTTTCTCCAGATATATGCCCAGGAGTGGGATTGCTGGATCACATGGTAGCTCTGTTTTTATTTTTTAACGGAATCTCCATACTGTTCTGCATAGTGGCTGTACCAATTTACATTCCCACCAACAGTGTAGGAGGGTTCCCTTTTCTCCACACTCTCTTCAGCATTTATTGTTTGTAGATTTTTTGATCATGGCCATTTTGACTGATGTGAGGTGATATATCTCGTAGTTTTGATTGGCAGTCTTTGTGGTCTTTTAAAATCCAGAACATTTCCATAACCTTGCTTTGTTTTTTTATACTGTTGACATTTTTGAAGACTACAATCTCCCATCTTTTATTTTTTAAAGAATGTTCCTCATTTGGCATTTATCTAATATTAACTTATGCTTATATTCTCTAAGTCTCTTTGCTCAGAATGCTACATAGATGATATTACGACCTTCTCAAAGTATCTTATCTGAAGGCATATGATGCCTATATACTCCTCATTGGTGATGTTAATTTTGATCACCCAGTCAATGTATTGTCTAGTTTCTCCGCTGTATAATTATCATTTTTCCCTTGGAACTGTGGTGAGACCCTTTAAGACTATGCAAATAATGTGCTCTTCATCAAAATTTCTCCCCCAGTATATTCTCCATTGATCATTCTTGTCTGATCCAGTCTTTACTGTGATGATTACATAATACTGATTTTCCATATCTTGCATTCCCTCCTCATTTACTAGTTGGCATTTAACATTTTAATGTAATCTAAAGTACTCCCTGCTCCCGTATTTATTTATTTATCTATTTATTATTGATATGAACCATGATTTCCAATTTTTTGGAATTGCTTATAATTCATTAGTGTACTTAATTATTTTGTGTTCAAGTTGTTCTTGATTTGATCAGTGGAATACCTTCAAGCTTCTCCCTAGTCTTTGTAACATATTCCATTATTTACTTATTTTTAGCACTTCCTTACTTCTGGCCTAACAAGATGTTCTAGGCTCATCTTGTGTATTTCCTATGCCAGCTATGGACTCAGCCATTTCTTCAAGGAGCCCTGATTCCTTTTATTGCAAAATGGTATTAGAGACCAAGATCTAGTGTGTGTGTGTGTATATATATATACTTTTTCATTGTCTTTTCCATTATGGTTTATTACAGAATAGAGGGCTATTTTTAACAGACTCATAAGATGGAAGATATCCTGAGATTTTACTTAATTGAGCTGTGATATCACTAAGTCATTTCAACTCGATTATTCCTAATGTTCAGGAAAGACATAAAGCTTAGATTTAAAAATATTGAAACAGGGACTTCCCTGGTGGTCCAGTGGCTAAGACTCTGCACTCCCAATGCAGGGGGCCTGGGTTTGATCCCTGGTCAGGGAACTAGATCCCACATGCCGCAACTAAGAGTTCAAGTGCCGCAACTAAAGATCCCACATGCTGCAACTGAAGATCCTGCATGCCACAACTAAGACCTGCTGCAGCCAAATAAATAAATACATAAATAAATAAATATTTTTTAAATATTGAAACAAATAAATGTATAGCTAATTTAGAATGCTTTTCTCTTTTTGATTATTTTGCTTAAAACTTTGTAAAGCAATATAAGAGGAAGAATTCAGCTCTCGCACCCTAGACTTATTTTATTGTTATGGTATAAGCACTACCACGAAGCTTGGTTTTCAAGTAGTATTGTGAAATTATTGATTTGGTTTATGGTAATACCCATTAATGGCAGCACACAGAAACATAACCACATTTAGAAGTAAAGTCATCCTCATCACCCGCATCATATCCTTGCATGGGTCATAGGAGTGGCATATCAGCAAGGCAGGACTCCTGGAGCCCATCCTATAGTGTTGCAAATGCACAGAGGGTGAACAGGGTTCTTTCAGCATTATTTCACCAACTCCTGAGGTCCAAATACACACTGCCTTTTTTTCTGGCCAAATTTCTTAATTTGGTTCTCAAAAATGTCTGCTTCAGTAGTTGATTTTCTTCTCTGGAGAGACATTTCAGTAGTTTCCTCAGGGAAATTGGCTTCTTTTCAATTTGAGTGTTTTTTTAAGGAAAATTATAAGTAAAGGGGCTTTCAACCTGCTTTACAGGTTGTTTTAAACTGAGTTGAATGCTGTACCAGTGAAAAATAGATCTACGTTTTGTTAAGAAATTTAACCAAAGATGCAAATAATATCGTAAGCCATTACATAAAGTTTCCACTTTCAATCAAACAGGCCAATGTTAATATTGAATTAACTATGTTAATACTTCTGATCACATACGTCTTCTGTGTGTGATCTGCCACCAGGGGAAATCACATTTATCTGAATTTCAAGGAGGAGAGAACTTCTCAGGGGAATCTCTTTTAATAGCATCGTTACGTACTCAGAAAACATTTCAAACTAGACACTTGGATAGATATTTGAATTGGGCTTTTCCCAATAGTGGTGCTTTTTCAATAAGATAGCAGAGTACCTAATGGAACATAATGAAAAAGATCAACAATAAAATCAACCATTTCAGAAAAAGAAAAAAACCACCTGACAATGTACTCTTTGCTTACAGTTACCGCTTCACAGAACAAGCACTGTAGAGTGTAGGTAAGCGTACATACTTTCAGTCTCAGAACAAAGAATAAAAATCTAAAAAGGTAAAAATGAAAATGTGTGCTATTCCGCTGCAATGTGGCTGAGAGTTATAAAGGCCCTAAGAACGATATTGAGTTTGTGGTGGCAAAATCACATCACGAAAGATTTACCTTCACTCTGCAAACTCAATATAGGGCAATAACAGTCTATTACGAGCAGAGCAATACAACATCAAAGGAATGTTTAAAAGAACCAGACAGAACCTTTAAATCAACACAATTGGGTTATCTTCCCCCAAAGGAAGCACCATGGGAGAGCTCATAGCACGGTTTTTCAAGAGGTATTACTAATTTACCATAAGTTATATTTAATACACTTTTAAAATGTGGTTTGTAATCTTTCTCCACTTTTTAGAACACAGAGCAATAAATTAAAAGAGAAACAGTCCCCAAAGAGCAAGAGGCTGGGAGAAAAAATGACAATAATTTTATTCTTTGGGGTTTAACATTTCAAATAATTTTTGAAAAGGCTGTATTGGATCTTTTCCTTCTCAATTTCAATAAGATTCTTTAAATATGAATCTAGAGGAATAATAGTAAATAAAAATAATAGTAAGTTTTTACTATTTATATTTATAAAATTGATTCCAAATTCCATTAAAAATAGCAATATTCATCATAACATATTTGAAAAACAGTAAGACATCCTCTTTAACATCTCCAGTAAAGAAGTAAGCAATTTTATTCTGCCTTCTTATAACTGAAATGAACGTTTGACAGGCTGAGTTTCTTATCCAGGTCATGTCAAAAATGGTAATAGAATTTACTGTGGAGTAGTACTATTCATTGCTGGCAGTTCTCAGGCATTTTCTCAGCATTTTACTATTTCCACATGCATTTCTATTTTTAATTTATATAATAGTGTGTTTCATTTAATAAAGTATTGATATAAGATATTATCTTTCTACGTATAAAGAGATGTTACTTTTCTACATGTCGAGCACGGGTTTTGTTGTTATAAACTTTAAATCCATGCATTTGTGTTTCCCATGAGGATAAAGGGAATAATTGAGTATCATCAAAACTTATCATCACCTATTAATGTCTGATATTTGCACACATAAAGTCATAAATTTCTATATGATGCTAATAGAACTGCTTCTCCAATTCTTTCAAAAGTTTTTTGCCTTTTGTTTAGCATTTTTGTTTTGGCTTAAGTTATCCTGATTCATACCAGAGATATATATGCAAAAGGCTTTAAATTCTAGATAATTTGTATCTGTAATGGCTTTTCAGTACATGAATTTTTTAGTACTGAAAACACACCCACAGCAGGTGCACGCAACTGCTTGTAACACATGGCATATGGGAAAGTACTAGGGTTTGTCCCTTTTGATACAGCACGGTTTTATTGGCATCATACTGTAAGATTTTGTAATAAATCAGATAGTATATGGATTTATACTTATATGTCTGGTGTTGGAAAATATTTAATTCATGTTTATAATGTTTTTAATTTTATAACCAGCTTCCTAAATTTCTTTTCAATTGACCTTTATGTCAAAACCATTTCATTTGAAATTGCCCATTACCAGATAATCTTTTCAGCTATCTGAGTTGTATTGCTCTTCTTCTTTTTTGAAGCATTTTCTTTTTTAAAAGTCCATCCAACTTCTTCATACTAATATTGTGAATTTAAAGGCAGAACTCTGAACCATATTTGTTACACTTGTGCCCGGGCAGTAGAAATTAATTTCATAGGTTATTACATACCCTTGGTGAGGTTTCTGGAGTTCCATTATTTGAAATAATTGTTGTGAGTGTGATAGAATTTTCATATTTCATATTGATGTGATTAGGATATGTGTTCCCAACATGTGTTGGCAGGTTTAGCTTGTTAGCTTGTTTATAATCATCAGACCTGGTCCACTGAAATAATAACTAGGAATTCACATTTTTCCCCCATCCATTCAACCAATTCTCTCACTAAGATCCAATGTCCAACAAGAAGCTTCACGTCATACGCAGTTCCAATGTCATAAAAACAACCACACTGATGTTTGTTCACTGCCTGATGTCAGCACAGTGGTTAAAAGAATATATACTCTGGAGTCAAACCTGACTTTGAAATTCTGCTCAACTACTTAATAGTCACGTGATTGTGTCTCAATTTCTCTTCTATAAACAGAGATGACAGTAATATTTATAGGTTGCTATAAGGATAAAATCCGATTTTGCTTATAAAATGCCTAGCACTATGGCATATAGTATGTCTTCATGAGATGTTAGCTATTCTTATTGAAAAAATATGTTCAGAAATGCTCTGACACCTTCCAATTAGCGTCATGAGTATTATAAAGTTTACCCAACTATGGAACCTACTGGCTGTGATAAAACAAAATAAGAATGTTGACTCTTGTGCAGAGATTATGGGACCAACACCTGCTGCCTAACAGTAGTGGGACTCATACCAAGTATCAATGAATGAGTAACCACCCTAAACAGCTATCACAGTCATAAGGCAGTTGGTGCTATAGTCTAGATCTGTTTAAGAATTGAACCAAGTCACCTGCTGACTATAACAGCCATTCAGAGGAGTGATATAAAATTTAATGTTAGTGATTATCTCTTATGATATAACATCATGTGTATATTGCTTTCCAAGACTTGCTTAAAGAACATTTTAGAAATGATACTCGGGGTTGTTTCAGTAATAGAAGTGACACACCATCCATTTTTACTAAATCATGGCCTGTAAAAAAAAAAAACAACTGCAATTCAATGGCATCTAGCTCATCAATATTTTTAATTAAGGTAGAGAGGAGAATATGACTATTGTCAGAAACAGACAATTCATAGCAGTTGGCTTAACAGAAATTTTCTAAAAATAGATCATACTCTTTTAACAGTGAGGCTTGACATTAAAAATTACAATAAATGTATTATTAAGGTTTTATTAATTTTCTTTCAACATTTGTTGTTAATTGACCAAATTTATGCTTGTGTTTTATTTGGGAATATTGCTTCTGCTGGACTGGTATGCCCCTTTTTGCCCTTAACCACTTCCTATAAAGTGGCAAAAGTAGACCATCCTTTCACTATTTCCTGGTTGACTGCCATAACTATCTTAGAAAACACTCTTCTTCTGTCCCTAAGACAATTCTATGAGTGGCACAGAAATAGTTGAAGTTAACACTACCTTGGTAGGTACATTCATAGTTCATTAAATATATATTCATTTCTTTTATTTGTGATTACATGTATTTATTTGGCCTTACTCTGAGTCTGCTATTTTCCTTCAAATTCCCTGTAGGCAGAATTTATATTTTCCACCTTTTTTCTCCTATTTCCTCCATACTTGGTACAGTGCTCTTCAAAAGCACTTAAATATGGCATATAGTATGTACTCAAGAACATAACAAAGGATAGGTTTGTCTAGGATCCATTAAAAGATCAAGATGTCTTTAATGGCCTGAGTGGTTCAAATTCTCACACTTTATTATTATTTTTAAAAATTTTAATAGGGATCAAAACCTTTAACTAAAGAATTGATACTACTCTGGTATATTTTCCCATATTGCCCAGCAAATATGAATAAGTAAATCAATAAATTAATGCATGAAGACAGATAAAAGAGTTCCAGGGTCTTTCTACAAATCACAGCCAATTAATGCAAACTAAGAATTTCTAGTTATTAAGACCAATGGTCTTTGTGGCCTTCTCAAATACAAAACAAAATGTAAGTATTATATTACTTTATATCTCAATGGAAATTTATAAGCAGGGTGAAGTTCCCATTTATCCCCAATCTAGAGACGATGCTGATGATAAAAACAAGTCCAAGGACCTAAAACAAGTGAAATGTGGCCAATGACTTCAAAGAACCAATTCTAGGTTTACTATGCTTGTATCTGAGAGATATCTGGGACCCTGGATGTGTTAGAGGACGACCTCAGTCTGGGAATCAATCCCACCTAAACCCCCAATATTCCTCAAGATTAGACTAATCTCTTAAAATTTTGGGTGAGGTGCCAGGATTTTTCAAATTAGGTGCTGACTAACTAATGAATACCCAACTACCCTTACTGCTTCCACAGCCTAAGGTGCCAGCCACACAGCTGCATATGATGGTATATGATAGATTATTCTACTTACCATCCATGTTCTATCCACTCTCTTCTCCTGTTACCCTTCCTAACAAAATTCTAGGAATCCTTCAAGATCTGGATAAAATATAATTTCTTTTCTCAATTATTTCAGGAGTCATTTCCAAACCTTACCATTCACATGCCCCTCACCTCCCTCCCTTCAGACGTTTGCTTATTCAACAAATATTATTTGAGTATCTATTATGCTCCATGGACTCTTCTTTATACTTGGTCTGAGCCAAACAGATAAAACTCCTGCCCTTGTAATGCCTAATTTCTTTTTTTTTTCAGCATCCGAAATCTTTTTGATTATGTTCTGCTGAAGCAAACACTGTAATGCTTAATTTCTAATGGAAGAATAATTAACTATTCTTTCTATTTTCTCACATTACATTATTATTGCATTTGTCACATTTATTGTAGATAGTTGTTTATATGTCTTTCTTACTGGATAGCAAGGACCAGATAACAATTATCTTTTCAATTTTTATCACCAGCACCCAGCACATTGCCTTGCACCATGACATAAGGGAAGAGGCAAAACATACTTTACGGTTTGGAGGCTCCCTATTAAATTTGAATTTGCTCAATATTTATAATTTGGTTACCAATTGCTGCTTAAAAAACTAACCTAAAAAGTTAGTTGCTTAAAACAATGCTTACAATTTTATAGGTCAGAAATTTGGAAAGGGCTCTGTGGGGTGGTTCATCTCTGATCCACGTGGCTTCAGCTAAAGCTATGGTGGCTGAGGCTGGATTATCCTCTTTCGGGATGCCTTCTTCATTCACAT
Source organism: Balaenoptera borealis (assembly GCF_965194805.1). Lineage (NCBI taxonomy): Eukaryota > Metazoa > Chordata > Mammalia > Artiodactyla > Balaenopteridae > Balaenoptera > Balaenoptera borealis. The sequence continues at coordinate 14,859,449 of NC_138861.1, read as the reverse complement.
TTTCGGTAACTTGCAGCAACTAGTTCTCCTCTCTCTCTTTCTCTCTCCCTCCCTCTCTCTTCACATAAGTTCTTATCCTTCAGGGCCTCTCCATGAGATACGGGCTTCCACAGCATGGTGGTCTCAAGATAGTCACACTTCCTACATGGCAGATGGTTTCTAAGAGGCAGAAAGCAGAACTGCCAGGCCAGTTAAGGGCTACACCAGGAACTGGCCCTGCATCATTTTCTAATGGTCAAAACAGTCATGAAGACTGTCCAGATTTAAGGGGATAGAGAAATAGACACCACTTCTTGATGGTGGAGTGGCAGGTAGTACAGAGGGCAGTGGAATGACCATATTTTTGTGGTCATTGTAGAAAAATACTTTCTACCATTATTTTTGATAGATGTCTAATATGTCTAATCAGCCATAACGTGTTTAGGGGACATATCGGCATTGAAGTCAGATTTAAATTGTTACTGAGCAAAAATAACCTACTCCTATCTCAAAGATTTTATGTTCATATACTAAATGGGTGGTGATGAAAAACATTGAGCAAGCAAGAATTCTAAAAACTTCTAATATCAATATTTTAAAAACCATATCTCAAAGTTATTAAAGGGGATTTACTAAGTTTTTCAAATTAAAAACATTTGATATCTCAATTGGGTTTCTTCTAAAACTTACACAATTTTGAGTTATTTCTTAGACATGTATTTCTCATTAACGTTTAATGCAACTGTACAGTTTTTAGTTAAGATTATCCTTGATCCTTGGGCTAATTTGAGAAGGTTCCCCAAGTCAATCCCAACAGGAATAAGAAGGCCAAGCACGTGTCACCTCATTTTATAGACCCCTTTCGTAGTGTAGTATATTATGTGCCCTGATATTTTTTTCCAGCTACTTATAGTCCTTTGGGGAATTCAACTATTTATTATGGAAATAAGAAAACTGGCCACATAGTAGAAGGCTAAATAATTGTATTTGGGGGGCAAATTATGGGTATGAATATTCAATTATGGTTTTGTGAATGTGTATCTGTGGTATTTTAGTTTAAATCATCAACTTTGCATGATGATTGTACAGCAAGTTTTTCATTGCTCTTTTTACCCTATTCATGTTATATTGTCTATAAAATAACACTTTACATTAAAATCAATCTCTATGTGGTTTTAGTTATTCAAGGTGGTATTTATAATTTTGTTGTAATATGAATTAGTATGAGTTTACTTAAATGGTCAACAGCATTAATACAATGCAAGGCATTGCCATAATTCAGGTATAGAAACTCTGGAAGACAGCACTAAGGCTACTTTTTAGGCATTTTTTTTACTTCTTGACCTATGCCCTGTTATTACTATCCTTTTTTTTTGTTATATATGATGGTATGATCACACAGTTTGGGGGAAATAATTAGTTAATAAGCAATGTTTGAAAATAAAGAATGTCCACACATGGCAGGAAATATTTTATACATTACAGTAGACTGGATTTTAAATATCTCTATTCATTGGGTATATTAGCAGGGTATACCTCTGCTAACGTAATTAATAACTATTATTCCAGAAAGTCAACATTTCCTCTACTACAAACAATTTTCATTATTCTCTCCCTGGTTGGTGAAAATAAATAAAATCATCAGTCTTCAATTCTCAGAGACTGATAAATATTAGTTACACTGGTAAATGTCTGTAGAATCTGCATTTCTAATTATCTTCTTTCTGTTTTCCCTTTCTTGTCACTTCTCCACATCACTCTAGGCCCCTTGCAAATGAAAGTCTAAAGAGCTCTACAATGATTTATGAAGAAACTCAAAGATACACAATTTATAGGAAGAAAATTTCTGAGGTAATGCTTAATATGCATAATTTTAAAAGATGAACATATATTATTCAATGAAAATGAAGTTCATGATTGAAACCAGAATTCCTTGGATGGGGTTGTAGAGGGCATCTGACCCAGAAGTTGCAAATCGATGGCCCTGGGGCCATATATGGGCTATAGATGCGTTTTATTTGATTTGCACAGGCTTTAGTTGTTTTAGTTTTTGTTTTAATTAGGTGTTAACAATTTAAAATTGGAGTTTTACTTTAGAATATGAGTTTTCACTTCGGTTGAACAATGGAAGCTCTGATAACAGTGGGCCAACGTTTTCACCAGGGACTCTCCTTAGGTGGCTTGTGCATTCATTTTCTGGCCACGGTCTCCACATGGGCTGCTTCATTTCCATTACTGCTGGCCCCTGTGGGCATCTGTTGTAGTATCTGTTGCTAGTTTAATGCTAGCAAGTTCTTCAGCCTCTTCACTTTGCTCACTCTGGCTTCTTGTTCTGGCATGCCCCTCACTCCAATTCCATCTGTCAGAATCCTTACACCTCAAAAAGCATTGCCTCCCCATGGCTTTCTTCAGTTCCTCATTATCACTTCATAGGAATCTCTCCTGCTCTTCTTCTTCCTTTGCCTCTTGTTAGTTGCACACAATCTGCCTTGAGTTATATTGATTGTATTTTCATTTTGCTTCCCAATAATTGTGAACACTTGAAAGGCAGGGGCTATCTTTGCATCCGACAGAGCGACTTCCAGTACATGCCTTGCACCTAGTATATTCCCTCAATAGATATATAGTAACGTAGATACAGGTATATGGTAATTTAATTTATGGTTTTTATCTGTTAGATCATTGAAATTAGTATTTAGGAAGCATTTAGGGGATTTAAATTCCCTATCCAAGTGGTCAAGGAAATAAAAATGGGAGGATCAAAGAGCAAAATTCCCTAAATGGATAACTGAGAGTGGATTATAACAATTATTCATCTCAGTAGTTATACAATGAGTTGTTAAATCACAGCTTAAACCTCTTTGGACATTACCACTGGGACAGAGTTCGCCTCAATCCTACCTCCTACCTACATATTATCTGTTAGCAATTTAGCATCATTTCCCCCCTGCTGTGTTCTCCTTTGTATGGAGATAGCAGGACGCTTAACAACTACATTCCCAGCCATGTTCTGAGTTAGAGTCTGCTAGGAGATGCATTTGTATCAGATCTACAGGGTGAAGAGAAGTTGGTGCCATGTTTTCCTTCCTCTGGCAGCAGCAGGAAGGCGTGTGGACTTCTGAGATATGAGATTTTGCAGTAGCCTCTGAGCCATTTTTCTAAGAATTATCTGTTTCCTGATAGAAGTCTCTAGAGCAGTTTCTGCTTTCCTAGCTATTTTCTTGATGGGACTCTTGCTGACACACTTTGATAAGGAAATAGACAGCAAGGTACCATTTAGTAAATTTATTTCTGACTTTGACATGGTCAAATATTTAAAATCAGAGTTTTACCAACTAGAAAATGGTGTAAATGAATATCTCCAGAATAGAAGGAGTATATCTTCCCCATAAAAGGAAAAATAAATTGGCATTTTTCCCCCTCAGAGAAAGGCAAAGATATCACAGGTTTTCTTTGGATCACTTATAAGAAGAGTATATATTTTTTATACAAGACTATTTGCAAGAGAAGTAATGTTTTGAAAAAACAACCGAGGCTATGTTTAACTGACAAAAATACTCATGATAAAAATATTTTAAAGGTACAATGGAAAAGAATAAATATTAAATATTTCACCCTTCACCTAAATGCAGTGGTTGGCAGAATGTTCTGTATATCATGGATATTTACTGATTTACATATGAAGAGAAAAGGAAAAGTGCCTTGCTTCTTTTCGGTGAAATCTGGTGTGTGTGAACAATATTACTCATGTGAAATAATTTGAAAGATGTTTATTATTTGGCTTTTGGAAGCATAATCAATGTACTGAGCACTCTTGACAAATCTAGAATTGGCATTGGTTCCGACTCAGTAGATAAGGAAAATAGCATATTACGATTTACTTTTGCTTTAGGTTAGCTAGAATTTCAGTAAAATTGCTACCACAAACTTATTTTAATTAGCCTGAAACACGATAAGTAAATTTGCCATGGCTGAGTCAGAGCCATGTAGTGTGGAAGGCTAGTCTATTGAGGTTTGCTATTGTGAGTTAGAGGATTAGTAATACTCCCGTGAGCCCACCCCTCAAAATCACCCCCAGTCTACAAGACAGAGCTGTCTTGATTGGAATTCAAAGAAATTTTTCTTTGAAAAGATGGTTAGTTACAGCTGATTGCATGCTCTGCTATGTTTCTAATTGTGCTGGGTTCTTGATGCCTGCTAGATTTCTTGCATCAGACACTTAGACTCTCTTCTCACAAGTGAAAGGATGCAGGTTGATGTTTTGTAGGTTAAAGGTTTTCTGTGAGATGTTGCTTTGTCCTGGTGAACATGATCTGCCAGCCATTTCACCTTGCTTTTTACACAACAGTTTTTTCAAGGTAAACTAAAAAAGTTGAGAAAACAGTCCCTTATATAGGATAGTAAAGATGAGGGTTGTATTATTACTGATAATATGTAATAAATATATTTGGATTTTTGGTGAAAGTCATTGGTAATTTGAGGTACTTTATGTATATTTGTGACAATTGGGCTCATTTTTAGAACAAATTGGCACTAGACATAAAGTCTCTTTCTTCTTTATCTCTATGACAACATGTTAGAAAACAAGCACATAGAACTAAAAGCAGCAGAACAAAATCTTGAATTACCTCAATGCAACTAATAAGAAATCTGGAAAATGCAATTAACTAAAAAACCTCATAAAACTTAAATGATTGCAACTAGTTTTTTCAATTTTCAGAGAACCACAAAGTATTATTTCATAATAGGATTTTACATTAAGAGAAATATGCAGGCTGTCTCTAGCGATCATTCTTGATTCACTGTCTTGTAGCTTTTGCACCTATGCAGCTGTGATTATTTAAAAATCCAGAGAACGGAAGTCCTAAAATTCTGATTCTAATTTGTTAAAAAAACCCTCTTCTTACCAAAACAAGAATATTTATTGATATATATTTTAATATATGAAAAGTATGTATAATCCAATTTACAGACATGTATATACTAATACAAATATTTTGTCAAAATGAAAGAAGAAACTTTGTTTTTGACAATCTAATATTTTAAAGACATAGAAAATAGTATTTATTAGTGGCAAATCCCAAACAATATAAAAGTGTATAAAACACAATCCTTTCTTTTAACCCCTTACTAGGACTATAAATAATGTCAATAATTTGACATATATTCTCCCAGTTTCCTCCCATATATTTGCAAGCATACATGTAATATATGTAGATTTCTAAAAATCCTGAATGGAATAATACTAATCACACAATCTAAAACCTGATGTTTTTTTTGCTCAACAATATATTGTGGACATCTTTCTATGTAAATATATAGGGACTATAAATAATTTTATAAATAAAATAATCAAGGAATAATATAGTTATGGAGAGTAATTACATGAAAAGATATTTTATATTTCAAAACCTTGATTAGCTTTAGATTATTTCAATTTATTGGTAAATTAAATGCTTTATTAGTAAATTATTGAAAAAGTTTCCTTGAAAGTGTATCTATGATAATGCAAGTTGTTTTAAAACTTTTAAAAGTTTAAAACATTTCTTATTTTTGCTTACTTTAAAAGATGTATCAGTTCAGTACTTAAATTATTTATAGAGATATTCTGCACTTCAACAAATGTGTTTAATGTAATCTCTAATTCTATTTAATTATAATTTTATGATTATCTATAAAAAAATCTTTCATAAGTTCGAATAACCTGAAAGTCATAAATCAAAAGTCCATTCGTCTTCATGCCTTAATGAAAAACAGGGATTGCACTATTAGTTATATGTAGGAGAAAAGGAAACAAGATTATAGGAATAAACTCACTAGGAGAGTGGCATAAGAATAGGAGTAACATTTTAAGAAATGTAGGACCATCTGGATGTTTGGTAATTATATGGTTTATGACTTTTTTATTTTCTGACTTAGTGTTTTTATGTGAAATAAGGTAGAAGTAAGGGCACACCACCTTTAAGATTATTATGGCATATGGATTATGTTAGAATAGAAGCACTCCTATATTTTTGAGATGCCTAACTAAATATTTAATTTCTCAGGTGAGAGAAGCAGTGAGGAATCACCAGTGTGACCCAGGATCACATTGCTAAGTTCAATGATCAGTGCTTACTCCTGATTTTGCTTGACCTTTCAGCATGACTAGAAAGAGCTGTTTTCTTTTAATTTATACATTACTCACTTAAAAAATTAAAAAAAATTTTTTTCCAGCTTTATTAAGATGCAGTGGACATATAACATTGGGTAAATTTAAGGTGTACAACATGTTGATTTGATACACTTATATATTGCAAAATGATTATCACCATAACATTAGCTAACACCTGCATCACGTCACATAGTTACCATTTCTTTTTTGTGGTGAGAATGTTTAAGATCTACTCTCTTAGCAACTTTCAAGTATATAATTCAGTATTATTAACTATGATCACTGTGCTGTACATTAGATCCTCAGAACTTATTCATCGTATAACTGGAAGCTTGTACTCCTTGGTCAGTATCGCCAGTCGCTCCCACCCTCTCGCCCCTGGCTGGTAACCACCAGGCTAGTTTCTTGAAACAGGTCTTTTCTATTAAGAGATTTGCAAATACGAAAAACAATGCTACTCTTCTCTCTATTTTTATCTGTTTTAGAAAATATAACTCGTTTTATTAAACTATTTATGTTAGCATATCAGAGTTTATTGTTACTTTAAATGATTGAAAAAATAAATATTTTAAATATTTCTGTTTTAATTTCTAATATTATAAATATGGATAGATATAACCCACACAAACAAAAGCTCTTTGGGATCATCAATACTTTTTAAGAATATAAAGAGGTCCTGAGAACAAAAACATTGACAAATGCTGGACTAAATTAGAGGAGAAAATAGATTAAAATAAGATAATAGGATAAAACAATAATTTTAGCATTAAACCTGATGGAAAACCCAAGAATAATAAAGATGAGAACACTTTCATTTCAAAGGCAAAATTTCTAAGATGCCAGTCATATTTGTAATTACATATTTTGATTTAATATGTAAATTAAACTGTTAAAAAAGTAAACTTCAAAAAAAATGTAAATTAAATATTGAAAACTGATCAAAATAGTATACTTTCCTTTAAATCGTGCTCCACTCCACCCATGTTTAAAAAAACTTCCTGAGGCAGTCGTAGAAAATCTACACTTAGGTCCTTAAACTTAATTGTAATTAAATCTTGAAAAAATAAACACACACAAAAAAATCAAAGCATAATAACTCAGAAAAATAAAAACCAAGCCAAAAAATAAAAAGATCAGAAATGGATGCATTCTTTATAAAGATCTTATGATGAAAATAAATCCCCAAGTATAAGTCAAGTTAACTATGTCTCTCAGTGAAAACAAATGAAGAGAAATCAGACAAATGGTTAGTTTCATTAGGCAGAACAAAACACCAGATCTTAGAGAAGCTGAATTAATGCATTGCAAATTAATACCATATATAGTAAATTCTATTATGTATAAGACCCTGGGCTATGAACTTCTAGGAAGCCTTAGATGACTTGTAAAGAACATTGTGGTCAAGACGTTTGTAGTTTAAAATAAAAAACAAATCCAGGGCTTCCCTGGTGGCGCAGTGGTTGAGAATCTGCCTGCCAATTCAGGGGACACGGGTTCGAGCCCTGGTCTGGGAGAATCCCACATGCCGTGGAGCAACTAAACCCGTGAGCCACAACTACTGAGCCTGCGTGTCTGGAGCTTGTGCTCCGCAACAAGAGAGGCCACGATAGTGAGAGGCCCCCACACCGCGATGAACAGTGGCCCCCGCTCGCCGCAACTAGAGAAAGCCCTCACACAGAAACGAAGACCCAACACAGCCAAAAATAAATAAATAAACAAATAAATAATAAAAATAAAGGAATTCCTTTAAAAAAAAAAAACAAAAAACAAATCCAAAGTCATTTAGATGATAAAGTGAAGCATAATTTTTTGAAAAAATGATAAAATATGTAATAGGCTATAAAATAATGAAGAAAGTGTTTTAATTCTTCAGAAATTTTAAATTACATTAATAACTATATATATTTCAAACTTAGACGGACATAACCCTTGGCAACAACATTCATTCACATAACTCGATTCGAATCTACTCATTCATTCATTTATTTAGTCAATTAGTCATTTAGTTATACAAAAAATATCTATTAACTGTCTACAGTGTGCCAGGTACCTTGTAGATGCTAAGAATAAAGAAGAGAGCAGAACAGACTTCATTGGCCCTCATGGAACTAAAGGTAAAGAGAAGATAAGAGTCAAATAACATGGTTAAATGTATATTTTCCAAACTCACTGAGCTCTGAGTGAGCAGCAGAGACACTGTGGAGTACAGGACAGAAGGTTGCGATCTAGCTGGGTTTCTGAGAAGCCTTCCCTAAGAATGTGCTGTTTGAGCAGACCTTTGAGGGTGTGTGGAAGAATGGGTAATGGAGAAGGTCATGATGATGAAGAAGACGAGAAACTGAGAGGCCTAGGTATTGAATTTACCTGATGTGTTGGAAGGAATTAGAGTGGGGAAGACCACTGTCCAATATCAAAGTTCAGTGAATGAGGAGTGCTCGGCAGATGGGCCAGCTAAGTGGCGTGAGTCTGAAAGCTGCTTTTTTGGTTTGTTTGTTTGCTTTGATAAGTTCATGGTTTTATTTTGTTCTTAAAAAGGAAGTAGAGGAGGAATGGTCCACAAGTTTTATCAGAGGAGTAAGGGATACCAGTCCTAATTCTGAGGCATGAGGGGTGTGAAAGATTAAGAAGCTACAGCTAGCATTGTGGTGGCCATGAGAATGTGCCTTGCAGACCTCCAGCCACAGGGAGATGAACTAACCAAGGGCCCCAGCAGCTGGTTCTGGCGCCAGGACCGTGCTGCCCACAGACTGCCCCAAGCACTGACCAAGTGCGGCAGGGTTGATGCTAAGGCAAGAGGCAGCTCTAGGGAGACACAGGACTGCTCGAGGGCCCCCGGCTGGCCTTGCAGCCCCGTCCTTAGACTGCAGGACGGTCCAGTCTGCTTCCCTCTCTGTCTCCTTCGTGCCCTGTCACACCTGCACCACAGTCTCGGCTCTCCCAGCCTGTTCTGGCTCCTTCTCCATTTTCTCCCAGCCGGGCATTACCCTTGAGAAAATCTTTGTGCCTTTAATCCCATTTTAGAGCTGCTTTTCAGAAGACAGATTAACACAAGAATAGACTCCTGGAGGAAATGCTTCAGTTCAAGTAAAGAACCACAGAAACTGCACAGAGGTTAAGGCTAAAGGGGTTTGCTGATTATGGCTTAACAGTTCTCAATGGCAGAGAGGGAAGGGTTGAGGAAAACATACTTTCCAAAAATTGCACCCTTTGAATCATTTTTGAAAGGTCATTTGCTTACATATTGACAATCTTTAAGCTCTAAAGAAAAGAAGTTATTAAAAAAGATATCGTGAAACATGCATAAAAGGTATAAAAAATGTGTGGCTTTTTATAGTCTTCATTGCTGACAAGCAGGGAAGGTCCTTCCATTCTCCACCAGGCAGCACTCCTAAATTAATTCTTCAGGTATAGCAAGATAAATCCCACCCCCGACGCCCACCCACGCTGTTGTTTGGGGGTTTGCTATCAAATCTCAAATCCATTAACGTGTGGGCTCAGGACCAGGACCAGGATGAGGCAACCCTGGAGGGCAAGGCTTAGAGGGGCAGGTCGCACAGTGCCAGCCCTGAGCTTGCAGGGGCCTAGAGTGAGTGCCTCCTCGTTTGCCTCAAGTCCTGGCCCTGTGCAGGCTGTCCAAGGACTCAGAACTTTCAGCCCAAAGAATTAAGCCAATCCAAAGCTTTCACTCGTCTCTTCAGGCCCCAGAAGATGGGCACTCAGGGTCTTTCACTGATGGGTAGAGTGAGGCAAACAGTGCTCAGAGCTATTTGTTTGCTCTTCTCTTTGGCCGTCAATAATTGCATATAAATAAATTTCAGTGAATTGCAAAAAGAAGGCTCAGGGGTATTTTTCCCAGCAGAGTAGCGAACTTGGAAATAATTCCTTATGTAGGAGCCTCAGTGCTTTTTTGTTTCCCTGATAACTAGGAAAGCCACCTTCCTGTCTCATACCACCTGCTTTCCTGAGCTGTTAACTTCTGCTCCTGCTTTCAGTTCTCCAGTGCAAGAGGTTTGGAAAGAACTGTTCAGTTTTTAAGGATTGGTCTGTTGAATAACATAAATATAAGCAGTGTGTAATGATCTGGAATCATTTGGAAAATTCCAGTGTCAGTATCTGATAGAAGAGACAGCTGAGAGGTCACGTTGAAGAGTAAGGAGACAGTTAACAAAGGTAGTGAGAACAATGAGGAAAATCCAACTAGGTATGACTAATTTTTAACAAGATTAAAACTTCCAATTCACCTTCCATTGGTAGGGATTGATATCTTCAAGTTGTCTGCATTTGGAATTGATAGCAACAGTTGTGGTAAATCAGAAATAGAATAGTTCAGCTACATTTGATTGGCTCTTCAGTAGAGCCAGCTTTGGCATCTCAGGGCTTATAAGAACCTTCCTAGGTGTGTACATTTCACAGATCAGTAAACAATTTTAAATTAAAAAAAAAAGAAGTGAGAGAGAATACTGACATGGGTTTGTCAATGACTTTCTGTTAAGTAAGGACATTAAAAAAATCAGCCACCATTTACCACCATAATCATTTAACTCCCCAAGAAAAGATTGGCAAAACCCTAGAGGAAAGTTGGGTCTTCCCTCAGGAGAGGAAGCTCGGCATTTTAGAAATCTTAATCTCTCTCCTTTTCCCTTACTATTATTTTCTCTTTTCAATGTAGACCGGTTAACTCTTTGCCACAGACTGGCCCTATTCCACAAACAAATATTTGAGAACCACAGACTTGCCAACCCACTTTATACAAAGCAAGAACTTAAGATATTCTGGAAAGATGTAAGTCTCTTTCACTCCTTAAAATCTTTACAATGGGTATTTTTTTAAATGTAATACTATTCTGATTGAGGAGATTTTTTTTTTTTTAAAATGCATTCCAAATACCGCCTGCTTTAATACATATTAATTCATTTTACTTTTATAATCTCACAGTAGAAGACTAAAACTTTTTTAAGCTTTTATTGCCAGAGGCCTAATAATTTATATTCCTATGTTCCTTGAATAACTATTTTATTGCTGAAATCTGCAAATTTTTATTTTGAGAGGAATAGAGGCAGAACATTTGGTGATCTTCTCGTCCTAAGAAGATCAATGCCATACTAGTGGAACACGAGACACAGAGGTTTCCATGACCATTTCTGTAGAGTTCAGATGTCAATAACATGACCCATTAGGTGAACTGAAAGAATAAAGCATAGACAAACATCAACAGCCATTGTTCAAACTGAGGCTTTTACAGTTCCCTTCTACAACACACCTGCTACTACAGATGAAATTCTGCTGCCGTGTGAAGTGCCCTATTTTGCATGGACTTTTGGTGACCTATCTGTAAGCACACAGCAAACACACACCTGCCTGAAAGGTTGGGTCCTCTATTTGTACGTCATTGCTTACTGCAGGGAAGTATAATAAAGCAAGACAACATAGATAAAAATCGCAGACATTAAAGAGGAAATAGAATAGCAAATGATCAGATTAAGTAATAGGAGTGTCAAAGTGAAAGGATAAGACAGAACCAATAGTCAAATGAATTGATTTATATCTCGCAAACTCCTTGTGAGCCCTGACAATTTTTTTTCATGGAGTTAAAACACAAGGTAAAATTCTTTCATTTATAGGTCTTGCAAAATAATGAACTAGGTTTGGTGGAGAAAACGTGAGGCCAAGGGAGCTTGAGCCTTTGAATGCACAGTTGGCCAGTGGGCTTATGATAGATCCAAGGTTCACAGAGAGGTGCTGAGTACAGGCAGTTCTAAGAGCTTCTGACAATCCACAGGGACGTTGTTTCGACTCTGCATGGTATCTTCACATCTTGGCTGAGAAACATTAAGGTGACAGGTACATCTTCTCAGTGCACTTTCGTACAGGTAATTTTAGGAAGGAATTTATTATTTCCTTGAAATAAAATTGGTCCGACTATATAATAAGAATATAAATGAGAACTATACCATGGGAAGATGGGAAAACCAGATAAGGAGCCAGGAAACCTGGGTTCTGATCTTAAGCCCTAAAACCCAGCACTGTATTGCAATAGGAAAACTACAACTATCTCTATATTTTGTCCTCACTTGCAAAATTAAACGTTTAGACTTAATCTTTAAAGTCCCTTTCAGCTATAAAGTGTTATGATGCATGATGTATTTTCTGTCTCCTGAGGGATCATTTCATCTAAACACTGGCTTCATTGCAGTATTCTTCCCTCTTAGAGAAGATTTGCAGACTAAAATCAATATGCAATGCTACCCAGTGTTAAAACATTCTAAGGAGTAGATGAAAGTGATTTTGAAGAAAATATGTCATGCTACCTCATACAGCTATAACAAAATAAAGACACGAACTCATATAGTTATACCAAAATAAAAATAAGAATTAGTGTGGTTAACCAGAATAAAACAGATTACACTTGTCATTTTTATGGACAAAGTTGTCCATAAAGAAAATCTCATGCATCTTTTTTCTTTCCTTTTTTACATGTCCTTTTAAAAATATTTTTCCTGAAAGAGGATTGCATTAAACCTGTGATCCGTCACAGCTAAGAGATCATTACTGAGGCTATAGTCAGGAATATAGTCTCAGTCACAGAAAATTGACTCCTCATGCATTAAGGGCTGTGATTCAGGCTCTCTTGGCTTTTGATAAAAAGTGATTTCTCTTTCAATATCTCCATTGGTCATGCATCTGCAAACCACACTATCGATTTCCTTCCTCTCTCTGCTCTGGTCTGTGCCCTGGGCTGGTGAAAGGGGAGGTCCTGATCCTTGAAGACAGCAGCACTAAGTTCATTTGGGCTTCTGGAGGGGTTTGGCTTCTGGAGGCACAGCAGGAGAAAGAGGTCAGGGTATTTCTTCCCTCTCTCTGGCGTTGGCTCTGTGGCCGTGCCCCTCTCAGGTGGCCGAGCTCTCACTGGGTCTGGAAACACTGCTTCTTCCACTTGCCCAGTAGCTTTCCAGTGGTGATGGGTTCCTGCTGTTGGTAGTCCCTGCCTGACTCACCATCTCTTACTGGTTCCTTTGCTCCTACCCACAGCTCTGAAAATTGTACCCTCCTTCGTTCAATTTTCTTCACTGTCCCTATGAGGGTGTCTCCTGCTGAGCAGTACACTATCTTTCAAGGGTCTTAAAAGTCTTCCCGTTATAGATTTAGCAAAAGTACATTTGTCCCCCAAAAGGTGTACTTTGATTTTAAAGTGAGGTTTAATTTTTAAGAGTTCCTGTGAATTTTTAAAGATAAAAATATTACAGAAAACAGATTTCTTTGTCATGGCAGTAAGCTTTTTATTTAGTTTTGCCATTAATCGGGACAGCATGCTTACAGCCAATTCTAAAAAGTTGATGATGAAACAGTCTCCATTATGCCTTTTTCTTTCTCTTAGACATTCCTTCTCACCCTACTAAAAAATAAGTCAATCCCTCTGCACATCCCCCGTCCCCCCTACAAAAAGGAAAAAGAAACCTACCCAAATCTTTTTGGATACATTAATTCTTATCAGTGCCACTTTATACCTGAGAGAGCAACAATTTCTATTTTGTGATTTTTTTTTTCAGACTCCTTAACATTTATGTGGCAATCGCTGGTGTAAGATTGACTTTCCAGTGTTACCACACAACACATCATAAAGCATCCACAAAAGACTAAAGATACTAGAATAAGCCAACTGATAACTGAGCTTTGATATACTGAGCTGCCATCATCTCTCTTTTCACTTAACGAATTCTTTGAAAGGAAGTTGGAAATAAAAGGCAAGGAGCAAAACGCCCAGTTGCCCAACAGAGATTTCTTTAGACTAAAGATCACCTAACACATTTGTTTCTCCTTCCTTTTTTCTTGTTAACTATGTCTGATCCTGCTGTACAGGTGCTGGTTGATATATTTTACCTGTACTGCTCCTCCTTTTTCTTCCACCATTAACTCTTCCTGGATTCAGAATATTTTTGAAAAGATTTTATCAAAGAACTACACCCTTAGATTGAGTCTCAGAATCTCCAAACATAGAACAAAACTTAAAGGCAATTAAATTTTATAAACTCTTTATTAAAGTTTTAACATTGTTGCATCTGGCATGGACTATTAAATGTAGCATGAAAACTGGTTTACTTCTGATGGACAAACTTTGGTCATGTGTACATAATCCAACCTGTGGAACTTGCTACAGGGATAACAGCACATCACAAAAATCAATGAAATCAATGCCCGTAGTATACTATCTGAGTTTTTTCCCTCCCCATATCCTACTCCTTTTTCTTTCTCCTTTTTTAAGGGTTAAACTGGGTGGTTTTCAGAGTTTTACAAGAGAACTATTAGTGAAAAACAATCTGATACATTCAACTTACTAAGGCCCTACTCTTTCCCTCTAATCTTTCAGCAGGACCCAAGGGAGGCTAAAGTTTAGATCAGTCTATTCTCCACAAGAACTTTGATTCACTATTAAATTCCGTCTAATGAAGATGACTTTGCCATCCCACGGCCATCAGCAGGCTATGTGTGGGACAATGCAAAACCCACCTTGTATAGAGGAACATTGTTCTTTCTTCTTAGTTACACCAGTTGAATAGAATCTCATGGAAATTCACATGCACAAGAGACCTGTGAAATCAGTAACAGTATTAATCTCTAGGGTGCCTTGCTGAGTCAAGTTAAGGAAATAACTATTTTGCTTAAGTACACACTTGTTCATGTCTTACAGCTTGTCATGTTTATGATAAGAGCAAATAGCTGAGACAGAGAAAGAGAGGGAGGGAGGGAGGGAGAGAGAGAGAGAGAGGAGAGAGAAGAGAGAGAGGAGAGAAGAGAGAGAGAGAAAGGGATTTTTTCTCAATGATAAAAGTTAAGGTTATAACAAAATATAATGCAAGTATTTGCAGAGTATGCACTAATCGCATTGAATCTAATTTTCCTATACTTCTTGCCTTGTAGATAAATTTAAAAAGAGAATATACAAGTTTGAGAATTCTGGAACTTGCTTTAGTGCTTAAAGAATTTCTGATATATCAATCATATAAACTAGAAAAATGAAAATATGAAATAAAACTCTGATTCTGAAATTAAACTATTCCATTTAATAAAATCATATATTTACAATGTTTATTTACTATTTACTTCCTATTTACTTCACACAACACGTTAGAAATTAGGGGAAATTAGACAAATGCAGCTTTATAAATAACAAATTTTTTGTGGTTAATAATGATTCAAGCTAGTGTCAGAGACAACAATTTGTGTTTTTAGGAGGCAGTACTGCATAATGGTTATATGCATGGGCTCTTACAATTCACCATATACTACCTGTGTAACAGGTACATGCTACTTAATCTCCTGGGCCTCAGTTTCCTCATTTGTAAAGTGAATTCTCTTCCGTAAAACTACTGCCTAACTTGTATGTTGATGTGAAGATTTACTGAAATAATACATATAAGGCATTTAGAAGAGTAATTGTAACATTCAGTAATAAATATGTTATTATTATTAATATTTTATTCATCGGATACCGTGTATGCTTTCTGATGGGGAAAAACAACTTCAAAGTGATGAAGTAGAAATGTTTAACATATTAGAGTTAAGTAATGGTTTAAAAATATAGCATAATCCATACACGTTATTTAACATGAAGCAAAATGTTAATTCTTAATTATTTTCTATTAAACTTGTTAGAAAAACAGGTGAGTCTACTCTAGTTGTGATGGAGTAATTCCTATAAGATCAAAAGTAGGCAAAATCTGGAGGGGACATGATTTTGGGAAGAAGGGAATAGCCTTTATGAGTTTCTTTTTGTGTGTGTGGCTTTTTGCCTGAGTGCAGGCCCACTCAGTGACATAAGGAGCACCTAAAACTTGGATAGAAATCTGTAGTCTTAATGGCTTGAAGATTTAGGGGATAGAGTTTGAGACCGCCACAGCAATTGGGAAGTAAGGGAATGTACTGGGTTGAATAGTGTTTCCCTCAAAATTCATTTCCACCCAGAATCTGTGAGTATGACCTTACTTGGAAATAGACACTTTGCAGATATAATTAAGGTAAGATCATAGTGTATTATAATGGATCCTAATCCAATGACAGTGTCTTTATAAGAAGAGGGAAATTTTGACACAGACATACTCAGAGGGAAAAATGACCTTGTAAAGATGGAGGCAGAGATTGGAATATGCAGCAACAAACCAAGCAATGCCAACTGTTGCTGGCAACCACCAGATCCTATGAGAGATGAATAGACCAGATCCTTCCTTAGAGCATCCAGAAGAAGCTAACCTTGCCAATACCTTGATTTTGGACTTGTAGCCTCCAGAACTGTAAGAGAATAAATTCTTGTTTTAAGCCACCCAGTTTGTAATACTTTGTTATGGCAGCTCTAGGAAACTAATACAGGGAGAAAACATAGGAAAGGAGAAAATCAACACAGGACACCCCAAATTCTGAGTATAAAATCTGCCACTATCTCTGGCTGACCCCTGAATTGAACATGTATATGGAGTAACTAAGGCTAAAATAATTGAATAGGCTTTCAGTTGCTTCACTCTACAGGGATACAGAGTTTGGATTTCGAGTTCAGTCAAATAAACTGTCTGCTGAGACAACAACAGCAACAACAACAAAACCCACAATACTTTTGGAAGAATATAAGAAAATCCAGAATCTTTACAATATATCACTCACAAGATAAAATATATATTTACAAAATATCATTCACACAATACAATTCCAAATAACCAGACAAATGAAGAAACAGAAAATTGCAATCCTTACTCAAGAGGACAGGTAATCAATAAAGACTCTTAGATGATGCAGATGCTAGAATTATCAGATAAGGATTTTAAAGCAACTATTAAAACTATGTTTAAGGACATAAAGGAAAATGTGACCTTAAAGAGCTAACAAATAGGACATCTCAGCCAAGAAATAGAAACTATGAAAAAGAACCATTAGAAAATTGTAGAACTGAAATGTGAAATGTCTGAAAAAATTTTTTAGCATCCTTATTGGAGTATAATTGCTTTACAATGGTGTGTTAGTTTCTGCTTTATAACAAAGTGAATCAGCTATACATATACATATATCCCCATATCTCCTCCCTCTTGCGTCTCCCCCCCACCCCTCTAGGTGGTCACAAAGCACTGAGCTGATCTCCCTGTGCTATGTGGCTGCTTCCCCCTAGCTATCTATTTTACATTTGGTAGTGTATATATGTCCATACCACTCTGTCACTTCGTCCCAGCTTACACTTGCCCCTCCCCGTGTCCTGAAGTCCATTCTCTACATCAGCGTCTTTATTCCTGTCCTGCCCCTAGGTTCTTCAGAATCTTTTTTTTTCTTTCTTTTTTTTTTAGATTCCATGTAGATGTGTTAGCATACGGTATTTGTTTTTCTCTTTCTGACTTACTTCACTCTGTATGACAGACTCTAGGTCCATCCACCTCACTACAAATAACTCAGCTTCGTTTCTTTTTATGGCTGAATAATATTCCATTGTATATATGTGCCACATCTTCTTTATCCATTCATCTCTCGATGGACACTTAGGTTGCTTCCATGTCCTGGCTATTGTAAATAGTGCTGCAATGAACACTGTGGTACATGACTCTTTTTGAATTATAGTTTTCTCAGGGTATATGCCCAGTAGTGGGATTGCTGGGTCATATGTTAATTATATTTTTAGTTTTTTAAGGAACCTCCATACTGTTCTCCATAGTGGCTGTATCAATTTACATTCCCACCAACAGTGCAAGAGGGTTCCCTTTTCTCCATCAGGATTCTTTTATACAATAAATTGGTGAGCTGAAATAAATTTTTAAAATTACTTCTAGGAGCCAGAGAGAAGTTATCATTCAAGATCTGAAATGAAAGAAAAAAAAGGAAGGAAGAGGAAGGAAAGAAGGGAGGAAGGAAGAAAAAATAGCCAGCTGTTTAGTCACTAAGTACACACACCAAGTATGTGTATGTGTTCCATAAGGGTAAGATCAACGTCCAACGTGTTTCTTTCCCTATTCTCAGTGCTTAGCCCAGTGCCATTACACATAATAGATGCTCCATAAATACTTAATGAGTGAATGAAGACATAGGGGTAGCAAATACCAATGCTGGTGACAAAAAGATTTGACTCACAATGGTGTGGAGAATCTAAGGGAGAAGGTAGTAGCCCTAAGAGTATCATATATATGAAACCAGCCGGACTCAGCTAGATCCTCCTATTAGGGTAAGAGAAGTGCTTGGGCAACTGACCCACTGCAAGACTTACAGTAGAACACAGAATACATAGTGTTCCAGAGCCACTGACTATCTCTGGACCTGGTCCAGACAAAGTTAATAATAAAAGACTAAAATGGAGTAATATAACCATTCAACATGTGGTAAGGCTATAGGGCTACTTGGAAATCCAGGCAGACAGTCAGGCCATGGGTAATCTAACAACTGTTAGCAAAGTGTGTATATATATAGCCATGGGAATGTATATGCAGTCACAGAAGGTTTTCTACACAAATGTACAGGTGTCTTTTTCTAAATATTGCAGTGCTGTTTAGAGCTTAGTATTTGACATATTCACTCTTGAGACCATAGATATATATTTTTAACAGATGCATCAAAAGAAAAATATAAAATCTTTTTTAAATTGATAAAACATTTACTTTGAAAAAATTTTAGACAAAGTCGCAAAAATAGTACAGAGTTCCTATATAACTTTTGCCCAACTTCCCCTAATGGTAACATCTTATGTAACCACAGTACAATGATCCAAACCAGGAAAGTAACACCAGTACAACAATGTTAACTAAACTAAAAGTCTTATTCAAATTTCCTCATTTTTTTCATCAGTATCCTTTCTCTGTTCCAATATCTATTCAGGGATCTCACATTCTGTTTATTTCTCATGTCTCCTTAGCTTTCTCCAATCTGAAGTCAAAATCTCTTAAAAAAGAGGAAATTTTTACTTTTCATCAGAATAATATGTTAAAAGTTAAATTTTCAACTAGCAGTATTGGTGTTTCTCAGGTCCTCCCCCATTTTCAGAGCACAGCCAAGAAAAGGAAGTAAGAGTCTGTATTTAATAGGAGGGGAAGACTCACAGCTCTCTTTCCTACAACCTGGGCTTCTCTAATAATTGCTTTGTGTTGTTTGGCTTTAGTTTCTGCAGGATTTTGGGGGGAACATTCGAAATCCCTGGACTACTTTTTAGTTAACAAGTTGCAACAATTGTGAACAAGAGTAGAAGAGAGTAGAGGAGTAGAGTGGAGAAGAAATCAGGTGGGCTTCATTCAGCAGGACATTCTGCTGATGAGAACTAGAAATATACTAAGGAACTGAGGTTACAACTACCATCCAAACGACAGAGTCTAGGACAGAGCTCGTGAACTCCAGTGCCAGATAAGTATTGTGAATAAATAGGGTGGGTCCAAAATCCAGGACTTGTGTCATGATAAAAATCACAGCGTGTGAAGAAAATGGCAAGTATCACTCTGGCTCAGTCAGTAATGATGTGGGGGTGTGGTGAGCTAGAGGGTACATATCACGTCTAAAGCAGGCAGTTGGTATTCAGCTCCACCTGGAATTTACAATCAGAATTTGAGCCCAGGGTTGCAAGATCCTCAGATGGTTTTTGTTTTTTTTTTTCTGGAGAACTTTCTTTTTTCCCCAAGAGAATTTTATGTGAAAATTCTTACTTTTATTTATTTTTTAAAAATTTTAGGAGATTTTATACTCACAAAACAGCTATAACATTAAATATTCTCCATAAAATATGTATGAGTCTCAGTTAAATACATCTAGATGCTGGATGGCCTGCTAAATGTGCTCAACACCTAAGTGACTAATTTCTACTCGCTGCTCTTGCAATGGGTACAAGTCAAATGCCGTAGCAAAAGTACAAATTATTTCATGTCATAGAGTTTTAAATTACTATTAGTAAGTTCAAACAAATCAGAAAAAACCAAGAGTCTATTATACTAAAAATTTCTGGGAAGGTGATCTGTAGACAGCAGTGCTGATAGAAAATTTTTATATTTAAATGTTAGTAACTAACATTGGCCTGTGAATTTCTCTTGAAAATCCCTCAACTCTTGAATTATCTAAGAATTCCAAGGCCTTTCTCAGTCAATCAGAGTCGGTCCGGTTCCAAACACTGTGAAAAGAAAAAAAGAGGACAGATCAGTTTTCTCTTCCTTTTACTTCTCCTGGCCATGGAGTGGTCATTGTTAAAGATGGGTTTGAACAGATGTTGGTCCACTGCTGTTGGATGGTCCTTGCAGATCCAGATCTTATTCAGGCCACAGTTGTCACATTGAGCTCCAGCATTACAGCTCTTTCACATTCCCACAGTCAGCCGTTGCTCCCCAGTGCCCAGAAACATGCTAGACTGACTATGCCCAGTGGAGCTTCCAGTATCATCTAGAAGGTGTTTTCCTTGACAGTTTTCCTTGAAAAAAATCTTGGGACATTTTGTGGAACTCTAGTCTTTGGCCCAGAATCCTGCTTTTCTCAGAGAAATTTTATTTTACTTGATTATTTCGTCTGTCCTACACCTGGGCCTTATTCTGTGCCCCTCTGGTCTACTCTGTACCAACAAGACTCCTCAACTCTGAACTTTGCGAAGTAGGAACAGTGGAGGTTGGAACTTCCTTTTTTTTTTTTTTCCTTTCCCAGCAAGCTGAAGCCTCCTCACACAAATTCATCTACCTCTCCCTAGTAATCAGCTCTACTGAGGTGGCTTTTGCTAAACCACTAAGTAAACAAACAAATAAATAGTCTAGTTACAACTTCCTGGAGGACGAAAGATACAGGTAACATTACATTTACATAACTCAATGAGGCCATTCAAGTGACTCAACCCAAAACAAAGAAGGTCTGGTCAAAGCAGTCTCATCTTTAGGCATAGGGAAGGCTTCCCTAAATTTAAAAATTTTCCCTCAACTAGCATTTGATATAAATCTTTACCTTAATACGTAACCTGTTATCCAGATTTAAAGAGTTCGATAAACTTGAAGCCATTTCTTATAGGGAGTCAATATGGGAAGTAAAAGCAAAGAAATACAAGATTATTACTGAAATGTAATTATTTGACATAAAAATCTTACTTCCCCATTATGAAATTGCAATTGGAATTGGAACTGAAAATGCGCAAATTTATAACAAATCTTTAGTAGGTAGAAAGTGCAATTCATATACCTGTTATAACATATATATTCAAACATCTGCAAGAAAACTTCAGCAAGCACTTACATATTCTGTGCTTAGATACAACTTTGTTGCTGGTTAGATCTTTCTTTTAACCCTCTGCACAAAGTGAAGAGCCAAGAATGCTTCAGTCCTCAGTGGATCTGTAACAATTTTCCCTCTGGGGGTTGTTAGCAATAATTAGCCTGGATGCCATTTATGGTAAGGGTACAAACAGTTCGGTTTGTGAGTCTGTTTCAAAGGCTCTTCAGTGCTGAATGTCTTCCTTGATTGGAAATGTGAAACTGAATAAAGGAAACCTCATTTAAAATGGAGTTGGGGGGGGGGGGTACTTCCCTGGTGGCGCAGTGGTTGAGAATCGGCCTGCCAATGCAGGGGACACGAGTTCGAGCCCTGATCTGGGAAGATCCCACATGCCGCGGAGCAACTAAGCCCCCGTGCCACAACTACTGGCACACGGGCGCCCAGAGCCCGTGCTCCGCACCAAGAGAAGCCACTCCAATGAAAAACCCGCGCACCACAACGAAGAGTAGCCCCCGCTCGCCGCAACTAGAGAAAGCCCGCGTGCATCAACCAAGACCCAACACAGCCAAATATAAATAAATAAAATAAATAAATTTATATTAAAAAAAAATAATTTAAAAATAAATAAATAAAATAAAATGGAGTTGGGAATCCAGAAGGGGAAACTCTAACGCACTACCACTCATTGCCATCTGCAGACCCCAAGAAGGAAGAGACATACCTTGCACCCCCAACAGGAAAAAGATTACTACGTTACTACCCCAGCAGAGGAAGGAAGATTTTCTGCTTGCCCAGCAACAAGTGCAACCAATGGGAACATTGCAGCTCAGCCACTGGGAAACCATCATTAGCCTGAACTCTCACTTTCCTCTGATGGACTTTCATTCAAAACACCTCCTCCCAGCCTTTCCCTCTCCTCTATAAAGTAACATTACTCTCCTTTGTTTGCTGGACTTGGCTATAGTTTTTGCTACAGAAAATTGCAATTCTCTTCCATCCCTGAATAAACTCATTTTGCTTGTAAAATAACTTGCTTTTTTTAACAGAAACAATACTTTATTTTGCTTTTCTTCTCTTCTACTTTTTCCCAAGAAACCTAAGAATTGTTTCAAACTTGTACCATGTGTGAACTTTCTAAATAGATTGTAGTGGGTTTGTGAGCTTTAGGAGAGAAAACGCTTGGGGAAAAGCTCCCAGACTGGTGAGACTTAGGGAGCTGGATTTCATCAACTGAGCACCGAGAGACTTCATTTGCTCACTGGTAAATGGAGAAAATAGTATTGGCTCTGTCTGCCTTACAAGGCCGCGTGAGAAATAAATGAGATAAAAAATAATTATTTGAAAATTCCCAAAGCACAAATACAAAATATTAGTCCAGGGTAGAAAACTTTGTAAGTTTCAAGGTGAAAAAGTTAGTGCTAATCTAATTTAAAAGTCAGTGTGTGATAACTTTTTATTAGTGTGCTCATAATTTTATAACAGGAAAAAAACATATATGATATGGTTAAATGGTTCATACTGATGACCTAGCAATTTTATACATACTCCAAGAAAACCATAAATACTACTCTTTACATGGTAAACATGGGTCAAAATGTTAATACGAAACAAATTTTTTATTTTTTTCCTCAGAATAAGAACTTCTTGGAAAAATAATTGCAGCATCAAAGAATGATCTGGATGAAACAGGTCCTGGACACAAATTCCAGTTTGCAGCCTACATTCCCTCAGTCTTAATTTATTTATTTATTTATTTTTGGCTGTGTTGGGTCTTCGTTTCTGCGCGAGGGCTTTCTCTAGTTGTGGCAAGTGGGGGCCACTCTTCATGGCGGTGCGCGGGCCTCTCACTGTCGTGTCCTCTCTTGTTGCGGAGCACAAGCTCCAGACGCGCAGGCTCAGTAGTTGTGGCTCACGTGCCTAGTTGCTCCGAGGCATGTGGGATCCTCCCAGACCAGGGCTCGAACCCGTGGCCCCTGCATTGGCAGGCAGACTCTCAAGCACTGCGCCACCAGGGAAGCCCTCCCTGAGTCTTATGTCTCATTTTGGGTATGCAATTCTGTAGTTGTCTTTTTTCTTTGAGGTTACAAATTTGCATGTGTATGCAGATGTTTTGAGAACTTGTTTTTGAAAAGTTGATTGGTGGAATGGACTTGAAAAGACCATGAAGGATCAGTGATCCGTTAAGTAAAAACAAATTTAACCACTTACATGATGTTGTCCCAACCTTGTTAATGAAAAAGAAATAAATGTTTGAAGCAAATTAACTCGGAGACTCTCCAAGATTTCTTAATGTAGCTAAACTCCTTTAAGAAATGCTTGGAATTTTTGTTTTAATTGATATTTCACATTAACAAGCTGGCATCCCTTAATGGCCTGAAACCAGAGCCATTTAACTGAGCTCAGTCACCCATGAAAATTAATTTTCAAGATTTAATAAAGGATATTATGAAGGGTGGGCCAAGATGATTCCCATGCTGAAAATCAGTGTAATGATACTAAGGGCAAACTGTGCAAGCCCACCATGGGTTCAGGTATTTCAGTGGGCTTCCCAGTCAATGTTACCACTTCCTAAAAGAGGTTATTGCCAAAGTTTTACTGATGATGAATAATTAATTCTAGTGGCTTTTGGATCATGTAGTTTGTTGATTGAAATAATTGGATAAAAATATAGAGTATACAAAATGGCTCATTTTTAAATGGATTCAGACCTTTTACAGGTCAAACCAACTAAGCCTCTCCTTCAAACATAAAGATGTACATAACTCTAAAGTGAGATTTAATTGTGTCCCAAAAGCAATGTTATATAAAAGGTCATATCACACACATAGCATGGCCTTATGTAGCCACAGAAAGACACACAAACACAAGCACTTTCATTTGCCATGTGATGTAGCTCCTAGAATGTTATGTCCATACTGCCTTTGCAAGACTTTTTAAAAAGGCATAATTGAGGAATCACCCAAAGTGAAAAGTATACACCCAGAGGCAAATATATTTGAAAATATTTTTCTTCTTTTAATAGGTTAGTTTAGACATTTGTTGATATGACAGGTACTTTTGGGGTCATACTTCTATAATATTACATTATGCTTTAAAATATTTTTGTGGGTTTAAAGTTTTTTGGTTTGTTTTTATTATTTTGATTGAGTGTTTTGAAGGTTTGCATTTGTGTTCTATTTATTACATTTATAACTATTACTTTACATAATACTCTTAATCCTCTACTATTTTAAATAGTATCTGTTAATTTCCTTCGATGAGTACTAAAAAAAAATAGGTATTTCTTTTTCCTTCCCATTCTTTTACCCATTCTCTTTCCCATTCATTGTGATTGATTATAATATCTTTCTTAGTGTTTAATTTTACTGTTACATGTTCTTATGACTCTATTATAATTTTCTAGCTTTAAGTGATATATCTTAAATCCCAGCTACATAAGATGAGGTTATCAGTGTGCATTATTTTTTCCCCAGATTCTCAACTGCTTCACTGTATAATTTTTGTGAGAGATCTCATTTCTATATTGTCAAAGTTTATACCATTTTCGCTTGATTCCGTAATCATAACCCTATATCTATGTTACTCTTGGTCCTATGGTTATATAGGATTAATATTCATCATCGCCTTTTCCTCATTCATCTCGTACTTGGATGAAGTTCTTAATCTAATTGTTTTTTCTTTTTCAAAATGGTTTACTCTTATACTTAGATGATAAAATAGCCGGGTATAATTTTTTTATTAGGTGACAGTGTCTTTTTTCAGTAATTTGTAGGCAATGCTCAGTGAATTTTTCATGTTCACTGTTGACTTGAAGGCCTGTCTGATTTTGTTTTACTCCTTTACTGGCTTTTGTGGGATAGTCCCAATTTATGCCTATTGTCCAGGCATACTTTTTAACAACACTGTCTTTTATTCTCAAAGGTTGGAAGTTACATTATATGGTTACCCTGTTTATGAGTAAGTTGATGTTATTGCTGGGATGTCAAAATAAGTATTTTATTATATTTCAAGTCTGGTAATTTTACTACAATATAATTCAGTTTGACCATTTTATATAATTTTCCTCCCCAGGTGTGATGTGCTTTTTCAATCAGTAGATAAAGTCTTATCCTCCTCCGTCTTATTCTCTTGTCCTTCTCCTCCTACGCCTCCCCCTTCTCTACCCCTCCTCCCCTTCCCCCCTCCTCCTCCCCTTCCCCCCCTCCTCCTCCCCTTCCCCCCTTCTCCCCCTCCTCCTCCTCCCCCTCCTCCTCCCCCTCCTCCTCCTCCGTGTGAGTTTTGTGAGTTTTTCTTCAAAGCAAAAGGGTAGTTGGATTAGCAGGTGGAAATCATAAAAGCATCTGTTCCATTATGACCAGAAACATTTATATGATGAAGCATGAGTTAGTAACCTTAGATGAAGATAACTAGCAAAATTCTTCGTTTTTCCAGCTCTTTCACTGTGATAAACAATTCTTAAATATTCTTTTTTTTTTTTTAATTATTTATTTATTTATTTATGGCTGTGTTGGGTCTTCGTTTCTGTGCGAGGGCTTTCTCTAGTTGCGGCGAGCGGGGGCCACTCTTCATCGCGGTGCGCGGGCCTCTCACTATCGCGGCCTCTCTTGTTGCGGAGCACAGGCTCCAGACGCGCAGGCTCAGTAATTGTGGCTCACGGGCCCAGTTGCTCCGCGACATGTGGGATCTTCCCAGACCAGGGCTCGAACCCGTGTCCCCTGCATTGGCAGGCGGATTCTCAACCACTGCACCACCAGGGAAGCCCCTTAAATATTCTTAAATATAAGAATATTTGAGGTCTTTTGTGATTTTTTTCCATTGCCCTAAATTCCTAGGATTAATATTACTGGCTCAAATGACATGATCATTTTTAAGGTTTTTGATAAGCATCACCAAGTTGCTTTTCAGGAAGATTACACCAGAAAATCTTCCACCATGAACATATGAATGTGCTCATTTCAGCTCATGTTTGCTAACAATGAATACTATTATTTTGAGATATTTGTTTATTGCATTCCTGAAAAGTAGTATCTCATTGTGTCAGAGGCAGCCAGTTGCCACCAGAATCCCTTCTTCCATTCTTCTGCAGCATGAATCCATAGTTCCCCTCTTTTCCATGTGTCTGCTCAGCTACAGGCCTCATTCCCCAGCCCCGCTTGCAGCTAAGTTTCACTTTGTGGCTAGATTATCAGCAGTGTAAACAGAAGGACATGTGCCACTTATGGATCTTGACCTTAAAACACTGACTGCCTACTTCCCTGTGGTTTTTTTTCCACTGTCTTTCCCCTAGAACATGGGTGAGCCTATGACAATGTGTTTGGAAATTGCAGAACTACAGGATGGGAGAAAACGGTGTTCCTGAATGACAGTGTGAAACAAAACCACTCAGCTGACTTGGACTTTGTCACCCATGACTGTTATAAGAGAGAGAAATTAATTACTATGTTCTTTAAGCCACTGTATTTTGGGCCTGTTTATTACATGAGCCTAGCTTTTACCCTGATTTATGTACTCATTTTATTTTATTTTGAATTATTTGCTGACTTTATATTACAAATTTCTTTTTGGGGCTAAATGGGTTTGAAATAACACTTTGTACATTAAAGTTAATAGTCCTTTGTTGTATATAACTTCATTTTCCTTCAAATTCTTCTTAGGCAATTACATTTCTCGGTTATCTTGGTATCATGTCCAATGCATTTCTTCATTTTACTTAGGGAAATATTCTATGCTAATATACGTAATGCTATTAATGAGAGTCCTGAAACTAATATTCTCTTTCTGCTTCTGCCATTAACTCATCTGTAAAATTAATTTCCAAGACCTCTTCTAGTTGTATAATTCTGTGATTCAGAATAGCTTTCATACTCGGGAACTAATAAGGACACAAAAATCTAAGAGCTACAACTTAACTTCTTAAACCACAAGAAGAACGAGATAAGTATTATAGATTATCTAGCTATTTTTGGCCATTTCCTTCTTTTTGCTGTATTTCTTAAAGAATTGGAGATGGGACAATAACATAAGGGAGATTTCAATAAATTTTTTGAAGCTGGACATTAGATAGAGGAATGAGAACTGAATTAGTTGGGTTACCATCTAAGTGATTATAGTGGGGGCCTACTGATGTAGTTAATCACCATGCAGAACCTATGAGAGATTCATCAATTGAAGGTGTCAAGTACTGTGAAGGATAAACATAGACCCTTTCTCATATCTCAGGAGAGGAGAGTTTTAATCAGGATCAGGGGGTACCTGGCATTTAAGAGTACAGGGGTGAGAGGTAGGGATGAAAACATGGTATGTAGTGAAAATCTTCATACTGAAATGTGGAATCCTCAGTCACTTCCTTTATTCCTAGCATTTCTGAAGTAATGTGTATAGAAAACTCTGAATGACCCTAGAGAAAATATCTTAAAGTGCTGAAATTTGAATTTCTTCCCATGAAAAGTGCCTAATATAATGAAAATCCATATAATGGCATAGCATCATAAACTTTCAGAATAGGAATAAAGAAAAAAAAAATCCTAAAGTCTTCCTGAAGGTAAAACAGGTCATGAATAAAAGATCAGAAATAAGAATGACATTAGATACCTCAAGAACAAAACTGAAGTATGAAGAAAATAGAGCCATACTCTTACAAGTGAAAGAAAAAATAATTCTCACTCAATTAAGTGTGAGGATAAAGATATTTTCAAATTCTCAGGGTTTCAAAAAGTGACCTCCCATTCACCTTGTTTCCCCTAGGAATTGATTGGAGGATATGTTAAAATGAGGGAGTAGATCAAGAAAAAGGAAGAGGTGGAGCCGTGAAAAGAGGGGAAGACATTGTGAAGGGAATTATTAGGATGATGGCTGTGTAAAGATGGAGAGAGCAGACAGTCTACAGTGGAGCAGAAGAATGGAGGAGCTGAACTGACATCTCCTGGATAGACAATTTGAAATAGTAGAAAACTTGGAAAAAATTTTGCTAGGTCTGTTTGAATCTTTGGGGAAAATTAGAGATAGGCACATAACAGGCCAATCAAAAAAAAGTTAGGTATTAACTAGGGAAAATAATCTTATGAAACACCAACATAATTGTAGTATACTTGGCGGTATACAGTGTTTACATAATCACAATGCTGTAAACTCTGACTACTGATCTCACCAAACAATTACAAATATGTTAGAAAGGAGGGTGGAGGTGAGATATGTGTTTATGAGATTACTAAATCTTCACCTGTCTCCAGTGCTATTTTATCTTTAAACTATGAATGTGAATTTCTATAGTAAAATAAAAAATTATTATAGACAAGAATATATCCACACTTTGCATTAGATTTCCAGAAATTTTCTTGGAATAATCTTTTAAAACTGCTGTCTGTGCTTTTAGAATTGATCATTGCAATGCTCCAACTGTAAGAGCAAGAGCGACGCAGTTGTATTTTTAAGATATTGTAGACACACTTTTAAAAGTGTTCTTCTTAGGTCAAACTTCGTTTCTTGTTTTTTTAAAAACTTTACCAGTATTTCAATATTCTTTAGCCACTGGTTTTCAGTGAAGGTTGAAACCCTAAAGTTCCACCGAATCCTTAATAACAGGTCTCCTTATCCTACATGAAATGGAAAAATACATGAGTTGATGATTAAGGGTTCATTCTAAACAGAATCGAAGGGAATTATATATCACATTTTTATATTTGGGCACAAGTTTTATATCTTTTAACAATCATATTAAGTTACTTGCTCTTTCTTCTAACCCTTTGTTCTCCAGAGGTCTTGCCATGCTTTCTGAATAGAATATCCTTTCCACTGTTTGTCTCTTGATCCATATTTGTGCCTTTATCAAACGTCAATTTAAAATAAATTTTCTTCATCAAGACCACTTGAATGGTTCTACTCTACACTGATCATTCCATTATTCCATTTCTCTTAGCGTTGATTTTTTGTTACATTAATTTGTACCTGTTTCCATGTCATCTTTGCATGTGTTGTTATATCTTTTCATCTGCATTTTGTTCCCCTATTATATTGTAAATTCTCTGAGAATGAGGGCAATGTCTTTAACTTCATTTGCATATCTCCATGACATCCAGTAGAGAATGCCATTTGAAGGCAGCACTCAATTAAATCACATTTTCACTGACAAAATCATGTCTAGCTTTGGAAAATATGGTTTATGAGGCACTAAGTATTGTTGTTATATATACTTTTTTCTTAAGAATTCTTTAGGAAACATACATATACAGTATTATGTAGAAGATACATGCTGAGTGGCTTCAAAAAAACTTACCACCCAATGTACTGACTTATAATTTAAAAAAATTCAGATGGCAGATAACAAACTATCATATATATATATGCAGGTTGGACAAATAATATTAATTCATTCCAATAATATCCAAAATAAACAAACAACAAAATTTTATCGTATGTTCTTTCTCTCCATAGTTTAAGAAGTAGTCAACCTGAATTTATATATTTACATTAAAAATGTATGTTGAGAATGGTAAAGTTTCTAACAGACTTTGGCTTTCTATAGTATCCAGAATGTATATAACCTCTTTAGCTTGGTTTTTTACAAACACGCCTCAAACTCCTTTTTCAATCTCATCAAAATTGTATCAAATGCGCAGTTCCAGAATTCTGCTTTTGACTCCCTAAACACAGAATCTTAAAATATTAAAGCTGGAAGAGTTCATTAAGTTCCAAGAATTCCCAAATATTCCAGAGCAACAGAATCAGGAAAGAATTCATAAAACTGAAGATCCCAGGCCCTATTCCCAGCAGTTATCACTTATGAGGTAAGGCCTAGAAATCTATTATTTTAACAGGCACCCTACTTATTCCTAATGTATTGACAAATCAATGATTTAGTCTAGTTTCTTCATTATAGATATAAATAAATGAAGGCATTATACATATGTAAGTATGTGTGTATATATATGGATGTATTGTAAATGTCATGCTGCTCCTCAGATGTAAGTAAATTCTAATTTTTCTTTTATTTTTTATTGAAGTATAGTTGAATTACAATGTCGTGTTAATTACTTCTGTACAGCAAAGTGACTCAGTTATACATATATATACATTCTTTTTCATATTCTTTTCCATTATGTTTTATCACAGGATATTGAATATATTTTGCTGTGCCATATAGTAGGACCTTGTTGTTTACCCATTCTATATATACCAGTTTACATCTGCTAATCGCAAACTCCTAATCCAGCCGTCTCCCACCCTCCTACCCCTTGGCAACCAGTAGTCTATTCTCTATGTCCCTGGTGAATTCTAATTCTTAATCCCTCCCTGCTTCCATCCCCTGTGTCCCATGGCACACTTCCACCTATATCCCTTGGGCAGTTCCATCTTCAAGGCTTTGCCCACACTCTTTCCCACCTGCTGTGGCCTCTCTTTTCCTTTCGGCCAAATCAGTCTTTATGGTACATATCTATCAAGATGCCTTCACCATCTCACATTCATACAGTTATCTTTCTTCACTAAATTCTTGTTGAACCATTTATCTGACACTGAATCAGATACTGCTGGCATGAAGATTATTTATGGATAATAGTGAATTCTACTCTGGCTTGTGTTCCCATCAAGCCTATTAGAAATTCTATCTTGGGAAAAATTTTACCACCGTGGGGCAGGGGGGTAACCTTATTAATGGCAACAAATCCATACTCATTTTGGGAAAGTGTTTTAACTATCAGCAAACCACATCAATGATCTGACATAGTCTGAAAGTATCATGATATCTCAGTTTCTCAGAAAAGAGATTCTCAAATTTAATGCACAGATGAATCACTTGCAGTTGGAATCTCTTAGTATGGTCCAGTGGTATTTTAATCTACACACATTATTCTATTACTTAGCTTTGGATTTGATTTTCTCTCTCATTAAATTGGAAATCTCACAAAGTATTCTGTCTTCGCCATATCCTGCATAGCCTCTGTGTATCATATACATAATAAATGATTAATAAATAATTGAATTGAATAATTAAATTTGTTAAGACTGCTACCTAACTTTCTGATTTTAAAATCTCTTGTTAAGACACTTAAAGCAGAAGTTTGATTGGAAGAAATCTGAGCTGCACCGTAGAAAATCCTTTCTCCTTTGTTTAAGCCAAAAGTAAAAGGTAAGAAAAAGGTAAAAGATGTCATTCTCAAAAAGAAAACCCCAGAATATGTAAAGAGTGGGTCTTCTTTTGCCAGCATCAACTTCAGTTCACATAATTATTTATATGAAACTTGCAAATTAAATTATTTATTTATTTACAAAATCAGCTGTGCTAGATTTTAGAATTTAGAAATAATTCTCACCCATGAAAGATTAATAACTGTTAGAATAAATGTTCTTGTCCCAACTGGCTTTATTATTTATTTATTTATTTATTTGGCTGAACCGGGTCTTAGTTGCAGCATGCAGGATCCAGTTCCCTGACCAGGGATCAAACCCGGGACCCCTGCATTGGGAGCGTGGCGTCTTAACCACTGGACCACCAGGGAAGTTCCACCAACTGGCTTTAGAATTTAACTAAAAAATCAGACAGGCCTGTCTCTCAAGGAAGAGCTTCTATAAAATCAGTTGCAAAGGACACTTTCCCTATTGTCATGTTGCTTATCAGTTTGTTTTATACAAGCATCTGAATGCCATGTGTGACTCTCTAAGGTTTAATGGATCACCAAAGTAGTAAATTGTGGGTTCTATCTGACAAGGATGCAGGGTTTTAAACCTATTGTCGTAGGTAGTAGAGGACACTCAATGGACTTCAGACCCTCATTCCTATGCTTCTCTCTGCAGTAAATATTTCTGGAGATGCACAGACTTTTTCAGGTCTCTAGGACTCATTTAGGCCAGTAACTGTCATAAGTTTTACCAGGAATTCCTTCTTTTGGATTAAGGCTCAAAGATTCATTTGCTATAATCACAAAACCTTAAGCTTCCCAGTTCATGAATATATGGCTGTATTAGTGTAACTTTAGTCCATTTATGAATATTCTTCGTATCATTTGAAATGCATATAGAGAAAAAATAGCCAGTAAAGTGACAGCTGTATATTAAAAAAATTTTTTTTTTGCTGTGGCTCCTCCTTAAATGGGAAGGCATTAATTTTGTTTTTTATTATCAGGAGACATCTATTTTTCAATTTAGAACTTCTTTCCCTTGCTTATAGTCATTTTATTAATTACTATGACAATATCTCTGAGATATAGGTTGGTATTGTTATCTTAATTTTATGGTTACTGCATTTAATCTATTTTATGCTTATCTCTGGTCTCTAGTTTATGGCAATGTGCATCCTGGCAAAAGAGTCTGACACTTTCCCACATTTCTGTGATATAACCCAAGCACTTTGTCCCATATTTGAGAATAGCTCCATCCTATGAACCACACCCATCTTTGTAGGTATGCTGATTTCTTCACTTCTAAGTGTGAAGTTGTATCACATATTTATTACCTCTAGTAAACATTAGCATGAGGCTGTGATTCAAAGTGTCCCAAGTGGGATTTCATTTTCAGTATTCAACAATGAGGAGAGTCCTTGTGTGCGCATGCCTTGTTCTATTAGACTTTCAATCTTGTGTCCTCCCCCCTCCCCTAT
The DNA here is from genome assembly GCF_965194805.1 of Balaenoptera borealis. Taxonomy (NCBI): domain Eukaryota; kingdom Metazoa; phylum Chordata; class Mammalia; order Artiodactyla; family Balaenopteridae; genus Balaenoptera; species Balaenoptera borealis. The sequence goes on along the minus strand of NC_138861.1, from coordinate 14,826,543 downwards.
TTTCTTTCATTCTCTGACAAAGAAATTCTCACTTGTTCATAAATGAATCTGATGTTCTCAGATGCAGGGAGGAGCAGAAGAGGAAAGGTAAAAAACCGGAGAGGCCGCATGGAAGAGGTTCAGAGCACAGACTCTGAAGTCAGCTGGCCTGAATAGTATCGGGCTCTGCCATTAATAGCTGGGTATTTTGAGAAAGTTACTTTACCTTGGTGTGCCTCAGTTTCTCTACCTGTAAAATGGGAATAAAGCCAGAATTTACCTTACAGAGTTTTTCTAAGGATTAAGTAGATAAGTATTTGTAAAGCACTTAGAATGATGCCTAGCACAGAGAGTGATATATAAATAGATAAACAACAGGTGTTCCGGGTGATTGAAAGTGACAATAACTGATTACAGTTTTAGGACTTTGCACTACCTTAAGAATTTGAATCATTTTAATATACAAATTTGTATAGAAAAATCAAAGTTTCTATATTATATATATTTCTTTCCTTTGTTGCTACAGGCCATTTATTAGACAATGGAAAAGAGATCATAACAGTAAATTGTTACATTGGAATGGTTACTACAAGAGACAAATACTCTTCTTGGCCTGAGTTCACTAAGTCCATCTTGTAAGTAGACATGGAAATAATACTTATTACTTCCTCTAGGAGTCTCCTGGGCAAGTCTACAAGATTCTTTGCCTGGAAATTTCTGTGAATAAATTGCTAACAATTTGCTAGTGATTGAGTCATAATGTATATTAGTCGTTTTTACCTACACAAGGAGAACACCCTTTTCCAAAAACTCCCTCTTCCTTAAGGTGTGGCAAGGTCTGAAACATTCACACAAACATTTGAATAGCACTCTCTGTCTTCCAGACATTTTACAACCATTTGAAGTAAGTTTCCAAACCAGCAGACCTCTAGGAATTTATTTTATGAATAAAAATACCATGCCTGACATTATATCAGAGAGTGTGCACTACTTATTTCATCTTCCGATTATAGCACTGTGTATTCTTTGCCCTAAAATGTCTATTTGTGTGGGGAAAAAACCTATGGTTAAATTTAAATCTCGAATGAAAAAGGCATGGCAATGAAGCAAACAAAGTTAGAAATAAAATTTTTTAATAGTCAAAGGCAAAAATATTGTATTCTGATTCATAAAAAATGTACTTTGGAAGTGTAAATTTCAGTTCCTCTCTTGGCAAAGTCTATTTTACCCCTGCTACTTCATTTTCTATATTCATGGTCCTCAAAATACTACAAATGGTAAAGACATCTGACTGGGTACTGTTTTGGACTTTTAAAACAGGCACTTAACATTTTTCTGTAATGTGACTTTGTGGAACTGTTGTAATAAAATTCTTTTCAATTATAGACTTACACATTTATGCTCAATGAAGAGAAAGACAACTAATATCATCAAATTTATGTTTTACATTTCTTTGTAGTGCTTTGAAAGACAGAATATATGTCTTGTATAAATGTATGATATATGAATATCTTCACTAATTTAGTATAGATCTCATAAGCTGGGGCATAATATCACTTAGCCAGTCCATTAAAGATATCAGTTACACTATAACAGTAAATAATCTTGATTCTACATGCCTCAGTTTAGCCCTCAGAGATCAAAAGCTTAGTGATCCATCTGTTAAAAACATACACATTAAAGGAGATTACATGAAGGATTGGACTACTGTCACGAAGCAGGTCAGAGAAATTCCATAATGGCAGAGCATTAGACTGAACTTCCAGGGTTATCAACCCCCTGCTGCTTTTCGACCCTAGTTCATGGGCAACTAAACCAAAGTTAGGTATCTCAAGACCATCAGGTAAAGACCTAGGAACTTATTGGGAACAAGTCCAATTTTGGATAGCTGGAAAATCAACACACTCTCAGAGAAGCCCAACAAGACCTACGATTTTTGTGAAAGAATCTAGGAGAAGTCTAATTTCCTAGTGGCAATTTAAAAAAATGCCTACATGTATCCCAAGTTCATCCCAAACCTTCATTCAAACACTCAAAGTGCATAGAGGCTGCAGTGAAACCTCGTAAATTATAAGCAAATGGTATTTTATGAAAACACAACTTTTTATTTGGGTGATAGAAAATATGGGTAATACAAAATATAAATAAAGGTCTTCATAAGCCTCAGGTGGTTAGTTGCCTGCTGGAATACACTATGCACAGGTAATTTATACATAACAGTAAGAGTGTTCAGTGTAGATTTTTGTTAAATTTTATGACACATGGGACAATTTTGATAATTTTTCTATGACAACCACAAAATTTACTGGAAAAAAAGATGGCCTGTGGATATCTAAAGTGCTCATCTTTTCATCCAAATAAGCAATTTAAATCTAAATCCATGAGAATGTGTGATATTATTTTAATAAATATATTGTGAAATATCAGTATATTTCTTTTCTTTTTATAAATTTATTTATTTAGTTATTTATTTTTGGCTGTTTTGGGTCTTCATTTCTGTGCGAGGGCTTTCTCTAGTTGCGGCGAGCGGGGGCCACTCTTCATCGCGGTGCGCGGACCTCTCACTATCGCGGCCTCTCTTGTTGCGGAGCACAGGCTCCAGACGCGCAGGCTCAGTAGTTGTGGCTCACGGGCCCAGTTGCTCCGTGGCATGTGGGATCTTCCCAGACCAGGGCTCGAACCCGTGTCCCCTGCATTGGCAGGCAGATTCTCAACCACTGCGCCACCAGGGAAGCCCTCAGTATATTTCTTTAATCAAAATGGTGAGAGTGGTTTTCCCCAAATTGAAGATACATTAATTACAACTGTGAAGTTGACTTGCTGTTCTATTTCACTATCCATGTCACAAAACTCAATATTATTAGAGTATGAAAATTTTTTCAGAAGAAAATCATCTTTGTTGATGTGAGATTTAACTGCTGAAATTTAAGAACTCAAATCACTAGGTGTGATTTACACCACCGAGCTACAGTTGCTGTCGGTGTCATCTCCTGCAGCAATGTTCTAGGCATTCCAGATGGCTAGCACAGCTATTAACAAGTACATGCAAAAAACTGTGAGATGAAGTAAAACTGAGTAATTGGGACAATTGGTTTATGTGTGATAAGTCACACAAGGAATTTTATTACCTTATTTCAATTAAATAATTGTATGGTGAATTTTAATTCCAGCTGTAAAAATCATTGAATGATTGTAATTGTGAAGTGAGATTAAGAAACATAAAAACTCACAGTCTTCCAGAGATAAATTTTGTTTTTTTAGATCTTAGGCTGATAAATAAGCTCTAATTTTCATAGTTATACAGGTATATATTCATTGATATAAATAGAAAATGAGATTAAGCATACAGTTCTATGTAATGAGGAGTTACATATATTCAGATAGTTTGTGCCAGTTTTATTGAATACTACCTGTTAAATAAGAAATCTGAATAGATTGATATACATATAATCAGAAGTCCTAGGACATTTGGAAAAGGGAACAGGACTTAGAAAGCAGAGGAATTGAGGGCTTGCATCTGCTCACTTACTTGGAATGAAAGCTTGAGCCAATCATTTAGCCTCTTAAGCCTGAGTTTCTTTATCTTGGAAATTTGGGGAGTGGGCTGCCTGATCTTTAAATTCCATCCAGCTCTATGGTTTTATAATTCTATTCACCTCCTATTTTATATTTGTATCTGCCTACATGATCTTTAAAATTACCTCCAGCTTTTACAATTCTTTTTACTTTCTGTTTCATATTTGTATCTCATTAAGAGGAGAGGATGGGGATAGGAGAAATAAAGCCATGTTAGGTGAAGAGGCTGTCGTAAAGAAAGATAATGCTTGGAATGCCTACCTAACTATGCTGGCCTGGACAGATTTCTTCCTAGATTGAAGAACTGTTATGAATGATCTTTGAGTAAGAGAAGAAAACATACATGATGCCAGGCAAGTAGTCTTTTTTTTTTTCCTCAGGGGAAAGAAGGTGGATGTCAGATACAGATGGAGACACTTGTTCAAGATCTGGGAGACCAGGATGCGTTTCCTGCCTTCAGGGCCCATAAGCCAAGTGGAATCCTTTCTATAAATTCTTTTCCATCTTTAATCTGGGGCTCAGGAGGGTTTTTGTTACTTGTAGCTAAAAACATTTGGCCAAAGAATTCTAACAGCAAAGTGGATGAACAACAAGAATAGCTCTTTTACAACTAAGAAAATAGACACAGTGAAATAACTTCTACCTCACTAAAGAGTAAAAACGTGCAATGGAAACAATGTGAATTCCGTCTTTTGTTCACCAGACTGGCAAAAATTTAAATGTTATATCCAGATTTTGCAGGAGAGAGGGAAATAGGTCTGTGGTTGGGTTTTTTACCACGAACAATATGGATGGAAATTAAGGCAACATTTATCAAAACATAAATTGTCCATTCATATGAATGTAACCAAATAATATACAGTGTTCTATGACTGACTTCTTTCACTTAGCTTAATATTTTCAAGGTTCATTTATGATCTAGTGTGTATCAGTACTTCAGTCCTTTTGGTGGCCAAATAATATTCCATTGTATGGAGATACCGCATTTTGTTCATCCCTTCATCAGTTGACAGACATTTGGGTTGTTTCCATCTTTTAACTATTCTGAAAAATGCTGCTATAAACACTCATATACAAGTTTCTGTGTGAACATATATCTTCATTTTCTTGGGTATATACTTAGAAGTAAAATTGCTGGTCATATAGCATCTCTATGTTTAATCATTTGAGGAACTGCCAGACTGTATTTCAAAGCAGCTGTACCATTTTACATTCCCACAAGCAGGGTATGAGGGTTCTGACTTTTCCATTCCTCATCAAAACTTGTTATTATTGGACATTTTGATTCTAGCCATCCTAGTATGTGGGAAGTAATATCTCATTGTGATATTGATTTGCATTTCCCTGATGACTAATGATGCCCAGAATCTTTTTGTGTGCTTATCAGATATTTGTATATATTCCTTGAAGAAATATCTATTCAAATCTTTTGTCCATTTTTAAATGTCTTTTTATCATTGAATTGTAAGAGTTCTTTATATATTTTGAGTACAAGTCCCTTATCAGTTATGTGATTTACAAATATTTTCTATCATTCTGTTGGCTGTATTTTCACTTTCTTGGTGATGTCCCTTTTCTATATACAGGATGATGTCATTTGCAAGCTGATATAGTTTTACTTCTTCCTTTTCAATCTGGATGACTTTTATTTGTTTTTCTTGCCTAATTGCAAGAAAAACAATTGGATAGAATTGCAATTCAATCCAATTGTCTAATTGGATAGAACCGCCAGTAAAATGTTGAATAGAAGTGATGAAAGCGAACATCCTTGTCTTTTTCCTCATCTTAGGGGAAAGTATTCTAGTCTTTCACCAGTAAATGTGATGTTAGCTAGAGGTATTTCATAGATGCCCTTTATTAGGTTGAGGAAGTTTCTTTCTATTCTTAGTTTTCTGAGAGTTTTTATCATGAATGGGTCTTGGATTCTGTCAAATGTATTTGCTCCACCAATAAAGGTGATCATGTGGTTCTTGTCCTTTATTCTGGTATTACAGTATACTACCTTGATTGACTTTTGTATGTTAAGCTAACTTTGCATTGCTAAGATAAATCCACTTGGTCATGGTGTGTAATACTTCTTATACGTTGCTGGATTCAGTTTTCTAGCTTTTTTTTATTAAGGATTTTTGCATCTATATTCATAACAGGTATTGGTATGTAGTTTTCTTTTCTTGTGATGTCTTGGCCTGGTTTTGGTATCAGGGTAATACTGGCAACATAGAATGAGCTCAGAAGTATTCCCTCCTCTTCTATATTTTGGAAGACTTGTGAAGTATTTGTATTAATTCTTCCTTAAGTGTTGGTAGAATTCACCAGTGAAGCTATCTGAGTCAGGCTTTTCTTTATAGGAAGTTTTAAAATTACTTATTTAATCTCTGAATATAGATATATTCAGATATCATACTTCTTTCTGAGTCAATTTTTTTTTAAAACATCTTTATGGGAGTATAATTGCTTTACAATGGTATGTTAGTTTCTGCTTTGTAACAAAGTAAATCAGCTATACATATACATATGTCCCCATATCTCTTCCCTCTTGCATCTCCCTCCCTCCCACCCTCCCTATCCCACCCCTCTAGGTGGTCACAAAGCACCGAGCTGATCTCCCTGTGCTATGCGGCTGCTTCCCACTAGCTATCTATTTTACATTTGGTAGTGTTTATATGTCCATACCACTCTCTCACTTTGTCCCAGCTTACCCTTCCCCCTCCCACTGTCCTCAAGTCCATTCTCTAGTAGGTCTGCGTCTTTATTCCCATCCTGCCCCTAGGTTCTTCATGACCTTTTTTTTTTTTCTTAGATTCCATATATATGTGTTAGCATATGGTATTTGTTTTTCTCTTTCTGACTTACTTCACTCTGTATGACAGTCTCTAGATTCATCCACGTCTCTACAAATGACCCAATTTCGTTCCTTTTTATGGCTGAGTAATATTCCATTGTATATATGTACCATATCTTCTTTATGCATTCGTCTGTCGATGGGCATTTAGGTTGCTTCCATGACCTGGCTATCGTAAATAGTGCTGCAGTGAACATTGCGGTGCATGTGTCTTTTTGAATTATGGTTTTCTCTGGTATATGCCCAGTAGTGGGATTGTTGGGTCATATGGTAATTCCATTTTTAGTTTTTTAAGGAACCTCCATACTGTTCTCCATAGTGGCTGTATCAACTTACATTCCCACCAACAGTGCAAGAGGGTTCCCTTTGCTCCACATCCTCTCCAGCATTTGTTGTTTGTAGATTTTCTGATGATGCCCATTCTAACTGGTGTGAGGTGAACCTCATTGTAGTTTTGATTTGCATTTCTCTAATAATTAGTGATGTTGAGCAGCTTTTCATGTGCTTCTTGGCCATCTGTACGTCTTCTTTGGAGAAATGTCTCTTTAGGTCTTTTGCCCATTTTTGGATTGGGTTGTTTGTTTTTTTAATATTGAGCTGCATGAGCTGTTTATATATTTTGGAGATTAATCCTTTGTCTCTTGATTCGTTTGCAAATATTTTCTCCCATTCTGAGGGCTGTCTTTTCGTCTTGTTTGTAGTTTCCTTTGCTTTGCAAAAGCTTTTAAGTTTCATTAGATCCCACTTGTTTATTTTTGTTTTTATTTCCATTACTCTAGGAGGTGAATCAAAAAAGATCTTACCGTGATTTATGTCAGAGTGTTCTTCCTATGTTTTCCTCTAAGAGTTTGATAGTGTCCAGTCTTACATTTAGGTCTCTAATCCATTTTGAGTTTATTTTTGCGTATGGTGTTAGGGAGTGTTCTAATGTCATTCTTTTACATGTAGCTGTCCAGTTTTCCCAGCACCACTTATTGAAGAGACTGTCATTTCTCCATTGTATATCCTTGCCTCCTTTGTCATAGATTAGTTGACCATAAGTGTGTGGGTTTATCTCTGGGCTTTCTATCCTGTTCCATTGATCTATGTTTCTGTTTTTGTGCCAGTACCATATTGTCTTGATTACTGTAGCTTTGTAGTATAGTCTGAAGTCAGGGAGTCTGATTCCTCTAGCTCCATTTTTTCCCTCAAGACTGCTTTGGCTATTCGGGGTCTTTTGTGTCTCCATACAAATTTTAAGATATTTGTTCTAGTTCTGTAAAAAATGCCATTGGTAATTTGATATGGATTGCATTGAATCTGTAGATTGCTTTGGGTAGTATAGTCATTTTCACAATATTGATTCTTCCAATCCAAGAGCATGGTATATCTCTCCAACTGTTTGTATCATCTTTAATTTCTTTCATCAGTGTCTTATAGTTTTCTGCATACAGGTCTTTTGTTTCCCTAGGTAGGTTTTTTCCTAGGTATTTTATTCTTTTTGTTGCAATGGTAAATGGGAGTGTTTCCTTAAGTTCTCTTACAGATTTTTCATCATTAGTGTATAGGAATGCAAGAGATTTTCTGTGCATTAATTTTGTATCCTGCAACTTTACCAGATTCATTGATTACCTCTAGTAGTTTTCTGGTGGCATCTTTAGGATTCTATATGTATAGTATCATGTCATCTGCAAGCAGTGACAGTTTTACTTCTTCTTTTCCAATCTGTATTCCTTTTATTTCTTTTTCTTCTCTGATTGCCATGGCTAGGACTTCCAAAACTATGTTGAATAATAGTGGTGAGAGTGGACATCCTTGTCTCGTTCCTGATCTTAGAGGAAATGCTTTCAGTTTTTCACCATTGAGAATGATGTTTGCTGTGGGTTTGTCATATATGGCCTTTATTATGTTGAGGTACGTTCCCTCTATGCCCACTTTATGGAGAGTTTTTATCATAAATCGGTGTTGAATTTTGTCAAAAGCTTTTTCTGCATCTATTGAGATGATCATATGGTTTTTCTTCTTCAGTTTGTTAATATGGTGTATCACATTGATTGATTTGCATATATTGAAGAATCCTTACATCCCTGGGATAAATCCCACTTGATCATAGTGTATGATCCTTTTAATGTGTTTTTGGATTCTGTTTGCTAGTATTTTGTTGAGGATTTTTGTATCTGTATTCATCAGTGATATTGGTATGTAGTTTTCTCTTTTTATGACATCTTTGTCTGGTTTTGATAACAGGGTGATGGTGGCCTCATAGAATGAGTTTGGCAGTGTTCCTTCCTCTGCAATTTTTTGGAAGAGTTTGAGATGGATGGGTGTTAGCTCTTCTCTAAATGTTTGATAGAATTCACCTGTGAAGCCATCTGGTTCTGGACTTTTGTTTGTTGGAAGATTTTTAATCACCGTTTCAATTTCATTACTTGTGATTGGTCTGTTCATACTTTCTATTTCTTCCTGTTTCAGGCTTGGAAGGTTATACCTTCCTAAGAATTTGTCCATTTCTTCCAGATTGTCCATTTTATTGGCATAGAGTTGCTTGTAGTAGTCTCTTAAGATGCTTTGTATTTCTGAGGTGTCTGTTGTAACTTCTCCTTTTTCATTTCTAATTTTATTGAGTCCTCTCCCTCTCTTTCTTGATGAGTCTGGCTAATGGTTTATCAATTTTGTTTATCGTCTCACAGAACCAGCTTTTAGTTTTATTGATCTGTGCTATTGTTTTCTTTGTTTCTATTTCATTTATTTCCGCTCTGATCTTTATGATTTCTTTCCTTCTGCTAACTTCGGGTTTTGTTTGTTCTTCTTTCTCTAGTTCCTTTAGGTGTAAGGTTAGATTGTTTATTTGAGATTTTTCTTGTTTCTTGAGGTAGGCTTGTATTGCTATAAGCTTCCTTCTTAGAACTGCTTTTGCTGCATCCCATAGGTTTTGGATCGTCGTGTTTTCATTGTCATTTGTCTCTCGGTATTTTTTGATTTCCTCTTTGATTTCTTCAGTGATCTCTTGGTTATTTAGTAATGTATTGTTTAGCCTCCATGTGTTTGTATTTTTTACGTTTTTTTCCCTGTAATTGATTTCTAATCTCATAGCATTGTGGTCAGAAAAGATGCTTGATATGATTTCAATTTTCTTAAATTTACTGAGGCTTGATTTGTGACCCAAGATGTGATCTATCCTGGAGAATGTTCCATGCGCACTTGAGAAGAACGTGTAATCTGCTGTTTTTGGATGGAATGTCCTATAAATATCAATTAAATCTATCTGGTCTATTGTGTCATTTAAAGTTTCTGTTTCCTTATTTATTTTCATTTTGGATGATCTGTCCATTGGTGTAAGTGAGGTGTTAAAGTCCCCCACTATTATCGTGTTACTGTCGATTTCCTCTTTTATAGCTGTTAGCACTTGCCTTATGTATTGAGGTGCTCCTATGTTGGGTGCATATATATTTATAATTGTTATATCTTCTTCTTGGATTGATCCCTTGATCATTATGTAGTATCCTTCCTTGTCTCTTGTAACATTCTTTATTTTAAATTCTATTTTATCTGATATGAGTATTGCTACTCCAGCTTTCTTTTGATTTCCATTTGCATGGACTATCGTTTTCCATCCCCTCACTTTCAGTCTTTATGTGTCCCTAGGTCTGAAGTGGGTCTCTTATAGACAGCATATATATGGGTCTTGTTTTTGTATCCATTCAGCGAGCCTCTGTCTTTTGGTTGGAGCATTTAATCCATTCACGTTAAAGGTAATTATGGATATGTATGTTCCTATTACCATTTACTTAATTGTTTTGGGTTTGTTTTTGTAGGTCCTTTTCTTCTCTTGTGTTTCCCACTTAGAGAAGTTCCTTTAGCATTTGTTGTAGAGCTGGTTTGGTGGTGCTGAATTCTCTTAGCTTTTACTTGTCTGCAAAGCTTTTGATTTCTCCATCGAATCTGAATGAGATCCTTGCCTGGTAGAGTAATCTTGGTTGTAGGTTCTTCTCTTTCATCACTTTAAATATGTCATGCCATTCCCTTCTGGCTTGTAGAGTTTCTACTGAGAAATCAGCTGTTAACCTTATGGGAGTTCCCTTGTATGTTATTTGTCATTTTTCCCTTGGTGCTTTCAATAATTTTTCTTTGTCTTTAATTTTTACCAATTTGATTGCTATGTGTCTTGGTGTGTTTCTCCTCGGGTTTATCCTGTATGGGACTCTCTGCACTTCCTGGACTTGCATGGCTATTTCCTTTCCCATGTTAGGGAAGTTTTTGACTATAATCTCTTCAAATATTTTCTCTGGTCCTTTCTCTCCCTCCTCTCCTTCTGGGACCCCTATAATGCGAATGCTGTTGCGTTTAATGTTGTCCCAGAGGTCTCTTAGGCTGTCTTCATTTCTTTTCATTCTTTTTTCTTTATTCTGTTCCACCATTCTGTCTTCCAGGTCACTTATCTGTTCTTCTGCCTCAGTTATTCTGCTATTGCTTCCTTCTAGTGTATTTTTCATTTCAGTTATTGTATTGGTCATCTCTGTTTGTTTGTTCTTTAATTATTCTAGGTCTTTGTTAAACATTTCTTGCATCTTCTCGATCTTTGCCTCCATTCTTTTTCCGAGGTCCTGGATCATCTTCACTATCATTTTTCTGAATTCTTTTTCTGGAAGGTTGCCTATCTCCACTTCATTTAGTTGTTTTTCTGGGGTTTTATCTTGTTCCTTCATCTGGTACATAGCCCTTTGCCTTTTCATCTTGTCTGTCTTTCTGTGAATGTGGTTTTTGTTCCACAGGCTGCAGGACTGTAGTTCTTCTTGCTTCTACTGTCTGCCCTCTGCTGGATGAGGCTATCTAAGAGGCTTGTGCAAGTTTCCTGTTGGGAGGGACTGTTGGTGGGTAGAGCTGGCTGTTGCTCTGGTGGGCGGAGCTCAGTAAAACTTTAATCCGCTTGTCTGCTGATGGGTGGGGCTGGGTTCCCTCCCTGTTGGTTGTTTGGCCTGAGGCGACCCAAAACTGGAGCCTACCTGGGCTCTTTGGTGGGGCTAATGGTGTACTCTGGGAGGGCTCACGCCAAGGAGTACTTCCCAGAACTTCTGCTGCCAGTGTCCTTGTCCTCATGGTGAGACACCGCCACCCCCGGCCTCTGCAGGAGACCCTCCAACACTAGTAGGTAGCTCTGGTTCAGTCTCCTATGGGGTCACTGCTCCCTCCCCTGGGTCCCGATGTGCACACTACTTTGTGTCTGCCCTCCAAGAGTGGAGTCTTTGTTTCCCCCAGTCTTGCCGAAGTCCTGCAATCAAATCCCACTAGCCTCCAAAGTCTGATTTTCTGGGAATTCCTCCTCCCATTGCCGGACCCCCAGGTTGGGAAGCCTGACGTGGGGCTCAGAACCTTCACTCCAGTGGGTGGACTTCTGTGGTATAAGTGTTCTCCAGTTTGTGAGTCACCCACCCATTGGTTATGGGATTTGATTTTATTGTGATTGCGCCCCTCCTACCATCTCATTGTGGCTTCTCCTTTGTCTTTGGATGTGGGGTATCTTTTTTGGTGAGTTCCAGTGTCTTCCTGTTAATGATTGTTCAGCAGTTAGTTGTGATCTCGGTGCTTTTGCAAGAGGGAGTGAGAGCATGTCCTTCTACTCCACCATCTTGAACCAATCTCTACTGTGCCAATTTTGAGAAGTCCCTACACTTAACTATTCCTTGGATCTCCTTTTCCTTAGTCCCCCAGTATCATCGTTTCCAAGTCTCTGATCATCTGATGAAACCATCCACCACGGTCAATGAACTAATGTGGATGTATAACTCTAGCCAACTCTCCTAGGTAGGGTGGACAGCCAAATGTAACCCTGAAAATTTCTTCTCATCAGAAGTATTTCTTTCCCTATGTACTTCAGGGCTTCCTGCTTCTAGTATGTATCTTCAAATCATATAAAACCATTCATAACCCATAGTTTAACCTATTTCTTCCTTATCAGCTGGTCATGATGAAGTCTCATAAGACCATAGGTGTGGATTAAAGGAGAAATAACAGTGTACCAGGAATGGAAGTTCTGGTAGTGTGAGCATCTGCTTATGAAGCCTAATTGTGTCTCCAGGATCTGTGCAAGTCCCTTCTTTCATGTATCACTACCACTGAAGAGGATATATTACTGTGCATGTCTACCTTTATGGCTTTGTGGATTAGATATCCCCACATTTATGATGGGTATATCTGATTGCAATGTCACTTTGTTGTCTCATGGCGGTTCACCAGATATAAGATATTTCTATGAATTTCTATTTTGGTACAAATATGTAGATACAGAGGCTTCCAACTGGACTTTCTATTATAACACTTCACATTCCATAGGTCTGGTAGCCAGTGTAGATTCTGTGAATTGCCCAGTAACTTAGAAAGGGTTCCCTAGACTACAGAGCCTGAAGGAAGCAGGAGAAAGGGAAAAGAGAGTGAGTCAGGAAGGAAGGGAGAGCAAATGCAGAGGGGACTGTTGGCCCTGCCACAGATTCTGCTGCTTCTGCTATTCTGCCTCTTCTTAATTTGGAACCAATTTCAAAGTAACAGAAAATTTGCAAGACTGGAATAAGGGACTCCCCCCCCCCCCATTAGTTGAGAGTAAATTGCCAACATAATGCCCATTACCCTTACGTGCTTTAGTGTGTATTTCCGACAGTCTCCTTCATAACCATAACATAAACGTCAAAACCAAGAAAATCATTCCAGATGCGTTGCTGTCATCCAATCCCAAGACTCCATTCAGTTATGCCAGTTGTGCCAGTTGGTATATTTTTATAGCAAAAGGATCCAGTCTATCATCTCATGTTGCTGTTAGTTGCCATGTCTCTTTATCCTCTTTCAGTTTGCAGTCGAATTCCCCAGTCTTTCCTTGATTTTCAAGACCATAACATTTTTGAAGATTACAGGCCAGTCATCTTGTAGAAGTTCCCTTAATCTGTGTCTGATGTTTCCTCATGATTACATTCAGGTTCTACATCTTTGGTAGGAATATCACAGAATTGATTCTGTGTTCTTCTCATTGCATCCTATCAAGTGGTGCACGATTCTGATTTTTTCCATTATTGGTGAGGTTAACTTTGATCACCTGATCAGGTGGTGACTCTCAGGCTTCTCCACTGTTTACTCTGTAATTAATAAATATTTTGTTGTGAGTTACTTTGAGATAATGTTCCTCATCAAATTGAAAATGTTTCATTGATATATCATTATGGACTCATGGATGTGTTTTATTCAGTGGGTTATAATTCATTACTGTTATTTATTTTGTTGGTAAAATTGTGCTAGATTTGGCCTGTGTTATGTTTATGCCTTCAAGCTGGCTTCTGTGTCTTGGTGAAACATCATCACTTTTAAGAACTTTCTCACTTTTCGGCAGAATAAGATGTTCTAGGTTCATCTCGTTTTTTCTCAGCCCCAGCCTTGAAACCAGCCATTCTTCCGAAGAGGGCTGATTCCTTATAGTGAAGAGTGATATTTAAAAAGCAGTGTGTGGGCCCTAATTGTCTGTATTGCTATTTGAGGGTTTCAACTCCTAGACTCTCTCAGTGGCCAGAGCTAGAGAACACACAGACACACACACACACACACACACATATACATATACATGTTCACATCTATATTTATTTCTGTATCTATCTATATAGCTTCAAAGTCATGACTTCACCCCTATATTTCTAATTTCAGTCGAACACCATGGGGCTTAATCTGGTTTTCTCCCTTTCTCTATTTGTGACTCCCCTCTCTGACAGTGAGAAACATGGCTCCCATCATCTTTATTTGAGCAGTCTACTCATATGGAGACAATCTTACTTGCTGCTGCTTTCCCCCACCTCCTCATGGGTGGTCTCCTCACTTTGCTTGGCTCCAGGGCTCCACTTCCGGGTACCACACTCCACTCCGGGCCATCATGGATTTCCTTCTTTCTCCTCAATCTATCCCCACACCTCCTAGTGTAGACACATATCTTGCTCAGCCCCAAATAATGAGTTTTGGATCGAATTGTTTAGGAAGGGAAGAAGAAGAGGGGAAAGGGGAGGGAATGGGAGAGGGAGAAATGACAAAGAAAGGGAGAAGGTTGAGAGGTGGGAAAGGACAAATAAAAAAGGGAAGGAGAAAATAGAAGAGAAAGCTGAATGCTACAGCTTCTTTACAGCCCAGTAATTGCTTGTCCCACTGGACACTGTCAGAGAGGCCATGCAAAACAAATGCTAGACTGAGCACTGTTCTGGGAGAGGAAGCACTCCTTTCTATCCCCTGTCTCCCACTGGGCAAAGTGTCCCCCATGGGGCATTAACTACCATGTGCTTCTGGTTGCATCACCTGACTTTTGCAGGCACTTGCTAGGGGAACCAGAGGCCCCATGGTCTGGGCAGGCCTGTGCACAGCCGTGGTGTTCTCTCTCCATTAGGTGGCCCTGCATCTCAGTCTGAAGCAGTGGCAATAGCAATAGCAGCAGATGGGCTCAATGACACACAAGCAGCTGCTTCAGCCATTCTGACTGGAAAAGGCATATGTGTGAATCTGGAGTAGTCATTAAATGGAATTGGTACAGTCCATCCCTTTCCTGAGAGGAAAAGCATGCAAATCCAATTCTTCAAGCTAGTGGCCAGATGCAATTTCCCAGAATATTAACAAACCAAGCTACAATTCATCTCTTGCAGTTTGTCCCAGAGTTGTAATTATAACCAAATATCTTCTTCCTGCACCAAGAAATTTATTTTGCATGTATTACATCATCATTATTTTGCATGTATTACATCATCATAGAAATTCTAGATTTCTCTCTTTTCAGATAGCGCTTTAGCAGCCCGGATTGCTTGCAGTGGAGTGACCTCCAACTTCAAGTGTTTTGAGCCCTTGGTTACTTTTTCTTAAGGACCAGAGTTTCTGCTTTTGTCCACTCACAGCTATCTGGTCACGGAAGGATGAAGAGAGCCCACAGCGCCTCCTCTGAGCTCCTCACGGCAATCCACGTTGGTTATGCTATTCTCTGCTTGCTGATATTCTGGCACGAGAAGTCTGCTATTGCCCACTTGAAGCAGCCATTGAGTATGGAAGTGTCAAGAGAAACCCTGGTAATTTGTAATTCTACATCTTGGTTTTCCAGATTTGTATATTGCAGCTCTTGGGGACACAGCATCGTTTATCAGCCATTGGTTCAATGAATGTATGCACCCTGGAGGGCAGAGTCCAAATCCTTCAACATATGTCCCTTAAGCTGGCACCTTATCTGACTCTTCAACTGCCATCCCTTCATTTTATACAGCAGGCCCATAAAAACCAACCTGTGTGACTTTCCATGTTCTTTCCTCTTCCGCTTGTTTGCTGTAAAACAACAGAGTGACTTTAGAAGGCATATGTTAAATATGGCAAAGCCACATGATGGAAGGAACTGGAACATCACATGAAGGAGATCAATTACCAATTAGGAATATCTATTTTGGGTTTTATATGAGCAATAAATAAACTCGTGTTTTAGTCCTTGTACATTTGGGGCATTATTTATTAAATTTGCTAGTGTTACTAGTAATGCAATGCTTCACTGAGGCCAAAGCTCTGAGCTAAACTCACACCTTTTTAAAACTCAAAATAACAAGTACATGAAAATTAAGCCACAGTGCACCTTAGCTGATATTTACCTAGTCTCAGAGTATACACAGCTGATTTCAAAGTTGTAATGTCAAAATATAAAATGGTAGGCCCAGTAATGGGCATAATATTATTGATAGTTGTAATCATGTAGACTAATCTATCCTGAATTCGCTAAAATTATCGTAACCATCGTAATCCACAGTAGCAGTCATGGTCACACGCCCCATCTCAGACTGCTTTGCTGGGACCTGTGAAAAGTGCCTCCTGTCTTTGGGGGCGGGCGTTATTCAAGCGGTCAACACTGACATAGAGAGAAAAGTTAAGTTTCATTTACAATGATGATGTAATACATGCAAAATAAAATAACCTAAATATTGTACATACTGAATTACTTTCCTAAATAGTTTTCAATAGCAACTTTGATTTTGAAGGAACCTGGGGGGAAGTGATTATTCTTCAATACTATAGATTTCTGTATGACTTTGATCAGTGGTCCTCAACTGGTGCAATTTTGCCCCCAGGGGACTTCTGGCAGTTCAGTCCAAAATGTCAATGGTGTTGAAGAACTCTATTTACGTTATGGTGTTTCAAGCTTCCTTCTTTCATGTGGCTTAATCTGAGGTTAAAATCCAAACCAAAACAAGCCAAAGTAACTGAAACCACTACAAAGTGGGAGAAATAGAATAAAACTAATAGTCAATTTGCAGTTATACTGTTCCTGATATCAAAGTGCCACTAAAAAAATGTATCACTCTCCTATGTCTATTACATTATCTGCTAAAGCAGTAAAGCCAACATCATTTGTATAGTTGTTCTGCGCTCCTATATATTCCTAGTCTTGGTTTGCAGAATGGAACATCAAATACCAGATGTCTCCCAGGTTTGCATATCTTCATCAGCTCCATCATAAAAGAGGTGAATGCAGAAATCTGCTCCTAGCAAAGGAAAATCTCCAAACATATACATGAATAGAGGCAGTGATCTAAAGGGCAGCTGGATCGGGGTGATGAGAACCACACATGACTACAGGGGCTGGTAGGAAGAAAGCAGAAATCTCTGGGTGTCCCCCGCCGTCTTGCCAAGCGTTCCCAGCTGTTTCAGAGGGTGTTAGATAACACCTAGAGGCCCCACATGTCTACAGTTTTGCTTAGAGCTACTCTGGGATTAGAGAAGAGAATTGTGTGAGTGTAAACTCATAGTGGAAGGAAGCACAACATGTACCTTCTTGCTGCCTTAACATAGACTCTGTTGACTTAAGAGAACCTCACCCTATCCACACAAACCTGGCAAACATAGGAAACAAAACAGCCTGGCTCACCTGGTGTTTTCCCTTTTTTTTTTTTTCCTTCTCCAAGTATATTCAAGTTTGGGGAAGTGGTTTAGACTTGTCAGTCAGGAAAGAAGTTGGCTATAGCCCTCCTGTTCAGGGCAGTGTAACTGACACAAAAAATTCACACACATTTGGGCAATACAAATAAGATGGCTCCGCTGAAGGATGTCACTATTTTTCACCATGTAGGCTAGAGAAGAAACATAAAATAAAGTTATTCCCACTTGGAATAATTCTTTAAATACCAAGTGGTTCTGTCTAAAAGCTTGACATTTATAAATGCGGGTAAACATCACTGACATGGACTAATTACAAGCAAGGTCCATAATAAATTAAAGAAATACTTAGAAGAAAAGTAGTGTTCTAACTTTCAAGGACTTACAGTAGTTTGTAATAATGCTAATAAAATCCTTCTAAAGAAAGATCCTTCCAGAAAAGGATCTTGTTTTGGTGTTCTGAGGCATTATCGGCAGCACTCATCTTAATTTAAAAAGTTGTGTGTTAAAGTCATACAAATAGTTTGTGGTAATTAAGTAGGTTTAAAATGTCCTCAGATGTGGTATTTTTACTGCTAATTTGCTAACCAAACCCTTTCTTTGTAGATTGGGTGAAGGAAATTTTTAGCTCAGATTAAGACAATTGATAAAAATTAGAAATTAGAAGAGTTGTAAATTAACAAGATATATTACATTATGCAAAAGAGAGGTTCCTCTGAAAATAGGATGTTGAACTTGGCAAGTCAGAAGTCACGGATGACTTTAGGAGAAAGGGAAACGAGCCTACAGTGGACCGAATGGGATTTAAGGGGGAGGACACCCGGGAGGTGAGTAAGAGGGAAGTTTTGAGACGGAGGAGGCTGAAAACGGAGGCCAGTGTTGGCCATTGTTTTCTCTGGGGAGGTGAAGCTACACAGTCAATTTAAAGTTGATGGAAATTGTAAATTTGGAACAGTCATTCACTGTGGAGAACACAGAAGAATGCTGACCGGAGAAATTTAAGTACTGCCAGTTTAGGTTGAAAACCATAAAACCAGAACAATAAGAAAGGACCAATGATAGGACATCAAAAACAGAAAATAAAATCACGTTAACACAGCTGGGACCATTTTGGCAAACGTCTGACTCAAATCTTGTTCTGCTCTCTCCCATTTTAGCGATTTTCCACGTGTGCCTGTGGCTTCCCTCCACTTCAGCACGTTAGGTGAGGTGCAGCAGCAGACCCGGGTCTTGTCTTTTAAGAACTAGGTTGTTACGTGTGCATCAAACTTGGTAGCCACAGCACTTTTTCAACAAGGCAATTCACTGTGCAAACGCTAAACTTTAAATTAGTTTGTAATATTAATTTTTCACTTGTAGACCATCATAAGATTTGGGGGAGAAAGGATGGAATAAAAGGAGGGAATTATGGACATAGAATTAACCGGACCACGTGTTTTGTGTCGAACTAAACAATTATTCATCTTAACTCAATCTTGGTCAAAGAGCCACTGTTTTCTTTCCGTAATTTAACCGCCCATTTAAAATAAGACCTTGTTGGGACTTCGCCAGTGGTCCAGCCGTTAAGACTCCGTGCTCCCTGTGCAGGGGGCCCGGATTCGATCCCTGGTCAGGGAACTAGATCCCACATGCATGCTGCAACTAAGACCCAGCACAGCCATATAGATAAATATTTTAAATAAATAAGACCTTGTTGGGGACTTCCCTGGTGGCGCAGTGGTTAAGAATCCACCTGCCAATGCAGGGGACACGGGTTCGAGCCCTGGTCCTGAAGATCCCACATGTCACAGAGCAACTAAGCCCATGCACCACAACTACTGAGCTCATGCGCTTAGAGCCCGTGCGCCACAACAGGAGAAGTCACCGCAGTGAGAAGCCCGCGCACCTCAATGAAGAGAAGCCTTCGCTCACCACAGCTAGAGAAAGCCGGCGTGCAGCAACAAAGACCCAATGCAGCCAAAAATAAATAAATAAATAAAAAGACCTTGTTGATTCAAAATCCACTAATTAAGAAAGGTTATGTTAGGTGGTAACAGTATAAATAATGTTAAAGAATGAATATTAAGCTACTTGTGAAAATAAAATATTTTAACACCTCTTCAAGAAGTTAATAGGTCTTTATAGCATACAAAACTGATGCTAATGGAAAATAATCAAAAGTCCGGTATTCAACTAGAGATAATAACAATACATCTTGTCAGTTTCATCTACTCCAATGTGTTTCACATTAAATATATTGGCTTCAATAGTGCAGAAACTCTCAACCATGGCAGCTTCTTGGTATCGCCTGTATAGCTTTTAAAACGCTATTCAGCAGAGATTCTAATTTAATTGATTGGAATGGGGCTCACACATTCCTTAGTTTTAAAATCTCTGCAGACAATTTTAATGGGTAACTAGGTATGAGAACCACTATATTAGCACATTGTGAAAGCAAATTACTTGATCTATAAGCAGCATTTTCAAAATGAAATACAATATGTATGTAGTAAGGTAATCTTAATTTGTGAAACTTTCACATTGGTTATGTTTGTGTCAGTGTGTGGACATGAATATTTACTTGGTTGCTATGCAAAATATATTTTTAACCCTGGATTATGCTAATCCAGTCATTGGAACTGGTCTTC
Source organism: Balaenoptera borealis (assembly GCF_965194805.1). Taxonomy (NCBI): domain Eukaryota; kingdom Metazoa; phylum Chordata; class Mammalia; order Artiodactyla; family Balaenopteridae; genus Balaenoptera; species Balaenoptera borealis. The sequence continues at coordinate 14,806,626 of NC_138861.1, read as the reverse complement.
TTACTCACAAACTGAATTGATGAAGTTTATGTGAAATTATTTTTCTATTCATAAGGACCTTCCTGGGAAATTAAATTGGCTTGTAGTATGTAGAAGGTAAGAACACAGATTCTGGAGCTGAACTAAATGAGTTTGAGTCCCTGATCTGCCACTAACTGGCCTCAGTGACTGTAGGCAAATTCCTCGATCTCTTTGTGTTTCAATTTCTTCAGCTGTAAAGTAGAGAAAATAACAGTTGCTACCTGATAGAATTGTTATTAGGATTAAATGAGTTAATGTTTGTGTAGCATTACAGCAGTACACTATAGTAAGTAAGATGTAAATATAAATAACATTTTTATTAAGTAAATAAGATTAAAAGAGACTGCAAAACAATCTTTAGATCTTTAATAAAGACAGCAAAAAAGTCTTTATTCTAGATCACAACATATTTCACAATCAAAAGAACATAGCCAAAGCATGGGATTTATAACCAATAATTCACTAGAGAAGGAGTGCTAAAATCAAACCTAATTTCATATTCAACTGATGGGAAGAATAAATCCTAGAAATATTGACTGAATATGTTCTTAGTTGGTACCTATTTACAAAAACCTTTAAATTTGCTTTATCTTTTATTTTAGCACATTGAATGTTTTAATATTTAATAATGAAATGATTTCTGTCTTTATTTCAATCAAAATGTGATATGATACGCTGCCTGTTGAATGTTGTGTGAACATATTGTAATCTTGTACTGCACCGGGTCTCCTAACTGAATGAAGCTTCCCTCAAAGATATTTTGTTTAGAGCTTTTGAGGTTGCAAGTTAAGCACAGAAGTAGGAGGAGTGAGTAAAATTTCAGTTCCTGTAGTCACTTGGGTAGATTTCAGTTTTGGATTTGGGAAATTATAGGCTCCATGATAAATATTTCAAGCTGCTGACTACAATGAAAAGTAATTAAAGCAGCTATGACAACAGGTGCTGTATGGGGGAAATGGTGCCTTTTATCATGAGGTTATGGGTGCATGTGCTAAATGTGCTCATCATTTTCTCTTTTCTATTATTCACCGAATACCCCGGGGAGATTATTCTATTGCCAGCATTTATAGGATATAATGAAACCACATTAAATATGTATCTGATTGCTACCAACTGTGTAGAAAGCTTATGCTAACTATGGTTATGTACGGCGAGTTAGACTCAGACCAGTGAAGTTCAACTTCACTGGGACTTCTTTGTGCTTGACCCATGGGCCTTCACTGTTTCATTGACCTTTAATTCAAGCATCAGATACCTTTTTATTTGTTTGCTTGTTAAATGAAAAGTTTAAGAGGGTTGTAATAAGATATATACTTCTTTAAAACTATGTGTTCCCATATAGGGAACTCCTTAACATACGGCATATGAACAGCTACAATGGAAAATGATTTTAATCTTATCAGCTTTAATTATATATTTCTTTGGAATATTGAGCACTGTATTTCACAACTCATCTGATTTTAACTTTGTCCAACTCATAGGCTTCTCCTTAAAAACAAAAAGGAAAGGTGTTTTAAATAATATAGTGGTTCAATTTTAGTTAATAAGGAATTATGTCCATATTAAGTGTCCAAAATGAGGCCATGAGTAAGAGAATGTTTTGTAAAATAAAATGTTCGACAAATGAGTTATGATGATGCTTCTTTTATTTTTTAATATTTATTTTATTTATTTCTTTGGTTGTGCCGGGTCTTAGTTGCGGCAGGCAGGCTCCTTAGTTGTGGCATGCAAACTCTTAATTGCGGCATGCATGTGGGATCTAGTTCCCTGAGCAAGGATCGAACCCGGGCCCTCTGCACTGGAAGCGCAGAGTCTTAACCACTGCACCACCAGGGAAGTCCCAATAATGCTTCTTTAAAACTTTCTTTTCTTAAAGGTTAACTAAAAGTTTTTAATCTTTTACTTTCTACTTGTGTAGAAGATGATTATAATTGAATGGTAATCAAACTGCTGCTTTAAATGTAGACGTAACTTTTATGTATATATTATCCCTTTTTATTATAACATTTCCTTTCTACAAGGATACACATTCTTGCAAGGTTATATGGATTCAGGAGTCATTTCTGTGTATATGTGGATCAGTACTTGTTCGTAGATGGCAACTTTATGGTCTACAGTTAGGTTTACTGACCTCAGAAGAAAAAAAAAACAAATCTGATAAGGCATAGTAATATTCAATTATTTAACTACAAGTCTAATGCAATAAATTTAAAGGTTAAATGTGTTGAATTTGCATACACTATTGACATCCTTATAATGTTTCAAATAAATTTGCTATCAAAGTACCTGAGAGCTTTGGAAATGTCGTATTGAATTTCATGAGAAACTATTTCTTCTATGCATTGTAGCTTTATGAATATAGGGAAATAAATATCTCTAAAACTTTATGAAAAAGAGAATTTGAATATATTCTGAGTTTTAAATAATTTATTTAAACAAATGTTTACGGTACCTACTCCATGCCTGGCACTGGGTCAAGCATTTAAGACAACCAGGTTGAATAAGGGTACTATTATAGATCCAAACACTTAGAAACGTGTTTTTCTTTCAGAGTGAGAATTCAGGAACCATCTCCCCAACTCTCTCTAGTGTTTAGAATTATTGATCTAAAAAGCAGAGATTCTCTATGGGTATAGCTCTGCTTCCTAGAGAATTTCCTGGGCATATGCATTCAACTCAGTGGGTCCCACAATCAAGTAGGAATGGAGCCACTGAAAAGAAGGAGATTTTTGATTGAAATTGATCTAAAACTTTCTGACGCTATAGGCATCATAGAAGAATTCTGCAATATGTATAATCAATAGCACTCCTGCCTTCTGGTTGATTAGAGGTTATTTAACTAGGTTTTGTTCATTTATTTATTGGAAACTTTTTTATTTATTTATGTGGGCAGTGAGGTTACAAGTGAACGAGAGAGACGCCATTCCTGCACCAATGGAGCTTATGCACGTCTAGTTGGGAAATCAGATAAGGGAGCAGCAATTAGAAAACAGCATGGCATAAAAAGAAACGAAATTGAGTTATTTGTAGTGAGGTTGGTGGACCTAGAGTCTGTCATACAGAGTGAAGTAAGTCAGAAAGAGAAAAACAAATACCGTATGCTAACACATATATATGGCATCTAAAAAAAAAAAATGGTTCTGAAGAACCTAGGGGCAGGACAGGAACAAAGACGCAGACGTAGGGAATGGACTTGAGGACACGGGGAGGGGGAAGGGTAAGCTGGGACGAAGTGAGAGAGTGGCATGGACATATATACACTAGCAAATGTAAAATAGATAGCTAGTGGGAAGCAGCCGCATAGCACAGGGAGATCAGCTCGGTGCTTTGTGACCACCTAGAGGGGTGGGATAGGGAGGGTGGGAGGGAGATGCAAGGGGGAGGGGATATGGGGATATATGTATACGTATAGCTGATTCACTTTGTTATACAGCAGAAACTAACACAATGATGTAAAGCAATTATACTCCAATAAAGATGTTAAGAAAAAAGAAAAGATTGCAGCATGGCAACTGCAGTGATCAGTATTGCTGAGAGGCCAAATAAGATGAGCGTGAGTATTTATAAATGTTCACTAGACTTAGACACAGGCTATTTCGTTGCTTTGCCAAGGGCAGATATAATTTCTGTATTATACGTTAGATGCAGCAACTTTCTTGCCATTCTAGTGCTATGATGTTTTAAGTCCTGTGGTAGGCATTTTGGATATATTACCTTATGATCTTCACAATATCCCTCAGATCTGAAACTGCTGTGTTAATCTGACACAAGGAAGTCAAACTTATAAAACTTGTTTTGAACCACGGAGACTTACAGTTGGAAGTAGGTTTACTTTTTCCCTCTATACCACACTGCCTCATAGGAGTTGTAGCCTAAACCCTGGGGATGTTGTATCAAGTCATAACTGTTTCAAGGCTGGTCCTGATCTCTTTTTAGTCGAGTTTGCACCAGCACCTGGTTCCCAATTTATAACCCAGTTTGGACTTCAGCGTTATTGTTCTGTGTCCAAGTTTTGCCTCAGAAATCTGCCTAGAGTAGTAGACAGCATAACCATTGACATTTTGGGCCAGATGGACATTTGTGGTGACGGCTGTCCAATGCATTGTAGGAGGTTTAGCGGCACCCCTGGCCTCTACCCACTAGATGCCAGTTGTACCCACCCACCCCCAACAGTGACAATATAAAATGTCTCCACACATTGCCAAATGTCCCTGGGGAGCAAACTCACTCCCAGTTGAGAACCACTAGCCTAGAGCCACAATCCATTTAGGACCGATGCTCTGCCTTACTCCTATAAGCCTTTGTCTCTTCCTCTTCTATACCATGAAGAACCTGGGATCCAGTCCCTGACCACTGGGCACACTGTTATGGTGCCTCTATCTAATCACCACTGTCCCCTGACTTGGATTCTAGTAGCCGTCTCCTCAATATACTGCCACCGGGCTCCACCTGCCTACAGGGAAAAGTACGTTGCACCACTTAAAACAGCCCACCTGGTGGCCTTGTCCACATCTGTGTCAACTCCAGTTGCTGAACTGCATTTCTTCTTCATTCCTGCAGCCAAGTGGCTACCTCTCTAAAGTCTACTTTAAGGTCTAAATACCTGCTTTCTGTCTCTTCTGTTATAGTTAACCAGGAAGTTTCTGTCCGTATTCCAAGATAGGAGCCTAATAATGACACAAAAGCATGTTTAAGGGGGAGGGTATAGCAGCCTTCTAGACAATTTCCAAAGCATCTCTACTTTCCTTTAAAAAGATCCTATTATAGCTTAAGCATCCATCAATTAGCTTAAACCCCCTTTCAAACTTTATTTGCTGTATTATCCCTGGGGCAATGTATCCAATTAAGTGGTGCCTCATTTAATATTTAATATGCATTAAAGTGCCTTTTTCAAATTCTAGAGTTGTGTACTAGTTTTAGAATCAAGGACTTTAGTAAGTAAGGTGATGTCCTTAGTCATACTCAAACCTGCACCTCCAATATTTAATTATCACCTTCACAGGTTTTATGTTCCCACACTTGGGTTTTTCTTTTTATATAGTTAGTCAGAAGCACTTTTCTCTTCTTGATTATTTCAGTTGCTGTGAGCTTAATACTCTCTTATGCTTGTTTTAGGCTTGGCAAACAATATTGCATGCAACGTTCCAAATGCAGATCTGCCATCATTTTGCTTTTTGTTTTTATAAGAGTAAAATAATATTTTCTGTTATAAACATTCTTTCTGTTGATTCTGATTTTGAATACTGGGCTATTTCAGGCAATTCCATTAAAAAACAAAACAAGACAGTTTATTCAATGAAATATCAATATTTAGTCACTCTAGTTGATGACATTTTATGTCAAATTCCCTCTTCAACATAAGATGATTTTTATATGTATAACTGATTCACTTTGCTGTACACCTAAAACTAACACAACACTGTGAATCAACCATATTCCAATAAACATTATAAAAACAGATGATTTATTTTGCTAATTTATATAATGAACCAACTATATGTGTCCTATATCTATATGTACATATTTCTAATATGAACGTTGATCACCCAGCTATGGCCTAGAAGATTACATCTCCATTATTAGGCCTTGTCTCTCTTGAAAAGGTGTCATTCTGGGTGTCAGCCATCCAAGAAACCTAAGGTATAATTTATTTAGGCGGGTGAAGGGATAATACTGAGTGTTCTTAAAGTTTTACTCTCTAGATTCATCTGGATATGATGAATAAGAAAACTGAGGAGAATCCCTGGATAGTAGGAAATAAGAGTATAAATAACACCAGTCGTAACTAAGTGATTCTTTATGTGAGGCAAACAAGAAATTTATAGTTTCGTGTAATCGTCACAGTAACCATATAACGCAAGCGGACACAATGTTATTATCCCTACTTTGTAGCTGAAGCAATTGAAGCAGAGAGTTTTAAGTAATATGTCCAAAGTCACTCAGGTAGTAAGCGGAGAACTGAGATATAAACCCAGGTCTTCTTACATTCAAAATCCCCAGTCTAAGCCAATATATTCCTAAAAGTTTCTACAAAGGTGGCAGGCTGGGAGCGAGGCAAAAACATTGCTAGAGCATTTCTCTAAAGCACTGTCCAAAAGAAATATACTACAAATCATATGTGTAATTTGCAATTTTCTAGTAGCCACTTTACAGTAAAAGAAACAGGTGAAAATAATTTTAATAGTGTATTTTATTTAACCTACCTAATATGTCCAGATATTATCATTTTAATATGTAATCAATATAAAAGTTATTAATTTTACATTCTTTTTTTTGTATTAAGTCTTTGAAATCCAGTGTGCATTTTATATCTTCAGCACATCTCAATTTGGACTGTGTTTAATTTAAGTACTTAATTGACACTTGTGGCTAACAGCTACTGTATTATACAGCACAGCTCAAGAAACCTCAAAACTGGATTTAGGTAACTTATATTTTAAAGACTGCCTTGTATTGTGCCATTTTATCTCACTTTTAAGATTCTTCTAGCCTCGAGTAATTGCATGTTAGAATGATCCAGCGTGGTCTCAATCATGTTGTGAGGAATTAAAAGGTTGATGGGAATCAATAACCCCCGCTACCACTTCTACTAGTGGCCATCATAATGGTGGCAGGTGAAATTAGTTAGGAATTCCCAAGGGAAAGGTGAAATCACGGGACAAAAGTCAGGATTTTAGATCTAGCTGCTCCTGCTTCATCACAAATCCTGGAATCTTCTTTTCTGAGGAGGTTAGTGATTGCCTTAAATTTGTTACAGCAGTTTGGAATTTGGGCACTAGTGATTTTCAGTGTATTAGTCTTTGACTAATTTTTGACTAACATTTTTGGTACCAGGGACCGGTTTCGTGGAAGACAAGTTTTCCACGGAGCGGGGGCCGGGGGAGGGTGATGGTTCAGGTGGTCATGTGAGCGATGGGGAGCCATGGGGAAGCAGATGAAGCTTCGCTCACGGCCCGCCGCTCACCTCCTGCTGTGACGCCCTCTTCCTAACAGGCCGCAGACCAATACCGGTTCGCGGCCCGGGGGTTGGAGACCCCTGATTTAGAGTTTCTAGCATCACTGTAGTTTAAACTAACCGTAGAAGCAAAATGAAGAGGTTAATAACAGACAACTGAGCTAGAAAACCAGCCTTCCATAGCAGCTAAAAAGACTTAAGAGCAAGAACTGGTTCACAAAGTAGGCAACAGAGTGTGTTACCAAAGCGCAAAGAAACTAGATATTTACGATGAGGAGCTTAGGCGAGGAATACTTTTACCAGTAAGATATTTCAGGATAGTTGTGCTGTAATCATGAGTTTTGGGAAAATAAGTAGAGGATGATAATTGTAAATTATGTAATTCAAAAAAATGTTGTAAATCTTGTACTTGCTGACATTCCATTACAAATGGAATTGTGTGGAACATTTTAGATTTGAACTACCAATTGAACTAAGGCAATTTGCAGGAATCTAATATATGTGGAAATGTGCACAGCAGAATACCCTCAGTGTTCATTCTCACCCCTGGATGAAACTTTTTAAGGTTTTCCCTTTTCTTTATTCTGCCTTGTTCACCTACATTTACAACTCAAAGGTGGATGTGAGTTTCAAGGAGATAAACAGAGTGTGGAAACTAGGTTTATGTTTGATAGCCCCTACGGTAATTGAGGCTGGTATGATTTGGAGACCAATGGAAAAGCACAGCAAAGAGAGCTGAGAGGACATAATAAGATAAAACACATATGATTCAATGATTAGGCACACATTTGATTTTGTGCTTTGTACCAAGCAAGCTGACAACTAGAATACGAAGTCCCATCTATTTCTTGAACAGACCTAAAAATGGAAAGGAGTTGGCTATAAAGTGACTTACTCTCTTTACTCTGCCTGCAAACTTATCTTCTAAGAGCAAAGCAGATGTTAATCTGGGGAGCATTTCACCTTAATTTCTAAGCATGTGAAGTGTCCTGTTGTGACAAATTTCCCTAATTTGTCACAATCAACATCACGACGGAGACTAGGTCCTGAACAAAACAACAGTGACAACCGAAAGGACGATGGGAACTGCAAGTGGAGATCAGAGACGTGTGTCCCTTTTCAGATTGAATAGCACTGCTCTCCCTGCTTCCTCCCTCCTCCCTGTGAAAAGACTGGGAAACCCAAGGAAATAGAAATAGGCCAATAATTTTCATCTAGCCCAGTTCCTGATTACTGAATTTTTAAAATAATTGTTTGGGAAATTTAAGCATAACTGGCTTGGAACTAGAAGACTTTATAGAAAAGTAAAAAAAAAAGGTAAACTCTGAATGGTGATCCTTCCCTCTCTTTACTGCCTTTATTTCTTCCAATAAAGAAGACTAGAATGGGAGATTTTTACTAACACTCATGATAATGTTTCTAAGAATATCTTAAGTTAACCTACCCCTGTTTTTTTTAAACTACCATGAAAACTTACTTTAAAAATTGTATATAACAACATCAGGCCAGTTTCTTAATTCTTTGCTCAACGGCTCTTTGCCTGAACTATTAGACATCTCATGGGGAAAATATTTTGCATCTATTGAAGAAGGAACTTGATTTTACCTGGATAATTCATCCCTTGCCCTGGGCTGACAGCAAAAGGGCCAAGCTCTCCATATGTTGAACAACATTCCACACTGGCATAAGCACACAGACAGGTTTGCGGCTGTTACTACTTGTTTCTATGTCAGAGAGGGGCATTTTCACTTCTCAAAGCTTTCCTGGATTTTTTCTTTCCTTTTCTATACAGATTTTGCTGATCTATGGCAACATACCAACATAAATTTCGTGAGACTTAACTACTACTTATAAAGACATGAAATCTTTTTCCATCTACTGTGCATGGTCTTTTCTTTAAAAAAAAAAAAGGAGTTCCTTAAAATGGTCCTGCATCTGAGGTCCTGTGAGATCCTTATTTTAATCAGTCAACCTGGGTTCAGCACATACCACAAACACATCATTAAATAAGCCTCTATTTGTAAAAGGTATAAATTCTCCCATATAGGATGTGAATTGCCAGATGTTCCAAACTCTAGTATACTCCAAAATCTGTTTCATTAATCTGCTTCCTAGACTGAAGTTCTCATTATTAAATCCTTCATTTCACTTAGACTAAAAAGGTAAGAACGTTGTCCTACATGAGGCTACTGTTTAAAGGGAAACATAGCCTGTATATAAGATACATACAACAGGTAAAATTTTGATCAAATCATGTCAATTTGTCTTTGCTCTAACAGTAAGTGTTGTGAGGTGTGGAACCTATACTTACTTATGTGCCAAACTAATCATCTCCTTTACCACACATTGTAAGGTAAAGCTAGTTTTCTAAATAGAGGCTAACGGCAGAAAGATCTCCCAACCCAGCTCTCTACTGAATATTTGATCTTGCTGAAATCAAAGAATCAGAGGACTGGGAAATGATTGGTCCACCTTCAAACCAATCCACCTTTCAAGTTTTTTGAGGAGTTGTCCTGTTTGTGTGTAAAGTCTATCAAAGGAAGACTTCTGACAGCAACTCATGTATACTAAATCTTCCTCATGGGAAAATCTTTCCTATTCCCTAATTGAGTTTAGAGCCACTGTAAAAAACAAACAAACAAAAAGAATTATAGAGAAGTTAAGACCCATGGGAAAAAATTCCCCACAAGAAAGCCCAAGTGCAATATTTCTTTGATGGCAAAATTATAACCCAGAATTTCTTCAAACTGAGCAATGAAAAGTTCACAAATTTTCAGATTAGCGTATGACTGAATAGAATCTGTAACAGTGACATCTGGTGGCTTTTCTTATAATGCTGTGACATCTTCTGTACAAAGCCATACCATAGTTAAATAGAATTATGACATGCCTTGTGCTTTGTGCATGACAAAATAAACACATGCATATTAGCTTTTTACCAAAGTATTCCTTCTAAATTGGGTACAACAAAATGTCACATATTTTTTTTTATGTTCACAAGTTTGAAACTTTTAGATAAGAGTATACAAATTTGTATTTTAACCTTAAACTTTCTGTCACCCTGCGATGAACTTGCTGGCTTTAAATGTATGTGTATTTACCTTTCATTCACTTTCCTCGTGTTGAAGAAGAGCAGGCCCAGATTGGCATACTCTTTCAGAGCTGCTTCCAGCACCAGGCCGTCACTCACAGTAGCTAAAACCCCAGGCTGTCTGGAAGAAATTTCATTCATTGCCCTCTTGAGCTCCACCAGGGCTAAATAGAGAGGGAAGGGTGAATCGATGAATCCCAGTCTTTCTCTCGGGGTGTTGAATGTTTACGATGACCTTGATTTGTCCGTGTGCACCTCTCCCCTCACCCCATCCTGAGGTCTAGCAACTCATACTCTGAAAAACTTTCCAAACACAATGAGAAAACTATGAGAACATATATATAAGCAACAAAGATTCTTTTAAAAATTATGTTTTAGCTCCACAGAGTTTGTTTGGGTTTTTTAATTAATTTATTTATTCATTTCTTTTTGGCTGCGTTGGGTCTTCGTTGCTGCGCATGGGCTTTCTCTAGTTGCAGCGAGCCGGGGCTACTCTTCGTTGCGGTGCGTGGGCTTCTCATTGCGGTGGCTTCTCTTGTTGCGGAGCACGGGCTGTAGGCCCATGATTCAGTAGTTGTGGAGCGCGGGCTCGGTAGCTCCGCGGCATGTGGATTCTTGCCGGACCAGCGCTTGAACCCGTGTCCCCTGCATTGGCAGGCGGATTCTCAACCACTGCGCCACCAGGAAGTCCCTCTGTAGAGTGTTATAACACTGTCCTTCAATTTTCAGTTTTTTCACTGATTGGAAAGCAGTCAGGAGACTGATCTCTTTGGCAATTCTCATCTCTTACACTTCTTTGACAGTTGCTGTCTTTGTAAATGTTGGCTGATACAGAACTCCTATGACAACGTTCTGTCGTTAAGGGGACTTTTAACCTTGTGTTTTCTATAGATTTTGCACACAGATAATTTACATTAGATCATCTGGTTTAATTTGCACTGTTGAGTCTAGAAAATAAATGTGGCTCAGATAGCAACAACTGCACTTGTGTGTGCAAGTTGAAGATGATCTAAGCATCAGGCCAAATGTGATATTTCTGATTATAATGTGTTATATTTAACTATATTCAAATAAGCACATTCATTGGCTTACTTCAAGAACCTGCAATTTCTGCTTTCTTTCTTTCTGTCTGTCAGGGCATGTTATTTGTGGTAGACAACAGCACTTATCAAGAGAAACACTTTATTTGAGAGTTACAGAAACAAACTCTATTCCAGCAACTGAATTGCATTAACAGCAATGCACTGTTTCCACAACACTACATTGCGAATATATTCAGGCAAAGAAAATACTAGATACAAATGCCATTTTGTAAATAGGCCATGCCGTGGAGCTCAAATTCAAAGAATAAATCTACTAATAAGTCAGTTTTATTATCACCTAATCCTTCATGAGGATAAGGAATTCTTTTTCCAGGTATATCTAATCTATGAAATAGTGGATCAGGATTAGTATCCGTCTGCCCTTTATGACTATTTACATCAGTCCCCATAAAAAGCAGAAGGCTCCTTGATGAAATTTTCCAGCCTGAAGAACCATCTGAACACTGAAAACTCCCAAATTGATAATTCCATGTTTCTACTAACCTCCAGATTGTGATAACTACTCTCTAACTGGATGTCTAGTAGACATCTCAAATTTAACATGTCCAAAGAATTCCTGATCTGCCCACCAAAGCATCTTCTCCTACAGGATCCACCATCTGAATAAGTGGCATCTTCATTCTTCTAGTAGCTCACTCTAGAAAATCTTGAGTCATCTCTGACTTCTCTCATACGCATATCCAATTCAATCCGTCAGTAGATCTATTGGTTTTCCACCATCAAACTAGATCCTGATTTAATCACCCTTTACCACTCCATCATTATTATCTTTGTCCAAACCACTATTTTCATTTGCCTGATTATTCCACTCTTTAACCTACTGTGTAATCTCATTCTGCCACCAGAAGACTCCTTTTATATCCAATATCATGTCATTGTTTTGCTCAAACCTTCCAAAAGATTAATTTCTCATATAGAGTAAATTCTTACAATTTCTTAGAAGGTTCTAGATAGTCTGGTTCCTTCTCTCCTTCCTTTATCTCCTGCTATGGTCTTCTTTGGTTAGGTTCCAACATCCTGGCCTTCTTGCTTCTACCAGACTGTATCACTGCTATTGCTTTGGGGCGTCTACTCTTTCTATTCCCTCTGCCTGAAACATCCTTTTCCCAGAAAACTTTTTTTGCTGCCTCTCTCATTTCCTTCAGGTTTTTGTTGAAATCTCATCATCTCAGTGAGGCTTTCCCTGCCCATCCCTATATGTGATTATCTCCCTCCATCTATCCTTGGGCTTGCTATCTTCCTTCTCTGAATTTTCCTCCATTTACCCCCAACTGACTTTATATATATAATGTATTTGTTCATGTCCATTCATTTCTCATAATATAAACCCTGTGAGGAGACTGACAACTGTTTTGTTCACTGCTGTATTCCCAGCACGTAGAACAGTGCCCAGAACACAATAAAAACTTAATAAATGATTATCTGTAGCTGCGTCACACATACACAGTTCCTCAAAGGAAAGAACTTTCTCTCTGATTAACTGGGTGTGTAGCATCATGTTTCTGATTAATCTGCTCTAAAAAAAACTGTTGTTGGTGTCATAGAGCTTGAAAACTACTAAATTCACCACACTAGATTTCTTCAGTAATTGAAGACTAGCCTGGGGGCCTATGAATTGATAACCATTCCATTCTGCCTTTATTTCTATTGACTCCTAGAAATACTTGAAATGCATTTTCTACCTTATTCTTGAGAGCAAACAAAGATTGATTTGCAAATTGGATATTTCTTTTATTTCAAATGAAATACCGCCTCTCAGGGTAGAGGGAAATCACTCATCCTGGTTATCTATCGTTGTATAACAAATCACTCCAAAACATTAATTTGCTCATGAATCTCAATTGGGGAAAAGCTTGACAGAAATAGCTTATCTCTGTTGCACTCAGCATTATCTAGAGTGGCTCAAAGGTGGGGCTGGAGTCACCTGAAGGCTCGCAGTTGACTCTGAGACCTTAGCTGAAGCTCTCGGCTGGAACACCTTGACCTGCCTCCACAGATGGTTTGGGCTTCCTCACCATATGGTAACTGGGTTCCAAGGGTGAGCATTCCCAAGAGAGAAGCTCAGGTAGAAACTGAGTCACCTTTTGTGAACCAGTCTTAGAAAACATACAGTGTCCCTTTTGCAACATTCTATTTGTCAAGGCCATCACAAAGGCCTATCTGATTTCAAAGCAAGGAGAAGGAGATTCTACCTCCTGATGGGGAGGTGGCAGGATTCTGAAAGAGCAGGTAGGACTGGAAATATTGTTATGGTCATTTTTGGAAAATGCAAACTGTCACAGCTACTACAAGGTATTTGAGGTGATTTCAGCTCTACATTGATTAAAATGAGATTCTTTTGATAGAGCTCATGGTGAAGATGTAGGATTTCCATGTTGTCTTTCAAATGATCTGTAGTACAAAGTGGGTAGTATCCATAAAGAGGGTAATGTGGTAGCTTTAAAATATGTTCACAAATCTTTTACAATCTTCCTATTAAGAAGTGGCCACTCTATCCCCGCCCCTTGAATCTTGTCTGGCCTTAGAGACTCAATCATAACCAATACAATTCAGCAGAAGTGCTGTTTTGTGAATTCCAAGGCAGCTTTTACCTTTGTCACTGGAACACTTGTGTTGGGAATTGTGAGCTGCCATGTAAGAAACCCAACTATGCTTAGGCCTCCTGGCTGTGAGAAAGCCAAGGTCATGCTCGAGAGACCTTGCATAGGTGTTCTGGTTGCCAGTGCAACTGAGATCCCAGTTGACAGCCAGCATCAAGTGCCAGCCCCAAGAGTGAGCCATCTTGGACGCCCAGCACAGGTGAACCTTGATAACTTCAGCCCCACCTACCTCTGATGCAACCATATGGGAGACCCCAGTGAGAACTGACCAGCCAAACCCTTCCAGAATTTTTGACCCACGAAATCATGAGCAAAATAAAATGGCTGTTTTGAGCCACTAAGTTTGGCAGTAATTTTTTATTTAGCAAAAATAACCAAACAGGTAGGGATAATGGCCAAGGGAGTCTAATTTTTGTTCAAGAGCTAAAATTATAATCTTCAGTTCTCCATTTGCTATACAAAACATAGGTTGGTTTCAGTGATTAAACCCTTTATCATTCCTTTGCAGTAAAATAATTTTTTAAAAAGTGAAAAACTCTTCTAATTATTGAATCATCAATCCTAATCCTTTACAATAATTGTGAACATTCTGGACTGTGCACAAATAAACATGAGGACACTTTTATGTAGGTTTCAACAAAGTCACTGTATAGTTGGAGAATATCATCAAAGTATATTGAGTTCATAACGGTAAAGTTAATTGCTTAATATTTTAACTGTTTCGTTGTAATAAATCGTACAACTTTTTGGTTACTAACACAGCTATAAATGTAATGTACACCTTGTTATACTATCTTAATAAAATGTTAATGTTGAAAGTCAACCTTCTGTTAGATCTTTGAAAAGGCTAGAATGCTAGTAAATGTTAATGAGCTTTTAAAAATAACACCCTTTCAGACACAAAAAAGCAACAATGAAATGCATCTATAAGTTAGAGAAATATTGGAGTGGCAGACTGAAAATAGTGAAACATAATTTAAGAAGAAAATAAAAACAAAAGTTCAAAAAGTTGACCTGGTTCCTTCTGTTGATGAAAAATTACCAAAAAAATTATAGTAGCAACATATATATTTACTTTTTCATTGTTTCTCATTCAAGGCTGGAGTATTATTAGCTCTACAAATTTTTTTTCCACATACAAACTAAGCATTATTTATTTAACTTCTTTCTTGATAGAACAGAAGCAAAGGGTGTGACCAGAGAATACTGCAGTTAAGAGAACTGGCCTCCTCCTGGTGTGCTTGTAAATACTCCTGCATTCTAAGAATTGCAGTTTGGGTGTGTCGAGAGCAAATCTGAATTGTTACAGTTATTAAAAATAAAATCAAGTATATAGGGATCCAACTTCCTACAAATAAGAGGGCAACTATATATTTCAGTAAATATGATAGAACCACCATAAGACTCAAGAAAGGTAAATGCTCAAATTTTGTCTTAAAAAAAAATTTTTTTTTACTATTTTTGACTTTTCACATATGATTACATTTGAGCCTCCTATCCCTTTCAAAAAACTTTCTGTTTTTGACCTTCAGACATAAAATACAGCTTTTGTGAGAACTTTGAGATCATTTTGTTACTTTTGGGACAGAGCTAAAATGGTTTACAATTTCAAACAGCTCCGAATCGTGATCGTGTGCGTCTGTGTGTGTGCCTGCACGTGTACGCCTGCCTATGTGGGTAAATAAGAAGCATGCCAGACAGCATCAAACATTCACCGCAGAGAGGTCCTGAATCTGGTTTGGCAAATCAGGATGCCACTGCGTATGAGGGTATTACTTACACGAGCGGCAGCTGTTCTTGTGACTCTAACGTTAAACACATTGGCTAAGTAGATTCTGAAGCCAGTGATAAACAAGTGTCTCAAAGATACATCCATACAACAGCACATGTTTAGCCTTTGATGCACTACAATGGGTGTCCCACATCAGCTTTCTTCTTCTTCAGGTTTCCTGCAGCCCCCCTGACTGTCCCTGTCACCCAGGGCCAGATGGGAAGTGAGAGCTCAGCTGATCTACCTCTTTGTGGTGGAAACCCCCAGAGCTTCAGCTCCAGGCTACAGGTTACCGAAGCCGTCATGAAAAATTCAGAGCTGATATTAACAAGTCTGCTGAAAGTAAAGCGCGTGTCACATTATCTACCCTGCCTTTCAGTTAATACTAAAGCTACTGTCGCCAAAAGAAGAAACGCAGACTTGCTGTGCTTGTGTTCAGAACTCTTTTGGTTGTACTATGTCGATTCAGAAATAAGAAGAAAGATGTTGTAAAAAGTAGAAGACAGAAAGATCAGACAGCTGAATTACTGAGAATCCTTGAGAATGAGGATAGAAGAGAGAATTGGGAGGAAGTGGCCTCTGAATACTTGGAGTGAAATATGGAAATATGTTACTGAAGTTTCCGTTCTGCAGCTTTGTTAAATAATTAAACATGTTTATAATTGTTTTATATGCACATTGCTGCTATTTATCCAGTAATAAATCTATTTCATAAAGGTTCTTTAAAAAAGACAAGCCTGTAGAAAAAATTTTGAGATTAAAAAAATTACTAATTAATTTATTGAATACTTACTGTGTTCTAAGAACCATTCTAAACACTTTTCCTGTATTACCTCATTTACTTCTCACAACAAGCCAATAAGGTAGGAACTATTTATTGTTAAACACCACTTTACTCATTAGGAAACTGATGCATGACCAAGGTTCCCCTGGTCATGTAGTAAGTGGCAGGTCAAACACAGGCAGTCTCTCTCCAGACCCAGTATACTTAACCACTACTCTATCACTACTGTTTATTCATTATATTTCAAAAAGTGCAGAGGAATTCAAAGGATACTATACTACCTCACTCCCTTTCCAAATCAAGAGATTTCATGCCTTAAAAACAATGACAACATTTTACAGATGAAGTTGAAATCCTCTTTGACAACCAACCTCAGTCCTATTACCGTTGAATCTTTCCAGAGGCAACTATGATCATGAGTTTGGTGTGTATTTTTAAATACAATTTTATGTAAAAAACTATATATATACATAGTATGATATCACCCTGTAAATATATTTCTACAGCTTTCTTTTTTTCCTCAACATTTGTTTTTTGAGATCTAACCGTAGTAAATATAAAACTTGAAAAGGAAAGCCTAGAGGAATGTGAGTTTGTGAGAATTTAACAGGGGAGAGAAAAAAAAAAAAAAAAAACCAGCGATAACCCAGCCATAGGCTACAGTACATATATTACCTCATGAGCTGAATGGGATTTAATGGGAGCACATAGGCGGTCTTAGCATGAATGCAATGATTTAATAGCTAGGCAGCTACTTCAGCCAAATGTCAAGCTCCTTTGATTCCCACTCCCCTTTCTAATGAAACGAAGGAGCCAGACCTCATCAGAATCATGAAAGAAAATACATGGACTCTCTTTACAATTAAGAGATTTTTCTTTATTTTCAAAACATACCCATTTATGTTACTGTCAGGTCATAAAGTCATCCCTGAAATTTCATCAAGTTTAAAATGTTTCTCAACTCTAATGCTATCATATATACAATTTAAAGAAATAATACCAGGTTATTGTGAAACTTTCGTTGTGAAGTTTCCAAAGAGCTGAGAATATAGGTAAGTTTTCACATGCTTCCAACAGATAGAAGCTAACATATCAAGGAAGAAAAATATTAGGTGAATTGACTATACATGATTTGACCACAACCCAACCCTCTTGGTAATCTATGCAATAGCTGTTTAGTTGTAAAAGACCAGAACATTATCTGGGACTCAGTCTAACCCTTACACTGCTCTAAAACACAGTCTTTAAAGACAGGGAGGAGAAGAGGGGATGGAAAGATAAGCAGAGTGATTAAAATATCAATAGATAATATTATTCTCTAGCACATGTGAGTTTTATTAGCGTAAACAAGTGGTGTAACACAGGTGAAGTATGTAATGAAATATTTTACCAGAAAACCACTTTAAGATTTAGTTTGTGCTATTTACTGCCATTTTCTCAAAATACACAATTTGAAGGCCAAGAATAGGATTTACTTGTATCAACACTAGAGTTTCACATGCATTTACCTATTGTCCAACTTCAATCTCAAAATCAAAATAGTTGTAATATGTTCAATTTTAAGAGAATAATCAAAATAGAGAGTAATGTAGAATTTCAGGTTAATTGCAAAAGCCATGTGGATTGTTTGGTAGTCATAAATCTGACCCTAGTTTTCCAAGAATCAAATAAGCAACGGTGCCAAAATTACAATTGAATGAAAAAGGAAATTCTAATATTGTTTTACTGTCATTGTGCGCGTTGTTACCCTCATTTATTTGTCAACATTTTACTTCATGACAGTGTTCCAGTGTGTGATGATTATTCAAGTGCAATCTTACACTCTAATAAGTAAATGGGAAAGGAGAACTTTCTTCTTTTTTCCTTATCTATGAACAGTTTTCAGTTACCCTAATACTGAGCAAAATTGGCAGGCTAGTCATTCTAAATATCATTTGAAAATATGTTAAGTAGAATGTAATCTCTTATCTGAATCTATCAGCTGAATGTTTCTGCACTGTGTTTAACTTCTGGGAGGTTAACTTAAAAAAACATAGCTTCTGCTTCCACGATTTAACACTTGAAGATAATTCTAACCCATATTCAGTACCAGTTGTGATAGGCATTGTTTTATCTTTCTTTTCATGACAGCCAACAGTAGGGATTTTTGTTTTATTTATGAATTTAATTGCTCAGAAGACTTCCACTCCCTTGAAGCATTCAATATTCTCATTTATCCTAGTAGACTATAAATTAGCTGAGGACAACAAGGAAGAATGCTTCTTGTGCCCATATTACGTGCTTAGTAAATTTTTAGATCTCAGGATATTTTATTTGATCCAGAATTTATATTTTTAGTTTAAATCAAGCTTATTTAATTTAAAATTATAGTGTATATTATCTTTACATTCTAAATCGATACTAATGCTATGTAATTTTCAAATCAAAATTTCTATGATTGGTTTGCAGACTTTGGAGTTTTTCTAGCTTTCACATAACCAACTTAGAATAAGTAGGCAATATGGACAATTTTAGGTGATAAATCACAAACCTTGAACTTATGAGTTCTTTCTCAGAACTTGCGTTTGCAAATATTAGTTCTTTTTACCCAAACTGCACTTCTGTGAAGACACAACTTTCTACTTTTTAGATGGAAAAGCAAGTCACAGAGAAGTTCAGCAACTTGTTTCATATCAATGTTCACTCCCCCCACTGGACCTATATCTTCTGCTTCCTATATAGATTTAATTTTTAAATGTTTTAGCCCATATTCATATACTAGAGCTGGATTACATCTCCAATACACATAAAAATGGTAACTTAAGAGAAAAATGGTCTTATTAGGGTGTAATTTTATTATTAATAAAACAGCCAGGTTTCTACTACTAAAATAAATTATTGAAAGAATTATCTGGATAATCAATATGCTTATTAACACCCTTTTTTTCTGTGAAGGCAGATGTTTACTGTAATTCTTAAGCTTTGGAAGTGACCTTTAGAGGTAAGGACCCGAGTATGGTTGTACCAACATATTTGCAACATGTAGTGCAATTTGGTGGAGGAAAAGGTAGATTAGGACCCATACTGTGAAGCAAAGTTAAATGAAACAGTTTGGCACGGGGAGACTAGGCTCAAGCCAGGTTGAAAACAAACAAGTTATTTTACAGATCTAGTCCCACATTCTAAAACATGTCATCAGTCAAAAATTACAGGTAAACAAGATTGTTTCATCCTGTAGTTGGTTGTCAGAGCCCTGGTAGAAGAAGGCTAAAACTACTGAGAATTCATAGAAATGTTCCTGTCCAACTTTGTGAAAAATGAGCTAGTTGGTTGCCATAAAAAGAATCTACTTATACATGTACTACATACAACCTGACATCGAAGTCACCCTGGAAATCACTAAGTGAAGAACTTGACAAAAAATGTTGATGCTGTCTTTACAATTTTTGTAGAACTACATTCACAGAAAAATTTCTAAATGCATTTTAGTGACATAGGAATTATAGCAGAAATCTTTTTTTTTTAGAGTTATGTTAGCTTTGTTTTTTGTGTGGTCTTTTTTATCTTTTAGCGAAATTCTGCTTTTCTAAAAGAACAGGAAAGTGACATCACAGTGCATTTACGTCTCTGGACTCACCATTGGCCTTTAAAACAAAACAATTTTCAGAACATTTTAGATCTACAGTACTATTGAGCAAAAGACACAGAGGTTTCCACACACCAGTGGCCTCCCACACGCGTAGCCTCCCCTATTATCATACCCTCCCATTATTTGCTATAATGGTGAACCTCTATTTACACATCATAATCACCCAAAGTCCATAGTTTATATTATGGTTCACTCTTGGTGTTGTCAATACTGTGGGCTTGGACAAGTGTGTGATGACTTATACCTATCATTATAGTACCATCCAAAGTATTTTCACTGCCCTAACAATTCTCTCTGGTTCACCTATTTACGTCAGAGATCCTGGTTTGTATCCTAATGAAAACATGAGCTGAAAGAAAAGCTTCCTATTGAAGATTTTCACTTTTAAATAAAATAGTCATACATTTTTTTCTTTTAGACTACATGTCTAGTTTTTAAAAGAGCACTTAAAATATTACTTTAGTATAATCTCTTTGATGAGATTGTTGAGTCCAAATGCAATGGATGAGCCACAAAAGGTTATTAAGCTTTTGTTTTTCCCAAAATTTCCATGATACATCTCACATTCTGCCATCAAATGCTGGCACAATTAACCTAATGACGTCAACTAATAATTCACCGACTTTTTTAAGTTCATCCTGGGATGATTATGAATGACACCTATTTTTTGTTTTTTTAATTTTCCAAGTCTTTATTTCCTTACCTACCTCATCTTTTACTAACATAGTCCTGGGAGCTTTTATATTCTCTTATTGTTTATTGAATACATAGTGAATTGGTGAGCTATAGAACTTCCTTTCCTAGTTTTAGTACCTTTCCACTAGAAATGCCATTTCCAACTCCTTTCACTGCCTTGAGTTTATATTACTGGGGAAAAAGTACAAGTTTGGCAACAAAATAAATAAATGAAAATAAAGTAAGGTTAATATTCTAGTTGATGCTTTTATCTTCTTAAAAATTCCCAAAACATCAGTGTGACTCGAGGAACAATACTTTTCACGATCAAACACAAGTTTCCAACCATGCAGGGATGGGTAAGAGGCTAGAAAGAGACTGAAAGACTAGAAGAAATCATAAGAACAAAGGACTTTCATTGTAAAGGTCTTTCACTGTATGAGAGCAGGTAGTGAGTATAAAGAGGTAAAAAGTTGGGTATTTGGAGTTTCCAATTTTTGAGGAGGATCCAAGCTGACAAGATTCAGAATTAGTACTGGGAATGAGTGGAGATTCGGAATTAGTACTGGGAATGAGTGGAGATTCAGAATTAGTACTGGGAATGAGTGGAGACTGAGGTCATTGAAATCGCAGAGATCCAGGCACAGTCTGGGTGTTCAAATGAGTCATTAACATAGATGTATAAATCTGGATTATCACTTGCTTGAAGTTAGACAGCTGGTACCTGCCAGAGTTAGGATTGCAACTCAGTCTGGCTCGAAAGCCTTCGATTTTAAACCCTATGTACCTTTCCATAAGGATGATGCAGTAATCCTATGATAATGGTGATGGGGAATCTGGAGAAGGATAAACACCTCTTGCCCTGTTGCTCACGGAAGATGAGAAAACGAGCTTCCCCCCCGGAGAAAGATGCAATGTGAGAGGTGTCCTCGATGCTGAGTTATATTCCAGATAAGTCATCCTGCAAAAATATTGAAGAAATAGGGGAATTTCTTTACAACGGAAGGAGGATTCAGAAGGTTTTAAAAAGAGTTGGAAAGAAGGCTATAACAATTATAATAAAATCAAGGGTAGACTATATTGTTTGCTTTCCCATGAAACTGAAAATAGGGAAAAGAAGAAGAAAAACGGTAAAGAGGAATGGAGAGAACAGAAGGACAAGTGCGAGGCAAATGGGGGAACAAGTCACATGAGCTGTGTGCTGTTCACAGGAAAACAGATTTTAAACAAACCCAAACACAAATATATTTTATTTATCTGAATGCCATGAACATCTATTTTGCCACCTCAGAGCTGCCAAAGCACATCTCAGAATGATTTTTTTCCTGGCCCCTGATAAGCTGGTACATCACCTGGACGACAGTAATACACAATTCATACTTTTGAGATTTGGCATGTGGTACGTGATAAGTCCTCAAGAACATTTGTTGACTCTGAATTCAATACCATTTGATTGAACTGTTTGCTTACTTTTTTGTTTGGGGAACTGGAATAAGGAGGTTATAGTAAGGAAGAGGGTAGAAAGTTGGGAAAGAGTAGGGAAAGTAAAAGGGAAGACTGGAGCTGACTGTGACTGATTCCCACCTAACTCTGAAGTGGGCTCCATTTCCACATAAAATGTGGAACAATTAGACTGAAAGAAAATGTAAAAATAAAGACAAAATTACGCAATATAGTCCCCTTCGTCACAATATGTCTTAGGTGGAAATGGTGGTTTTTCAGAAAGAAAATGATTTATTAAGACTGGAGTTCACTTCCTATCCCTAGCTGAATGCCTATTTATTTGAGTTGAAGAGGGAAATGGAGGTGCCGTGCTAAGAAATCATCCTGTGCTTCCAGAAAGTACATGATGTGACCTCCCCATCCTCTTCCTTTTTCTTGTAGCAGTTCCTTGGTAGCCATTTTCTTCCCGTGATTCTGGAAACAGAGCTGCTCATAATGAGGGAGCTATTCCATGAAACTTAGATGGAGCAGACTTCGCCCCACAAAGGTGGACACGCGAGCCAACCTGACTCATCAGAGCCCTGAAATCCCTGGGCCACAGGGATTGGTTCATCAGTCCAATGACTCAAGCAGAGCCACTCAGAACTTCCCCAGGACTTTACTGAGAAAGTATGAAAGAGGGATTTTCTTTTCTCTGAGATTTCTAACTTATGGATGATATAGATCTAGAGCTGCCAATGGTCATTCAGAAAACAAAGGAAAGAGGTGAAAGAATAGGGTGAAAATATAGAGAGATGGAAAATGAGGCTGGAAGAACAGGCAGATTTCTGATTAATTGTAAAGCATTTATGTGATAAACAGAAATACTGGTTGGCCCCCTGCAGGCAAAAGAATGCCAAAATGGTATAAACAGGTTGGTAGCAGGGGAGCCTGGAACTGTGGTGGGCCCACCTTTTGTTTTTCTAGAAAAATAACAGTGTCATTAATGTGGAGACAGATAGGAGTATGAAGAGGTGAAGAAAACTGGCCAGTTCAGCCACTGTGGCAACCTTCCTTGCAATATTTATTATAAGTAATGGTATGCACTGTGGTATTGACAATGGGGCTGGACAAAGTCAAGACTATAATTGTGATATAATTAGTAGGTTTTTAGTGATCTAGTAAATAATAATTTGAGAGAGAGGAAAGAATCAAGGATCACCCAAAATCTTCTGGTTTAGAACATTACAAAGATGTGAACTATTAACAGAGATTAGGGATAGAAATCAAAAAGGCTTTGAAGGCAGCTGAGGACAAACAATGAATTCAGGTGAGTTCAGCTACATATGGTTATGTCATCCACATGAAGACGTCCTGAAATCATTATGAAAGCAGTTTAGGTCTGAAGCCTAGGAGTAAGATGAGGGTAGAATTACAAAAGTGGGAGTCATTAGCATATGAATGATAAATAAAGTTGCTGATATAAAAGAGCTTGCCCGATGAGAATAGATTGTGTAAGAAGAGAAAATTGACAGAGGAATGAGAAGAAATCTCTGCAGATGAAGAAAATCAAGGAGAGAGTACTGGGGACATGAAAACCTAGATAGAGTTTCAATAGCTGTCTGGAGGTCAAGGAATTTAAGGATTAACAGTATCCACTAACTTTGTCACTTTGGAGGTTACCTTAACATCAGAGTGAACTTTCAGTTCAGTGATAGTGTCGAAGTCAGGTCGCATTGGGTTGAAAAGTGAAGTACAAGTGGAGGAAAGTTAAAGGGTATAGATTATTAAGACTTAGATATGAGAATACTTACCTGGCAGGGGAGATACCACGATCACGAAGACTTAGATGTGAGTGAAAACCAGGATAGTACATAGAGAAGAACAAGAGTGTGGAATGCTGGTTTTCATCTATTTGTTTAGTTTTTAGATGTGAAATTTGAGGGAAGAGACGATAACTGATGGAACAGGATTTCTGAAAAATTGAGATGGGATCTAGAATATAGGTAGAAAGATTCTTAGGTTAATTTATTCTTTAGTTATTTCCCAAACCACATTTAATTGTCATCTCCTAATGCCTCCGTCAATGCGACCAGGCTATCTAACTTTAATTTCTAAAAATAGGTAATTTTGGAAAGATGTTTTCCTAAGAATCCAATTTTCTGATGACAGTTTTCTAGCTTTCAGACATGACTGTAGTAGATAAAAAAGAATTACATGCAGTTCCAAATACCCTATTTCAGATTCACCCACACATAATATAATTTCAACAAAACTGTAAGCAACTATGGCAGCAAATAATTTTAAACACTAAATTGTAGGTTCTTTATTACACGGGGGACACTTCATTTACATTTTCATTTATGTTTCCCTTACATTTTAGATATCTTTTAAAATCAGATCTTCTGCCTAGGAATATTGTAGCCTCTACCTTTAATCTTAAGATTAGAGTTTTATTTTACATTTATTGCATTCTGGTCGTTTTTGTCTCTGTAATTAAACCTAGAAATAACCAAAGTGCTTCACTCCTGAAATCTGTGGTAGACATTTAGTTCTATTAATAGGTAATATTTTTTGTTGGGCTTCATTGACCAACTGAGATCTCAAGCAAAACCTGTTTTTGTGACTACTCCTTTGTTTTAAATTTTTCTTTTAGTTTCATTTTTATAAATATTTATTTGAATGACATGCATACTTTCTGCTTCAGGTATAATGTATTTGATGGATAATATATATGATGGAATGAATAGTATATGAAGTAATCTTGGCCTATATAACATAAAAATATATTATTCCTGACATTTCCTTTAAATTGAAATGGAATTTATCTTTGTAGCCACTTAAATATTGAGTCAGGATAATGACAGTCCAGTATATTGTTTAAAATTGACATATAAATTTAGAGAAAAGTGGAAATGAATACGAAATGAACACATATGTATGTCTTTAAAGACAGTTTGCACACATCACATGTGTTCAGTTAGGATTTTATTAACTAACCCAAAGAATATTGCTGTGCTTTGTTGATGTTCAAAAAAGCCAACAAACACACCTTTAAAGTTCACCTATTGATATAAACACAAATAATGTTTTGCTCCTGGCATAAGCCCACGAGATATAATTCAGATATGGTAAATTTATGTCAAATGACAGTCACATAGATCATTGGCCAAAAAGAACACCAGTCCAAGAAAGAAAGAAAATCCAATACTGAAACTGACATCTCTTGAAATAATCTTATCTAAATTGCAGAAACAAAGATTAGTTTACAGTGTGCACTTGACATAAGAAGTTGAAGTCATTCCTAATCTAACCAACAATGAAAGAGCTCTTGACAGAGGGTGTGCTTTGTTCCTTCTCAGCTCCCTGGGTGCCTGAACACACAAGGAATCATTAGCAGAAAGAAAGATAAAGCTTAGAACATGTAATTTCTAGGAGATTTAAATGATGGTTAAGCACTGGAAAGCTATCCTTAAAGTTTTCCCGATACCGATTGTTGTTTAATCTCAGAATAGCTCCTATGGGGATAGGATTCAACAGAAGCACACAGGGTTACAAACTACAAGAAAAAACTAAATGTTTTATAACTGTGCTCTTAAAAGCACAAAAAGCACCACATAATTACATTTTTTTTGGAATAAAGAAGAAATATAAGGAGATTGAATTGGAAATACACATGAAAATTCTGGAACAACTTGGACTGGTGATCTTAAAACCCAAGAGTTGTCTTTGTTCTTTAATTGACTCCTTCACGGATGAGGGAAAGCTCAGCCTCTCATCCCTGCTGTTTGACACCTCCGTGAGCTTTTGTGCCTTTTAGCAGTGTTCTTGCAACGCTGGCAGAAAAACTGAGCAACACTCAGTTAAAGAAGAAGAAACTAAATTCTGCCCCAGCTCTGTCCCACAGATCAGCAATAGATGCACACAAAATGCGTGCGGCTCGGGGTCTAAATCAATGATGCTCTTGCCAATTGCTACCCCTCACTCTCAATATTGATCTTTGCCAAACAACAGAGGAAGCTCCTTTTTAAAACTTCAGTCCTTATATTTTAGGGTGGGCTCAGGGTAGAGATTTTGAAAAAACAGCAGGAGAAAAGACAGTGAGTTGTCATGTCAGTGATGTGGTTTTGCCTTCCAGTAAAGACCTGGCAGCCTAGAGCTCCAGCTTTTCATTTGCATATAGTCTTGCTGTCCTTCACAGCCCTCAGTGACTTGCTTGCCTCTTCCACTCCATAATCTTCTATTTGCCTCCAGTGTAAAATGGAGCTACAACTCATGGTTCTGACCAGGATTTAATTTAAGCTCTTTAAAGAAGAGTAGGATTATGTTATTTTTTAAGCAGTATAAACTTCTGGTGAAAAATAAAAAGATTTCTTCCTAAAGAAATCATCTTGTGTATAAGAGAAAATTCCAGTTTGATTGTGAGACAATGTAACTAAAAATTGATATAGTGCTTTACAGTTTACAAAGTATTTTTACACACATAGCTCCATCTAATTTTTACAATACCGTTATAACCTAGTTAAGGCTAATATTAAGAGCCCTATTTTACAGAAGAGAAAACTGAGGTCCAGGGAGACTAAGTAATCTGCTAGAGACCATTCAGCTGGGAAACGTGTAGGCTGAATTTAGGGACTCAAATCCAGGAGTCTGTCTCCAAATCAGTGTGCTTCCACTGTATTATGGAAGTCTCCTAAAATGACCTATTCATCCCATCTTAATGAATATGATCTCTTTTAATTCATATGACTCTTTTTTTCCGTAAGTTGAAAACATAACAGTTCATTTAAAAGAAGCAAAGCTCTGGTCTACGTTTTGGTCTACGTTTTATATGGGGGCGCCAAGGGATACACAGTATCTTCAGCAACGTCAGTGTTGTGAATGATTTATTTGTAAGTTGCTTTAAACCCTTGATTAAATCTGAGGACTTACCACTGGGGTGCAACTCAGTAAAAGTGAATCTGAAGAGGAGTCAAGACACTGTTATCCAAGTAGGCAGCTTTCTGCTGACCTTACTTAGCCCTAGGATAAGACCCTGAATAAGCCTGAGAGTATGGCTATTTTAGCCAAGTGATATTTGCAGTAAGACTCATTTGATTGTAAGAGACAGAAATGAAACTCAAACTGTTTAGGCAAAAAGGGAATTTATTGGTTTACCTAGGCAAATTGTGTAAAGGTCAGGAACATGTAGACCTGAGGATTTGAATGTCATAATGACCCTTTCTCTCTCTCCCTTTTTCCGTATTTTCCTCTGCATCTCTCTACGTGTTTGCTTTACTCTCTAAGAGTGATTACCTTCTCATATGGGGGACAGAGCTACGAACAGCTTTGAAGCTCCTTCTGAAATGCTCCTTTGTGGAGAAGAGAGAACTCCAAGCAAAACTCACTACTCTATTTCTAAAAGGCAGGGAAGAATACCAGTTTGGCCCAGCTTTTGTCATGTGCTCATCTCCAAGACAAATCACCATGAGAGGGCATTTAACTACTGCGACTGGTCCAGTCTGAGTGAGGTGCCCACCTCTGGACCAATGATGAAAGTCAGGAGATGAGGTGAAATAAAATGATGGCAATTCCTATTTGAATCATGGAGCTTCCGAAGGGTAGGGTAGAGTAAAAGTTTTCCTCCTCTTCCAAATGGGAGAAGAAATTATGGGTAAAAGAAACAATGGATGTATATGCCCATTGTACCTTAATAAAAAAACCAAATTTTTAAAAATTAAAAAAAGAAACAGTGGATGTTCCACTACAAGCCTTAACAATATTCTCACATGGTTTTTTCTCAGCTATGTTTACATGGAACAAATGCATTATTTGTTCCAACTTTTTTAGCTTTGTTTTCCTTAATTCGGAGGACAATTATTCATTAATTTCACCACTTTTATTGTTCCCCAAAAGGTCTAGGGTGCACCAAAGATTATTAACCGTCAGAAAACAATGAATCCTGACCTAGAGGCTAGTCTATTTTAGTGATTAAAAGAACAGACTCTACAGAGAGAATGTCCAGGGTCACTTCCTGGCTCCATCCCTTAGCAGCTGCATGACTTCAGGCAAGTTATTTAACCTCTCAGTGCTTCATGTCGTTTGGTGAAATTTGGTAGATCCTGCCTCAGAGGATTGTTGTGAGGATTATGTGAAATTATACCATAAAGTTGTTAGAACAATGGCACACAGTAGGTGCCCAATAAATACTCACTGCTATTATTACTAAAATGAAAGAGTTAAAGCCCAAACTTCTCCCTTGAGGCAGAACTTGGCATTGACCAATGTTTTATCTTCTTGGCCATGCCAGGCTGTCTGGGTCATGATACCTAAGGCCCAAGGCCGTTGTGAGATGATGCAAACTTGAGGAAAATCATACTGTGTGCTCAGATCTCCACTGCCTCCCCAATATTGTGAAGTAGTTAAAGTTTTATCAAAGTTAAGGGAGATAGAAGAGATACAATTCCAACCTCAGTGTCTCTGTTATCAAATAAAAGTTTTGCTATGTATATATGGATTGATTTGTGTTTGTATATAGATTGATATTTGTGTATGGATTGATTACATGCATATTCATCTTTGGCCATTTTTTCAATTTCTGAAAAAAGTATTTTTCCCTGCTGGCTGCTTCCCTGCCTCGCTATCCAGGTGTGTTCAATGTGGTTGCCAGCCTTTCTGAACTCCAGCCTTGTTTCTTCTCAATAAAATACATGTAGACTACCAGCAAACAACTTCAAATACAGATTCAATCCTGTTATTCAACTCAAAATCCAGTAGTTAGTTTTAATTACTCATTTCATAAAAATAAGATGGATGGCCATGAATTTTAGCATACGTCAATGATTAGTCAATACTAGTCATATCCTCTGCTTTCATTTTCAAGTGTTTCTGAATTCTCCTATTTTTTGAGATAAACACATTTGCTTCTTTTGCTTCTTCTACTATTACTATTCTAGCTTCTACCTCCTGGAGTGGAGGAGGAAATATTGATAATTAAAATATATTAAAAAATAAAATAAAATATATAAATTAGGTACCACAAACTGTCCTTAAGCACTTCACATAAAATAACTCATCTAAATCTCACTATGACTTCATGAAGTAAGCATCATTTTTTCCCATTTTATGGAGGCTCAGATAAATTGTTTCTAAAGTCCATGCTCCATGTATGCACATATCTGATTACATGAAAGACAGTCCTATTATGTTTGTAAGTGCATAAACCTAGGTGGTCTGGCTAATCTATCAATGATTAAATCAAAATTTTACAGGCTGCGATGAAGGGATGAAACAAAAGAATGAAATGAAATAGGCCTAGATGTAAAATCCTACACTGAAGTTAAAAAAATCGATTGCAGGGCTTCTCTGGTGGCGCAGTGGTTGAGAATCTGCCTGCCAATGCAGGGGACACGGGTTCGAGCCCTGGTCTGGGAAGATCCCACATGCCGCGGAGCAACTGGGCCCGTGAGCCACAACTACTGAGCCTGCACGTCTGGAGCCTGTGCTCCGCAACAAGAGAGGCCGCGATAGTGAGAGGCCCGCGCACCGCGATGAAGAGTGGCCCCCACTTGCCGCAACTAGAGAAAGCCCTGGCACAGAAACGAAGACCCAACACAGCCATAAATAAATAAATAAATAAAAATTTTTTAAAAAAATAAAGCAAATACGTAAAAAAAAAATCGATTGCACATGAATAAGGTATAGATGACCTAATGTAACCATACAAAATGTTTCTTTAAAAATGCCCTGATCATTTTATCTGACTGAAAGTTCAATTTAAGTCAACAATGTGAGTAAGATCTTAAGAAAGCCGATGTAGATGTTGGCTCCTTTAAAAGCGTATTACTGAGGTCAATAACATCAACAGAAGTAAAAGTCCATTGTGCCAGGCAGAATTATGGCTAACTCTGGGTGCTCCAGTTTAAAGACACTATAGACTTAAGATGTATACAAAGAGTACGGTAGGGGTCTCGCAACAATGTCGAATGAGAAATTATTCAGCAGTTGGATTTTTTGGTCTAGGGAAAAAAAGAGTGGGGGAGAAAGTATGCAGAGGAGAGGTTTGACAGGTGTAAAGCCCTTGGAAGTGTAGACTTTATATTATTTTATCGAACAGAAAAAATAGTCTGGTAGGCCCGAATTCTAGTAAAGTAAATTTAAGCCCATTATGAATACCAGCCTGGGTAGCTACTCAACAGGGGAAGGTGATGCCACACAAAATAATGAGGTTTGTTTATTTTTTTTTTTACACAGTAGGTGTTCAAGGGAAACCGGATGACTATTTTAAAGGATTCTATCCCGAGAGATTATGGAAAACTACCCAGCTGATTGCCTTACATAAGAAAATTGAACAAATGATTTCTTAGTAGCCTTCCCAACTTTAAGACAGTATAAAATCTTCTCTTTCTCACCCAATTATATTTTACCATGATAAATTCTATTAAGAATGTTATACTCATTTCTCATCCTTATATAACATTTTTTTCTTCATCCAAGTTCTATGCAACAGTAGTATTTCTGTAAAATCGCTCTAAGCTGTCTCCCTCTGGATTCACCCAACCAGTCGCTCCTCAATTCCCATCAATGTCACTTTTATAATTTCAACCCCAGGATGTACCTCTTATTCAAAATGGAATTTGTTGCACATGTTTCTCTAGCTTGTGTTGACAAATAGTTGAGAATGAGTATTAACTTGTAAACTTTAAAGTCTTAGCGAACAACTCATTGCTAGTATTAATGTTTTTATGGATTTGCCTTGATAATCCCTCAACTATTAGATGTTAAGTTTGTGGGAAGAAGAGATTTCATTTTAAAATGAGTCCAACAATTTAGAAACAGTTTATTCATCTTAAAATATTTTATAAATAAAAGCTATTAATGTATAAGTCATGGAAACACCCCAAGAAAACCCCAAGTTTTTAGAAAATATTTTAATCTTGGAAATACTCCTATCAGATTTGTTTTGCCAGTTTAACAGAAAATATATACCCTCGAAAAGTTCTTCCACAAATTTTTCTTACAAATCCTTGCATATTTTGAAGTTGGGATTTGTAATGGATGAAAATATTTGCATGGTGAGAGGGGTCAGTTGCTAATGAACCACATCTTGTTCATGGAAAACATAGAGTTGAACCATTTTGAGTACTTCTGAGAGCTGGAAGGTTAATGTTTAAAATCACTGAAGGGAAGGTGGAGCTTTTTTTCAAAGTCATAAAAAGGAATAATTGCGATGACACACCACAGTATGCATTTTATACTGTTGAATGATGGCAGCTTCACGTTTGGCTCTATGCCCCAGAGGTCTAGCACACCCGGGGAGCATTGTAAAAGCTGCCTAACGCACACCCTGGCGTGTGTGTGCCCACTTTTACAGCCAGCAATAATTTTAAAGGAACATACAATACCTGCTAAGAAGCTTTTTCAGAGACAAAAGGTAAATCAATAAGGATATAAACCCTTTATATAAAATTATTACTAATAAGTGAATAAATCACTATCTTGTTTTGAAATGCTTAACCAAATAGCAATTACAAACCTTTAAATACTTTATTGAAATATTTAGGCTCTAAACATTTTCTGATGATGGGACGATTATAAAGATTTGAGGATATGATAAATAATCATATAATCTTCTTGAAAATAGTTTTCTACTACTTTTCAGTTTAGAGTTATTCAGTTGCCACATGTAGTACCACATTTTTCAAATAAGAATGACTAGGTTACTCTCTTTTGGAGATATAATGTTATGCTAACTGCAGTAGAAATGCTAATACTTTTTATAATTAATATAGTCAGATTTTTCCCAATCAGAGTGCTAAAAGACATGTTAAAATCCTCAAATTATGACAGAATAAATAGTCCATTAAATATCAGTGGTAATTTTGGCATTTGATTTGACTTCATAAATAAAAGACAAAAAATCTGGTTATCTCAGACAATTTTTTATTCTGTAGCAACTGGGTGAACCATCTACAACATTCATAAGAAACAGCCATTCACTGGCGTAGATCCAGGCTTTGTGCAGTAGTATTGAATTTGCACGTAGAAATGCTTCCTGATTGTGACCTGGCTTTGCTTCCCCACCTGGAACTCTCCGCAACCCCCAGCAACTACACAGCTGCCCATGCCAGTGAGGGTCCCTGAAGCTTAAGCTTTATTAGTTACACGGTAACCCTGCCTCTGCTATCCAGATATAATATTGGTAGAAACTAGCGGTAAGAAGTACTGTTTCTGACCCTGCACCTTCAGAGTTAATATTTTTAGGTTCAACTTAAGACTGTGGGCAAGAGTTGAATCAAGGTTAAGAGTTCACACTTAAAGGGAAATTATTAAAATGCTTTATTTTCCAATCTTGACGATCTTTCGCTCCATTGCATGCTATCGACTGGGAGAAATTAACGTACAGAAATGTGAACAATCCACCTTTTCAAGGGCTCTGACTCTGACTCCGAAGCAAAATATGAACTAGGAATCTTGGCAGCATTTTTATTCTCAACCATCCACAGTGAAGCCATTCATGTATAACTTCATAATTATAATAACAGCAAATAATACACAATACTAAGTTTGTAATTCCTGTCAATAAATTCTCTGAGACCAGATGCCATTTTCATGCTACGGACACGTTTAGAAGGTATGAAACCTCTGTGAGGATTTTGATGCGACAGACCCACAGGACGGAGCCCACCCTGAGGAGGCGATCGTTTAGCCCTTCACTGCTGGACAGGGCTGGAGGGCTCCAAGATCAGACCACTGAAGCAACAGGAAGTTAGAATGTGTAGGGCCTGGTTCCTTTGTAGTAACCTTAGGTTTACTCTGAGTAAAAAATAAAACCAGAACCAAAAAACCATTAGAGGGTTTTGAGCAGAGAGGTGGCATGATAATGACTTATGTTTCCAAAAGGGTCACTCGGCTGCTGTGTTGAGAATGGACCATCGGAGGGAAGGGCAAAGCCAGGGAGAGGTAATCACTATAACTTAGACACGAGATGATGGCAGTGGTTGTATTCCAGATATATTATGAAAGGAGAGCAACAAGATTTGTTTGATGACTGTGTGTGAAATGTGAAAGAAAAAGAAGAGTCACAGATGACTGCAAGATTTTTAATATGAACAACTGGAAAGATGGCCTAAAAGAGGGGAGAACTGCATATACAGCATGTGTAGGCAGACAGTCAGGAGGTTGGTTTTTGACATGTTATGCTGAGATGCCCATCAGTCGTCCAAATGGAAATGTCAAGTAGACATTGGGTGAGGTTGGGGATTAGGGAGGAGGTGCAGACTGGAGGTAACAGTTATGAATAGTATTGAGAGTCATGCGGTTGGAGGAGCTCATAGTGAGTGAACATAGGTAGAGAAGTCCAAAGGTTAAGAAGCTTGAGTCCTGGGCCACTGTGGTATTTAGCAATCAGGTGGGTAATTAGGAACTAGCAAAGAAGATTGAAATAGTGTTGCCAGTAAGGTAGGAGGAAAAGCAGGAGAGTGAGTGCCAAGCAAGTAAAGGTGGAATGATTCGATTCCACACGCACATTAACCTTGCAAAAGCATTTATTGAGGGGAATCTAAAGGAAGATGCAACAGCAGGTCCCCATCACACTCTGGGAAAGTGCAACCCTAGGGACATAGGAGGGCTGAGGATGGTACTGCAGGCAAAGAATCCCAGCCCTTAGGTTTTGGGGCTGAAAAGCTGTAGGACTAGAGAAGTCCCAGCTGCTCCCCTGATGTGAGCAGGGGCTATGATCCCAGCCTGTC
This sequence comes from Balaenoptera borealis, assembly GCF_965194805.1. Lineage (NCBI taxonomy): Eukaryota > Metazoa > Chordata > Mammalia > Artiodactyla > Balaenopteridae > Balaenoptera > Balaenoptera borealis. The sequence goes on along the minus strand of NC_138861.1, from coordinate 14,772,847 downwards.
GTTCTACCTTAAAATGTGGCGAAGGCCCCCCGCATCTTTTCTGTGTGTGATTAACCAGGAAGAGTTATCGGGGAGAAAAGGAGTAGGAGGCCAAATAGAGATGGAAGGAAGGAGCAACTATGAGGCACGTAATAAAAATTAAAAGCAAGACGTGTGTGTGTGTGTGTGTGTGTGTGTGTGTGTGTGTGTGTTAAAACAAGGGCAAAGAGGTACAAGAGGAGAATTATAAACTGATAAAAATAGTGATATAAAGAAAGTATAACCATCGTGAACATATATGTTCTCTCTCCTCTAAAGATCCCATTCCCTTCCATGGCTTTTACTCCCAAATATGTTCAGATGACTTCCTTACCCTTCATGCATCACTGTTTGAAATCCCATCAGCACCTCATATTCAATATGCTCAGAATTGAGCTCACTCCCATCCCATCCCATCATACTCTACACCCCGCCTCCAGCCCAACAAGTATGTACTTCTCCTACTGTTATTCCCTACCTTAGTGTATGTTTCTGTTTTAGCTTTTTCTGTGTAAAAATAATCACAAATTCGCAGTGGCATACAATACACACATTTACTTCTCACTTACGGTCTATGGTTTAGTAGGCAGTTTCTGCTTCAAACTGTGGGTTACGTTCAGGTCTGTTCCATGAGTTTCATTCTGGGGCCCAAACTGAAGAGGCAGCCGCTACCTGGGGCATGTTTTTCTCTTGGAGGTAAGAAGCCTGGAAATAAGTAGTTGACTATACAGTCTAAATTCACCAAATGGCTACACAAGCTTCTATTTCCTTTAATATGATTCAGAAACTGCTAGTGTAATCACCCTTCTCTTTATGACAGTTTAGATCACACTTTATACTAAATATTCCATGTCAAAACTTTTCTGTTTACAAATGTTTTCGGTAAATCAAATTTAGCTGAGGACGATCAATGTTTCTTTCAAAGCAAATGACAATATTGTTTGTATATATACATATATACACATACACAATACTTTTTAATCTTTTATATCAAAGGTAGAAAAGAATGTGTAGGAATTAGATTAATATTGGATATTTTCAGTTATTTATCACTGAAATTTTGTTTGAGTGTTTTATTACTCCAACAAAAGAGAGCCAGGAAAGTGTTGATCAGTAAGTTTTAAAACAGACTTTTTAAAAAAGAGAGAAAACCTTATTCTGGTTTGCCTTATATTTTAAATGAATACAAAGTAACTCTTTGCGAGGAGAATAACCATTTTATGAATTTTTTCCTAAGAAAACATGGAATGTTATTGAAGACTTTTCTGTTTCCTCTCAGACCAAGAATGCCAATTAAATTAGAGAATTTGATAGTTAAAAAACATAATTTTATGGAAGCAACCTAAGTGTCCATCGAAAGATGAATGGATAAAAAAGATGTGGCACATATATACAATGGAATATTACTCAGTCATAAAAAGAAATGAAATTGAGTTATTTGTAGTGAGGTGGATGGACTTAGAGACTGTCATACGGAGTGAAGTAAGTCAGAAAGAGAAAAACAAATACCATATGCTAACACATATATATGGAATCTAAAAAAAAAGAAGGTTCTGAAGAACCTAGGGGCAGGACAGGAATAAAGACACAGACGTAGAGAATGGACTTGAGGACACAGGGAGGGGGAAGGGTAAGCTGGGACGAAGTGAGAGAGTGGCATGGACTTATATACACTACCAAATGTAAAATAGCTAGTGGGAAGCAGCTGCATAGCACAGGGAGATCAGTTCAGTGCTTTGTGTCCACCTAGAGGGGTGGGATAGGGAGGGTGGGAGGGAGACGCAAGAGTGAGGAGATATGGGGATATATGTATATGTATAGCTGATTCACTTTGTTATAAAGCAGAAACTGACACACCATTGTAAAGCAACTATACTCCAATAAAGATGTTAAAAAACAAATAAAAAAACATAATTTTAGCTCTGTAACTGTCCACTCAATTTTGTTTTGAACCTAAAACTGCTCTAAAAAATAAAGTCTATTAATTTGTTAAAACTACACAATTTTGGAATATTTTTTAGAATAATTTTTAACTTACAGTTCAGTTGATTATTAGGTTGTCTCAAAGGCTAACAATCTGTTTTAGCTCAGTGGTTCTCAACCCTATCTATCTGAATATTAGAACTCTTGGGGGGGCATTAAAAATGTAGGTAACGCCAACTCTGTGGATGTAATAGATATTACTTTAAATGGGTGAATTTTATAATATGTGAAATATATCTCAATAAGGGTGTTTTTAAAAAATGTTGGTGCCCGGTTCTCACTCTAGGCTAATTAAATCTGAGATGTCTGAGGAAAGATCAAGGCACCCAGGTGTTTCTAGTGTACAGCCAGGGGCTAAAACCACTGTTGAGCTTGTCCTATTTAACTAAAAAGAGTTATTAGCACTCATCATTTTGAGGATTTATTCTGCAAATGAAGTGTTATGGTTTCAACCTCCAACTTTGTTCAGGTTGATTATAAGTCTTTAGGATTGATGATGTAAGGGTAAAATTCTTTGGAAATAAGAGAAAGCAACCTAGTTGCTTTTAACGAACTTCAATGTGATATAGAAATATGCTCACTTCAGCCTAGAAGGAAAGGCAGAATTCGGGCAGAATTATATCAGAACCAAAGAGACATCTTCTGGAGAAGTGATGGGGAGGGGTAGCCGTGGTGGGGGTGATGATTTCCACCACGGTGCAGAGGATCAGCAAAGCCTTCCAGAAGGATCTGGACTGGACTGGCAAGTGAAACTTCACTGTAGATGTAGATGACACAGATTTTCAATGACCCAGCACAATCACCCCAGTCATTATGCTCAAAATGTGGCAGGTTGTGTCCATGATGTGAGTTTCCTGCTGGAAAAGATAGAGTCCCACAGTGGAATATGCTGTTTACAGACCTCTTCTCCTTCTCTCCTTTCATGGCATCACCTACCCTGCCAGATGCCTGCTGTCCTCAGGCGATACCCAGTAAATAGGACTTGCCTCTAAAAGACCTTTCTCAGGCCTACCCTTAGTGAGTGTCCCAGCTCTGGACCTCTCTCTCCATCTATTAAAGTCTATCATGAGGTCTACATAGTGCGCTTGTCTCCCCTATAGTTGACCTCTTCTCATTGTAGCACAGATGGGCTCTAAGATTTAAGTCATTCAAGGTATTATCATTTCCCTTGACAAAATGATTGGCCCAAGGGTAAGTGTGTGTCCTAATCTAGTCCAATCAGTGTGGAGCTCAAGGCTTCTGTTTTATTATTGGGGAAAACACACTCTCTCCCTCTGGATGTGAATGAGGAAGGAGGCAGGGCTGTGAATTGCTGAGAGCTATATTGTTTGCAGTAGGGAAGTCAACCCATCTTGGTGGAGAGAGCTGAGAAAATTGCAGAGGATGAGATGAAGATTCGTGATAAAATTTTGAAAATTTTGATCAAACCCTCATGCCCAAACCCTCACTGATCACAGAGCTTCTCTGTTAGGTGAACCCATAAGTCATTTTTTGTGTATTATTCGTTTTGAGCGAGACTCCCTGTTCCTTGCATACAAAAGCATCTTAATTAATTTGGCTATTATATGTGGAATTCCTTTTAACTGGTTAATTCAAAAAGTGAAATTAAGGATCAATATAATATTTTGGCATAATAAACAACATTCTCAGGATATTTAAATTTAAATAGGGAAATGTCTAAAATCAAAGAAGTTCATTTAAAAATAATAACACAGTGAATGGCCCTAAGATTATTAGGGTTGGGATTTTGGATAGAGGGGCTTTCTCAAATCAAAACACTCCTAAGGAGAACCATCTGGCCTCTGTTTTGTGAGCAGCAGAATATGCCATCCTTTTGATAATTGTTTCTGTTACTTCTGTAATGACGCTACTCCTCCACTACTGCCATTACCCTAAGCATCACCAACTAAGACTCTCAACTATCTTCACTTCTCTCTCTCCCCTCATTATGCTTCTCCTTTTAATCCTGAGCCTCACTGTTGATCCGAGAACCAGATTAGTTCAAGCCTCTCCTTTTAGCTTCTGTGTGTCATGCCTTCAAGACATTAAATAGCTAACAAATTAATCCAAGTCAATATTCTAATGGCTAGATAGGCTCTCCCAGATTATACATTCATTCTTAACCATGCCCAGAATCTTCCTTGTTTAATCTAAAGATTGTTCATAATGGTGGTAATTTGGTGGGAGGAAGCATCAAGAGAAGAAAGGGGGCAGCTTTTGAGGAGAGCCTCAGACCACCCTGAAGAAGCTGATGTGACCAGGAGACTGGACTAAGGAATTCTGAAAGAATGGAAGTGGAACACAGTTTGGAGCGAACTTGGTACTCAAGTGTGTGAAATGAAATAGTGAAAGGAGAGAGAATGTACTTCTAAACTGAGTAGGGAAGCAGAAATAATTTTGCTCATTGGTGAAGAGGGTAGGAAAATGGATTATTGTCATGATCTCAGAAAATCAGTAATCAGACTCAAACTCCGCAGAAATTCAACCAAAAGTTTAATCATAATTTTTAACATCTAAACGTAACATGAAAAGGTAGAACAAAAGCCATGTAAAAATTAGGGTGTTAGCAGAGGCCATCACTACGTGTGATGGATCAAACACAACTATTAAAAAGAAGGGCAACAAATAAATTTAGAACGGGTAGGTTACTATTAACTTTGACCTTTCAAGTTCTCCATCCTTGACTCTTTCTTTGCATAGATAGATCTTATTCCCTGCCAGACACTAGAATGAGAGTTTTATCTTTATGCTTTTTATGATGATTTTTTAAAAAAATGTTTAGAACCACTCTATGGAAGGGCCACATCCTTGAGAACACCTGCCCTTGCTGTTAACTGATTATTATTAAGCAAGAGCAAATGACATGAAGTCAGTTACAATAAAGTGTAAATAAAAAAGTTTATGGCAGGGTGTGTAAAGCAAAAAAAAAAAAAAAAAAAAAAATGAAATTAATCATCCAGGCAAAGCAAGGACAGATCCAAAGGTCATTTTTTTCTTCACTTAAATACTTCAGTAAATGCCTTGATTAAAAATTGTGTTCATGTTTCAAAAATTTTAACTTCGATTCATAATTGATTAACATTTTGTGACTTCTGGTGAAACAATAGCATTCACCCTCAAAATAAAATGTCTTTATTAATATAATAAGCTTTTTTTCTCTGAGGAGTCTGAACAGTAAATATCAGTCTAGAACATTTTAAGATACTGTGCTTTCTTTGCAGTTGAAATTTCTTCCAAAGACGTGGAAAATTCAGTTTTCTGCACTCACCCTAAACAATATCTTTGTTTAATTGAGAACCAGAGTTATTTAAACACTTGGCACAGGGATAGAATTATTCTTTGATTGACTCTTAACATCTTTTGTGCCCTATCTCATATGACCTGATTTTCTTTGAGAATTTAGGAGACAAATTAGAATTGGAGGAAGGTTTCTACTCAGTTTCAATTGAACAATGTAAATTAAGCACTTATTATGTACCAGTCAGTACGCTCAGTGTTACAGGGGGTACAAACATGAACAGTATATTTCTTATAATTGACAGTGTCAGTGGGTGGTTACGATGTGGTTAGCTCCATCACAATATCTGTTATTCGCCATCGCCTACCCCAAATAAGCATGCAACCTAAGGAAAAACACTATATTTAATATTTTAAAGTACCTTCTACACACATACCCTATTAGGACCACTCCACTTCCACCTCATACTCCTAACAAGATCGCCACCTCTAAGGCTCTTCTATCTTGGCTCTTGTACTCAAGAAATTTAGAGTCTGGTCAGAAAGAAAAAGCAAGTACACACACACACACACACACACACACACACATACACACACACACACCCTCAAACCCTTTGATATAAAAGAATAAAATATACAATGTGCTTTTCTACCTTTCTTGTTTTCTAACTACCATATGGATGTATTCTTCTGAACCTCTTCTTTGTTCTCTATATCCTTTCTAAAAATCATAGGATTCTTGGTAAAATCTATTTTCTTGGAGCTTATGTGTTAAATTACACTGGTGTATGTTTTGGCTAATTTATTATTAAAACCTGGACTCTTCCAACCAATGTCACCCTCAAGATCAGTAAGCATAATGTTCTAGACTTTGACTCCAATCTTTGTCCTCTCTCACGGGGTCTGAGGTATGACAATAAAGTCACGGTATATGACTTATAATTTCTCTTTAGTACCCATAGTATATACACTTTGAACCACCAAGGTGAGTTGACCTTCATCTCTCTTCATTTGCTTTCTCTGGTAGTAGTTTTATTTTTCTAGAATTACAATTAGTATTTTTTGAGTACTCGATTTCTTACTTTATTTTTTAAATGAACAAACAACGATTGACTTTTTGATGTGCATTTCTGTGAGTTTTAACACATGTATGAATTCATATAACCATCCCCACAATCAGGATACAGAATAATTCCATCACACTCATTATTTCTTTTCTTATTGTTGGGTTTTGAGACAGCTTCTTACGTATTCTGCACAAATATACTTTATTGGATATATGATTTGCAAGTATTTTCTTCCAGTTTTTACTTTGTCTTTTCATTCTCTTAACAGTATCTTTTGCAGGGCAAAATTTTAATTTTGATGAATTCCAATTTATCAGTGTTCTTCTTTTATAGATCATGTTTTTAGTGTTGATTCTAAGAATTCTTTGCCTAAACCTAGGTCACAATGATTTTCTCCTAAAAATTTTATAGTTTTATGTGTTACACTTATATCTCCGATCCAATTTGAGTTCATTTTGACATAAGATATAATGTTTTAAGTCGAGGGTTTTTTTTTTTTTACACATGAATGTCCAATTGCTCTGACAAGATTTGTTGAAAACATCATCTTTCTCAAATGAATTAACTTTGCACCTTTGTGAAAATCAATTGACCTTAACTGTGTGGGCCTATTGCTGGATGCTCTATTCTGTTCCCTGGATCTATGTGGTTAGCCTTTTGCCAAAACCACAATTTATGGATTAAAATAGTGTTATAACAATTCTTAAAATCAGGTAGCTTAAGTCTTGAAATTTTGTTCTTTTTAAAAATTGTTTTGGCTATACAAATTCCTTTGTTATTCCATGTAAATTTACAATCAGTTTGTGTAAATCTACAAAAATTCCTGCTTGGATTTTGATTGGTATTATGTTAAATCTGTACATCAATTTGAAGACATGTGACATATTAACTACATTTTTTATTCCAATCCACAGTTTTTTGTCTCTCAGTTTATTTAGATTTTCTTTTATTTCTTTAATTAGTGTTTGGAAGTTGTTAGATTTATTCTGAAATATTTCATTTTTTGGAAGTATTATGAACTCTATTTTTAAAAAACTTGAGCTTCCAATTGTTCATTGATAGTATATACAAATATGATTGATTTTTGTGTGTTGAACTTGTAACCTGCAACCTTGTTAAGCTCACATAATAGTTCTAAGAACTTCCTTGTTGATTCCATGAGATTTTTTATATATACAGTATGTCATCTATAAATAATGACAGATTAATTCTTATTTTCTGATCTGTTGTCATGCTTTACTGCATGGGCTGGAACTTCCAGTAAAATGTTGAATAAGAGTGGTGAAAATTGACAGTCTTGCCTTATTCTCTGTGTTATGGGGGAAAGCATTCATTGTTTCACTGTGAAGCATGCTGTTAGCTATAGGTTTTTTTGATAGAAGACTTTTATCAGGTTAACAAAGTTCCCCCTCTATTCCTAGTTTACTGCATATTTTTTATTATGAAGAGATGTTGAATTTTGTCAAATGCTTTTTCTGCTTTAATTGATACAATTATATGGGTTTTCTTCTTTTGTCTGTTAATATGGTGGATTACATTGGTTGATTTTCAAATATCAAATGAGTGTATTTATTCCTCTTTTTATGGGTTTGATCTGTTAGCATTTTATTATTTTTCTGTCTATATTCATGAAGGATAGTAGTCTCTAGTTTTATTTTCTGGCACCATCTTTGGTTTTGGCATCAGGGTAATGCTGGATATGACTTAACTTAGTGAATACCCCTTTTACATTTGAGAAAATATGTAATCTGCTTTTATTGATTTGGACTTTCTACAGAAGTCAGATCCAATTGGTTAATAGTGCTATTCAGTACTTCTATTCTTACCATTTTCTCTGTCTACTTGTTCTATCAATTATTGAGACAGGAATGTTGAAGTTTCTAAGTATAATTGCAGATTTGTCTATTTTTTTGTTTCAGTTCTATCACTTTGGCTTTATGTATTTTGAAGTTCTGATGTTAGGTGCATATATTTTTAGGATTTTTTATGTCTTGTAAATTTTCCTTTTTATTATTATGTAATGTTTCTCTTAATCCCTAGTAATTTTCTTTGCTTTATAGTCTACTGTGTCTGTGGTTAATATAGCCACTGAAGCTTTCTTTTGATTAGTGTTTGCATGTTATATCTTTTTCCATTATTTTACATTTTACCTTCCAATATCATAATATTTAAAATAAATTTCTTATAGACATTATACAGCTAAGCCTTTAAAAAATCATTCTGACAACCTCTATCTTTTAGTTTGTCTTCTTGAACTATTTATATTTAATAAAATTATTGATATGTTTGGAATTAGGTCTACCATTTTTTATCTGTTTTCTTTTTATTCCCTCTGTGTTTTGTTTCTATTTCCCCTTTACTGCTTTCTTTGGCTTATTTGAATATGTTTTATTATTCCAATATATCTATTCAGTTTTTGACTGTCTCTTTATATAATTTTGTTTCTTAAGGGTTGCTGTAAAGATTACAACATACATATTTAACTTTTCACTGTATACATTGAATTAATATTTTACCAATTAAAGGAAAAAGTAGAAAATTCCTATAGGTTCCTTTACCTCCCCCATCTATGTTGTAGTTGTCAAATGTATTACTTCTACATACATTGAAAATCCAATCAAGACAATGTTTTTTGAAAGCAATATTTTTTGCTTTTTACTGGTATACATATTTGAAAGAACTCAGAGGAAAGAATAATTTATTACATTTATCTAGCTTCTACCATTTCTGTTACTCTTCCTTCATTTCTCATGGTCCAAATTTTCATCTTGTATTATCTCCCTTCTGTCTGAGAAACTTCCTTTGGCATTTTTTAGAGCAGGTCTGTGGTGATAAAGTCTCTTATTTTCCTTTCATCTTAGAATTTCTTTATTTTTCCTTTATTTCTGAAGGATATTTGCACTGGATATAGAATTCTTGGTTGACAGTTCTTTTCTTTAAACACTTTGAATATTCCACTTCCTTCTTACTAACATGGTTTCTGATGACAAACCCAGTCATTCAAATCATTGTTACCCTAAAGGTAAGGTACTGCTTCTCTCTGGTTGCTTTCAGGCATTCTTCTTTTTTTTTTTTTTTTCTGTCTTATAGTTCAGCAGTTTGATTATGATATCTAGGCAATGATTTCTTTATAATTATCATGTTTGGAATTTACTGAGCCTCTAGAATCTGTCTTTTGTCAAATTTGGGAAGTTTCCAGCCATGAATTTTTCCAGTATTTTTTCTGCTCCATGTTCTTTCTCTTCTCCTGTTGGGACTCGGATGACACAAAATTCAGACCTTTTGGTATTGTTCTATAGGGACCCAAGGCTTTGTTCACTTTTTTTACAGTTTTTTTTTTTTTTGTCTCTGATATTTAGGGTAATTTCTACTGATCTACTTTTTAAGTTTGCTGACTTTTTATTCTGTCATCTCCAGTTTGCTGTTAAGCCTGTCCAGTGAGTATTTTTTAAGTTATTGAATATTTTAATTCTACAATTGTATTTTGTTCTTCTTTATGTCTTCTATTTCTTTGCTGAGCTTTCTCATTTATTTCAAGAGTATTCTCCCTTACTTTATGAAGCATGGTTATAATAGGTTCTTTGCAGTCGTCATTGGATAATTCCAGTATCTGTATCATCAGACCATCTGTTGATTTTCTTTTACCTTGTGAGTTCAAATTTTCCTGATTCTTCATATGGCAAGTAATTTTTAATTGTATCCAGAATTGAATAGTAGTTTGACTGTGGGTTTTGCTTAAGTCTTAAGAGGAAAGTTGATTTTTGTGTTTGTTTCAACAGACGATCAGGCAGGTTAGGTGGAGGCTTCAAGTTCTGATTTGCCCCCTTTGGTTTGTGGTCCAAATGTCATTTCAGTTTTCAAAATGTTTGTAGTGCTATTGAGATCAGTACCAGGTGAATGTCAGCTGGTGGCCAGTCTGGGACCTAGGCAATGGTCTACTTTGTAACTCAGTTGTCAATGCCAGTAGTATGCTAATTAAAGTCAGATACATGAGTACACAGCTCTTAGGTGAGCCCTGGAGTACATGCACAACTTTATGAGTTTGATTTCTTGATTTTACTCTTCACCATGATCTGCCCAACACCTTCTGGCTCCCACAGGCCTCCCTTTCTGGTCCTCTGTACAGAAAACTAAGACTTTTTAGTGTCCTTTTTCTCCATGTTCTTCTCGCAACTGTGTCAGCATTTACCGCCAAGCAGCAAAAGGACAGAGAAAGAAAAAAAGCAATGAGGATTCACTCCATACTCTTGGGACCATAACTCTCTCATTATAGAGGATTCCCCTCCCTCAGAGTTTTACGTGGATCCCTGGCCATGACCACCATCTGGAGACTAGGGCAGGAGAAAGGAAAAAATAATAATTTAAACAGTTTTAAAAGCAGAGGATTTCCTCCCCTTTCTCTGACCCATGGGATTCCTCTTTTCCACAATCTTTTTTGCAGAAAGAAAGGGCTTTTCTTAGAGTTTTTTGCTCTTCACCCATGCACACTTCTGGATTTAGAGCTTCCCTTGAGTTTATGCCAGGTGATACTGGAGGAAAAAAAAGATAAGGAATTCACCACTGGTTTGGTGTAACTTCAAATCCTGGCCATTTCCCCCAATCTTCCTGCTAAAATCTTCTCTTCAGCATCTTCATATAGGTGCTTCTGCATTTATACGTGCATTTAGTGGGAGAGACAAAGTAGAGCGTGCTTACTCCATCTTCCTTAGAACTTGCAACCTTTCTCAAGTACTGGGGTTTTTTTTTGGCCATGCCACACGGCATGTGGGATCTTAGTTCCAACCAGGGATCGAACGCGTGCCCTCTGCAGTGGAAGCACGGAGTCTAAACTACTGGACCGCAGGGAGGCCCCTCTCAAGTACTCTTAATTCACAATTTATTGCTCAAATTTGGGATTTCCATTGTACTTTAATAGTTCTTTGCAATTTACAAATTGATTTGTAAATTTATTAGTAAATTTCACATGAATAATTTCATTTAATCCTCACAACAAGCCTATAAATTTGAGTAGATATAGGAACTAAGATTCAAGGAGTCCATGCTTACCAGAGAAATGACGAGAGGTCCGATCCCAATTCCAAGGTGAGTTCTTTATACCACAACAGCCTTTTAGGTTACTCTAATTCATTCTTTCATATTTCCATCTTGATGGTACCAGTCTCATGTGAAAATATACATGAGTAATGTATTTAGGCCAAAACAGAGATTTAATTAAGCGCTGAGGAATCTGAACAGAGAGAGTATCATACATCTTTCCATTTCTTTGCTTTTCTTTGGGCTCTTCCTTTTACCTGACATAACTTTCCTCACAACTCTACAGTCAAAGATCTATTCAATCTCTATTACGTATATAAAACTGTTTCCATGACTGCTACCTGGGTTTAGCTAGAATAATGACTAATGGCGAGTGCTAGGGAAGGTGTTTATGTCCCAGCATTTCTCAGCTCCACTCAGCTGCAGGTTCTCATTAATTTAACAGTTACTATATTCCAAATGCTTTGCTAGGGGTAGCAAATAAAGGGAGAATGAGAGATACCACAGTATCTTTCAATCTAGCAAAAGAGAAAAATCATGTTATTGCTTTGGCAAATACTGGCAAATAATTATTGTCTGCACCTCATGTGCAATGCACTGTGTTAAGCCCACAATACTGGTAAATCTATGAAGTAGTACAATTATTATACCCACTTGACAAATGAAGAAACAAAACTCTCTGGAGAGGTTAAGTAACTTATTCAAGGTCACACCATATGGTAAGTGGTGATGTCAGGATTTGAACCCAGATGCCTAAATATTAAGTGATTAGAATCCAGGTTTCCTAATGATACATTGGATTCTCTCAACTACTGCTTCTTTAAAGTTAATTAAACTTCATTCTATTTTTGTTCAAACAGATTAATCCTTCTTGATACTCAGCAGAGAAGTCACTAAGAGCTCCTTAAAGAAGATTTAGCGCATCCAAACCAAGCCTCCTGCCCAGCACACCCAAGCTGTTTCATCTGCTCTTTTTCATCTCAGCTTATGGCAACTCCATTCCTCCAATTGCTCAGACCAAAAATTCTGATGTGCTGTTAGTCCCCTTTCTTTCTCTCACATCTCACTTCTGGTATGTCAGCCAATTCTGTTGCCTATACATTTAAGCTAGGTCCAAAATTTGACAAGTCCTCGCTATTCACAGTAATTACCTGATCCAGGTCATTGTCATCTCTCATGGATTTGCAACACCAGCTCTAAAATCTCAGGCCAAACGAGTCCACCTGAAATGACACATAATTTCACAATGAAAAATATTCCCAAGGAGAGGTTATTGGCACTTTAATATATTTGTTCCACTTTGTAATATTAACTAAAATTGGCTCTTTCTTACTCTCTTACATCTGACTGCTATTTAGTCTTGGAGATGACTGATTTATCCATAAATGATATATATAACAATTATTAATCACTATTTTTGCTCTTCAAGAGCAAAACAAATTCTATTGTTGCATCAAGACCTATTTTCTTTTCTTAATTAGCTGTCTCAGTGAACGTCTAAGGACCTATATGTTAGGAAAACTGTGATCTGGCTTGGAGTCAAGTACAATGTCAAGCTTCATCTCAGGACGCTCTGGGTCAGTGTTTTCTGTAACTCCAAGGAAATATATCCATACCACTTAATTTAATGACCTCCAAGTAAGTTCACTTTAGAGAGTTAAATCACAAAAGTGTACTGACTTTAGAGGAATTCACGTTGGCTCTAATTCCTAGAAATCCCCAGTATACTTTTATAAATAACACTTTTCAGCAGTAAAGCACTTGGCCATTTATAATTTTCCCCACAAAGTGTGGTGGTAGCATACGCTGTACGCTGAATAGTCCCGGTTCTCTTCCATAATTGGCTTGTGCTTCCTGACCTCTCTGTGGTTGGATGGGGCCTTGACTAGGTCCAGGCAATGAATTAGGAACAGAAGTGATATATGCCAGTTCCAAGCAGATGATATAATTGCCTCCAGACCCTTCTTTCCCTCTGCATCTGGCAATTTTTCACATGATGGCTACTGTATCATTCTGGGTTCCTAAATGATCACAAGCTAAGCCCCAACTGACTTGTTATGGTTTTTTATCATGAACAAGAAATAAAATTTTGTTGCTTAGGTCACTGAGATTTTGGTTTTGTTACCACAGCATAAACTGGCCTAACCTGACTGACACATATGTGTTATCTTATATGATTCTTATATGTTATCTTATCATAAAAATATGATACACATACATATATATATCTTATATATGATCTTATATGATTCTCGCAACAACCTCTGAGGTAGGGAGCTCAAGATAAGTATACTGAGGCTCACAGAGGTAAATACTTTGCCCTAAGTATACAGAATTAATAAGTGAGAAAGCTAGGAATGAAAATTAGATTGACAGACTTCACATCTCTGCTCTTTTAAAAAGATATAACTCTAAACACAGAATCTTCTACTTCTAACTCTTGACACACACATTTTCAACTTGAAAATTTTCCAAGTGGAGTATTATGTGTCATAATTTATATTAAAAATATCATGATTCACCACAATATTTCATGTTATCCCATATCTGTGATAATTTACCTCGGTCTTTTAATTGATCAGAGTAGCCATGAGATAAAGAATACAGGAAGGTTATAAATGTCACTTTTTAAAGTACGTACTTTGAACTAAAGGCTACTCGTTAAAAAGTGTTATTTATACAAAGTAGAGCCTTGACAACATTAACCTTGTATTCCTAATATATCCCTATAACAGTATTATGTTGTGGAGCTCCATTCTCTTGAATGGGGAAAACATACACCAGTTCATCTCTTTCAGGGAAATGTACCTTAAGAGATTCCTCAAAGCAAGGAAAGCAAAATGGTTTATGCTGAGGTAAGCTGGTTAAAACAACAACACCAACAATAACAAAAACCTTACCGACTACCTAGGATTTGGTGTATGAACAGAATTGAAAAAGTTTTCAGGCCTGGATCCTTCAGTAACCCTTGTTTCTGAAAGCCTACATCCTGTAAAACTATTCTGGAGCAATTATTAACCACACAATGAGCCTGCGAGACAGCAGATGCTAAGTTCTCCTTTCCCTCCCTTTTTACCTCCTCAGTCAAACATATTTGTAGAGTACATATTTATCTACTTAAAAAAAGGAGAAAAAACCCTGTTACCGCCCTTCTAACAGGAAGTAAGCAGGACTTCTCCTCATAGGCTATAAAAATATTGACAGTAGATAATGGGCCTGTATAAGATACTGGTGGGAAGTGAGTTAATAATCACAGGATCGAACTGCAGGGAGCTTCAGATGCTGCCTAACACCAGAATGGCAATGAATACCGTTTTTGTTAATAACGTGCTGGTGACAGAACGCTCTTTCAACCTTGCTTTACTGGAACTGGAAAACACAATACCAGAGAGATATATAGTAATAAGATATACCTATCTTATTTATATCCATGAATTAATTTTCCACAAATATAAGAAAGAAATAAGCATTGTCTCTATGAGAAAAAAACATTTGCTAAACTTATCTAAATTAAAATGTGATTAGGAGTAATTAGGACTATTGGAGGATAAAACTGTCCTTTTTAAACACTGCAAGAAAGTAAACTACTTTAGCCAAACAATATTACCTAATTTAATGAACTATCTAGAGAATTTTCTCTTTTAAAAACGTTACTGTAGTTCAATACTCTCATAAGCCTTAGATGTTAGAACTTTTCAGAAATCTAAGTTTTCATATAGCCTAAGAAGATCAAGGTAATCTTCCACCAGAATCAGAGTTCTTTTAGGGACAGCTAGGGATGTTCTATAACATAGATGATCTACAGCTATGTTTCCTTAGAAATTAAACTTTCAAAGGAGGCAACCACACGATGAAAATACCAGTTTTATCCTTCTCCTGAAGCGTAAATCTTTACTGCCCTTCTGTATAAAGCAAACTGAAAAGATAAGATGCATCATTTTCTGTAATGATTAACCCCCTATTTGCCAGCTGTCCTGGTAAATACCTCTAGACTTGAGCAGACATTAAGCAACCTCAAGTCGTACAGGTGCAAATCCCTTCTGTAAGTTTTGCAGTAGCTCTCTCTCTTCTCTCTCTCTCTCTCATTCCCTCTCTCCTTCCCTCTCTCCCTCCCTCCTTCCCTCCCTCTCTCTCCTGATTTCTTCAAGTATTATTATTTTAACCGAATGTCTTATGCATTCATTCTTTTCTTCCTTATGGGGTAAATTTTGAAATTATTTAAATCTTCTGCTGTCTGTGAAACGTATAATGGTGAAACCATCAGTTAGAGATGAAACTAGTTTACTGTTGAAAAATTCAGGAGCACCCAGTGAAAGGATCAATTACCTTGGTAAACTTCAGGACACAGTTCTGAATGGTTCATTACATTTCCTCTATCGTTCTTTGTAAATGTCCTGCAAGCCAGTTTACAAGCATGATGGACCAAAATTATTCCCATTGATTGAAGACAGAGTCTTTGGGAGAATTTCATGTATTGCCTAGATGAAAATAAACTGAAAAGAGTACATGACGAAAAGAAACAGAAAGAACTGAGGATGGTTTTTAGACAGAAATCATCCTGAAAAGTGTATTGCCTAGTGGCTATTCGGTATTGAAAGCCGCAGCAAGTTCTCTGGGTGGCGGTCAAGGCGAACTTGAAAAAGGCATTCCTCGAAGCCGCGTGAATATTGCAGGCCTGCGGAGGGATCCTTCCGAGCGAAGACGTGTTGGTGAGCTCTGATGCTAACGATAACGCGAGTATTAAATGAAGGTTACTATAGCAAGGTGCCTGCCCGGGGGAAGAATTCTGACCGCAAAAGAAATAGAGATCTCTGACTCTTGATCAAACAGATGGGCTGATGCTGACCTGCCTCAGTGATCCCGAGTTGATTAACCGAGATTAGGAGGCGAAAGTCGACAGCGCAGCCAACGAAACACTGCTGGGGATTTTTGTCTGGAGACAGAGGGGAGGGGAAAAAAAGAATAGGGGAGAAACAAACGCAGGGAGAGAAAACCTGCAGTTCCCACCGACAGGAGATCCGGTTGCCCCAGCTCGTCGCCCAGCCGCGCTTCCCGCCTCTGCTGCCTTCCCGGGCCAGGGTCCGGGGCCGACGCCCGCAGCCGCTCCTACAGGAGGCGCTGCAGATGTTTCCATCTCTGCGAGGTGTGAACTTGCATCGCCGCGGCCCCGCCGCTGGGAGGAAGCCGTGCAGTCGCGCCCGCCACGCAGCGCAGGGGCTGCTCAGGTCCCGCCCCGAGCGCGGGAGGCGAGAGGCGAAGAGGGAAAACCAACCCGAGGAGTGGAGAGCGACGAGGTTAGAGAGGCTTCGGTAAAGGAGCAGAGACGCGAAATAAAGGCACTAGCCACGAGGATCAGTACTGGGGACCAAAGATCGAGGACGTGGGGGAAGAAACAGGTGGGGAAGGGCCCGCGAGATGACTTCTTAGGACTGGGGGGGGGGGGGAGTGATAGGGACGTGACAGCTGAAAGCAGGGAACGACTGAGAAGCCCTTGAGAGCGCCTAAGAAGGAAGGGACGACGGTCCGCGGAAGGGACTGATGCGCTAGAAATCGCAAGTAGCGAGGGCAGGTGAGGGAGACAGGAGGCCGGCAGGGCGCGGCGGCCTTGCGGGGATCGCGTGGTGCGGCCCGAGCGGCGGCCGCGCGTCCTCAGGTCCCCAGCGCACGGGGTCGGCGCGGGAAGCAGCTTTCCGAGACCGGCCCGGGGCATCGATCGTTTCAGAGAAATCCCGGGAAGGCCTACAGGGGGGTCTCTGAGCTCAGATACAAAGATGACGAGGACCTCGCCCTGATTCGAGGGGCTCACGGAGGGCTCGCGGAAAAACGCTTCCCAAATAGTTAGCAACGGCCCTTATTAAAGGGACCATCGGAACACAGAAGTGGGAGCACTTACCCCAGCCTGGGGGCGTTCAGGGGTTAGGAAAAAAGTTAAACAAGGCCGGGAAGAACCTTAGAAAGGCCTTGTAGGAGTTTTCAAGACAGAGGGACGTTCTGGTGTTGGCTGCAGTCAAGTTAATGAGTCTAATTTAAAGAGAAAGTGAGACAAGGGGTGCTGTGGCCCAGCAGAGCACGCAGAGGCCTGGGTGACCTTGATTCTCGCTCCTCTCTTCCACGGGCATTATCTGTCTACCATCGGGACAGTGACAAAGTCAAAGTAGATACGGCTTCCTACCCTCAAGGGGCTGGCCCTTTAAAAATCAATTAGCAATTTCAGTGGAGTCTGTAGAGCTTTGCTTGAGGTTCCAGGGGAAAAGAAAAAGGATGAATCTTCATGACATCTTGGAGGATTGGAGAGGCACCCAGAAGAGGTGAGCTCAGAGGTGAAAGCAGAGTTTTGAGGACAAGTCCTGGTTAACAAGATGAATTACTTTCTTCTTTATTTCCCAGGAGCGTGAGGGTGGAGAAGGGGGTACACCAAAAGCGACCCACATGTAACACGCCTGGCACCTGGGAAAGCGCCCCAGAGACTATCCCAAAAGCACCCGACTAAATTGCTCCCCGCCCCTTCTATAGCCCAGAGAAGCCCTGGGCTTCCCCATTAGTACAGTCTTGGGCTGAGCAAATGTGCCTCCCTGCCCCACCCTCCAGTCCTTGGACATGTGAGAAAACATTGAAACAAAGCCAGCTCCTTGGTTTGAGTAGGTCACACCTCTCTCTGTTGATAGCAAAATGGACACAGTGGAGGGATGAGGAGAGAGACACATACGCAAAATATTGGGAAAGTAGCCTCCTAGCCTATAGTGAACTCCTTAGGGTCGTTTTCAGAGTAAGGCTAAGTAGAAAAGATGCTTTGTCACAGCTTTGAACTCCCTTTCTGGAAATAGGAGTCATATAGACAGTCCAAAATAGTGTGTGTGCGCGGAGGGGAGTTTGGCTAGGTGGGTCACATGATACCATAATGCAGGGCAGGTTAGGAGGCAGTCTGGGTTTAGGACTTGGCAAAAAAAGGCTCTGAACTAAGTCCTTAGGAGCTGTCCTGGGATGCAGGTGGGAAGGAGCAATGAGGGATACATAGCCTGTGGGAAACTATTTAGGCATGACAGCAAGTACAGAGTTTATTTCTTGGTCCTAAAATGTGGCCTATGTAACCACTTGCAAATTTTCCTCTTTTTGATTAGAAATATTTTCTGCTTCTCAAACACCCCTACTCCTCACTTCACTCCTTGTGGTGGGGGGCAGGTTGTGAAAGCATCTAAGTCACAAGCAATACACAAGAGATTGCTTTAAACCAATGAATGGAAGTGTTAGAAAATGGAGTACTGACTTGTGATAGGTAGAGAACAGAACTTTTCAAAACAAAGAGACATTTTTTCAGATATTGAACCAGTCAGGCAGTGGTAAATGTTACTTGGAAGAAGGTTTAAGGGAAAAAAGCCAATAGCTCAGATGACCAGGGGAATAAAAAATGCATGTTATCATTGAATGAATCCACAGCTACAAATGTAGCAGGTTAACTTACTTCACCCTCCAAGAGAAACAATAAAAATTATAGCCCCATTTTCTTACCATCCTTACAAGCATAGATAGAGTGACAATTTGGGGAAATGATATGCTTTGGGGCCATTACTCTTCAGGACACACCTTCATATAACATTCTCTTGTCTCATTCCCTAACCTTCATGTGTGTTTAGTATTTGGATGAATTTGTCCAGGTGAGAGCAGAAATGAATTTCTATACAGGATAAGAGCATTCATGTCCAGTATCAGTTGAATCAGAGGAACAGAGCTGGCATTCTAAATGAAAATTATTCTAACCAGTTATCTCTTAAATCTATCACCTTGAATTAGAGCCTGATTCATGGCCATCTCCAAAGAATTCTCTCTCTCTGGAGCAAGTGTAAAATGGAAGAGTTTAGGAATCTCTAACGCCATTACTGGCAAGTTTGACCAAGAATAGGAAGAGCAGGTGTAAGGTGACTGGCTGAAAATATGCACCCGAGGCAGGTGAAATTCGGCAGAAAGAACTCCGACCCTAGACTCAGGGAGACCTGTGACTCTGGTCTCTGTGGTGCTGAGGCTATGTTACCTTCAGCAGGCCATTTGATGTCTCTCAGAGCCCCAGTTTCTTCTGGTATGAATTTATGACTACACTCTCACTAACAACTTCATAAAAAACAAAATAAAGGTATCCTCTGAGTTCAAAAGGAAGGGACTAGAATTGTGGTTGATTTGAAGATTAGCTCCGAGGGTTTCACACCACTCAGAATCTCTACTATTTTCGAAGGAAACAATGAAGGCTATGAACAGGGTACCCTTGGAACTGTGAATGAAATAATTTGATGGCCAACGTAAGACTACAAAGCTGGTTGGCCCATTTGTGGCAAGAATGCCACTCTCACCTAGGGGACAAAGCTTCTTTTCCATGTTTCACTCTGAGATTCCACCAAGTTCTACGTTCTGTAAGGGCAGAGGCTCTATATTACTTTTGTGTTTCTCTCATGGTTGTTAACCCCAGTCCTACTCTGCCATCAGCACCCAGGAAGTGCCCATTCATTGATGAAGAAGAGAAGATGGGGGAAGATGAATAAGAGACAGTGGAGCAAGGGTTTGGAAGGAGAAAAAGAATTATTCACCAAAGGAAGTCCTGCTCTTTCATGAGATCATTGCCTTCTAAATCATAAAATTTCTTTTCTCTGTATTCTCGGATTACCATTATCAACACAAGGGAACAATTACTTTTTCAGTCAGGTGGCTGGCTCTTCCTCAAAGTCAATGGCCCTCTAAACTCATGCTGAGTTATTACGCACTTCCTTTACCAAACTTAAACTAAGGGCATCATGACACCCCGACTCTGTCCCCCTATTTCTCTTAGAGTTTGTGTAGCCTGAGAAAATTCGTGCTCCCTGCTTTTCACAAGCATTCACTGGTTATGATTTTTGGCTTCTCTCACGAGCCAGGAGGCAAAGGTCTTGTACCTCCTGGTCTGATGCCCTTATGCCTCCAAAGGCAGCTGGTGTCACTTTAGAGTTAAAATACCTCAGGCCTAGAGCATATTGTCCCAGGCCCCATAGGGTGAAAGCTGCAAAGTCAGGTTCATGGGCTCCAAGAAGCTAAATTGTCTGCTTCTCTCTTCTTGGAAAAATGACTGAGTGTCATAAAAGCAGGCAAAAGGGGATTACTATAGCCAGTGTTCATTTCCATAGGCAATCTCAAAAAGCGGTCTATCAGAGACTCCTGTTGGTCAGTGTTTTTCATAATGTCCTTGGCTCCACTTGCATCGGATTCAGCTGGGAATGCTGTAGGAAGCTTCCTGGCATGATTCTTTGACCTACCAAATCAACATCTCTTGGGTTATAAGAAATTTTAGGGAAAAAAAAATCCTGTATGTTTTTGCTAGGTTGTTTCCAGAAGGAGATACATGTTATTAAAGATGAAAAGAACTGACCTTCTACCTTCCTGATCCACTAGTGGCCCTATGTTTTCAGATCTCTCTTAGTTTTGTAGCCTTTAAGATACAAAGGCCACAAATGATGCCTACTCCTTCTTCAAATGCTACCTCACCCCCAGGTTGAGGACCCCCCCCAATCCTAGTCCTTCCCCCACCAGCACCACAGCGCCAAGAGTTTGTAGGGGCAGAAAGGCAACAAGGATTGTGAGGAACTGTCTCTGGAAGAGAAAAATAAGTGGCTAGTGGCCTCAAAGAACAACTACCTCTGTTGGATTGGGAAATCCCAAGACAGCCACCTGAGATCCTAGCTCACACCTTCCTTCCTCATCCTGAGAATGGTTGGGCCTGGTGAACCTGCTGGCCATCAAAACACCACTTCCTTTATCAGATCACTTAACTCTTTAATCAGAGTTGTTAAAACTAAAAACAAAACCAAAAAACTTATATTGGAGAGCATCTTGTTTTTCATGCCCTTGGGGGAAATTTCCGGTTTCCCTGAAGAAAAGTATGAACTTGCAGCGTGGGCCTAGGCTCCCTGAAGATTAGGCAGCAAGACCCACTTTTCTCTGCCTCTTGTTTTTTGGAAGCAGGGCTGAAATAGCAAAAAGCACTCTGGAATGGACAGAGGCCCAAAATCTTTGCTCCAAAATGCTTAGTTGCGCTTTTCTGAAGGAGCGGCAGGAAGGAAAGTCGTATACTTGTGTCCCAGCCCTGGATTGTGAGAGACAGTGCCCGTGCACGCTTTCCAATTAAAACTTCAACTCTCAGCCTCCACAGACAGAGAGCCTATAGAATATCTTAGCATAAGCGGGGGACGGAAGAACCGAGTCTCTGACTAGGAGAGGCGATCGCATCTTCCAGGGCAAGCGCTGGGCCGGAGGGTCGCGCAGCGCGCCCGCGAGGCCCCTGGCGCCGCAGGGCGGATGCGCCGGCGCCCCGGCCGCGCTTCACTGCTTCAGGTGCCTCCGCCCGTCCCGGACGACCCCGCGGCCCGCCCGCCGCCGCCGCCGCCGCCGCCGCCGCCAGCTTCCCCTCCCCGGGCATCGCCGGGCTTCAGCTTTGCGCGGCCCCTCTCCTCGCCGCGCCGGTTGCCGGGAGGGGCGGTGGGCGGTGGCGGCTCCCGCGGCGAAGCTGGGGGAGGAGAGGGGCCGGGGCCGGGCGCGGACGGGGAGGAGGCCGAGGTGGAGGAGGCCGGGGAGGGGTGATGATGGCGTTAAATGTGGCCGCGCAGCTCCCCGGGGAGCTGCCTGAAAGGAGAGCGCGCTCACCAGCTGACAGCGCGTGCTCCGCTCCAGACGCTCGGCACCGCGGCCAGGAGCCTCTGCCAGCCCCTCTATTGTCAGCCGTCCTCTAATTAAGAAACGCTCCCATTACGGCCGAGCACCTCCACGCTTCTCGGTTCCTGTCCCCGACTCCTCGCCTCCCCGGCCTCTTCCCCTGCAGCCCAGGGTTTAACCCGTTCTGCGCTGCGTTCGCCTTCTCTTGCTAGTGGCCCAGCAGAAGGGGAGGGACCTCCGTGGGCCGCGTCCGGGACTCTGCCCGACCTAGGGGTGACGACGAGCTGGTGAGGGCAGGGGTCAAAAGCAGCGAGGAAAACCTCACCTTGATTCCAACTGCCTCCCAGCCCCCATCTCCCACCCCATCTCGCAACACCGACGGCAAGCGATCCAACGACGAGAGGTCGCGTTTAACTCTCACTAGGACTTGCTGGGGTTTCCGGAGTGCAGCTGACAAGCCTAGATTGCAGTTGCCAAATGGGTCTGCTACTTTTCGTTTCCAACCCTAAACTGGCCTCTGGAACTGCCAAGAGGAAGTTGGTCATCTCTTTCTTGAACTTTCAAATGAGCAGAGGGGAGAAGTAATTACAAGATATCCTTTTAATGACAGACTGCCTACTTGGCTCAGGTTTAATAAATCTCTAAAATCAATAGAAAGGCCTAATGAAAGCCTTGATCCTGCCTTGGTTAAGATTAAGGAAATGAACCACCCCCTTTTTTTTTTTCTGGTCAAGCTGGACCCCCAGTGAACAAGGTACCATGGAGAAGTGTTTAAACTTGACAGTTGCCAAAAAGAAACTTCCTTCAGCTTTCTGTGAGATCAAATAAGTTTCAAAAAGTGTGGTGAGCCAAAATCCTCCACAAATAAAAGTGGTGGTGGGGTGGAAGACAGAATATAAAGCAAGCTGTTTAACGTATATAAAACTCTAGAAAGCACCAGCAGCCTGGCAAAAGACTAACCCGATTTATCTATCTTCATTACTTTAAGAAATGCTGCCTCTTTGTTTGTTTGGGTGATATTAAGCATGCTTAACTTGCACACATAGTTGATTCCTTTGCTAGTATCTTGGATACTTGGATCTGACTTTGGAAGGTAGAAGCTAATTGCTAATAATGGAGAGAAAGGAACCAGTCAGCATGGCAGGAGTGGTCTGGCATATGGGGAATGAGCGCTCAGAAATACTCAATATTCAAGTTTCCAAAATATTAATGAGATTATAGCAACCTGCAGCTATATGTTACAGCTTGTTAATGGAGTGTAAGAGAGCGAGCTGCCAAACGTTTGTTATGCAAACTCCATAGCAGAACCTTAAAATGGAAATGTGATTGGACATCTCTTTCAAAGAAATGCCAGTGTTAAAAGAAAGTAATAGAATGAAGGAAAGAAAAGAAAAGAGGTGAAAGTCCTCATTTGAACTTTGAACACTTAATGTATCAGAAAGTAATTTGGCTTTTTTCTGCATATCTTGATGGGTCAGAAGAATTCATCCTCACTTTTCAATCAGTGTGATATAGAATTTCCAATCTGATATTCTGTATGGCTGCTCTTCTCTTGAGAAGAAATGGAAAGTGACTCCATTGAATGAAGCTGGCATTTTCTCCAATTCGTATATAATGCCACTAACATTTAAAAGTATAAATATCTATCGTTGTGGTACAAGGGGGGAAAAAAAACCCCTGAACATTTACATAGCTGTAGCTCCTAACTATTGATTTTCTTAGAGAAAATTCTGTGGGCACATTGACCTAGTGGGTGGGAGTAGTAAGCTCCAGTTCTGGATATTGACATTTTCTAGCTGTGTAATTTTGGGGCAAGTCAGGGGGAGTCGTTTTTTCATTTATAAAAGATGGGAAGGAAGAGCTTTGAAATTTCTACGAGTCCATGAAAAGAAAAGTAATAACTTGTAAGAGGCTTTTAACTCTGGTTAACACAAAAGGAGCATAAACTGTTTTGGAAAATGAAATATAGATTGTTTTCCTTGAGAAAAAATATCGCAGCTTTATTTTTCTTAGTCCTGTCCTTCCCCTACTCATTCGTAACAGGTAAAAGCATTCTAGGTCCTCTTCTCTCTCTCTATCCACACAAGCATGCAAACAAACCAAGCCAAATAACTATAAAAAAATATGTGTGTGGGCATTCTGCAAGGTTGCTGTTATGTCCCTGCCTGTTGAGTCTGCTTATTGAGAGCGAAATGGAAATGTGTTAGAAGCAATCGCTTGATTTATTCAGCAGCCCGAAGATTCCTGATGTTTATCGGGAACACGGCAAACTCATTGGGTGCAAAAGGTTATCTGACCGGTGCATTGTTTCTGCCCCTGGAAAGCGTCACGAGCCGCCGCTCACCTCTCGCAGAGTGCTGGCGGAGGCTCTGGCTTCCCTTGGTCCTCGGCTTCAGGTGAAAGCCATGGATCCCTAGGTGGTCAGCTAATAGCTTCTTCCTTGGTTCCCTGCTCAAGACCAGAACTGTACTCCCTCACCCATAACTTTTTCCGCAAACCCAGTTTGTGGCGCTCTCCTTTTTTTCAAGGTGCTGGCGGGGAGAAAAGGACGCAGGAGCAATTAAACTAACCTTCTCTCGCTGCGCCCTCCCCCCCCCAGCCCGCTTCCCTGTTCTCGCAATTTGTTATCTCAATGTAGACACAAAATACAAAGGATGTAGCTTAAAATCAACCTCTCAAATCCAGCGAAGTTTAGCCAGTGGAAATTCGCCCAATCTTTAGTTTAACAAATAGTTTTACTCTCACGTTTGCCAAAAACATTTTAGAAGGTCTGCTTTCTGATCTCTCCATACAAGTGCTGTATTGACTTTTTCAAAATCTATGATCCTGAGACCCAGAAAATACTTTTCCTGAGGACCCTGAGGTGAGAGTGAACGCACTGTTAGTTTCTGTGACTGACTCAAAAATGCAGTTAAATGTTTTCTACATAGGCATTAAGTCAGAAGGACAAAATTAAAGCAAACATCATCTTCACTGGAAGAAGCAGAATTGTTTGGAAAGAAAAAAAATGAGTGTAGCTCAATGATTTCCTAGGACAACTGCAGGAAATTGATTTCCTAGGACAACTGCTCATTGAGTCAATGAGCCCCGATACCCCTTTCCCCTCAAGTTCTTTTCCATTGTTCTCTTTTCCTCTCCCTGCCTCCCTTACTCCCCCCAAGAAAGAGGAGAGAAAGTGAGAGACAGAGGGAGGAAAGGAGAGAAAGCTTGTGTTGTGTATTTGAACTACAAGAAAAGCTTTCAGCTTGGCTAAAGTTTTTATGAAGTGAAATAGCTAATCCTGGTAAAGTTCACTACCCCTGGCTAGATCCTAAGAGATCTCAATTTCTTGCAGAAATTGTTGGGAACGGTATAAGGAAGCATGGAAAGATCCTGGAGAGATTCTAGAGGCACAACTGTACTGCAAGTTTGGGAAAGGTTTTACCTCACAATTTAATTATTGACTTAAACACTTTTCTATATAGGATTTCTGGTACTACGTGAAGGCACAAGGTCTGTAACAGAATTTTTCTTCAAAACTCTTGGGTCACACAAATTTGCATTTCATAGAAGACAATCCAAATCTTCAAGGTCATTTTAAACTGTTTTTAATGCTTATATTAGAATGAAATAAGTAAGTGACAAATAGAAGTTATTTTCACGTTTATTTTTATCATTTGCAAAAGGAATACATAAAACAATGGCAGTTGGCTTTGCTAAATTAAAATAAAATGATCTCGAGTAGAAAACGTAAAAAAAAAACAAAAAACGAATCAAGATAAGTAGAAATGGTAGTAAACACTCAATAATAAATAAGTTTTCTACTATTAACAAAGCAGAATAAAACTGACCAAATGCTTTTGACACTACTAGATGTGGTTGTTTTTGTGTATTTTTTTAAAAACAAACATTTGCAAAGAGCTTAAGGATAAGTGGCCGTGTTTAAAAAACAGAAACAAAACTGGTCTGCAGTTGGCAGTTGAGTTTGTCCCAGAGCCGCAGCAGTAGCGGCTGATAAAGTGCGTGCGCCAAGTTTCCTAAAAGACGCCAAGGTTCTCGCGGTCCGATATACACACTGGGTATGTTTATACGATATAGAAACCTCAAAGTTCCTTGCTTTCTGACAGTTCTATAGTCAAAAGTTACACACTTTGGAAGCATTAACTTTGCGTTTCATAATGCATTTTGGGAGACAACCTCGGAATACTCACTCTCCCACACGTGAGTGCGCGCAACACACAGGGATGGATGCCCCGGGTATAAAATAAATCAAACACAAACCAGCGACAGAGAAGAAGATGCGACGTTTTAGCAGCGTATTGCCAGCAGGGAACTAGAATAGTGATGCTATGTACGAGTACATATAATTATACCTTATCTCTCTACAGGGGGAGCAGAATGTGGGAGGAAAGAACCCAACTTTAACAGCAAGCTTTCACCGAACAATACGGACGAGAGGGAGTTTGGAACAGCGGCGGCTTTTGCAAACCATCAAGTGTAGCTGCCATCTGAAGCCAAGCCGTTGCTAAACAACGACCATCGCTTAGCAAAATTTAAAAGGGTGCGGGGATCTTTAACCGCGGGGCTTTCCGCGCCCTGGGAAAGGGTGATTTTGTTTCTGCCTCAGTTTTCCGGGTTTCTGTCACCTTCCTAACTCGCCTCATCCGAGTCACTGTAATGGGAATGGGGGGAAAACTCTCCGTCGCTTCTGTGGGACCGCGGCGACGTTTTGCTACTTTCTTCCTGCACTGGCTGCAGGATGGCCCCAGGCAGCGCAGGCGACAAGTTCTTTTGCGCCATCATCGCCGTCAGGGCGCTGTCCTCGAAAGTCGAGAAGTGCAGGGCTTCCAGCTGCATCGAGTATCCTCCGGCGGAGGCCGGGGCCGAAAAGCGAGTCCGGCAGCTTCCGGGCGGGGTCGGCCGCTGCCCGCTTCCCGAGGCTGGCGGCGTCCCCGCCGCGGTCGCGGTGCCCGCGCCTGCTTCGTAGGGGACGGCGGCGCGAAGTTGGTGGTGTCCGCTCTTGCATGATGCCGGCGGCGGCGGCGGCTGGTCCCCGCCGCTGGGCGTTTGAAGCAGCTCGGACAAGGCGTTAATGTAGATCTGGGCCATCTGCAGGGTCTCGTACTTGGACAGCTTCTTGTCGTTGTTGAAGGACGGGATAACGTTGCGAAGCTGGTCGAAGGCGTGGTTCAACCCGTGCATCCTGCGTCGCTCCCGGGCGTTGGCCGCCAGCCTCCTTTGCTTCTGCACCCCGTTCACCTGTTTGCTGGAAGGGGCGCGCTGGCGGTTGCAGCCCAGCTCGTCTGCCACCACCCCGCCTTTCAGCTTGCACAGCTGTTCCCGCACTTTCACCGGCCCCGGGCTCTTGCTGCTGCCACTGCCGCCGCTCCTTCTCACCAGCTCTCCCCGGCCGTCCGCCTCGTCCCGGGGCGCCGCGGCCTCGGAGGCACCCAGCTCTGGGGAATGGAGCAGGTACTGGGCGGCGCGTGCCGTGCAGATGCCCTGCAAAGTGGGAGCCAGCCAGGCGCGTGGGTCGGTGCTGTCCAGGAGGGACAGCTCGGCCGGATAGACAGGATGCTCTCTCGTCTGCAGGGTCGCAGGTGGCTGTGATGGCGGCGGCTGCGGGACGTGGTGCGGCTGGGGATGGCGGTGGTGGTCCCCCAGCTCCTTCACTTCAGCCCACTCTTGTGCGTGCAGCAGGCGGGACATTGCACTGCAGAAGCTCGGAGGCGCAGGGTCGGAGGAGCCACTGGCAGACAAGCTCAACAACAACAAAAAACCCTTCCCGGGTCTCTACTGCAAAGTCTTATTTTTTTTTCCTCCTCGACCCTCCCCCACCCACTCGGAGATCACACACCAGGTCGCGTGCAACGAAGCTTCTCCGGTTGCTGAAGGCGCTGCGCCCCTTTAAAAAGCGGCACGCGCCAGTGTGTCTCCCCCCGCTCCTCTCCCAGCCCCCTCCTCGCGCCGGTCGCGTGTCTGCTCAGCCAATGGAGGGCGCGGGCAGGCGCGTGCGAGCAGCCAATCAAAGAGTTCTTACACCCGGGGAAAAGTTCCTGCTAACCCAGCGCTCGGCTGCTCGCTCTAGGGTTTTTTTTTTTCCCCTCCCTGCTTCTTTCTTTTTCGTTCGTAAATTCATATGTTAATTGCGGGTTGTAATTTGACTCCGGTGTTGTATCACCCCCGCCAGTGGCTGGAGAGCGGGAGCGGATACGGAGCGGACTCTTGGCTGGAGGCCGAGTCGATTCGGGTCAGAAGTGCGCGGCCGCGGGCGGGCGAGCGGCTCCGGGCGAGGCTGGACGCACCTGGCGCGAGGAGGGCCCTCGGGGAGAGGATTGAAGCGCGCCTGCCCTTTGCTGTCTTCAAGCTGGGATCGCAGCTCCCACCGTTTGTGCCCACACATTTAAAATCTCTCATATATAATATGACATTACGTATACTTGTATATGCATGCATATAATACATGTGTGTATCTAAAAATCTTTCATAGTCTACGTGTTCATAGATATATAATTGCTAAATGACGTCCACCATTTAAAATCAAATCAATGTTAGAATTTTTTTTAAAAAATGCTGTCTCCGAATACGTTTCTCATTTTTCATCTCTCGCTCTAGATCGACTTTATGTAGTCCTTTTCTTGATGGAAAGTAAAGCTCTGGTACAGTTATAGAATGTACCAAATTCCAGACTCCCTCGCCCCCAAATCCCTTCCGTCCCCTTTTCCCAACACCCTGGGGCCAACTAGGATGGTAATCTGCAGAAAACTCTCCGCTGAGTAGTTTTAGGGCAGGGATATTTTACAGTTTTAGCAACCTAAGACTCCTTACTAAATGCGGAGCAAGGGGAGGGTGCCCAAAGAAACATGAAAGGCACCTGCGTTCTGGGCAATTCTGACTGAACACACTCAAGCTACAGAAGTCCGGAGTTACCTACCCTTCTGACTCAGGAGCCCCAGGTTTAATACGGCGCAAGGCTTCTCCGGCAAACGCTGAGAAACCACAGCCTAACTCCCTCCACCCCAGATCTGTTCAGTTAGGGTGTGCGCTCCCCACCGTCCCCCTCGCCATGGCCACGGGCCGGAGCGCTGAAACCCGGGAGGTCCCGGGCGAAGCTGGGACGCTGTCTCCCGAGGGAGCACCACCCTCCCCCCCCCCGCGCCTGCAGGGGAGTGGGGGGGGAGGAGCTGGGGGCGGGGGAGTCACAGCAAAAAGCCAATCAGAAACGCCCTGGCCCCGGGCACGCACCTGCTGGCGCCCAACCCCGCTCCGCCTCGGGGCGCTCTCCTGCACCTTACCTGCGGCGCGGCAGTGGGACGCTAGCAGCTGCTTACGTGCTGCTTTCTGCTTCAGCGGTGGCCGCCGTCCCTAAAGGAGTTTCGTCCTCTGGAAAAGATAAAGAAACGCCAGCAGAGAGAGCTCCTTGGAACCTGGTTTTGCAGTGCCCAGAAACGACTGAAAGTTGTTCTTGCTAGTATTCGCAGGGACTTGACCTAACCTGCCATTTACAACTCCTTGGGCAAAAGAATCTCTGGGACTAGACTGGATTTAGTTTTAGATAGACTATATATATATCTTCTATAGCTTTATGGAGATGGACCGTGTGTGTGTGTGTGTGTGTGTGTGTGTGTGTGTGTGTTGTTCATGGTGAAATACATTTCTTTTGGCCTGAGAATAAACAGGAAGCTCTTTTTCTTCACCCTCCCTTGTCTTTCCTTCTTTTCCATCAGGTGGGCAGAGGAAGCTAGGCATCTGAGCTGGGGTGGAACACGGGGCCCAGGGCATGGGATTGGAGCCTGGGTAGCACGAAGAGGGTGTCTCTGCGGAGGCTTCCTGTCACGGGATGTCAGACACTACGTAATGTGTTTGTAGGGGCTGGATGGTGGCAGAAGCCCCTGAGTATAGGGTATGGCAGTAGCCCCTGAGTATAGGGTACGGCAGTAGCCCCTGAGTAGAGGGTATGGCAGTAGCCCCTGAGTAGAGGGTATGGCAGTTTAAGCAGAAGGAGGAGGGCTTCTCTGTGTGTGGAGAGCTGGATTAGTTACGTACAGAAGGACTAATGAAAAAAATAAGCATTTGAGGAAAATAGGAGTAAGGTTTCTCACTGTCAGAGAAGGGAGTTACAAATATGGAAATGGACAAAACTGTAATGTTGAATTTGAATTGGAGATTTTGATATCAAGTTATGGTGTTCAATATGTAAAATAGATGATATAGGAATAAACATAGATTATAAATGTGGAGTGGGTGTGCATTCCTACATATATTCCCTAGCTCTTTTCGTTCTCAGGGCTTGGGTTCAGCAATGAGCATATCTAGCTCTCAGATTTTAGTTTCCAAATAAATTGCCCACTAAAAAGATGCAGGGTTCCTAAAAAAAATGGGCTAATTCTAGGGATGGTAGCAATGTTAATTTCCTGACTTTGATGGCTTTATTGTGGTCATGTAAGAAAAGAGAATGTTCTCCTTTTTAGGCAATACTCACTAAAATATTCAGCTTATTCTCAAATAGTATAGTAGAAAATTTCCTTGTATTGTGCTAGCAACTTTTCTGTAAGTTTGAGATTGTCTCAAATAAAAAGTAAACAAACCAAATAGGCACATTTAGTTTGTTCTTTACATGTCTAGAGCTACCAATTCATGTCTAGCCAAGCATTATACAAGTGTTGAAGCTGTTGTTGCCGCTGAAACTTTAAGTTAAACGTTGCTCTGCCCAGCCACAGTAGAGTATGTGTCCAATGGGTTTATGAATTCTTGGGTTTTAATGACTATTCAATTCGTAAGAAGTCAAAAAATATTTCTCAAGAGGTGCCAAGAGGGACTTCCCTGGTGGTGCAGTGGTTAAGAATCCGCCTTCCAACGCAGGGGATGCGGGTTCGAGCCCTGGTCGGGGAACTAAGATCCCACTTGCTGCGGGGCAACTAAGCCCGTGGGTTCTAAAGCCCGTGCGCCGCAACTACTGAGCCTGTGTGCTCTGGAGCCCACGTCCTACAACTAGAGAGACGGCCGTGTGCCGTAACAAAGGCCTGCTCACCGCAACTAAGACCTGATACAGCCAAATAAATAAATAAATAAATACTTTTAAAAAGAGGTGCTAAAAATTGAATATTAACTTGAAATGCCTTCTTCTACAGGTTATTTAAAATAAAAATGTCAAAGTCATGATGAATTCTCCTAAGCAGTGTTCTGATCAGGTTACAAACACTAAAAAAAAAAAAAAAAAAAAATGAACCAGCCAACCAAACAAAACCAAAAAACCCCCCAAGAGTTTTGTTTTCACCATTGTTTGTAGTCTTACCTTAACAACTGGCAATTATGAGAAAGAATTAAGCATTTGTCCTATCTTTCCTATGTGAATGGTACTTCAGAGTAATCAGATGGTCTTGCCTTAGTTCATCAGGAAAATTTCTTTTCAGAATAATCCCATCTAATAAGGATAGAAGAAATAAAAGACAGACAAATCAACATTTTGCAACCCCTAATGAAAATTTTTATTTAAGCAATCATTAACAATGAATGAAACCATTAGATCAAAGTTTGTTGGGGGAATTTGACCACGGAAGGATCAGTTTGTCACCACTGGAACCCATTCATCAATCTTCACATCATTTAGAGTAGAAGACACTGATATTATGTGCTTCCTGATTTTTCATGCATTATGAAGTACTCAGACTCCTATGAAGTATTCTTTAAAAAAAGAAGAAAATAAATCGGAATTTAAAATATGGGGGATACCGTATTAAGTTAAATGGCATCACGAGAATGCAAGAAGACAAACCCACATCATGTAACATTCTATAGAACAAATGTTCAGTTTCACCAAGTCTGTGACATGAAGAAAGAAGGAGGGAGGTGAGGAAGGATTGCTCTTGATTAAGATAGTCTCAAGATATAACACCAAAAGCAATGTGCAGACCTTGTTTGGATTCGGATTCGATACTAAAAGGATGGTTTTTTAAAGGCAGTTGATGAAATGTGAATATAAATTCAGTATTAGGTGATACCAATGAGTTACTGTTAATTTTTTCTAGGTATGATAAAGGCAATGTGGTTATCTAAAAAGCTGTCCATACCTTCAGAGTCACATTTAGATAGATATAGGGATGAAATAACATGTTTATGATTTGCTTTGAAATACTTTATTAGCAAGATCAACACTATGAAAAAGGAAAAATGAAGCAAATGTACAAAAATCTTGATGAGCGCTAGATATGGGTGATGACCATTAGCTCTACATGCACATGAAAATTTTCATAATAAAAACTTGTTAAAAATTCACTGGCATCTCACTGTATCATATATCAACCACATAGTTCAGCATTTAAATCCCAGTTATCTGGTCCTAACCTATGTTTCCAGCCTGAGATTTCATTATTCCTTTTGCACAGTTTCTCATATTGTATTTCAAGGATCATCTATGTGCATACGAATCACTTGGGATATTCGTTAAATAGATAGATTCCTGGGCCCCTGCTAAATCTACCAAATCAATTTTGTGAAAGGGACCCAGGACTTGTATTTCAAATAAGCACCCCAAGAGATGTCTCACTTTGAGAACTATTTTTCTAGAAGTTTTCCTGTGCTTTATTCAGCTATTTTATAGTTCTCAGAACTTGTAATTTCTGTCACCACAAATATGCCAATCCAGACACCTGTTATCCAGTCCTACTTACTAAAATGTAACCTAAGTTTCAAAGTCTAGACTAAATGCTTCCTTCTCTAAGAATTCTTCTCTTGTCACCTCTGGAACCATCATTTATCCTTCAGCAAGGAGGTGAAAGCAAGGTGTCTTTGGGTCTACTACTACACTAATGGCTTGTTAGAGAAGTTCAAATTTGCATTCATTGCAGTTCCTAAATTTGCCTAGGTTCATTGACCATAGTATCTATATCAGTTATCTATTGCTGCATAATAAATCCTTCCCCCCAAGCTTAGTGGTTTAAACAACAAACATCTATTACATCACAATTTCTGTGGGTAGGAGATTCTGGGGCTGCTTACTTGGGTGGTTCTAGCTCAAGGTTTCTCAAGAGATTTTAGTGGAGAGGTCAGCTCAGGTTTTAGCATCTGAAGGCTTGACTGGGACTGGAGGAACCGCCTCCCAGAGGGTTTATTCACATGGCTGGAGAGTTAGCGCTGGCTGTCGGCAGGAGGCCTAAGTTTCCTGCCCTGTGGATCTTTCCAGACGGCTGTTCACGTGTCCTATGGCATATGGGCACCTTGCTTATCGAGAGGGAATGATTCAAGAGAGAAAGATGAAAGCTGTACTATCTTTTAGACCTACATTCAGAAGACACATTCTGTCATTTCTACCGTATTCTAGTTATTAGAGGTGAGTTACTAAGTCAAGACCACACCTAATGACAGAGTAATTAGGCCTGGAAGTATGAATTGTGGACAGTACGTTAAAACTACCGCCATATTCCTCTGTTTCATGTTAATTTCCCTGTTTCCTTTGCAAACTTTAATTCCTCTTTATTTAACTAAGAAGGGAGGAGGCATTTTCAGTAATGTGAGATAAATGTAGCAGAGGCTCTAAAAGTTGTATGTGAAGGTTAAAGTAGCTGAACCAATTTAGCAAATCATGAGTGAAAAGTCAGACTTTCTGTTTCTGAAGCTATTTCTAATGGCATTTGTTCCAAAATTTGTAAGTCAACTATCTAGACTCTCCACAGAAACCACATTAATGCAGTTAATTTGCATTAACTTTCCTTTCTTCTCATTTTTGTGATATCTCTTTATTTCAAAGTCACATTTGTGAATTTGT
The DNA here is from genome assembly GCF_965194805.1 of Balaenoptera borealis. NCBI lineage: Eukaryota > Metazoa > Chordata > Mammalia > Artiodactyla > Balaenopteridae > Balaenoptera > Balaenoptera borealis. The sequence continues at coordinate 14,739,100 of NC_138861.1, read as the reverse complement.
TTTAATTTATATAGCTATGTTCTGAGCATTTCTGTAATGATTATTGGTGATGGTTAGGGATAGTAATATGCTGGTAAATGTATGACAATTGGCTCTCTGAAAAAAAAAAGCATGTATACTTAATTAAGTTTATTAAAAATTTTATTGATATGAAACATGTGTGGCACACAATTTATAAATAGTAATATTTGATATTTTTATTGTAAATTCCCTATAGCCATTGATTCTCACAGAATACTTTCATTGATTTTTGTCATTCTTGTATCTATAACTAACTAATGGTTTCACTGATGAAAAAATATAGTTCCTACAGAGATGCTGATTGATATTTTCATTTACCGTTAATGAATAAGATGAAAGTGAAATGATAATGAGGATGCGTATTGGAATTCACTTGAGAGTTAATGACGTGAGCAACTTTTTTGCTGACTAGGATAATGATTTTCAAATACAGGAAGAATATGTGCTCAATTTTTTTTATTCCTAATTATTTGTTATTCACAGTGAAATGGCTACAGACATGGACAAAGTTTTAAGTTTAATCTGCATTATTAACATTTTCTCTATCACTTTAAGCCTAGACAATCAAGAAAACAATAAATTAAGCCTTGATTTTGGCATTTGCCAATTTCTGTTGGTGTAGATTCACCTGTTGCTAAATCAAATGGATATATTTGTCCATTGACCATATCTTAATTGATCTCCTTTTCAAATTTTAACATAGTTAAAAATATTCTTTGCAAAATTTTCTTTTCCCTTGAGTTGAGGACACTATCTTCTTCTCCCTTATTTCTCCCTAATTCTCAGGTTGTTCCTTCTTAATTTCTCTTAAGGAAATTTTTCCCTCTAGTTGGTTTGGGATCATGCTTTTATTTACTTACTCTACATATATCATCTATATGCCAGTCATTACCAAATTCTTATCTATCGCCAGGTCCTTTTACATGGTTTCCATTGCTCTTAATATAAACACAAACATTAACAACCAGCACTAATCTGAGGGATCAGGGAATGTTTCCTCAAGAAGTAAGACCTGAAAGTTGAATAGGGGGTAGCTAAAGAAAGAGAGAATGATGAAGAGCTATTATAACAACAATGTCAAGAACAGCAATAGCAACAAAGGATCTTTGACCATGGACTGAAGAGCCCTGCTTTACTGGGCCCTCCCTATCTCTTCTGCCTCGCCTCTCCTCCTCTTCTACTCTCCTATGGTGTTTTAGCCAATCGGTCTTCTTTTCTTTGCTCATATGTATCCAACATCTTCCCATCTCAGGGCCTTCACACAGCTGTCTATTATACTCTTCCTTTCTTGCCTGGCTCCTCTTTGTCTAGCTACCTCCTGTTTGACTTTTAGATCTTGCTTTCTAAGGAAGCATTTTCTGATCCCCCAGATTAAGGTTGGTTCCCTCTTTTACACTTTTATGGTACCTTATATTTGTTTCCTTTAGTATTGAAAATCATTATCAAACAACACTTTGTGTAACTATTTATTTAATGTTGATCTCCCCTCTGTCACCCCCTGTCCCTGCCAGTGAGGCTATTCTGTTCAGTGTCGGGGCAGTTGAAAAGGAAGCTGGATGGCTTCCAGTGGATGAGTCATTTATATCACCTGGTTGTCCCATGCTTCCCCTGTGGTAGTTGGACTCTGGTGGCACTGGTACAGGACATAAAGATCTGCACATTTTGTGTTCACTCCCGAAGGTCCATCTACATGATTCCTCCTCATATCTCCTTGTCTCCACTCTTCCAGTCTTGGTCGCTACAAGTCCCTGATTCACAAGCCACTGCCCGGGAATCTGGGTGCATACTTACCTTAGGCCATTCCTTTCTTCATTGACATCTGATGGTAAAGTGAGCGATGCAGGACTTCCCCTCAACACTGTCTTTCAGGGATTCTCTGAGACGAGCTGTAGTGCAACAGCAGCCTATTTTCAGCTTGCAGAAATATCAAGTCACCCTATCCATGAACCAGGCTTCAGTTCTTCCTTCTTTGTTACCTGTTCCTTTTCTGTTAGCTCACTAAAGATGAGACATTGATGTAACTGAGTAACGTAAGGGTCTGGGACACCTGTTCATATAACTTACTTACGCTCTCCTGAACTTGCTTGGGTCTGATCCAGAATGTACTATTTCCACAATATGATGGATGGCTACTATGCCCTCCCTATTCCCCCTTCCCCCTCCCCCCCACCCACCTTGTGATTAATGTGATATCCAGATCAAGGTGAGTAGCCCCAGCTGCACGGTCACTTAATACCCCTTGGTGAGGAGTTCAGTCCAGTAGCATCCAGGATCTGTTTGGAATGGTGACTAGTTCTCTGCTTCAGATGGCATAGCCTTGTTCCAAGCCCTTAGAGGTCTGTGCTGTGACTTTTCTATTGGGGCTTGCAAAAGACTCTAAATGGCAACCTTATATTCCACAAATACCTCTAGCACCAAGGGATCTGCTGAATCACATGATCTTAGGGACCAGGATGCTTGTTCCACAACTTACCTCTGTTGCAAAGCCCCACTCAAAACTACATGCTTCTGAGTCAACTGTCAACTGATAAATAAGTCAGAGCTGTATTTCTAAATGTGGCATGTTCCTTCTCCAAAATCCAAAAAGGACTACAAGGCATTATGCTTTTCTTAGTGATAAAAGGTATGAGGAGTAATAACTTGCCGGTTTCTTTGGGCATGTCTTAGCATGTCACAAACTTCTGAAATTCTAAAAACATCAATTTGGCAGGATCCCGCATCTTTATAATATGCCTCACAAGGGCATTTCTTACAGAGCTACTTTCTGCTTCCCAGCTCCAATTAACGTGATGTCGTCAGTAGAATGGACCACTATGAGGTTCTGCAGAAGTTCCAGGTAAACAAGGTCCGTTTATCACAAGAATGTTAACATGACACTGGGTCAAGATTATGAATGTGCTGTGATTCATGCCAAGTGAATGTGAACCGCTTTTTATCATCCTTCCTGGTGAATCCTCCAGATCAATAGCTGCATAATAAGTGCAACAGTTGCCTGGCAGCTGAGATTGGGGCTCCCACTTGGTTAGGTTCACAGTAGTCTACTGTCGTCTGCTGTGATCCATCTGACTTTTGCAGGTGTTGGAGTGGCAAATTAAATGTGGACATGATGGAGACCACTCCTCTACCATCTGGTGGTGCACACTTTTGAGAGTGATACTAAATCTCCGTAGTTCCACCCAGTGTGTGGCGTTTTCCTGATTTACTATCTTGGAGGGAGTGTACTTTCAGAAGCTTTCACTTGGCCCCTTCTCCCACTGTGGGCTTTAATCCAAGGTTTAGGGAGCAAATGTAACAGTTTATAACTGTTGCTAAAAATATCCATCTAACATGCACTTAGGAAGTGGAGAAATGACCATAGTCTTTGTACCCATTGGACCCCTTTCAGGTTAACTTGGGCAGCTTCTATTTACCCACCTGGCTTTGAAATGTTCCCACTGTAAGGAAGACCTATGATAGCATTTTGGTTCTTCTGGTATCAGTGTCAGCTCACATGTTTTATTCAACCAAACTTTTAATGTTCTGTGCATTTTTCTTTCTTCGGTATATTACATTGTATTTCCCAGGTTTAGGTCCATTTCAAAAGAACCTATTTCCTAGTTTAGGTCCATTTTCAAAAGAATCGGAGGGTATTTCAGGGAAGAACTGGTATTCCTTTCCATTGATTGGCTCAAACTTGCTCAAGTGTAGAAACTAGGAAAAGATTAGTGATTTTTTTATTTTCATGTCTGGCATCAATCTTTGACCTACCTACTTTTGGTCTTTTCTGTTATATAGATCAAGCAATACCACTGTTAGCTACCTACATTCATTTCCTGTTGTTAATACAACAAATGTTTTGGTCAGAGTTATCCAGGGAAACAGAATCAATAGGAGATTCTATATAAATTTATGAATTTGAAGGAATTTGGCTTATGAGTTTGTTGCAGATGACAAGTCTGAAATCTGTAGAGCAAGCCAGCAGGCTGGAAACTCAGGCAGGAGTTCATGCTGTGGGCTTGAGGCAGAATTTCTTCTTCTCTGGAAAACCTCCATTTTTGTTCTTCAGGCCTCCAACAAATTGGATGAGGCCCACCTGCATTACTGAGGGCAAAATCCTTCACTTAAAGAATTACAAACTGATTGTAGATATTAACAAAATACCTTCACAACAGCACCTAGATTAGTGTTTGAGTGAATAACTGGGTATGATAGCCTAGCCAAGTTGATAAATACAACTAACCCTCACCACAAATTACTACAAACATAGTGGTTTGAAACTGTACAAACGTATTACTTCAGAGTTCTGGAAGTTAAATATTTGAAATCAGTTCTGCTGGGCCCAAGTCAAGGTGTCAGTAGAGCCATACTCTTTCTCAAGCCTCTAGGGGAGAACCCATTTCCTTGCCTTTTCAGTTTCTAGAAGCTGCCTGCCCATCTTAGCTCATGGCCTTTTTCGCCATCTTCAAAGCCGGCATCATAGCGTCTTTAAATCTCTTTCTCTCTGACCTCTGCTTCTGTTGTCACTTCCCCTTATTTGATTCTGCCTCCTGCCTCCTTTACCTGACAAAGGACCTTGTTATTCTTCTGGGCACACCCAGCTAATCCAGCATAATCTCTCCATCCCAAGATTCTTAATTTAATCACATTGCAAGTCCCTTTTGCCATGTAAGGTAATATATTCACAGGTTCCAGGAAATTAGGATGTGGACCTCTTTGGAAGGACCATTATTCATCTACAAAACTATCCACCTATTGTGTCCCTGGAAACGCTGTGGTCTATTAGCTATTGCCACAGATCACTGGGGGTCAGGATCCCCGATTTCCATTCTGGCTTTGCGTCCCCGTATAGTAGTTACACCCACCTTGACTTTGACAGTTAAGTGGCAACACCTGGCCTCTACTATTCCAGAATCCTCTCATTTTGTTGACACTGATGAGCTCATTCTATGGCAGCGTTCCTGAGGGTACACCCCAGCTTGAAAAGGACAGATTCACGGCATTTTCTCAACAATGCATTATTCCCACATTAGCACTTTCCTTTTTGATTTAGTGAAGAGAGTTTCTTCTTGGCTTTCCTGGGAAACATAGTCAATTAATGAATTCTCTGGTCTTAAGCATTAAATCCATTCAGGGGTATCCTCTCTCTCTCTAAGCCTTTTCCCCCTTTCTTAAAACTGTGATAAAGCTGTTCTGGCATTTCCACCTTATTTACTGTAAGTCAGTGCTTCTTCCAAGTTTAAGAAATCCATCCCAGCATAATATTTGGACTTCTAGGACATAAAATCCTGAGTTATGGGAGTTCCCCTAGGTATTGTAGAACTTTTGATGTATAGTTCGTTTGCTTCCAAAATAAGAACAGTACTTCCCCAGGTGGGCCATGCTGAGACTTGACCTTAGTTTTATGCCTATGAACTATGAGAAAATGGGGCCAATCTTGATGAAGGCAAGTATTATCTTGTGAGTCATCTGACTCTTGTGAGGTCTCTGAATGGTCTCCAGGCAAGAGGAGTTGACTATTCTTGAATAAAAGAAAGTGGGTCACTTGAGGAGGCCTAGATAGTTCAGCAGAACATGGGGATCCATATGTCCCCATTTCATCCTCAAGTTTCTCACTTCTTCTCTCTCAGGACCTCGAGTTTAACATGGTAAATTTGCCAGGGCTGTGTAAGTCTTCTCTGCAATTCTGCTACTCTTATAATCAGGCCTGATTTTCAGCCTGTACTGGCAATAAACGTGGGTGTCGTAGAGGTTTTCTGGATTTTACATTGTGTCCTGAGTTGGTGGTTGGCTGACTTGAGCCCACCATTTTCTTTCAGTGATGTATCCATGGTACTTCACCTGCCATATCTACAGCCCTTTATGGCAACCATTGTCACCGTATCTCTCAAATGGTAGAGATACTGCACAAGCTCAGTGTCTCCTCTTCCTCCTGCATCCCAACTCATCGCAGATGAGACTCTTCGCAATAGTAACCCTACCGCATGCCAGGGGTCACCGCAACCCACTTACCGCTAACAATGCACTCTTTGCTGCTATCTGGCCAGGGAGTGATCCAATTCCAGAGAAACCCATCTGAGGTTATGCTTCCTAGACCATTTCCAGGATGAATTAGTTTAGTTTGGATTCTCCCAAAAGTAGATCCTTAGACAAGAATTCACATTGTGGTAGGATGGGTATTTGCTTTTAAATTACTTGTTAAATTATTCATAATTTGTCTATATTTTATGTATTTGCTGGTGTACATACTATATTTCTCAGTTAATTTCTTAAATCTCTCCTTGTCCTACATGACAGAACAAATTCCAGACGAATTAAAAATTAAGTGTAAAAATGGGAAATTTTAAACATATCTAGAAGGTAATGTAAGTGTTTTACTGATATCAGGCTAAGTAAGCATTCTATGCATAAAATCACTGGAAGATTCAATAATTAATGAAATAATTTAAAATGTTAAATTAGCAATGATTTTTAATAATAAAAGAGTTCCACAAACTATAGTACATAAAAACTGAAAACATTTTTCACGTACAAAAATCATAAAAGTTAAAAGTAAATGATAAATTGGAAAAAATATTTGCAACAAATTTTACACACAGTGAGTTAATAGGCATAATATAAAAAGGAATTACTAAACTTGATAAGAAAATGACTAGTTCCTGATAGAAAAACAGCCAAAAGATAAGAGCCGGTAATTCATGAAGGAGCAGTAAAAATGGTCTATAAAGATGAAAAACATATTCAACCAGGAAATGCAAATTAAAACAATAAGAAAGTTCTAGTTAATTGTCTCAGATTGAACATACAGATACCCTCCTCAAACATCATTATTATGACAGGAAAAGGACACAAAACGTATAACACAGGACAAAGAGAATAGCTAAAGAGACAATAAAAAAGGAAAGAAGTCAACTAATTTTACAAAATGGAAACAGATGGACAAGTGATAATTGATTTAACAGAATTGAGAAAGCCTATACCTTAGTCTGCGGGGAAAGCCAAGGAGAAGACCAATTCCTGCCCTAGTTCCCAGACGTGAAGTTGCTGGAGGCACTGGGTATCTCTGAAGGCAGGGCTGATGGAGGAGAGACAGCAACCTCCTGTGCTGTTGGTGTGCACGCAAATAGGGGCATCTCTATGTTTCTAAGCCTCTTTTATCACCTCTTTTCATTCTAAATTGAGCTCCCGCCCCTTATAGAATAGTATGTAAATAGTAATGACCCCTTCATTTACTCTCATGGAAGCTTCCAAGATATTTTCATCAGTAGGGCTGTTACTGGGATAATTTTTGTATCTGTTTTAGAGACAGTATCCCTGAATGCACTACGCACATGATAAGGCTGTAATAATGACACTCTTGCCACCACTTGAATATATAATCTCAGAAAGCCTCTTTAAGGGGAAGTTTCTGAGTTATAATTCTGATAATCAGTTTGATCTAGGAAAACATAATAATAGTTCTCTGAGATACTTTGTGAGGAAAACAACTTTCCCAAATTTATCCAATCATATATATTGAGGGCTCTCTATGTGTACAACACAACACAACACAACAAAACAAGGCAAACAAATTTATTACTTGATTCTTGCTAAAATCTGCAAGGGCTTCTGGATTCTCTTAGGCTGAAGACCAAGTTCCTTAGTGTGGCGTCTAAAACCATAGGTTGATTTCTACCCACCTCTATGATTCTCCTCCCAGCCTTCTTACCTTTGCTTTCAGGGCTCCAGTCCCTTGGAGTTCTTTTCAGTTCATTCAGCCACATTGGCTTTTAGTTCTTGGGGAGCTTTGCTTTCTCTCACTGAAGAGTGCTTGCTGGTCTCTCTGCCTGATATGTTCTTTCCGCCTCACCCCTCTACCCCAAATTTCTACTCATTGTTCTTACTTTAGCACAAGCTTTTTACTTCTTCCTGTAAACCTTCTAAACTAGGTCAGATTTCTTTGTCACACCCTCTCATTGTATCTTGTTCCTTTCCTTCAGGGAATTAATCTCAGTTAGTAATTACACATTCATTTGGAATGATTATTGGTTTAATGTCTTTTTCTGATCCTGGAGTGTGAACTCCAGGATTTTGCTACGTGAGGTCCATCGCTTTACACAGTGTCTGGAAGATGGATGGCAGTCGATCTACATAAATTGAAGGAAAGAATGCCCTCAAAGAGTTTAACTTTACTAATTCCTACAAAGAATGGTTTAGTTGCTGCCAAATTTTGGTCTAGTAAATAATAGTATTCTCTATGCAGATTTTCAGCTTACAGAAATTTAGCTTTGTGGGAAAGATGAGAAATTTGGGATTATACTCCCACTAGATGCTGCTGTGACAGAGATGGCATTACATCTTCCTGGTGTGATTTGTATATATTTCGTTTGAAATAAATTTTATTTATTAAGGAGCTACTGCTTATTTGGCTTGGTCATTCTAGAACATTGATAGTAACTATCGGTATCTGGTTCAGATACTAACCGGTTAACTGTTCGCTTTGAAAAGTTCTTTATACATTTTGAACTTTATAAACACCATGAAAAGATTCAACAAAGAAGAACTGAACTCACACAAAGATAAGAACCAATTGCAAATTTACTAGGCAGTCAATTTCAGCGTAACTGTATACACACCACACTGGAAAGGACGCACAGCGATGTTCCTATGTAGTAACTTCCAGTCTCTCATGCTAAGGAGCTTGTGATCTCTCTCGGTACCATCAGATTACCTTCTTCATTCTTAACCTCAGGGCCGTAATCCACTGACTACCTTTATTTCCCAAACTTATTCATGCCTTACCAAATGGAGTAAGAACAATAATTTTTTAAAAAATCAGTCTTTGTTGCCAATAGGAGAGAGTTTTTAGTCTGTTTGAAAGTGTTCAGAGTTCAGTCTTTAATTACAGAAACTTCCCCGTGAGCCCCACCATTGTGTCTACTGGCCGGGTTCCATCTGCTGCTGGAACTTCTAATGTGAGTTTCTGAAAAGCCTGGCATTCCTGCCAGCGATGGGGAGTGGCTAGTCTCTGCATGCAGGTACCTCTTTCTGCAAAACGCTGCCTGCGTTTTTCTTTTCTACCCTACGTGTCTGTGTCTCACTAGGCAGTATCTGCATCCTGATGTGGCACTGAGAGAACTGACTGCCTCTGACAGAGGTACAATTTGCAGACGAAGGTTAAACTGGAATGCTCACTGCGTGTCACTATCAAACATCCCCTTGGCTACCCTTGCCTGGTGTTTGGCTATAACTGTTCCTAGCTCACTTACATGTAATCTGTGAGGGAATAGCTTTTCTTTCTCACATAGCCTTGGACAGGCAAGGGCAGACAAACTATTAAAGTAATTCATTTTTATTACCAATGTTAATCACCAAAGAAGGAATTAGAATTCAACCAGGGAAGTTATTTATTGACAAATTTTTATTGATAAAATAATTCATCAAAGATTTATGAAAAAATTAAAAAGCTCTGAAAAAGAAAATTATGTCAACCAAGATCGTAAAAGGTATGTCTGTGGGTGAGGAAGGGTTTTCTATTTTGGGCTGGCTGTGTAAGTGACATCAGTGATACTGAGGAGTTTTTACTTCTGAAAAGGAAACTAGGATGTAATATTGCGATTTATGAGAAAGGCTACTGTAAGACAAACATCATGCGGCTGTAGGTGACTCCATTTCCTGCCCAGTCGCATTTGTCCTGATACCTATTCCAACGTCTTAATCTCTTTCCCGATTTGGATCAGTCTGTTCTTCTTTCTCAGTTACCATGAGCTGAAGTTCATCGTGTTTCATAAGCTTGGGCTGTCATTTCAGCAACAGCTTTTCTTCCTGGCATAGGCCTGCTCTTCGCTGGGTCCTTTGGCTCAGTGCCTCTGACCTTGGGTGGCTGGTACCCTGAGTCTCCCTGGCTCCCTTCCCGCGGCAAGTGGGGACTGTAAACTAGAAAACACTGTTTTAATTGTTTTTGATTTTTTTAAAGTCTTAAAATGAACTTTTAACGTTATAGCCTTAAGAAAAGATTTGTGAATTTCTCAGTTCACTGATTTGGTACATTAGATTCAGCTATTCTGACATATAGCTAGGAGGAGACTGTGAATTATTTTCCATCCCATTTAAAACTATTTTGGAAACTGACACAATCAATATTTTTCCTAAAATCCTCTTTCCTTGCCCAGGGAGCCTGAGGGAGTGGGTTACAGTTGAAATTTTCTATTTCAGGCTTAAGATCTTACTTCAGAGCTTCTGGGATGCCAATCCTATCTGATCTTTTGGTATATAATCATCAATCTCTTCACTCAAGGGATCTTTTTTTTTTTAAATTTTTTGGCTGTGTTGGGTCTTCGTTTCTGTGCGAGGGCTTTCTCTAGTTGCGGCAAGCGGGGGCCACTCTTCATCGCGGTGCGCGGGCCTCTCACTACTCACTACCGCGGTCTCTCTTGCTGCAGAGCACAGGCTCCAGACGCGCAGGCTCAGTAGTTGTGGCTCACGGGCCCAGTTGCTCCGCGGCATGTGGGATCTTCCCAGACCAGGGCTCGAACCCGTGTCCCCTGCATTGGCAGGCAGATTCTCAACCACTGCGCCACCAGGGAAGCCCTCAAGGGATCTTTTGTAGAAACTTTATGCTATTCCTGGAGTTACATGCTAATATGTTCTTAGTTTTGGAGAAGCTGGTATAGAAGCTATGTAGAAAGACAAAATCATTTTTTTCCCTTAGAGGATTGTTGAGTATCAATGGCTCCATGGGTACTCCATTTAAACTTCTTCTCAGGACCAACAGAGTCAGTATTTCAACCTGGGACAGACTGTTCCAGTGAGACTGGACTCAAATTAGATCAGCCAATCCAAAATCCATTTTGAATCACCAGAACTGGAAGGCTAGACTAAGGCTTGGCCATGTGTGTAGAATAGAAAACATACCTCTTTCTGTGTGTGTGTGTGTGTGTGTGTGTGTGTGTGTGTGTGTGTGTGTGATATGAGACTTGTTAGCCAGGAACACAGCTTATCACAGGTCTGTTAGACAGACAAGGAGTAGACAAGTCAAAATCAGAGAGATAAGAGCCAGATTGGCCTGAGGGATAAAGTGTGCTTGAAGAAGGAATGTGTTACCAAATCTTTGCTATAAACGAATGTCTAGAATTTTTTCTTGCCAGCCCAACTATAATAAATCAGGCAGTCAGGGGTGGCTTGTGTTTTGCTTATCTGGGTCAGTGTCTCCTTATAACCAAGTCTTCTCACTCTATCTTAGGAGGCATGCGCTCCACTGGAGTGGCTGGTGATTCCTTTGGTAGCCAAAGCCCAGGTGACTCCCTGAATCATTGCTGTCTGGCTAGTTCTCTGGGGCCAAGAGGGGGTTCTCTACAATCGCCCTAGGGAAAGCCTTCCATCAAGAGGGCTGACTGGTGTCCAGGTCTAGTGGTGTGTTAATGGTGGAATGTCTATATGGCAATAGGGTCCTGGCTTTGGTCCTCTGGATTATACCCTTGTCATCTTGTGAGGCATCAGAATTCTTATACTGAATCCAGATATCCAGGAGGGCACGTACTTCATCTTCTTTGTACCATTCACTTGCATGAAGGTGGCAAGAATACCTCCTTCTGGTAAATTATAATACTGTATTTGGAAGGGAGGAGGAAGAACCCATGGAAAATGGGGTGATTAGAAATAACAAAGTTACAAAGTGCTTTCACATACATTTTCACTTGAGTCTCACAACAACCCTGTGAGGTAGGTATAGTATATAACGCTGTCAATTTTATTTTGCAAAGAAAGACACCAAAGACTAGAGAGCTTAAGTGATTTGCCCACAGTCATGATAAGTGCCAGGACCCAAACTCGAAGCCACGTCTTCCAAATTCACAGCTTGATTCCACCTGCAAGCAGCTACAACCTGAGGGCTACCAGTTTGATGACATAATGGGGAAGGCGCTTAGTAAGTGGGCACCTAACTTGTTTAAAAGTCAGGTGGTTTAGAAATAATACATTAGTAAACAGAATCCATACAATCACCACTTGCAGGGGTTCCCCCGGGGACTGCTGCTTATGGGCTTGAATCTTGCGGGTTGCTTTGGCATATTAGGAGATCATCTGAGTAACCTGGACAACTAGGAGCTTCCTGGGTGGTCAAAGATCAGAGATGAGGGGATTCTCGTGGCCATCATCCCACTGCTGTAGCACTCATCATTCTGTTTAATTGTTTGACTTCCCCATTAGAATGTAAACTTCTTAGGGGCAAGCACTGTAATGTATTCATCAGTGTATAATCAGAATTTAATACAGTTCTGGGCACATAATAGATCCTCAATAAAAATTATTTGAATTCACCGAGGATTGAGATGTTTCATGGGATGCTTCCGTACTTTACTTGTAAGAGATTGATTTGCCTGGAAGAGGTATAATAGATGAATGTGGAACTGGGAATAGGGAAAACTCAGTTATTTTGATGGTGGATAGCATACACAGGCACTGCTATTCCAGGGTGTAATTTCATAATCCAAGTGATCTCCAAGTGATGACAAATTTACTAGATGTGGATTCAAACTGGTAGCTCTACATTAGTCAGGGATCCATGCAGAATGTAGGTTTTTGATGGCCACTGGGGGTAAAGGCAATGTCTCTTGTCATGGAGAAAGGTGGTTCATTTTGGTAAATACGAAGGTAACATTGTTTTAGTAATATGGAGAGAGCTCTGCGATAACATTCTCCGAAGATCATTCATCACAGTCACCAGTGGTTCAATGAAAGTTGGGAGAGGCCTCAGTCTTTTTCTGGTTCAGTTCTGCCAAGGTACATTCTCCTCAGTCCTCCACGCCTGTCTTCTTGACACTTGGCCATCAGAAGTCCCAAGACCCACAGTTGAGACTGTGTTGAACCTTGAAGAAGCTGGAGGACAAAGCTTCTGTGGTCCAGACCTGGGCGTCAGTGTGAGCGCGGCTGACCACGACACACAGGCAAGAAGCCCGCCGCATAGACGCATCTCTCCAAGAGGAACGGGCCGGCTGCTCTAGACCCACGACCTGTGGCTGAAAGCAGTAGTCACGTTGTTGCTCTTCTATGAGTGGATTACAGAAAAAATTTGTGGGTGTCACAACCTGGTGAGTTCAACTTCCTTGAGTAAGAATTTTTAACTTAGGGTATAATACATCCGCTCACCAGTTTTGGGCACTCAGGATCAAGTGGGTCCTGAAATCAATAGTTGGGAAAGAGATCAGCAGCCCTGGTGCTGCTAGAGGTTATGGGTCGTCCAGAGGTCCTCCTAGTTGTGAGGATTGGTGCAGGCCATGACTGGATGCCTGGCTTCTCCAACTGGCGCCAAGTTTCAAACATGGCCTTAATGGCCAAGCATTCCTTCTTTCAGATGTTGTAGTTTCATTCTGCAGGGATGAAGCCTGCGGGAAAATAAAGCGTAAGGTCACATCAAGGTTGATTTCAGATAAGATCTGGGTTTCCATTGTCCTACTACTACTTATAAGGCATTGGCTCCACTTTAAAGGTCCATGGTAAACAAAGCAGATCATGACGACAGTCATTGCAAACCTCATAGGACTTCATAGGCTTTCTGGACCCCAGGCAGCCAAAAGAAAGGATAGCATATTGCCTGCTCGTTCAGTAGACTCTGTTTCAGGGAGGGCCTTGAAGTTCACCCAGATCTGCATTAGGATACACTGGTAGCTTACACTAGACAAGGCCTTGGATATTTTCACCTGAAAATAAAGTCAGCATCGCCCTCAAATGGAGAGTCAGTAGAGCTTTCTACCAAACTTGGTCTTGATATACTTTTACATGCAATACCCTGGAGCCTGCCTGTCTCCTTAGATCTTGAATCTCTGATCTTGACTTTTAATTATAGTTTCATACCATGCATAAGCTTTAAAACACTATTAATAAATAATAAATATATAAATCCTAGTAAAGTTGTAACCTCCAATCAAATTCGATGTTGTTAAATGCATTTTGAAGCCATCCATTTAAATATATGCTCTTAAACAAGGAAAGTCCTTCTTTCTTGAAACCCAAGGAGTAGACCTCATAATTTAGCCATTAAATAACAGAAGCATAAGACTTTAGATCAACAGCAAGAGTCTTGAACCTAGGCACAAATTGGGAAGCTTAGCTTTGGCCAGCTTCAGAGGGATCAGCGTGATCCTTCCTCTATGTTCTTGCTAGAATTTGAGCCCAGATTTTTTTGTCAAAATCTTTGCTAATGCTATGGAACTTAGAGAAGAGTAAGTGTTTCTAAAAATTATTAGTGGGTTGTTAGCACTTACCAGTTAATGGAATTAAATAACCAGTTATTTCAGCAATGCAAATGGTCTGACTGAGCTAAAAATAGAAATCAGTTCCAAAGACTTTAGAAGACATTTCCCAAAGTGAGCTCTGTGAACACTAATTCCAAGAAATGGGTTTTGTCATTAAGAAGGTTTGGGGAACACTGCATAATATCTACCTATTTTGAAGACTTAAATTATACAAATTTTAAAGACTCTAGGAAGTCTTGTAGTAAATAATCTTATTCAACTATGTTTAACTCAGTATGTCCCCAACATTTCTACGTGGAGTTAAGTTTTTAAGTAATATTTAGGAATTTAGTAATATTAGCATTTTGTAGAACTGGTGCTACATAGAACAAACTTTAGTGAATACTGGACTAGCAAGTAATGTACAAAAATACTTATTTTTAAAATATACATTTTCCCCATCAAAAATAAATCAATTAGCCAATTACTAATTATTTGTTACTATACTTGTCTTAGAATTAAGCTGGGTTCTTTGGAAAATAGGAAATGCACTTGTTTAAAGCATGAATTCTGCCTTTAGTAGGCTCAGAATCTGGTTAGGGAGATGAGTCTATCATACACAAAACAATATCAAACACCAGAAAAGTCCATATAACCAAGCAATAAGTTAAATAATGTGGACTAATATATATAGTAGTTCTAGAGAGGCACATCAAATACTGGAATAATGAAGGAAGAAATCTTAGAGGAGATGAGACTGGTTTTGTGGGGAGAGCTAGAATTTTGACAGGTTGAGGGCAATTTTACTTAAGGGCAAAAATACACAAACTTTGAGGGTCCTATGACTCCTAGAAGCATGAAGTAGTGTGCAAACAATACTTTGTTACACTGTAATCATTGAATTCGAACATATCTTGAGGCCTTCCCACTCAAGGACAGAATGCTATATAGCAGTATAATTTAAAAAAAAAAAAATTTCTCCTATACCTCTTTAGAGTTCTTACCTGGTATATTATTATGAGTTGCTTAACTGTCTATTTTCTGTGATAATCTAACTGATGACAGGGTGAATATTTTATTTATTTGCATATCTTTGGAAACCAACACCTTTGTATCCGTAGCATCTGGTCCATGGTAGGCCCTCAATAAATGTTCTTTGACTATGTGAGGGAATCAATGAAAAAATTATATGGCAGAAAATTGTCTATACAAAACCAGATGTTGCATCAGGGAATAATGAATAGAATTAGAATGTGTAGACTCTTGAAAACCAGGCAGAGGAGTAGGAAAGAGGGAATCAATAAAGATTTTTAACAGCGGTGGACAGAAAGCATTATTTATGAGAAATCAAACTGTCAGTGATATACAGGGTGGACTGAAGTAAAAATGGATCAGAGAATCAATTGAAATTATTGTTAAAGCAATCTAGTTACAAGGTTTAGAACCAAGGCTCTAAGAATGTAAGGGAAAAAGGCACAAATGCCAAGTGGGTGGGTCTCTGAAGCTGGCTGATAGGAAAGATCAAGAAGCATGAGTGAAAGACGATTCTTTAAGTATTTTAATAGCTAAAATTTATTGATTGATTATTATAGGTTATACCAGACACTTGGGTTTAGTATCTAATTCAGTCTCATTTGTTCCCTACAACAGTTCTATGAGATAAGAATTATAATCATCTCCATTTTACTGATAAGAAAGTAGACTAGACAGGTTCAGAAATTCATTCAAAGTTACACTGTTAGTAAGCAGCAGAGTCGGGACAGGAATGAGGTCCATCCCACCTCAGAGTTTGTGTTCTTAGCCTTAGTCTCCTCTGGAGATGAGATAGATGTTTGTTCCTTTGACAGATAGAAACATTAGAAGGAAAGAGATGGGTTTTAGATATCTGAATTTTGAGAGGATCATGAAATATATCATTGGAAAAGACTAACATTATATTTCCAACAGCTTGGACCTTGGTTTAATAAACAATCAGCTTTTCAAATGGCCTATTAATGTACTGTTTGAACTGTAGCCCCATCCGTCATGTGGAGGAGGACTTTCCCCTGTGAAGACAGGACATCTTAGGAAGCCAGGAAATGCCTGGTGAGGGCACTCCTAAGACGCTGGCCTGCACTTGTGACCCAAAGACAAGCCGCTGCCTCCTAAGAACGCCGTAACATCCAGGGCCGTCATGGTGGACAAGCCTGAGCTTCCGGCTTGTAATGCCTGCAGTCAGAGTGAATTATTTGACCTGCAGGATTCTGAGGGCCACACAGAGGCTGTGAGGTGCTTTTCTCCCTTTTCACTTTGACCAACTCACTGAGGCTCTAGGAACTGTTCGCCTAGAAAACATCACGCACAACACCTGGGGACTGGATTTGATGTGGTGGGTGTAGAGTTCTATGTTGTTTTTGTTTTTAATCTTTAGGAAAGTCTTCTGTCTTCTTGTTCCATTGTTGCATTTACACTTTGCAGTGGTTTAAATGCTAATCACAAACAAGGTATGCATAAACAAACTCCAACCGCATAAAATCAAATGGTAAATTTGAGTGGTATTTTTGAGAAGGGGCTGATTTTAAAGACAGAAAAAAAATTAGACCAGGACTATTAACATTCAGAATTGTAACTCCTATTTGATTTTTTTTTTAATCACTTCTGTGTTTCTCTCTCTTGCACGAGCTCTCTCTCAAGACAGTCTTTCTGGATAATTCATTGTAGAAATGAGAGAGGAATCATGTAATTTTATTTTGATATTACTGGTATATCAGAGTAGTACACGATTGCCTCAAACTCTGAATTGTTTGAAATTTTGAATGATTTTATTTGCTTAAGAAAATGGAAGAAAACTGAAACAGAGAAAGAGTCTATGAATGAGTTGAAAAGATAACTGTAGGTCTGGCGTCATATTCCGCCAAGTGTACACAAGGCACAGGGACTCTACCTTTTCATTCCAGACTGCTGGCTGACTGAAACTCTTTGTTCAAGCGAGGCCATCAGAGCCATGCTTGGCATCGTCTACTAAGAAAACCTGACACACTCACCTACATGTGCTTATGACCTTTGCAAATATCTTTTTTAAAAAAGTTTAGTTTTTCTATTGAATGCCAATTAACAAAAGCAACACATGATAATTATTATACTATAATGACAGTGTACAAGTAATCTAGAGCCATTCAAGTAATACAAACCCAGTAAAGCAGAAATTAGAAAGCCTCAGGTAAGTACAAAATAAAATAAATATCATAATATTGGTAGATACACACTACTATTCAATTGATTTATGTTAGGAAGCCAATATCAGCACATTAGATTATGACTTCTTATGTATCTAAAGTCTTGAGCTTACTATTTATAATAGTCATTCTTGATAACAAAAACTTGAACTGAAGTCCTAGAGGTGCCCCTTATGTAATGTTTCTAAATCTTGCTAATAAAAAAGTCTTTCTGACAGCACTTTCTCTCTCTCTCTCTTTCTCTTTTTTTTCAAGTTTATCTCTTCCCATTCACTGTTAATTTACTTACCTCCAAACCAGCAAAATTTAAAGGCCATTCCATTGCAGGACTAAGGGCAGTCAGACCTGACATTACACTTTCTATCTATAGAAAATTTGTGCAGACATTCAAGATCACGATTCCAGCGGGACAGTAAAATTTGTTGGAAAGATTTATCAATAGGAAATACTTTTAAAGAACACCAAGAGTCAGAATTTAGGGGCATTAATTTCAAAGAGGAAGTAGTATAGACTCAGAAAATATTTCTCTTATTCCTTCCCCTTGTTGGGCCATTTACATTTTAATTGTTTTTTTATTTATCATACAGAAACTATCTTGTTGAAGAGATTTAACCAAGAGTGAGATATTAAACATGTGCAAAATATTCTAAGTAGAAATGGAAAATCTCACATGCTTTATGATAAAAGGACAGAAGGTACAGTGTAAATACTGCAGCAAAGATGTTAAAGCAGTGCACAATTAGAAGATTTCCATATAAACATTATAGATTAGTTAAGTGAAAACCATGCTAAATTTATTTCCTTGGGACTTTGGTAATTTGTGTTTTTAAGTGGTTTTCTTTCTTTAATTTTTTTTACTCGTGTGAGGTAACAGTGATTCCTCATGTAATCTGTTCCTTTTTATGTACAATACACACCACACACACACACACACACACACACACACACACACACACAGAGTCAAAGTCAATGGCAGTGGGTGGTTTATGTCAGGGCTGGTTTTGACGCCCCTCTCCCGGAATAAGATAAATGTAAGTGATGAAGAGCTCCTGGGGTTGGTTGAACTCATTTTGTATTCAACACTCTGCCTGGCCCCTTTCTCATCTCTTTCTCCCTCTCTTTGTATGTTCAAGCCTACTTGAGTTTCTTTTTTCTTTTGTAGAACTTGGTTCTTTTGATGTGTTTCAGGGCACGCCCTGTGGCAAAGAGAACTTCCCAGGAATCGGAAACATAAGCACACAGGTCTGAAACGGCCACTGTGTAATAGCCAGAAAGATTCCGGCTCAGAAGCTGGGTTTTCTCTCTCCAAAAAAAGCGTCAAAACACATAACAGGAGGGCAAACACGCAATACAACCTACAGATATGATTTTAAAGGGACACAGACGAGAAAATTTAATTGCTAAGTAGGCGTTTGGTGAGATTTTTTAACCTGGATTGAGCCCATGAGAGTAATTTAACCTGAGATATGTCTATAAGCATCTGCATATTTGTTAGTTTAACCAAATTCCCCTTGTAATTATAAATTAGTTTATTTTGTTTCACTGCTGTTATAGCATCTATGTATCTGAGATTTTCCATGGCACATGGTCCTATTAAAAATGATGTGAGAAAGTGCAGTGCTTTAACTCTCTATTTATTTGTTTATGAAGTTGAAAGAAATGCTGTTATAAGTATTGTAAAATCGCTGTTAGAAAGCACCATCTATATTAGTAATAGAAAGTCTAGATAGAAGGAGTTAATTATTTTATATCCCATATCAGTATTTCTATTTTCATAAATTAAAAATATTTAATAAAATAGTGTTATGTTTTATTTAAAATAGCTCTGTTTACTCACATATTATACTTTATGTGGCAAATCTTTCAGGACTATGTCACTGAATTAGAACTTGGAACTGAAAATTAAAAAAAAAAAAACAGAAAATAAGGAAAAACAGTGCAGTTTAAGTTTACCCATACACAAACGTATCACTTTAAGATGTTCAAATAATAAATTCAATTTTTACCCAAGTCTCTAAAAGAAGCCTTTTATTTTTAACACCAAAACAGTTGGAAAAGCAAACTTAGCTATAAACTTGGTAATTTATTGCTTTATTGATTTAGAAAACCAATCTATATTAGTTAGGTATATTGTTTACTTCTGTATAAATGAATTCATTCTAGGCCTACTGAAAAATAGAATGCTACTAACTGAATAATAGATCTAGGAAAAATCTGACCAGCAAACGTTGATTATTTTCAATTAAATTAGATTCGGTTTAGTAAATGTTTTGAGCACTATTTATGTGTTTGTGCTAATGACATTACCTATTGACTCCTGGGAAAATAGTGGTATCACTGAATTCATCCAGCATTTTCCAACATATTTAATGCTTAGAAAAATCAACCAGCTAATTGCCACAATTTCTTTTAACTTTGGTCTCTATATCCACAGCTTAAAAGAAAGAGAGAAAATGATTTCTAAAATGATTCAGTTATTCAAATATTAGTAAAATACAAATTTGTAACAATAATATGGGACGATAATTTTAACAAATTGGGAATGTTATAAAATAACTTTTATAACTACAATGTCTCTTGAATTTTTTCCACATGTATCCGTGTTACTACTTATGAATATTTGTACAAATATCTATGAATAACGGAAGAAAAAAATTTTTGACAATGGGAAAGACTGGGGATTCACGATACTCATTTATATGCTACCAGGAAAGTTTAACGGGACTTTTATTTAAACCAAAACCAAATCTTTAATACAATACAAATACACATAGAAGAGTACAAAACAAGGATTTTTATCTTTCTGATGCAGCATATACTAATCCTACTTCTTTCCTTAATGTTACATAGCATTTCTAGAAACTGGATGCTTCCAAATTATTTGATCCTAAATTTGATAAGATACACAGATGCATATTGGACATTGCAACACTTTCCAGCTTTATGGCAGTGGCTGCATGCAAAGGGGTGTATGAAGTTCTCAACCTGTTTATAAAGGTCAGGGAAAGCCACAGGTTTTGAAGGAACGGCACACAGGGCTTCCCTGTTGACACAGGATCACGGCTGTGACACATCACACCGATTGTCATATCATATATTTTAATGGTTCTAGAATTCTTGATTTGCCATAGTTACAGTTGTTTTCTGCCTCTCCTTCTTTTCTTCAGAGGTGCTATCTTTGACCTCTAAAATGGCATTGCAGTCTGGCGTGCCAGGTATCTGACTAACGTGTATCCTTTATATTAACCCCAAACCAGGGAATCAAGTGCTTTTATTTTTAAAAATATGCAAAATTTAAGAGAAATTTAGCCTTTTCAGATGGACTGACGAGTTCTAGACTTAGCAATGTTTCCATTTATTTGACTGATGCCTAAAATAAGTTTTCCTTAGTGTCTCGCTGAAAATTTTTCCAGCCATGTTTATAGAAACCACTTGGGAAAACATATACCTATGAATTTTTCAAATATTTTTCTTTTTAAACAAAAGCAAAACATAGCAACTGATTAGCAATTAGTTGACTGAATTCAATCAGATTTTATTTTATTTTATTTTTTCAGCAATAATGTAATCAAATTTTTTTTAACATCTTTATTGGAGTACAATAGCTTTACAATGGTGTTTTAGTTTCTGCTTTATAACAAAGTGAATCAGCTTTAAATTGAACTTTTAATTACATAAAGAGTTAAAGGATATGCTGGAGACATCATACCTACCGAAATCATACTGATTGGTTACTTTTATTGACTAAGTTTACCAGATAACCATATAAACTCTATTTTACTACTAGAATTGTGAAATGATTCCATTTTTAAAAATTTTAGTTATTAGTTAGCTTCCAAAAAATTTATTTATTTTAAAAATAGTTATTTGGCTCAGTTGAAGATTTTCTGCTCTTTTGTTTCTATTTCTTCCCCCCCCCCCCAATATGTCTATGTGGATGTAATCTAAATATTTTTCTAAAAGAACAATGGGCTAAAAAAATATACAAAAGAACAATGGGCTGATGTTCTGTTCAGTTTCCCCTTGTTCATGACCAAGTTTTTAGGGACTTTAGGGATCATCTATTCCAAACCTCTCGTTTTACAAAGGTGGCGGTCTTGGGGAGTTTACATGACTTTTATCACTCAGATCTAGCACCGTAGTAGGTGCTCAATGAAGATGTGTTGACTGAAGGAATCCATATAGAGTCACATAAACACAATACCATAGCATTTAAGACATTGCACTGCAATGACTCATTTAGAATAATAAACTTTCATAAATGCCATCTCATAGCTACAACAATACCATGAGACAGGAATCTTAGTAGATTCTACTGATTGTAGAAACTATTTAGTGGGTGAGATAACTGAGTTTAAGGATCATCAAACGGTTTGCCCAAGATCCGACAGCTAAGCAGTGGAAGAGCTATTTGAACTCCTGTTTTCTGATTTCTGAGCCTCGGTGAGTAACCACTGTGCATACAGCCCATAACCTGTTTTTCTCTGTCTCTCTCACTTTTCTCCACTCTCAGATAAAAGGCAGGAACTGGTGTTATTAATCTTTGTAAGCCCAGGATGCTTGGATAATAAAGAGTACTCAACAAATGATTGCTGCAGGAATAAACCCAGGACTCCGGCTAATGGGTCCAGCTCTCTTTTTTCTACACCACGATCCATTCAGAGCGCAGGAGGTGGCATTTGAGAAGGTAGAGGAAGACTGAAATCTCTAAGGTACAGAAATGCTTCAAACCATTTAAACTAACGAAATTTATGCTACGTTGTCAGTAACGTATGTGAGAGCAATTTTGCTTCTTGAATGTGGCTTAATGAAGACAGAATCTGCTGGTGGTTTCCTATGCACCTGATGCCTAAGTAAGTACTCAGTGTCCTGCGCACAATGCATGGTCTACAGACTCACGCATGATTTAAACTTGACCCAGGGAGTCCAATCAGTCAGTACTGAGGCTCTCCTCCACCTCCCCACACCTGCCTTCCAACTGAGTTTGCACCGTGGTCCTGGGGCCGTAGGCACAGCCACTAGTCCTGGGTCCACACTGGTTTTCTAACAAGATGCTCACATCCCAGGCTGAGGTCAGGGGCCCTGTCACGTCCAAAGGCTTTGCTGTTTCTGTTCTTGCCTTAGAAGCAGGATTATTTGGAAAGACTGGGGTCCCGCACTGCAGAACCTCTTTCACTGACGTCTCCCTCTCCCCAACCCATCCCATTCTCCCCTTTTTTTTTTTGTTTTCTGGGGAAAATTTTGTCCCCTTTCCTTCTTATTTCAGACTAACTCCCTGGTGTCTCTGTCTCTCCAGATCTCCTAACATTATCTTTCTGATAACCTTAAGTTTGTACCAAAGGTAGAAAAAGCACCTGCTTTCCACTTTGAAAAGAAATACGAAGGGCCTGGTTTTGAGCTTGGAGTCGGGAAGAAGGGAAAACTGCAGAAAGTAGAACGTAAATTCATATTTCAAAAATATCCTACCGCAATGCTTTTTGAAATAATGCATAAGTGGTTTTGACATATCACCACCCTGGTAAATTATAATTGTTAGTTTGTAGGGGGATTTCTTTGCATCTTTCCAAGGGCAAATCCCCTTGGCATCTCCCCACGAATAGCTATTGAGACATTTCTCTGCAGGGCTTCTCGGAGGGGCAGCTCATAGCTCAACTACATCACAGGTTCTCTGTCCTGCAGGAACTACATTAATGCTCCTAGAAAAATCAGTTTTATTTAAAACCATGCATTAGGAGTGGGAATTTCTTTGTTATAAAAATCTCCAAAAAATTACTATGTACTTCGACATATAAGTGGAATTATAACGATGTAATAACCATTCATTGAATTTGAATAGCAACACAATACCCTTTTGAAATGCACTCCCATGAAGGTTCACTTGTTGTCCTACAAGTCTCAGATCAAATATTACTGCCCCAGGGAGGCCTTTTCTGACCACTCTATATCTAAATAGGTTCCTCCCTTCTCTACCCTTTACTTTATGTCCTTCACAACACTTTTGCTATCTGAATTAGCGAATAATCCTGCTTCTAAGGCAAGAACAGAAACAGCAAAGCCTTTGGACGTGACAGGGCCCCTGACCTCAGCCTGGGATGTGGCAGGCAAAATTCTAAGATGGCCCTCAAAATTCCCACACTCTGGGGTGTGAGTTCTGTGTAATCCTCTCCCTTTGAGTGTAGGCGGGACCTTTGACTATGATGGACTATAGTTGCTGTGATTGCTCGTCAGTTAACTTAGAGTCATTCAGAAGTCAGATGACCGGGTTAGGCCTGACCTAACCAGCTGAGCCCGTACAAAGGACTGGACCCCTCCAGAAGTCAGAGGGACTTGAAGCCCGAGAGGCCCTATGGGAATGGCCAAGTGCAAAGGAGCTGTGGTAGCAAGAAAACGGGAGCCTCAGTCCCACAGCTGCAAGGAACTGAGTTCTTCCAACAGGTGAACTCGGGAGAGAACCCCTGACTCCCAAAAGGAGTGCGGCTTAATCAGCAGCTTTATTGCAGCCGTGGGAGGCGCGGAGCAAACCCGCACACGCTCCTACGACGCTTTCCCCGTCAGCTGGTATCGTTACCGCCTCAAACTAAGCTTATAAAAGCGAAACGATCGACACAGGATTTTCACACGAACTCTTGCTATTAATATATTTGCTTTTAAGGCTCGCAACCGATGGCATCATACCCGCTTTCCTATGTAAATCATATTATTGTCATATCTCAAGGTTAATAATATTTACAGAGGTCGAGAAGAAGCCTATACTTACCACCTGGTTACAAGAAAGATAATAAAATAAAAATATTATACTAAAGAAATACAGTACTTTTAATTAAAAAAATTATATCAAGCACTAAAGGTAAATTTGGAATGGTATATTATTACAGACGTATTGATACTTATTTAAATAAGGACCAAGTTTAAGTTTAAATTGCAGGAGCAAATCCTTGAGCAAAATGCGTACAGCTAGCTTTCAGTTTCTCTCTTCTCTCTCTTGTCATTTTTCACATAATGGAAACCTGTTATTAAAGTGGAAATTAAGTTAATTGTGTATAGTTTCCTTTTGATAAGTATTATATGTATTATACTTGCACATAATCTTCATGCTGCTGCTGTTAATCTTTTAGCCTTATTATGGTTTCCCTAAAGCATTTTTCTTAAAAAATTCCTCTCGGTTTTGAATTTTTTCCTCTGTTACAGACACGCTACCATATACTAAGATACTAATGTATTATGAAAAGAAAAAAATTATTTTCTTGATACTGTTCAAAATGTCTACGATTAAATGTATCATAACTATTTATGATTCTGCTCATTATAATCTTAACTATTTCTCTCTGTACCAAAACCACCTTATGTGAAAAATATGTTACTGCTATTTTAAACTCAATGTAGAGCTTAGTTATGAATTCTGATCTACTGAGTCATTAGAGTTTTCTTCTAAAGTAAATAAGATTCTAACAATAATGAAGTATTTTATGGGAGTACTTAAAGATGATGAATCGGGGAATGTGGAAATCATGAGTTCTTCTCATCTACCTCTCACAGTCTTTTCCTACTGAGGCTTTCTCCCGAGTCTTCCATTCTCAAAGAATATCCTCGGAGAACAACAGATGCCAGGAATTGTAAGGAAAGGAGGGGAATGGGGAGAAAAAAATAAAAGCAGAAACCGGCCAGGCACAATTTAAATCCTGAGGGCATGTGCCATGTTACTTAATTTGAGCTGCATGATGCAAAACAAATCAAAAATTATCCGCAAGTTGGCAAAGCCTGCTGAAAGTACAACGCGAGGAAGAAACGGAGTTAGCAGGCAGCAGATTTAAGACATGCTTGTTGAGGTGCTTTGGAGAAAGCGAGCTGCGTGACCCCCATCTCAAGCATAAATAAACTCCAAACAGACTCATTTGCCACGTAGGATGAAATGTGGAGGTGCTGTGGCGCCGGGGGCCTCTGCCTCTCCAGGGCTCCTTCCCTCAAGTCAGTCTGGTGGGTTTCTGCGTCCCAAAGTTGTCCCTATGCAAACAACAGGTTGAATATTGTAGGTGTGGGTTATTAAAGTGTCCCCGGGACAATGGCGGTCTGTGTCCCATTTGTAACGCTTGGATTAATCTTTGGAAAGTGCACACAAAATGTGACATGATGTTGGCTTCCAACATTATTCAGTCTGCATAGCAGCAAATCCTGCCCTGTCTCCCTGGAAATAAAACTCTGCAGACGTTATCACTGCCATGTAAAAAGGAACCTATCGTTTATGCTCGGGGTTAGGGACAACCTGATAGAATTTCTGCTAGTTTGATTGTATAGTTTGGAGAAGCATTTATGAGGGAAACAAATTGTATTCTGTCATCTTCTTCACCGCCTCCCTAAAGAAAATCTGCAACCAGGTAAATCATATTGTTATTTATTTTTCTGCAGATGGGAAAAATCAGAAAGCCTCTATCTTTTAAAGAGAATTCCACATTAGTGTAGGATGAGAAACCAGAACTGGTCCCTGACAAAAGGCAGGATTTCTGGCATTTCCCCTCTTCTCACCTCATTTTTCCCCTATTGATTTTAGAGGCTCTGGAGGAGAGTGCCAAGAGGAGAAAACTGGGTGAGGAAAGCACCGTGAGGAGACATAGCGTTCATCATGTTTCCTTTCCTTTTTCCTGCATCCTTGGGGCTTCTGAAGCTTTGAGGCTCAGCCCCGCCTCATTGTTCACCAGAAAATTCTTTTTGAATTATGTGTCCTGTTCACAAAAGTACTCAGTAGCATTGTGGAATTGGGAAAGATGGTCTCTCAAATCATTTTTTTAAAGTGCATCTCAGTATTACAATTTCATAAGACAGTTAGAACTAAGATAATGGAAATTCAAAAGGCATGTTAAATTATAGACAACCATCCATAGTGGTTGAAATTCCCATAGAACAAAGTTGGAAAATATTCTCTCTCATTTATGACCAACTCTGCACACAGGAGAAATCGGAAATTGCCTAACAAAATGGAATTAAGGCAAAAAAAAAAAAAAAAGTCAGGGCGTTGTTCTAGAACAGTGGCTTTTAAAATGTGTTATAGATGAATGTCTTTATTTTTATTATTAGAATCCAATCACTCCAACTGTAATTTTTTTTTTTTTTTTTTGGTCTCATAGGGAAATAGGGTTTTGCCAAAGCAGGTTAGAAATGGTTTCCCTCAAATTTTATGGTGTAGACACTTTCTTATACTACTTTTGTTTGTGGATCCATCAAAACACCAAAATAAGTTAAATGCTTAGACTTTGGTCTAGAACAGTCAACCATTTTCCTCATTTATTGCCTTTTAATAAGTGAATTTCATAAATTTTAAGGTACCAAATAGGTTGAAAATACTGCTTTGATTTTGTTTGGGATATTGGGAATCAGCATAAGGTTTTATTTGGAAAACAATATAATTTCCATAGGAAAAAAATAGGTTAAAACAGTAGTTGTAGAAGACTATAGCTAAATTACATATAGCTTGCTTCACAATTTATCTAGAAGAGGTGGGAAAATCTGTGGAACCCGAAGCCCAGTGCTTTGAAATGCCTCATTGGAGCAGTAGATGTGGTAGTGGGTGGAGGGTGACCCGTCCGGCTGGGCACTCACAGGGAGCTCTTGTGAACCCTCCCCTCCCCTTGCTCATTCACCAAGACAACATGGGTCACAAACGGCCTTGTTGTATAGACTCTAAAATTGCATATTGCCTTTTTCTAATGTGTTTTCCTTCTAGGGCTTCAGTTTTCACCTGCAATAGGTCTACTTGGACCTGGTACCAAGAGTTGCATTGATTTCTGCTGTTTATTCGGCACTTCATTCGGCATCAAAGGTGGGGTGAAAGGAGTAGTGTAGGGTCGCCCAGCCTGATTTTTGTCCTGGGCAGGCCAAAGGTAAAAGGAGAAGAATATTGAGAGTAGCGTAAATGGGGAAGAAAATGGCCCAGTTCACAATTCTGCATCAGCCAACTTAGTTTTCGCTTTTCATCTTTGGGATGTAAGTCGGATGAGACCTAGACTTCCGAGAAGAAGATGGTTTCATGAGATCAGCAAGGTCAGCTGTTGAGGGCACTTAGAGGCGGGGATGTGTGCATCACGTAACACCACTCTCAGGAGGAACAAACATTCCCACCAAGCGCTGAGAGGTTAGAAGGAGGATTGAATTAAAATTGTTCATTTTTTTAAAAATATTTTTTTATTTTTATTTTTTAAAACAAAAGTCTTTCTTTTTCTGAAGATTTGGGCAGTAGATTGGGATTAGGACGTGTTGTACCAAATTATTGGTATCTGAAAATAATGTGGACAAAATATACTCGTTTCTTTTTATCTTTATTTTCATGCACTAAGAGAAAAACGACATACCCTATGACGACCTAGTCAA
Source organism: Balaenoptera borealis (assembly GCF_965194805.1). Classification (NCBI taxonomy): domain Eukaryota; kingdom Metazoa; phylum Chordata; class Mammalia; order Artiodactyla; family Balaenopteridae; genus Balaenoptera; species Balaenoptera borealis. The sequence continues at coordinate 14,711,319 of NC_138861.1, read as the reverse complement.
TTTTTTAGAACGTACACTCTAAGTCACTGTATTTATACGTTTTAGAAATATCCTTGTAAAAAGAGTAAAAAATAAAATAACCAAAGGACTTAAATGTCGGGCTTACCTACCGCTAAAGAGAAGAATAAAGTACGTTTAAAATAATTTCTTTTTCAAAAGAGGGCTTGAGTCTTTTCACAAAACGCTGTTACTTATGGAAGAACGAGTCAATGTTAAAATCTCGACAAATGGTACCACAGCGCCACCAGCTGGCCTTGTAGAAGACAGCAGGGAGTCGCAACATGATAGAGGAGCGCAAGTTAGTGTTTTCTCTTCCCTAAAGAGCGACTGGAGAAAGAAAAAGAAGGAACTCTCTCAGTGTAGCCCTGCATTTGTCACTACTTCAGCTAACATCAAAGGTGTGTGGTGTCAGAAACTGCCTCCATCTCTTTTTATGTTTCTATTTTAATTTGAAGAATGAACGTATTTTTTAATGGCTCAAACCATAAAAAATGAAAATCTCCCTAATGTTAACAGTCTTTCTTTTCTTTTCCTTTATTGACAGAAAATAGAAAGAACTCGCCCCTTTTTTTTAAAGCATTAAAAGCCTGTAATTCAATGTTAGTTTGGTAGAGCTTCTATAAACAGGCTTACCTCCCTGATTTTCAACTTGTCTTTGGATATGGTTTTTTATAATGTTGCTGAAGCTTCTTTGAGCTCTTAAAGCTCAGAGATGTTTAAGATAAAACATATTTTAATATATAATCAGAAGAACAATTTGAACCTGAAGGCATGGTGAGATAATTTAATGCATATTTAAAAGCTTGCTTTCTTTGGAATAAAATTTTTACTTCTAAAATTTGAATGTTTTAAAAAATATATGCATTTTTAAAACTTTCTGTTGCAGTTTCACAACATTGCACACAATTTCTAAGCAGCAGAGTGGTGTATGTATTTTCATTTTGACATCTCTTGGCTTCCACAGAATTGTCTTGAAAGATTGTCTTAGCTAAGAATTGTCTTAGCTTTCACCATATTTTTGACTCTATTAGCAGGTACTTTTATTAATTAAAAGATATTATTATATTAAACAGGAATACGTGCAGAATAATAACATTGTAAGACAATTTTGAGCCTACTGTGAATGAGGAAAGGGTTTCTAGTGCTTTCCATTTAATATCAGACATTAAATTCTTTCAGGATACTATGAAGAGTGTCCTATTATTATCTTCATTTTATAGATGAGAAAATGAAACACAGAGACACTGAGTAACTTGCCTTGGGTAACACAGCTGACAAACGATGGATTTGAACCCTAGCCTTTAGACTCATTGTCTTTGATGATGACACTAACCTATTTTCTCAGGATACCAGTATTCTCAAAATATTTAAAATGTTATATACTCTTTTGTATTATTGTATTTTCTCTTTGTACAAGAACCTATTTAATGTACAAGTAATGCCTTTAAAACATTTTATTAAAAATATTTCAATAAGGTTAATGGTTAAACCACCTTTTTTGAAGTCTAACCTAAAAAACAACAATTATGTATATCTTTTTCCCCCCATGGAATCATATACCATGAGTTCAAAATAAGTGACTTGTAAATGAACTTCAGAAAATGAACATTTTGTAAACTGAAGACTGTTTTTATTTTACCTAATTTTCTTAGATTCTAAATAGTCACTTTAGATACTTATACTGAATTATCCATGCTCATTTTATTGTAGTGTATTCTAAAAAGTAATCAAGGGAAATCGCTGTTTATATTTTGATTATTTATAAGGAAACTGTTCAGTTTTTTAATATTTGTTAAAACGTTTGGAATTTTCTAAAATTCTCTAGAGGTTCAGATTCTCATATTTTACCAATTTTGGAAAGTCTGTGCATATTTAAGTTTTATATAACAATTAGCCTCCAAAAGTGCTCTTAAACTGGTCTTATTTGAATTTTTGAAAAATATAGTACAGTATGTCCCATATTATTCTAATGGGGATAGAAAAATATGGGGCTATATAGAATGTTTTACTGTAATTCCAGTCAATGTTTTATGAAGAAAATTGGAAAAATGTGACATCAAAAATATCATAAGAATGTACTTTTTTGTGCTGTATGTGGATTGGAGAACTGATTTTTACCACGATCATGTTGGGGTCACTGGGTAAGTTCCCTCTTGGTATATGAGATAGGAAGAAGCATTAGCTCAACATCAGACTAACAATTTTATGAAGTGAAATCATCACTGGAACCTTTAGCAATTTCTTTATTAAAAGCCCCTAAATGTTAGCTGGTGTGGAGCTTGGATATTGTCTTCAGTATTTCTAAGTATTTTTACATGTAAATATGGCATTACTATTTTTACTAATTTCCTATTAAGTTTCATAACAGCTAATTTAGATGAAATTCAAAAACAAACATTTAGACTAGCAATTAAGAATCATGTAATGGTTATTTACTGAAAATTTGAATTATAAACATTTTAAGTCATCTAGCATTTGCACTTTGTTGACTCAGATTTTTGCCCAGTATTACTATTATCCAGGTGTTTTAGCTATTACTTGGGAGGTAGGACGGATAGGAGGAGGAGAAAGATTGTGAAGGGAGAAAAGGTGATTTCTCTGTTCCCTAAGGACACAGATACAGAATAATACAAAGACGATTTGTTCTTCCACTGTGTGGTCAAGGAACAGTTCAATTCAGGGCACCTTGAAGGCTCAGCCTGTTTCTCTCCAGAACAACCACAAGAGGGCGGAGATGCTGATTATCTTTCAGCAGAACTGTGAGAAAACAGGTTTTGGATTTCTTTTGTGTATATGATACACCTTGTATTAGCACACTGATACTGATTTAAGTAATGCACTAGAGATTTTCCTTTTGGGCATACTTTTTTTTGACAGAATTAAGTTGCAGTATTGTTACTCTATCCAACAGGAAGCCACTAGATTAATTACCCTCAAATGTCCCTTAGATCATATAATTTGGCTACACAAAAATTTCATTGCCCATTGATTGACTTTCCATCTTCTTATCCTGAGGCTCTTATCTTTGTATCCTGAGACTTCAATTCTGAATGTTTTGGCTAAACCCAGGTTCTACATTTTCAGTGTTTTGCTGAATATATCCACCTGGATATTTCACCTTCATTTCAAATATGATATTTTAAAAACCAAATATCTCCTTTCACTCCATGTATAAAATATTCTCCCTCAGTCTACTGTTCTTCCAAATAGCCAGCTCTGAATCTGTCATGATGTTTGAGTCTTTCTTTCCTTTCTGAAGCTAAGCCAGCATTGGTAAATATGTGTGTGTATTTCCCACTTCAGCTTAAATCTCACCATGAAGGGCCTTGCTAATCTCCTGACATTCAGTCATTCAACAGTGACCCTCCTTATGCTAGACACTGTTTCAGGCACTGAGGAAAGAGCCTGCCCTCAATTTGCTTACATTCAAGCAGAAGGAGAAAGACAATACCAGGTCAGTAAATTACTTAGTGTGTTAGTACACGGCACATAGTAAACCGTACGTGCTATGAAAATGAATTGAGCCATGTAAGAGGAGATGGGACGTGTTGGAAGAAGCGGTCATAACTTTAAGTAGGATGGTTTGGGTAGGTCTCACTGACCCTAGATTTTAACCTCATAATTCTTTTTAATGTTGTGCTTTAGACAGAACCTTGTTTATCATCCTTGATCTAAGTCATCACCAATTCTATTGATTTTCTCAGAAAAATCAATGTGCTTTCATTTTCACTTGAACTGCTTTTTGTCTTGTTTAGCCTCAAGACTACAAAGCCTCCTTACCTGACTCTGTGGCAGTGAGGCCAGAAGCTTAGCAAAACTGTTTCCATGTGGCCCTGTGATAAGCCAGTGGGTTGTGAGCGGATGTGATGAGTGCTACTTCTAGAGCTGGTGCATTAAAACTCCCACAAGCCTCCGTGTTGTCTCCCTACTTGTTCTGCAAGCTGGATGCAGGAGGTCCATAGGAGGTTCCAAAGTCCTGGGGCATGAGAGCCACTGGATAGACGCAAACCCGGTCCTAAAGCACCAGATGGAAGACAACCCTCTCCTGGTCTTTATGAGTGAAAAATAATTACATTAAGCCACTGAGATTGGGGGGGAGGTATTTTTTATAGCAAGTAGCATTATTTACCCTAATTAATATGGCCTCCTTCTATACTTCTTAGACCACTGGGACACCCCATTAAGATGAACTTTTTTTTAGTAACATTGAGTCATTGCTCTGCTGTTTATTCATAATTAGGTGAAATCTGCAGCTGTGGTTAAATCCAACTCTGTCTTCCTATGGCTAAACAGAAGCTGCTGAGAATGATCAAAAAAAAAAAAAACTTACAACAGAACAGAACTTATCGTGGCCTCCAACCTCAGCTGAGCCCTCAAAGCTGTACACCTGTCCAACTGTGTTGCTCTAGCGAGCTCTCCATTCCTTATTCTTCTAAAATCTCTGACACGTGACCCTCACCATGACTTGCTTTCTCTATCTTATGAAAACTAGACTCCAACAGGGTTCTATCCTGCTATTGAACATAGACATTTACTTGCATTCACACTCATCCTTTCACCCTGTCATGCAGTTACAGTAAAATATGTATCCCTTCTCCTATTGAAAACAAATCGTGTCCTGGATCCCATTCCTTTTTGCCTTTTGAATACCCCACTTGCTACTGTACTCTCAACATTGACCTCACTCCTGGTTCCTTCCTCTTGCATTTAAATGTGTCTCTCCTGTCCTGGAAACAGACACCCTCCTTGGATCCTATTCTCTCCCCTGGGTACAGCTCCATTTTTCTCCTCTCTTTCATCCCTATATTCCTTGGAAGAACAGTGTATATGCCCTTCCACTTACTCTTCCTCCGACTGCGTTCTGGTTTCAGCCTCTCCATTCTCCTGAGCACTTTTCTTGCCAAGATTGGGAGGCCCTTCATGTTACTAATTCTATTGGATGCTTTTCCTTCTCTGAGTGGCACTTGACAATATTGGCCACTCTCTACGAAACACTGTCTTCCCATGACTTCTGAGGCTACTCTCTCTTACAGTGTTCTTCCTTGATCGTTTAGCTAGTACACTCTTCCCTCTTTTGATCAAATATTCATCTTCCTCGGGGTTCTATGCCCAGAATTTATCTTCTGCTAACTAGACCCTCTTACTCCTTGGATGATTTTGTTACATCTCACGATTTCACTTATACTAAATACTTCAAAAAATACCTTAAGCCCACACCCAGGCCCATTTCTGCCACAACTCTCTCTAGAATCTTTCCACCTCCATCTTTCCCTTCTGCTACTACCAGACACTAGGACTCTACCTTGATTGCCACTTGAGGTTCCTAACTGTTCCACCTTTCTCAGATCTTGTCCTACTCCAAAACTTTCTCCTAGGGCAGCTCGAGTGATTTTTAAAATAAGAATATGATCAGGTCACTACTCCACTCTAAACACCTTAATGGCTCCCTCGTGTTGCCCAGAATTTTATTCCTTAAAAATACAAATTCTTTAAAGTGGCTTATGAAGCATTTCAAGGCCCGCTCCCTACCTCTTCATTTTATTCTCTTGATATTCTCCCTTTCCTCTAAGTTCCAGCTCAGGCGACTTCTTTCAGTCCCTGGAACTAATCTTGCCCCCTGGCTTCAGGTCTGCGTCTATGCTGGTCACCTGGTGTAAACGACCCTGGTCTCCTCTGCCTGGTTGACTCTCAGTTTTCCTGTAGGTTTAGCTCAGAATCCCAGCAGGGGAGCTTTCCCATCCCAGCTCGGGGTTTGCAAATCACCTTGCATTTCCATTACGACAGCACTTACTGCAATTTATTGTCACTGCCTGTTAAATTGTCTGTTTTCCCCAGTAGACTGTAAACACCGTCATATTTCTAATATTCCCAGATGTTCAAAAGTGGAATAGATTGTAAACAGGATGAGACTGAAACATTAGGTCGGTAGTTGGGTTTGATGTTTATAGCTTTGTGGTCTTAAGTCCTTACTGCTCTTCATGGGCCATGTGTTGGATCTTTCTCAAATGCATCTTGTGCTTTCCTCCTCTGTGAGCTGGATTATATCTTTCCCTTTACCTAAGAATGTCTTTCTCTACTTTATATTTGTAGAAATTATACTCTTTTTGAAGCCCAGTTCCAAAACTGTCTTCTCCACCAAGACATTTAATCACCCTGTTGAGAAAAGATCTTGCCTTTTTCTGAATTCACAAAATATTCTGGACTATTTTTAAGTACATATAGTATATAATTTAAAATCGCTGTATTTCAATAAAAAGCTTTCTAGGGTAGAATCTTCTCTCCCTTCTCTGAATTTCTATAATAAGTTGTATCACTGTGATGGAACACATTATACGCTGCCTTATGTGGCAGTTACACATAGACATGACATCTCTTCATAATAGCTTTGGGAGTCTTGCATGTTTATACGTACTGCAGTACATAGCGTCTTGTCATGTATATAATGAACTCTCAGAATATAATTGTTGAATGCATCAACCAACCACCTTATCTTCTGTCTGTCTCCATAAACCCCCCCTCTTTCAAGCCAAATAGCCTCATTCCCGGTCCAATACTTGTCAAGTGTATTTTCCCATTTCATCTTTGCACATTGCTTTTACAGCCTACATTCGTATCTCTCATTGTCAAAATCCTACCTCTTTGGCTCAAATATTGCTTCTTTGTGAAGGCTGCCTTAGTGCTTCCTGCCTGAAGAGATTCTTAGCTAAGGTGCTTGGCCATGGGTTAGTGGGCCATAGAAATACCATGAAAAAATTAAATCATGGAGCTACCTGACTTGAAAAGTCACTTAGTAAGATTACCTAGTAAGGTGGGTAGGAGGGAGGTGAGCTGGAGAAGAGCAACACTTGGGAGACCTAGTGTAGTGTTTGCAGACAGAGGCTAACAAGTACTTAAACTTGTCTAGTAGCTGTAGGGCTGGAAAAAAGGGGGTCAGGTAGTGGAGCATTATATAAGCTGACTCAATAGGGGTTTGTTTTTCTCATGTTTCCACTTAAGGAATTCTAAGAAAGAGGGGAAGGAGACCGGAAAGTTCGCTGACACCATTAGCAAGGATAAAGAGGGCAAGCAAAAGGTTGGACAGGTTTGCTGGTTTTTGCACAGACTCTGGTGGAGATGCTAATTTTGCAGGGTTTTTCTTGGAATCTGTTTACGTTTTCTAGGCAACTATGCTGCATGCATTATTTATATTCATCTTTTATGAATATTTTATTTACTGCTTGAAATTTCTGTATCAAAAGTATATCAGCTAGTGAGGACCAGTTGATTTTTATGGAGCCCCATAGGGTACAAAGCCTCTTGCAGCCCTGAGGGACCAGAAAATGGCCCCCTCCCTCCCATCTCTTTGATCCCAGGAGCAGTCCGTTGTGGTGGAAGGGCATGAGTTTCTGAGTCAGAGAGATGTCGGTTTGAATTCTGGTTGGGTCACTTACTAATTGTTTGTTCTTGGCCAAATTACTTAACTTTTCAGAGTCTTAGAATTTGTTTCGTTCGTTTTGTTTTTAAACTGTTCAATTAACATCTGCAATAGCAAATTTGCAGAGATATTATGAGAATCGAGTGAAACATGTGTACGGAGCCCAGCCCTGTGCCTGGCACGTGGTCGGCATGCCCTCCCTCCCCATGGGTGCTATGCTTAGGAGAACATAAATATTGGCCCGCAAAGGATAGGAATTGTGGTACAAATTGGCAACTTAATTTTGAGATGAGCATGGATTAAGTTCCCCCGTATTTGAAATAATTCTAGCTGAAGATATATGCCATGTATTTTATTTAGTGTGATTCAGAAAATGTGCCTCTGCAAACTACCTTGAAATCCTTACACTGTGTAGATGTTTAATACAACCTGTGTACGCAATATGTGTACTGTTTCCTTTTTGAGGAAAGAAAGATTATTGTATATGTGTGTGACTGTGATTTATGGCTTATATTTTAAAAATGAGACTGGAGCAAGAGTAAGTTGCAAAGAATTATATTCTCAAACAATTTGAACAACAGGTTTTACCAGAGTTATTCTAAATTTATAAAGGCACATACTACCGATTTCTGGTTTTATATTTGATAAAAGGCATTTTTTTCCTTAGACTTGGGAAATCACCTTTGACCTCTTAAAACTGAACCATTATCATAACCTCAGTGTTGAGAGTTAAAGCTGGCAGACAACATCTGGAACAAAATTAGTCTTTTTGATGGCACCTGCTTGGTGAAAGCTCACCCTTTTTTTTTTTTTTCTTTTAAACACCCAAAAAGGATAGGATTGGTGATGAGTGTTTCACACCTAAATTTTTATTCTCTTATAGTTCACTTAACTGTGTTAGCGATGCTTTCTGAACGCTCTTGAAATAGAACTAAAAGCACACAGCAACTGTGGGAACCAAGCACAGTTGGTTCCACAAATATTTGATTTGACTTATGGTGCCAAGTACACTGGCAGGTGTTTCACATAGCAGGTGTTTGTAATGTTTGGGCTAATTTTAGTTTGTTATCTTTATAAGACAAGCCTGTATTTAGAACATTATGTTTGGATTTCTGTTCAGGTATGTCTGCTCCATGGTTGTTGTAGCCAGCCTAATGCAAGGGAACTTTGCTCCAGGTCTTTCTCTCTTTAGGACTTTGGAGATACTGGGTCTGTGTCAAGCCGCCATTATGGTATTTGAGTCCCTGTCACTGTATCATAGTTTGGCCAATTTTGGGTATTCACTGTGTGGGCAACAGGATAAATGTCATGTGAGAAAAAGGGATGAAGCTTGTTCTGTAGCATTTCAAAGAACCGATAGGGGGCAACTTTTGACACTATCCAAAGATCAACTGTAAGAAGAATAGTCTAACAATTAGGTAATTAAAATTGTTGAATGCTACAGTGGGTTGCCTCAGAAAACATCTGAGTTGAGGTCTTGGTCATCTGTCAGTCACGCGTCATTCGGAAGGTGAGGGAAATAATCACCGGAAGTCGAATATGTGAAGAGATCAAAGCAGAGTGCTCTGACTGAAGCCCAGAGGGCCGCATCCCCAGAAATCCTGAGGAAAACCCTGAGGAACCTGGGGAACACAGGTAAAAAGCCATGAACTCTGCATGATGCCTCAGGTGCCCTCCACCTGTTAAGAACCCAGCATTCAAGCTTCACATAAAGGAGAACAAACAAACAGTTCTCAATTCTATGATGTCTTCTACTTCAACCTCCCAGCTTAAGAAAAAAATGAAGATTAACAAAAGAGAAAAAATATTCTTCTGACTTCAGCGCTTTTTGGTAAATTTTATTCCACCTTTCTCGCATCTAAATTTGAAAAATCAGTCATATTTGATATATTTTTCTCTTTTATACTCTATCTTCAGTTAATCATTACGTTCTCTTGATTCTTCCTTCAAAATGTATCTACCATCTGTACCGTCCTTCCTATTTTGGGCTATCACAGAGTTCAGCTCATACCTGAACTATTGCACACGTGTTTTAATTGGTCTCTTTTCTGTTCCACTCCATGAATTACTACCAGCTTAATCTTTTTAAACCACCTCTTTAAGAGCCTGTTTTTCCTTCAGTGAAAATCTTCAGTGGCTCCCCAATGCCCACGATGGAAATCTCCAACATGCCAAGGTCGTGAGCCTCTGTGACCACCAGCTGACGGTTCAGGCGCTGAAATTCCAATGGAGGCATGGCCGGAAACCGGCACCACATGCCACTCTCCCATAGCACTCAAAATGGGGGCAAATATTTAGGCCCAAGGGAGGGTGGGAAGGTGGCAGCACTTTGATCCCAAGATTGATTTACATCTAGCTTTGTAATCAACCTGTTAGATTAGTAACAAGCATTCTACTTTGCTCAAAACATTCCAATGGTTTCCCATCTCTTGCAGAATAAAAGCCCAAATCCCCACGGCATCCTATAAAGCCTTATAAGTGGGTTCTGTGTTACCTTCTGAGCTCTCGTCCTACCCTCTCTCCCATCACTCATTCTGGTTCAGCTACACTGATTTTCCTGCCATTCTTCAAACATGCCCAGCACACTCCCACCTGAGAGCCTTTGTACTAGCTGTTCCCAAAGTCTGGAATGTTCTTTCCCCAGAGAGCAACGTGGCAAACTCCTTCACTCCCTTTAAAGCTTCAGTCAAATGTCGACTTATCAGTGAGGCCTCCCCTACCTACCTTATTTCAAATAGCAAATCCCCACTTTCACTCTGGCCTTCCTGGTCCTCCCCTTTGTTTTCCTCTACAGCACTTATCATCTAATAGATGATGTACTGTACTTATTTATCCTGCTTATTCTCTATCTCCTCCAGTTGACTGTAAATGCCATGAGGGCAGGGATTTCTGTCTTGTTTACTATTGTATCCCCAGCACCTAGAATAGTGTCTTGCACGCAGCAGAACCTCAGCGAACATATGTCGAATACATGAATGAATGAATGAATGAATGAACTGGATATAGTATAATCTCTTGAGGCCAGCCTACAGGCTTCCCACAGTCTCACCCGAGCTTTACTTCCTGATACTTCCTGACATGAAACCCACATTCAGACATCGTGGGCTACTGCTCCTCTGAACACTCTCTCCCATTCTTGTGCTTTGATTGCGCCATACCCTCCACTTGGAGGCCCTTGTGCGTTCTTCTGACCTTTCCTCTATGATTAGGCTAAATTCCTACTTACTCCCTGAAACCATCTCAAGCCAGGCAGCCTCCTTCTTCTTCTCTTCTCATAGAACATTTTCTCAATAGCACTCGTTTGACAATTAAATGTACTGTGTATCATAATATTTCACATTCTTGTCTTCTGATGTTACTTAAACCATGAGTCTTTATTCAGCTTTTCAAATGTGTATATTTTGTCTCTCCAGCTTTGGAAGCTGTCTTAGCAAAGTCCGGCTGTAAGTGAAGAGAACATGGGCAGAGCTCCAGCCCAGGGGCCCAGCCCACCACCCTGACTGACGAGCGCACCAATAGCTCAGCACCCTGGAACCCTTGCTGGCCCAGACGTGTGCCTTGGCACGCTACTTAGGAAAGCTCTGCCCTAGGTGCCTCGCTCATAGTAGGTGCTCAGGTAGTGCTAGTCAACGGACTGATTGATCTTGTGTGATTGTTTTGTTCCTAATATTCTCTCTGCAGCCTTACTAAAGTTTATATCTATGTACTAATACTCGTTTTTTAAAAAGAGACACAAAATCATTATTATGGAGTAAGAGTTAAAAACTTCATTTACCGATGATGAACAGGAAAGAATTAAAATATAATCTTTGTTGGTGACTGAGCAGTATTATAGGACTTACCATGTTAATTGGACACACCAAAAGCTTTGGAGACTACACGTGTGAGAGGTGGTTTTGTACACGTGTTGCTCAGATTATGAACAGTTATTTTTACCATGACATTTCCATGGAGAAATCAGAGTGAGCAATAAGTTTTAAAATGCTTAGCTATGCAGAATTGAATCTGGAAGGCCCAATTACATGTCTATCTTGCTGCACTGCTTATTTTTAATTTTTATTCTTAATATGTTCACTTAGAAAGAAGTATTATATTCATTAAAAACCATTAAGTGTGAATGAAAGTTCTGCATTTGCTATCTAATGTCAATTACGTCGATTAGATATATGACGCAGCTTTACTTCATCTAACAACTAATGTTCAAAGTGTTTTTTAACAACACCTGTAGAAGTATTTGAGCATATTAAGTATTAATAACTATTTTTAGAATGAAAAAGTCAAACTAGACAGCTGGGCATGTGACACCCTTATTTTCAACTTAATTTTACAGTGCTTTGATTTCTAAAAATAAGTTTTATAGCCAACTTATATAAACGGATATTAATAGAGGGCTAGCATTAACTTGAAAGTCAACTTTAATATAATTCTGAAGAGGAATTAAATATCGACTATCAGCTCCTTATTTACCTAGTATGAAATAGCTATAGGTACCCCTTGCCTCATGAAGAGGCTGTGATTCTGAAATTTTATATAACTTAAATTTTTGCAAATTGAACCTTTTTTTATTACACATTAGGATAATTCTCAAAGCCCCCCATTATGAACCTTTTGTGCAGTGAATAAGCAAACTGTAATTTGTTTATTGATGTCCAATACTGATGTTTAATTTTTTAAAAATTAAAAATAGCCAGAGATATTTTTGTTTGACTCCTAAAATTTTTCAGTAGCACCAATTTAAAAATAAAACAACTTTAAAAATTAAAGTTTGCCTCCTACTTATATTTCAAATCTTGTGGCAGGCAAAATATTTATCGAAAGCAATGTTTTCTGTCCCTTCTCTGGTTCTGACATTTTACTGTACTTTGATTTTGTGACATCTGCTTCTCCTTCTAAAGCAGCTGCTATTAAAGCTTAATTAGTTTTTAATTAAGGAAAACTAATGTTGTCTTAAAAAGTTTGTGAATTTTCTATCATATCACAGATAGTTTGAGACTTGGAACTTGCTGCCAATTCTGAGGTTGGACTGGATAGAGTTTCTCCAAAAGGAAAAAAAGGCCCTCATCCCTTACAAAGGCTAAACTACTACGTCTGCAGCACAACGTAGGTACCACGTGCAGAAGAAACAGCCAGTTTCTTGTCTCCACTAGAAGAAACTCCAGAAATAGGCAAAATCAGTCAAAAGATGACACTTGGTCCTAGATACGAAAAATTTTCTCAAATTTGAACAATTTTTGCCTTGTTACTAATATTACATGGAAACAAATGAACACTACTGAAAAAATAGAAATTAGGAAAAGCCAGGTGAGAAAGTGAGAGGCAGCTCATTCAGTCTGTTTCTATCCCCATGGTAGGCTGAATCATTAGGTGGTGTAGCTGCTCCAGGCCTCTGTGCAGCTCCATAAAATAGAGCAAAACCACGTCGTTTCTGTTCTTCTGAAAGTGTGTGTGAGTTGGAAGCTGTCCTCACGGCGGGCAGCCTGTAAAACACTTTGCTTTCATGGGGATCATAGGTCATATTGTATCCTCCGTCTTAGATGATAGGAATGGTACTAGGAGCCTTATTTGCAATACAAATAGAAGTTTATGAAAGTTGAAGAGTAGCCTGAATAAGACTTACTGTGTTTGGTCCCTTGGAAGTAAGTTCTTTGAAACCCTATAGCTCTAACCATCACAACTGCTGAGCCCTGCAGGTATAGAAAATGAGGGAACATGGTGTGTATCATTCTGACGTGGACGCCTGAGGGTAGGACTCATTCTGATGTGGGCGTATGCAGGTGTGGATGAGGAGGGGTTAGGTAGCAGTTTGCCTGTGGCTTAGGGTGATTTCCACATTTTTGAAAATTTGGCCTCATGGTCTGGCATTTTGGGAAATTTTCAGGTCTTGTTTGTGGAAGGAATCTGAATCTAAGAAGGTAGACTCAGTCAGCTCATGAGAAATACCAGGGGGGATTGGTCCAGTCAGTTGGATTGCCCAGGCCCAAAGAGGATGGCTCTGGTTTGGGGTGACTAATTCTGCCACCTCAGGAAGTCTGTGAGGTGGTCTCTGTATCCTGCATGTTGATGAGGGACAAGGAAAGGCCTGGGCAGTAAAACACATCTAGACCCATTCCCAAATATATGTCTTCATTTATGTGATGTGTAACTGCTTAGCAATGTGGCTTTACATAATAGGTTTTCAGTAAACACTAATAGAACTGAATTAAATCTATCAAATCTAAAAAGCTTTATCTCCTAATTTTTCAATGTCAGGTAAGTCATTTTCACCCAAGGGAGCTCATATATGCTACCTCTTGAGAGGGTATTTACTAAAATTTGTTGAAATGATTTTATAAAATGTCATAATTGCTAGTCATTTATTAATATCTGACCACAAGGACTGGATAAAGGATTTGTTTTTAGAAATAAAAACACTCCAGAAGGAAGCCCATTTCTAGTGAGCCCACTGTGTTTTATCAATTATCATGAGATGTGTATTTAAGGTTAAAAACCTATGTTTACCAGCACAAAAGTTATTAGCTCTGCTTTATTTATTATATTCATAATCCAGAATGTGTTTCACCTTTCCAAAATTCTGATTATAGAATATTTATAATTTGTTATCCAGTGGTGTGGCTTAGAAGGTATTATGTAGGATAAATGGATTGTCTCATCTTTTTTTTCTTTCTAATTGATGAAGCAAAGTACCATTCAGCAAAGTCTATTTTTTAAAGTATTTATTCAGTTGACAACCAATCCCAAACTGAAAGAGATGAAAAATAACATAATTGAGAAAACAACAAATTGCCTGTAGCTTGATGTGTATGAGGAAGAAAGACGCTCTTACGATTTTCTAATGTATGATGAAACCAAAGCTGTGCATAAGTTCTGAGGTGGTTGAAAGTGAAAACCAGTTCTCTTAACGATTCACCAGTGGAATAAATTCGACCTCTGACTGGAATAAACGTTCGTGCACATAAGGGGTTTGTCTTGTTCTGAAATAGCAAGGTTGGTGTAAGTGGTGAGAACCAGGGCAAACAATGGGCTAAAGGAAGTAGCGCCAGGCAAAAGCAGGACGGCCTGAATTCTGCCACTAGCTGTGACCTGACGTAGCCTGAGGTGTTCACTTTCCCATCTGTAAAAGGAGCAGTTGAATCAGATGCTCTAACTGGTCCCCCATGAGGAAGGAAGGTTCTAGAGATTTGCAGCCTAAACTTGGCGAGAGAGGAGCGGGTGGAGGTATTGTACTTGAGCCATCCCTACAATGAATTCACAACCCATTAGGACCTGCGTACATGTGACTGAAGCGTGGTAGAGTTTAAGAAAAAAAAAGACTCAGTGTCAAGTCTCAGATTGTCAAACATTTGGGCAAGTCACAGCTTCTTATCATCTTATGTTCTCTTATTTGTAAAATGAGGGAGATGATAGTCTAGATTTCTACACTTCCTCCTATCCAACATTTAAAAATCATTTTAATGGAATTATAGAAAAGCAGAAATTGTAATCTAAATTGAATATACTTTCAGATATATATTCATTGAGTGAGTTAAATGCTAGAAGAATTAAATATTGTTCAAATGCAGAAAATAACACTCTATTAGAAATAATCTTGGAGTCAGTTAATTTCCAAATTAATAGATTCAGCATGATGAATATTTCGCTAACAGCAAAGTAATTATTAATACACAATTCTAAGTTTAATAATTACCCTTAATTTTCTTTTTATAAAATGTAACAAACACTCATCCTGCTATTATTATAATGGCCACATTGTTTACATGAAACAGGATAAATCTTTCCCAAACAAGTGCTCATAGAGACATCCACAAAGGAAAACAAACGTATCGTTGGTTCAGATTGTCTCATATAGCAGAAAGGCAGCCTTTCATCGGTTTAGAACATCACTTGCTACTGTTTTTAGAGAGCCACTCATTATGGCATCGTTCTGCTAATAGAACTTAATGTGTTTTATGCTTTAATTAATTCAAGATAAATTTTTAGAAAAAGTCAGTTCTATCTGTGAGAGAGTAAGCATTTTCAAATTGTATAGTTAAGACTTCAATGGTATGAGAGCAAGTTTAGAAAACATTTTTATTAGACAAATTATTTAGACAAATTATACACAGAAAGCTCTGCCACTCATAACTGAGGCCTCCAAAAAGTGGTTTGTGTATTTGTATAATAGGCAATACATCAAAATAGGCCTATTTTAAATATTGTACATGGTTAACAGTTTGTTGATAGCTAAAATCACTGCAACATCTGGTATGTCCCTATATAGCTTGTTGAAAAGACTTTTTGTTTTAAAATCAGAGTCGTGAATTAGATCATGAATGTTACAAGGGAAAACAAGTTGTGCATGCACTTAGATACTTGTTACCCTGGAAACAAAATGGTTTTTGCATGATAAGAAATTTTTCTGCCTTACACAGTAGACAATATTTGAAGATTTAGTACAAAAACAGTGACAGGACAAGATGCTCCCCAGAACAGAATTAGCATCAAAGTATAATATACCTTAAGAATATACTTTTTAATTTCTCCTAAAGCAAATCACATAGGTTGATTCCTATACCAATCCTAGCCACGGAATGAATTAGATTAAAATAAGTGTATGGCTGCGTAAAAACACAGGATAAGTTCTTGCTTCCTACTTACCACATTTTAATTTAAGGATTACAAACAAAGTTCATTCTACATTTCCAACAGGTGAGAAGGCTACCTTAAAAAGGGTTGTGCACAAAGAGGCACTGTTTTTGTTGTTATCCTTCTATACACTTGGTACTAATGTAAAAAATACATAACTCCTCCAAGTAGAACTGAATAAAAAAAGGGGCTGAAGTTGAGAGCCCAGTATGCTTGCTGTATTTTCTTCTTTAGGATGATGTATGACAGTAATTAAGGCCACATCAATATTTCTTAAGGGCTCCCATCTCTCCCCAACTACAGCTGTATTGATTGGCTTACTGCTTTGGAAGAGAATTTATTAACCTTCAATGATCTACGTTTAAACTCGTATAGAGCTCCCCGTGCTGTGGTGAACGTGGTTGAGCTAATAGCATTTTCCATTTAGATAATTAATTAAAAGTAAAATTATCAAGGTTAGCTTTATACACTGCTGAATAACAAATGCAAAAATCTATTCAAATGAGTTACATCTAGGAACAAATGTTAAATCGCCCTGGATGTTTTAATAACAAAAGTATAAAATATTCTCTGTTGGCAAACAATGCGAGTCAGAATAACATTAAAGCAACCTGCCTTTTCTAACTGAAAAGACCCCCTACGCTATACATAGTTCCTGTATACAACACTTTTGTTTTAAACTAAAGCTCTATTAAATGAATTGCAATAGCAATGGCCTCCTTTGAATATATATACACATTATATAGGTGCATATATATGTATATATGAGATACTAATTTATTTAACACAATAGAGGCTGCTGCCATATGATAAAGTTTACTGTACATAAGAAAAAACTTTTCATACTGTACAATCACATAAAGGTCATATGCACTGTTGCAGTGCAAGAATAGTTTTAACTGTAGTCTTGACCGGCATGTTCATGGCTTTTTTTGTAATCCTACAAAATTGCATTCTCATATTGTGTGGCCTGAATGGTCTTTACATTATTCTATAAACACTGCAGGGGTTGCCTTTGGCCCACAGTTAAAGGACACTCAACAGCAGTGGAGCATTGTGTGGTTGCAGCAGAAGAATGTAAAAAGACTGAAGTTATTGCAATTATATTTTTCAAAATAGAGAAATGTGACAGAAGAGGCCTTTATGTAAAATTAATCCTGCATATACTGTTAGTATACTCAGTGCACGTTTCCTATACTTGAAGTACAGTATATGAAAAGCGGGCTAATAGGATCCTAGTATACTACCTTCTGGGGGAATAAATTGAGTAATGAAAAAAAGTGGAGAGAAATGTCCAGGAAGAGAGGGAAGAAAAGAGAGAAAGAAACAGAGGAGAGAGAGAGGAGGGAGAAGGTAGAGAGAAAGAACTAGAGTTGTTACTAATAATCCTGATTAAAAAAAAAAAATGTTACATCCATGTTAGTCCCACAATATTACAGTCGCTCCTTGCAAAGGGAGTCCTACGAAAGAAACAGTGAAGAGATTTTGTTGGATGCTCATATGGAGGTGCCTCGGTCTGGATCATTACCCAGATTGAGCCCCAGGGTAGGAGTTGGTTGATAAGGAATAGATGACATTGTTTTTATAGGACTCCTGAAAAAGCCCCCATTAGGTGCCCTGTGCCTAAAAGGGCCAGTTCGGTGCTCAGGCACGTTGCCAAAAGCGAAACCAGAGGCAGCTTTAGCTGACAGTGTACGGCTAAGAGTCTGGATCTGCTCTGGGATAAAGGTTGTTGTGGTAATATGAGTGTTCCTGAAATCACTGATTTGCTCCAGTGCTTGTCGTGTTGGCAAAGTGTCAATGTCCAGAGGGGTCAAGTCAATTGACGAGGTGGAAAACTGTTTATGGGGGCTGTCGTCATCTGTGCACAAGCTATTTACACGTCTATGGAGGTGCTCCAGGTCAATTTCCTTGTCATCCTGGAGATGAAGAAAAAGAAGATAAGGTTCTCATCAGTACTAGCTTCATGGTTAAAAAAAAAAAAAAAAGTAGTTCAGCAAACATGATGATAGGTAATGAACTGAACTTTGGGGTTTATTCATTTAACAAATATTTATTGAGCACCTAATATGAGCCAGGCACTGTGCTAGGTTCTGGGGGTACCGATGGGATTCTGAGATAAGGTTATCTATACTTCTCTTGCAATAAAAGTTCTAAAAGGAGCATATGCCACATGCAACTACAAAATATGGGAGCAGTAGATGGGTGATTGCCTTCTACAAGAGCAGAGACAGACCCAGGCAAAATTATACACATAGTAAGTGTGGTTTTGGCCACGCATCCCCTCCCCACCTCTTCTTTATGCATGCTTCCTCCTTTTTCAGGGTGTCTCATTCCAAGCTGTGTTTTTGTTCCTTTCACTACTTGCTCCTAACCTTAACTTTCCATTCTTGGAGATTAAGTGATACAATATGTTGATATGCTAGTTCACACTAAAGTGTTAGTGACTGTTAAAGTGTTATTTCTCTTTAGGCCAGAAATATGTGAGATTGTTTACAGACAGCAACATTCAACACAAGAGAATCAGTTTCTGATTGAGGGACTTCATACACTCAAGCTATCTAGTACCTGAATGAGGCAATATTGTGAGGTCAGCACGGAAACCTTTAGAGACCCCTTCAAGCCATGACGTGTGAGTGACAGCTTCAGTTTAGGGCCACGTTAATGCTAAATGGCCTCTAAATCAAAGACGCTTTGAGCTGCACTAATAGAGTCTTAGTAAGAAGGTGCTTAATGAAGAAAAAGAGTGTAAAACCTTAGATTTCCGGAGTTGAAACTAATTCGTAAATCCCTTAGGATTTTCACTAGAAGTGAGCATTAAAGCCCAATATTTGAAAAATAAAAGTGGCAGGAAAGAAAATTGTCCTTTTCATCAGTCTTATTTATCACCAAGTTCAATAAATTAAATTTATGAGGATTTAAAAATATCTATTAATCATAAGAGGAGAAAATATTTGTTCATACGATCTGGATTAGCTGCTATGAATTAGAATGGAGGATGTATTTTTTTCATTGTGCAATTATAGTGCTCCTCAGTGAAAAATATTTTGATGTGCGTCAGTTTTTTTCCTTCTCCTTTCTCATTTCAAAATCCAATAAAAATATCCATTAATGCAATATTATCACTGAGACGTTAGAGGGTTGAAAGATAAAACTTTATGGTTCCCACAGCAACTATAATATAGTCATCCATCAACAGATATAATAATGCAAAAATTTAATATCATATATAGTAATTCAAAATGTAAGGAGCTTGGGGAGTCCTTAATTTCCAGATTTTTGAGAATATGAAGCCTCGGCTATAATGTTGCATTAATGTGGTCTTTTGCATTGAATCGATGTCAGTAGAGATACCAGAAGTTTATTCCGTAAAAAAACCCACTACAATAAAACCTGATTAATTTTTAGTTTATACTCCACTAATTTAGACTGTATGATCACTCAGAGGTAGGAAGCTAAGATTTATCTTCGCTAAGTCAAGCTTTCCCTTATAAATGGTGCTGATCAATTTTGCATATAAGGTGGTAGGAAAGAATCCTCAGACAACTTTAGAAAACAATCTGTTTGAAAGAATA
The DNA here is from genome assembly GCF_965194805.1 of Balaenoptera borealis. Lineage (NCBI taxonomy): Eukaryota > Metazoa > Chordata > Mammalia > Artiodactyla > Balaenopteridae > Balaenoptera > Balaenoptera borealis. The sequence continues at coordinate 14,691,708 of NC_138861.1, read as the reverse complement.
CATTAGCATGCAATAATTCATATGCAAATGAGAAGTCATTTTTATTTGTGCTGTAAAGCAGATCCTCTCAGGATTTGCTTAGGCATCAGTTAGCCAAGGTCTAGTTACAGAAAGTTTAAAACTGTTCTTTGAAACTATCTAGAAAGTCAAATCATTCAGCAAATTCAGGTTGTTTTCGTTTCAATCTGTGAAGCTTTAGTGAATCTGATTTCATTATATAAAAAATTTTTCACCTTTTTGGTCCAATGGAAATAAGATAAATAAATCAAGTAGTTTATTTTTAACTTCAGATAGTCTCTGATAAGCACGCATTTTTTTTCTGGATGAAAATAAGGCACAGGGCACTTTAAAAGATATATGTAACTCTGAAATTATTCTTTCAAAGCCCTGGAAAAAATTTTAATATGGCCCTGGAGTTAAGCTGACTCATGAGAAAAGGAGGACTATGGAATTCTAGATGATTCCACTGTGTGGATCTGTTAAGCCTAGAGCCATTAGAGAGCTATAGAAACCTATGATCACTTCTATAGGTCTACATACAGACAGAGGGAAGCAGTCCCTGGGGGTGAAGAGAAAACTCTGATTATTTTACTGTAACACTGCACTTCTTAGGCCGAATCTCAGAGACACAAGTAATTTACCTACAAGGTAAACAACTATTTGAACTAACATGATAAGCATCTTTGTGAACTGGTCAAGGGAATCACAGCCCTTAAAAAAATCATGGACTTAAGGTCTATCCTGAGATTTGGGAGAATTTCAAGGCCCATTACGGCTCATGAAATTGTCAGTCTTTCAAACTCGATTGTCTCCTCTTCACGGATCTGGGATGTCTTAAAATGAAAATTGGTATCGGTCTTACCAATTTTTACATTTCACAAATTTGTTTTCACTCTTCATGGAAAGAGGAAACAAAGACCACTCCCGACCCATTATCCCCTTCCCCGTGATTATCCTTCCTGCAAGCACAGCCTACGTGTGGGCTCAACATGGCGCTGAAGCTTTCAGTCAAGTACCTCTTTTGATGGGACCCTGGAGCCTTTCTTCTTGTTCCACCACGTCTCCAGCATGGCTATAAAGCAGGAGAGGACGATCCCCGCAGCCAGGATACAAAAAACCCCTGCAAAGCTCTTTATGTCCAGGGCACCTCCTTTCTGCTTTGTGTCCACTGAGGAGTACAGGTCACACTGGCCATTCTTGGGCCACCATTTGTGCTTCAGGATGTCCATGTCGCCATTCTGCTGAAGCTCCAGGATCCTTGGGGTAAAAGCACACAATCATGTGTTATTACAGACATACTTATTGCCTCAGTCCACAACATATCCATTAATAACCCTGTCTCTAAAGGATGCTGGGTGTCAAGGGGAAATGAATATATAGATTAGCCTGCGGGTGGAATGAGAGGACACACAAAACATTACTGCAGTGATTCTTTAGACGGACTTGTGCCACGATGCCGTCCTCCCTCCTTTCTTACATCCCTCCCTCCCTGCTTCCCTTTTTTCTTCTCCCACCTCTTCTATTTTTTGTTTGTTTGTTTCATTCTATAATCCTAAATATCACCCTCAACCCCGGTTTCTTGCAATGTGTCTTTACAATTACATTTCAGAGGCGCTGTTTTTATGTGGTTTCAAGCTGCTGCAGTTCTGTGTTCCTTCCCTACATGCAGAACGACGCTCTGGATCTTAATGCTTTTATGGAGAACGTTTTGCTGCTTAGAGCGAGATGCTGACATAATGTCGCCCAGCATATGCTACCCACAAAGAAATTCAATTAAAAAGACTTCTATTATTTAACACAGTGTGGAAGAAAGCCTTGGGACAAGTTTGAAGTTGATAAAATACATCATTTTGGGTTTTGCACGCAACTGATCTAGTTTCCTTTTAATGCCAAAGGGGAAATAATCTTACCTTGGAGAACAAGAAGAAAAGTTGACCAGAGGCTTTCAGAAGCGGTCACATTCAAATAAGAAATACACTTCTTTTATTCACTCCCAGAGTCTGGGGGTAACTGCAAAGACTGCAGCTTTTAAAACGTATGATTTTCATAGAGGTTTTATTCTCAATTCCAAACAAGCACTCTTTGGGCTCTACCTAAGACCTGCCTCTGGCCCTCCTCCAGCCGAGCCCCTTCTCACAGAGCGAGAATGGTCAGGGCCAAGGTCATGAGCCTGTCCAGAGTGTGCACCACCCCCACGGTTCCCTAGGATTTCCTGCCCAGACAGCTCAGAGTGCCTGCCCATCCAGGACTCATAAAAGCCTATCCCTGTGTGTGATTCCTGAGAGCAGGTCTCACAGCCGTGGGCGCACACAGGTCTCCAGGGTGGGGTTTGGGGGGTGTGGACAACTTGACATGCAAGCTCAGGTGCACACACCTCTGTGTGCGAGACCCTCACTGTGTGGACAGAGCCGGAGGTGGAAGGCTGACGCCCAGTGCCACCGGGTCGGCGCAGAACTCCTAGCTGGTCACCAGTTAGAGACTCAGCCCTGGCTCCCTCGGGGTCATGAAGGTATACTTGTCAAGATAAGAGGATAGAACATATTTTACCTAACTATGTTTAGCTTGATATATAAGTTTTACAGTTACACTTGTGATATGTGGACCCATATTTGCACTCTTGCCCCGGCTCTTGGATTATTTAGGGAGAGACTGCTTAAAACTTTACAGAGGAGAACTAAGCCTATCTGGAAGGAGTAAATAACTCACTTTCAGTGATGTATTTACTTTTTTTACCTGTTTCATGTCATCCACGTGTCTATGAGTTCAATGATAATCAACATTCAACCACAGTTAAACAAGAGTAATACTAGCCCTAAGGGCTGTGATGGGGAGTTAGTCTTTATTTTTAACTTTTATTTGATATTGGAGCATAGTTCATTTACAATGTTGTGTTAGTTTCAGGTGCACAGCAAAGTGATTCAGTTATACATATGCATGGATCTATTCTTTTTCAAATTTTTTTCCTATTTTGGTTATTACAGAGTACTGAGCAGAGTTCCCTGTGCTATACAGTAGGTCCTTGTTCGTTAACTGTTTTAAATATAGCAGTGTGTACAGGTGAACCCCAAACTCCCAATCTATCCCCCCACCCCTTTCCCCCGGTAACCATAAGTTCGTCCTCTAAGTCTGTGAGTTGTTTCTGTTTTGTAAATAAGAAGTTCCTTCGTATCATTTTTTTTTTTTTTAGATTCCGCATATGAGAGAGATCATGATATTTGTCTTTCTCTTTCTGACACGTCCCTGTCATCTACCTTTGGGTATTCCCGCAGCCTCACCCCTAGCGCCCCCTGCTGGCATTCCAGGACCAACAGTGCACTGGAGCCTCCATCACAGCTTGGACGTCTTTCTCATGAAACTGATTGGTCTAAAGTTCTGTTGCTTCAGTGTGTTGTTCAAAAAGGGCAGTAAATTTGATTAACGGACTTTACTAAAATGATTATGAATATTAACAGATTACATTTCACCCTTATTCCAGCCCTATCCAGATAAAGTCATTTGCATTTCCAGAAGTGTGTTCCAAGGGACACTAGTACAGAGGGCTTCTGCAAAAAAAGGCTCCTGTGGTCATCAACTTTGAGAAACACCCTCTTGGAAATTTACAAAAAAAAGGCAGCCTATTAAAGGCTTTGAGAAGACCTGTGGAAAAGAAAATTTGTATGATTGATTCAGCATTTCCCAAATTAGTCTTTCATTCCCCTTTCCTTGTTTTCCTCCCCAAATAATATATGTTAATAACCCGTGGAGCTAAAATTTTGAGGAATACACTTGAGAAATAGTGCCTTGAGCCAAAAGGAGCAACTCCTTGTGGGCAAGTGTGGCACCATCACACACATACGTAATCAGAGCATCAAAGTCGCTTGCTTGGCTTATCCATGAATACCATTCAGATAACATTAGGAAACCAACCCTGTAGGTAATTGCCTACCTAAAGGTCTAGCTAGTCAGGGCACCACTGAATATCTTGAAAGAAAAAATATAGTCATCCCTAAAAGACAGAATTCTTAAATTTGAATTTATAGGTACATGTAAAAATAAAAGGAGACTATAGCAGCATCTTCTAAATGAGAATATATCTGGGCACAAAATGAGCTCCCAAATTTCCCTGTCCTCCTATTCCTGCCACACTATATTGGTCACTGTCTGTGGAAGTGGAAGAGTTTTTCTTCATTGCACTCATCATTTATTACTATCTGTGGCTACTTGATTAATGTCTGTTTCCCTTTCTAGAATATGTACTCATTATCTTCCATGTTTCCTAACACAGAGGAGCCACATTTTTATTGATTGAATATGCTCAATACAATTTTTGGTAAATGAACTCTACCCTCAGATTCTACTTTTTTCTTATCATTATGCTATTTTCTTATTTATTGCATTCCCTCCTATTCATCTGTTCATTCAATAAACATCTAAAGAGTGATTTCATGTAAGGCATTTCCTTGGGTACAAAATTTATGTTAAACCACAACTGTACATTCAGCCAGAATGGCCTGGGCAACACTGAAATCATTTCAATATCCTCAATTCACGCTAATTTATTCTTTCGTTAGTTCACTTATTCATTCAGGAAACGATTATTGCTTACTCTCTCTTCTCAGTCTTATCTGGTACCACTTATGATGTGTCCTTATTATTTCTACACCTGGAAAATAATTTGGTTTTAAAAATAATCATTGAAGTACACATACTCTGTGTCACCCATTTTGATTCTCATAGGAGTAAAGTGCCTTAAATGGCCAAAGGCCTTAAATGGTAAAGGGCCAAAGAATGTGTTTAACTGTAAATTTTTAGGTTCAGCAAGCTGGTGGTAGGAGTTTTTGAGGGGAAAAATAAAAGAGATTTCTCTATGTGCTTTCAAGTGTCATCACGTCACAAAGATGTCTTTATATGGTCGATCTCATGAAGCTCAGGTGATTGACCTCATCTTTGGGGATATATCAATACAAAGAAATTGGGCCATAGGATTCCTCAGTCAAGTTCTGACTGGCCCACAACAAATTCCGGGAACACAGGCTGGCATGGAATACCAGGGTTGGAAGGAAATGAAAGTGTTCTCTAAGCCCAGAATTCTGTTATAAACTTTCGTCACACAAGCTAATGCTCCCTGGAAATTCCATCAGAAAGGTCTTACTACACCCTCCTTTTTATTATATAAAAAAGCTATTTAAGGTTTAGGTAAAGAAAGTTTAGCAAAATCTAATTCACTGCCTTAAAGAATAATGGGATGAGTCCTTATAATTAATGAGATTCTTTTTTCAAAGGTTCAAAAGCCCTGGCATGTTTAAAAGAGACTTAATTGTACTTAAAGATTTGCCTTTTAATTATAAGCAACACTGGTGTGTGTGTATGTGTGTGTGTGTAACAATGCAAAAAGCATGTGTACAAAGAAAAATTTTAGTCCCATGGAATGATTGTTTTTGTTATATGTGAAATTTCCACAAGATGGCAGTCTTTGCTCATAGAGAGCAAAGTGTTAACGGTTAACCTGTGGGTTTGAAACGTGAACGTATAAACTTCTTGGTGCTGTAAACACTTTAACTATTAGAAACAAAGTTGGATATTAGACTGTGATGAACAACTGGAAGTGTAAAACCTCTTTTTGGAGTGTAGTCAGAAAAATTCCTATCATTTTACCCCAGAGTGATTATACGCTTACGGTGGAGAGTTATTACGGCGAGAATTAATGAGGCCATAAACAAAAGCATCTTTTTCATTGCTTGGCACTTAGTAGGCTACCAAAACTCAAAAGCTAGAATTATTGTTGTCAGCATGTGTGACAACCATTCTGTCTCTGGACCTGTTCTGGTACATACTTCTTAATGGAGAATTCTATTCCCAGATGAGTCAGGGAATGATTCACGATTCACTGACAAAACACTGCATTTCCTTCTTTTGTCCAGAAGTTTTAAAACATTTGTAATCGCATTGAACAGCAAAATCTAGAAGTCCATAAAAACCTAGCTTCAATTTGAAAATGGCTAATAGATCAATCCTGCCTGCATTAAATTCTTTATTGATAGAAATGAGGAAATTTCAGGGGAAAGGAGCATGGAGGCAAAGGATCCTTCCTTCATATTCAAATAAAAATATTCAACAGGTTTGAGGGGTTTATCTTGAAAAGCTTTTTACTTACTTTGAAGATAAAGCCTCATTTATGTGTTAGAATTACATTAATTATTGATCACTTACCATCCTTAATCACTACTCTAGAATCTGATTTTCAAATTAATTTATTTATGAAAAAACAGGTTGCTGAAAGATGGATGCAAATTTCTAATCCCACATAGGTAACGTTGATTTTGCCTTTGAATTAGCAGTCTATAGGGTCTTTTTTAATTTTGTTAATTTTCTTACACTTAAATTCCTGCTGAGCTTTAAAAAAAGATACTGGTTAGAGGCCAGCTGACTTTTTAGTTGCTTCTGCTGGGAAAGAATTTAGGGGTAATCAGAAATTAAAAAAAAAATAAGGGCAGGGATTCCTTATTTTAGGCCATGTATGTGGGGATTCCTGTTATTCTTTTGCAATTGGAATTCCCCCTCATGTTCACAGAAGCACAAACTACTAGAATAAAAAGACTGAAGACATCATTTATTCTCTCTACTTCCCTCCACTCAATCTATGGATGAGGAAACTGAATCAGAGAGAACAATAATTCCCCCAAATCATCACATTCGACACAAAAAATAATTTACGTATCACGCTAGGGTGATCAGAGGCTCTCTGCAGCCAGAGGTGAAATGCCAGGGCCCCAGCCACTGCGGGCCCTGCCTTGGCTGTTCTGAGGGCTGAAGGGATCAATATTTTAGCAATATTCTAGTACATCATCTAAGACACAACTGCTGGGAAGCACTGCTGTAGAGATTAAATGACTCTCTTAGTGACTGATACAGAGTAAATAGCTGAGTTGGGGCTGGAACTCAGGTCTGTCCCCCGATACTTTTCCCTCTGTTACTCTACACAGCCTCTAATATGTAACTCTTTGGAGAAGACCTATCTCTTTTCGTTTCAGAGATTTGTTAGACTCTGAGTAAAATTGTCATCAGTATGTTTCCCCCAACCACATGATATAATTGTAGTGTGATTGCCAATTTATTCATACTACAGTTTGGGTGTACAAAGAAAATGTAGCTCTTCTCTAGAATGTAACTGATTTTCCTCAGGAGGAATGGGCCTGCTGAGCAGTGGGGACCAAACTAAAATTAGCTCTACGATTTAAAATTTAATCTGCTCTAATAATTTAACATGTCTCTAGCTTTAGCTCAATTTACTTGAACCAATTACTCCACTTTTTGGATTCCTCCCTGTTTCCCTTGCTCTTTTCCGTGATGGCGTCAGGATTTACGGAGGACGACATTATGTCTCCTACGTGGGTGTTTGGTGCGGGGAGCTCTGGCCTCTTGCTGGTCCTTGGATCTGCTCTGGCAGGTCTCCTTTGAGGTTGCTTGGGCCTGGGCCCAGCCCTTAGACACTAACTGCTACTAAAGTCGGCAGAGGCATTAAGTCTGCTAAACTTGGCTAATGTCTTTCTCAGCTTCTATAGGGCTTGTGGCCTCCTCCCGGCTGACCTGACCTCTGAGGTGTTGTACACCTTTCTCAGCTTCTACCATTTTCTTCATCCAGCCCCTGACTATTCTGTAGCCCTTTAGACACTACTATAGTGTCACCTTGTCACTCACTGAGGGTCCCAAGGGTGGTCCATGTGCTCTACCTCAGGATTCCTACCACTTGGGAGGAAGGGAGGCCTGGGAATGAAGATTGAACCTTTCTTTGCTTTTTCCTGATGTGCGGCCCTAGCTTCTCAACTATCTGAGGTCTTCTCTGTTGGTGCAAATGCTGGTGGGCCCAGGGAGCTCCCTTCAGAAACTCTAATGGGAAGGGAAGCATCACGCCTTCTACCCTTGTGGCTTTTAATCTCCCTAACGTCTGTCTCTTCTCTTGCCCATGTCCCATCCCTTGCCCTCCACTGGAAACCTCTGGCCAGAAGAGGGGTAGCTTTCCTTTTCTTTCCTGGATATCCTTCTTACACCCCAGGTCTTCAAACTTCTTGGCCTGTCATAGTAAAAGGGAATTTTAGCTACATAATGATAAAAACTCTATAATCTGAGACCTCCAGGCATTTCTTCAGTTTGGAAGTACTGAGGCAACTCAGAAGTAGGGATTGGTGAGGATGAAAATACATTATTTTAACACCGCAAAAACATTTATGTGCTACATACTTAGGAGTTTTATGTAACCAAATTAAAAAGATATTTAGGAGTCTCTTTACTTAATAATGTTAATGATACTTGTCACCGAGAAAGAAATTTGGGAATAACTGAAAAAAAAAGGATTTTTTGACACAGCAAGTGGATCTATTTTGACCTGGAATACCCACATTATTAAATTCATTTGCTGGGTGCTCACAAGATTTTCCTCTCCATGGTAACTGAGGAAGAATTAATAATAGCACGCACAGGATTTTCAGAAAAATGTCGGCTCAAAAGGTTTTTCATTCATTCATCACTTCTTTCATTTTGGTCTTGGAAAATTTAGGTAAACTTAAGACTGAAGCAAAAACATTTCTCAAAGATTCAGATTTAGCATTTGATTAAGTGGTGACCCTCTGATTGGCATGCCTGTTACCACTACTTCAACATCAGAGTTGTAAAAACAAATTCTATCAACTTCTTGTGAACCAGGCATTAGTTGTTTTTTTCTTCCTTGAGTAAAATCTCTAAATGATCAGTTAGGAGTATTAGACACAACAAATGTTCATTGATAACATCTAATACCTCGGTAATACCAAATAGCCCAAAGGAGGCTATTAGAAGCTATTTCTTTTGTTTAGTTTGAACTTTTAACTGGTTCTTCCAGTTACTTGAGCCAAATGCCATTTACTTAAATCCAATCCACTGAGATTGCTTAAAATCATATAGGCAAAAAAAAATCATACAGGTGAATATGGCATTTCAAATAAGTTCACAAGTATCCCCTTTTAGAGCAGGGGTCAGAAAACCTCTTCTGTTAGGGGCCAGACAGTCAATGCTTTAGACTTTGAGGGCCACATGGTCTCCGTTGCAGTTACTCAACCCTGCCTTTGTAGTTACAGAAACAGGCCCAAGCCAAGTTTGGTCTGATGGCTCTAGTTGCTGACTACATTAGAAATCCCACAGCAAATAACTCCATGAGGTCGACAAGCTTCCACTTCACTGATGACGTTGACATTCAGAGGGCTTAAGTGGCTTGGCCAAAGTCACATCATTAAAAGGCATCAGAGTCTGTTTTGAAACCAGAGATTTTGACCTTATTCCAGTTCTTTTGGCTATGTATTCACATATAATAATATGCAGTAATGCCTGCTATTAATATGTGTGTGCCTTTAAATGAGTACAGAGTTATCATGTTGATTTTGTATTCGACCATTTTGAGGAAGAATTGGACGTACACACTGTATATCAACAATGAGAGTATAATAAGTCAAGTGAATTTTGGATATCCTTGGTTTTCTGATTATCCTAAAACACGCATCTGAACATTTATCCTGAAATTGGGACCACCCATGTTCCAAGAGTGACTGCCTTAATTATTCAAGATCAGGTAGTATTTGTTGTCTGAGGTCTGTATTTGCTGGGTCACTTTCCAGGCAATGGAAGCTTTATTTTGAAATCCAAGGGATACGAACAGATACTATACCACTAAAAGAAATACCAGGGAAATGACTATGATTTACTAAGAATGGGTAAGACAATTGAATGAGGCAGGAAAGGTGTTGTTTCTTTTAGTCAAAAGATATAAAAATGGTTTTTCATTATGTATGTCTAGAAGTACTGTAAACTAATTAGAAGTTTTTCAGGGTTGGTAAAGAGTTACTATAGATGATTAATGAGAATGACAGCATGAGTGGAAGGGACCTGGGCGGTGAGTTCATATTTAACTCCTGCCTGGTGAGGTGAAATGACCTGCCCACCTCCCCACTACAGGGCCGAATCAACAGGGCTTGATTTAATTACAAGCTCAGTTACTGTTGAAGACTGCCACATACAGGGACTTGCATAAAAAAGAAGCTTCATGTCTTGCTTCAAGCCTGATATCTCACTTTCTAATTTGAAGAATATAATTTGATAAAATCTTCAATTGGTCAGATCTGGTTTTCTTCTTAAGAAAACAGTGCTCCATGTCCTTATGCAGTAACTAAGGCATTCATTTTTCTGTGTATGGGAAATAAAGTGTAAACTTTATCCAGAAGACCTATTTTCCAAAGGAATAACAATAATAAATGCATGCATAATGTTGCAAAGTTTATAAAGCATTTATCAAAAACATTGCATATCATTTGATTTACTTCTTAAAATAACCTTGTGAGGAAGGAATTATAGCGATTGATTGGATGATTGATTGATCACTCCCCCCCCTCCCCCGCCCTACTCCTTATGCTTGTCTAAGACTTTAAGAAGGCTGATGTTATTCTCATTTTAAAACTGAGGAGATTGAACCTAAGAGATGAAGAAAATTTCCCAAGGTCGCAAGGCTGGTAAGAGATCCAGCCAGCTCTCAAACCCAGGTCTTCTGGCTCCTGTACTTTTTTTGAATATGCCGTCAAGATGTCTGGCATCCCTAAAGAAAACCAGTATAATTGGAAGCTGCCTGTTTATTTCCTGGTACTTTATTAGCTGAGGAATTGACTACTCAAGTTCCTTGGATAACATGTATTCCATTGTATCCATTTACAAACATTACACTTATGTAACACATCCTGATGTCCCTAGAGAGCCACATGAATATCACATGAGCTCATTAATCTGTCTGCGATTACAGTAAACGTCAGATGAATTCATTATCATGAGGCACTTTGGGGACTTTGCCAATGTTATCAGAACGAGGCAGTGTGTTCAAAATAAGTAAGTCCTTACTCAATGTAAGTCAACATGTTGTGAAGTTTCAATTTATGTTATGCATAACTTCCATAGTTATTAGCCCGATGAAAATTTTCCTTAAACAATAGCCCGTAAAGGGTACGATACTTATTGAATAACATGTAACTATTTTGAAAACTGTGCATTATTTAAACTTTAACACAAAATAAGTTTTACGTTCAAATATTGATGAGATTTTTGTTGGTGCTAAGAGTCATCATACTTTATAGATAAGTTACTTGGTTGAAGACGAACCTTAAAGTTGACATGTACGGTGCCCATTCAAATTGCTCTCTCTAGGTTACAGTCATCTCCTCCCACCCCAAGTCTCGCACTGCCGAAGGGGGCAAAATCAGCCTTGTTCACAGAGAAGCAATTGCTTGAAAAATCAAATTAGCAACATGACGGATCTCAAGACTTTGGTGACTAGTAAACTTTAATTATTGTATATTTTATGTGTTTATGCTGGCAGTAAAAGTCAAGCACTCATTATAGAAATGGCAGACATGATCTTTCATAAAATGAGTGCTGGGGCAGCAAATGAATAGATAATCAGGATAATGAAAGCAAGCCAGAAAGATGCTAGAGAGCTGAAAAGACCCGACAATGGCTCCCACTGAGATAGAGGGCATAATTGCAACTGGAAAGAGAACACATTCGGCGATCTTTGAAAATGTCAGCATCATCCTTAAGCTCAGTGTGATATTTAGGTTATAGAGTAAAGGGGAAAAATTCTTTCATTCTGAAGTGAGAAACTGGCAGTGATCATCTCTGCTTACAATCATTCTTCAGGCAATAAAAAATCTTCTTATGCAGACCTTTCAAATGCCTGTTTATGAAAAAGGGTCATAAAGTCAAACTTATTTTGCTTAGTGTATTGTACACTTTTTATGAATATTTTCATATCTTTGAGCCTGACAACTAAACCTTAAAATAAGTGGGGTCTTGATGTGTGCGCTGTGTGTAAGTGGGTAAGGATTGTGATTGGTACAGCCTAGCAGAGAGAAGATTTTGGAAAAGAAAACTTTTGAATGAACAAACATTCTCATGAATATGTTCATAAACACTGAACTTTTGATCATTTGAATAACAACTGAAATATATGAAAGGAATTCATTATTCTAAGACCTGTTTTAGTAGTAGGTACTTTAATAACTGGTGAATTCTTTTATGATGCAAATAACATCTTCTAACTTAGAGGCTGTACACTGATATATACTTAAAGAAACCTCAAGGTATGTTTGTATTAAAGTTGGTGGATAAATTCAGTGTAGTTAATTAAAATTCTCAGCCATGAGTTAGGTCATTGATAATAGTACAACTTAAAAAAATAATTTTACTATGTTTTACCCATATTTAGATGGAAACAACTTAGAAAAATAATTTTACTATGTTTTACCCATATTTAGATGGAAAGACTAAAGGATTAAAAAATATTCAGACTTTTTAGGTGTATTTTGTTATATTTAGCATATTCCAGCTCTGCTGAAAAAGTGTTTTAGGGGACTTCCTTGGCGGTCCAGTGGTTAAGACTCTGTGCTTCCACTGCAGGGGGCATGGGTTCGATCCCTGGTCAGGGAACTAAAAAAACAAAACAAAACAAAACAAAACAAAACAAACAAAAAAAAGGAGTTAAAAAGTGTTTTAATTTTTTTTAGTAGAGAGCATTAAGATAGTCATGTAACGTAAAGTTTTCTCAAAGTGACTAGAACCACAGAAAAACAATGAGGCTCTTCATTTAAGACATTTTAGAAAGTGAGTTCTACTTTCTAACTTCTTTCCATCATGAACCTGAATATGCTGTATTTCTATACACGGGAAAAAAACCCTGAACCTTTTCCTGGATGATTATCTGCAATGACACTACCGTGTGATTCCACCGCTGTGTGATTATGTATTCCCAAAGGGCAGCGTGGTGAAAGGCACCGTGAAAAATGGTCACCAGACTTTGGTTTTGGAACGAAGGGCAGTATAGCGACAACCTTTGGAGTAAGTGTTGTCTAGGAGGCCTCATAATGAAACCTGCCTTGTAGGCGCCTTGATCTGGGACTTCCAGCTTTCAGAACCATGAGAAATAAGCTTCTGTTGATTAAGCAATCCAGTCTGTGGTATTTTGTTATAGCAGCCCCGGCAGACTAATACGCATGGATTGTGAAACAAAGCACAGTAGCAAGCGTCATGATTTCAGAGTATGGCTGTCACTTAGGAACAACTTTCCTATTCAGTTGCCTTTCCAATTCTGGAATTTCTCTCCTTTTTCCCTCTGAATGATGCTTGGGATAGAACTGGTCTCAGACTCAGAACCTGCAGAATTTATGCTTCTTCTTCTCCCTATCAATATTTAAGGTGTTTTTAAAAACTTGGATACATAACAAATATCTTTCTTCTTTAAAATATCACTTTATAATTTGCAAAGCATTTCTTTTGTCATTATCTTGTTTTTATTACATAGTCCACAAATGAAAACAAGTAAGCCCTCTCTACTTTATCATTTACTTTATTAAACAAAGTTTTCATTTATAAACTTCCATTAACTCCTGTGATGTGAAATTTCTGTATTGGGGATGTTATAGCCATATTAAAAAAAACCTTTGCAAATAAAAATTAATTGTGTAAACAAGTGTGAGGGTGATATTTAAATTGCTCAAGAAATGAAACTGTTTTCAAGTAATTCACATATGATAATCTGATATGACAAAACTGAGAAACTACCGAAACTGATTACAAATCATTATTCAACACAAGATCTCTAAAACCTTTATTTTGAATGCCAATAGCTAGCTTTACTTTAGTTGGTAGGAGCCAATTTTCTTTCAAAGTGTAATATCATCAGATGTGTAGCATTTGTTTTTAGGCTAATACTAAATACTCACTCTTTGGGCATATGTTAATAAGTAGGAACATACATTTTAAATAGAATACTTGGATTCCTTAAGTAGTCTTATTTGAATAGAAGGACAGCTGTCTTTTTTTATGAGGCAGCAAACAGAGACACTCGGATATAAATGGTTATTTATAAAAAATTACATAATATGCTCTGTAGCAGTGAGACTCGTGTAATTCCGTGCAGAAAGGATAATTGATGTTTTATTGCTCTATTTCACAATTTAGCTTTCCCACGCCTGGGAGATATGCTGGGAATTAGTCTATTCCATCTTCTTAATGAGACTTATCTATTACCTCAGATAATGTATCTATTTTCTTCAACCAGCAGGACTAAGTGCTTACTGGAGTGAAGTTTTCAGCAGTTATTAGAAAGAAAATTTGCCGATAGATGTAAAGGAAATAGTCTATCTTTCCATGAGTGTAGGTGTCGAGATAAAATGAAATGGCGTGGATATGCTGCTGTTGTGAAAGGGATGTTGACACCCACAGTTTCTGTGCAAGCTCATGAGAGCAGCTTGTTATTTTCCACGATAATAGCAAGAGCTTTATGTGCGGCAATGTTTACTTACTTAATGATATTATGGGAGGCTTCACTAACTCAGGGAAGAGGCTTGATAAAAAGTGAGTGTCATTCAGTCTCGATAACAATTGTCAGAGGGATTGTGTGGTTGCCTCTTCAGGCAGAAACAGGTTTTGTAATACCATGTGTGTGTGTGGATGAAATGGAGGCATTTGCAAAGCCTGCTATTTCTTTACTTTACCCCAAACCTGACATAACCCACCTTTCATATCGGTTCCAAATCCAATTAGAAAGGAAACAACCTAGCTAAGTGGGGATCTGAAATATTTCTAAGATCCTTGATGAATGATTGTGGACTGCAATTTACCCATTTTTGGATAGCCAGTTATATTTTTCAGCAACTAAATTCATCAGAATGTTGGCAAATTGTGAAGAATCTTTACCAATATAAGACGCTATGCTGTGTCTATCTGTTTCTAGCTGAGTAAAAAGGATAAAACCCTCTGATAGAGGGATCACTGAGGTAAAACTCAAGCTATACAGATCACTGCAAGTAATGGCATTCCACACACACTAAATGGGCACACTACCATAGCAACAAGGGTAATGTGAGGAACAGATCCACTCTGTAGCTATTGATACCCTTGTTGGCTTACTTTCTAGGAGAGGCTACACTGTATGAGACTATAGTAAACGTGCTTTGAAGTGATTTTTCTGGAGTTGTAATAGAAACAGAGCATTTGTGCACGTAACCAGTTCTCACAGTGAGCATGACCTGCAACACAAATCAGAGGAAATTAAAACATAAGGATTGCTTCTGTTACAATCCTTGTTACATTACAAGGAGTCCTTGTTACATTAGATGCCAGGTTACCTCTCAGTGAGTCTCAATGATGGTTCACAGAGCTCTAGAGATCCTCCAGGATCTTTCACATATAAGAATTTGTCTAAGATGCATGAACAAGATAAGCTGGTATTAGGGCCAACATAGGTAGAGTATTTTAGAGAGACGAGCGAGGAAGTTATCACTTAATGTCACTGATCATTACCTGAGACCACTGGGCAGAGTTCCTAGGTTTCTGAATTTTCTTTTTAACATTTGGATTCCATTTTCTTTCAGCTCTGGGCAAAGGCTGCTTATAAACATGCAGATGGGAAGTGGAGCAAAAAATGTCCAAGGAGATCATATCTAATAATTGATGGCAGGGGCGACTGAGTTCCAGCATCCCTCTGAGATCAATGGTAACTATTCAGTCTCTCCCATCATCTGCTCCTACCCCATGCCAGTCTTATTACTTTCATTTAAGGATGTGATCTATATAAAAAAACTGAGGATACCAATACACTAGGTGTTTTAGTGGGTACAAAATAAGTGGATGATATGAATTCTACCTACAAAACCATTTGCAAATACGGGTGGGTGAAAGTCATAGACGTAATAAATGGTTGGTGATCAAAGAGAAGTTAAAGAATGACAGTGAGGTACAGATAAGGGTTTAGGAAATATGAAGGAAGGAAAACAATTCAAGGACTGAGATTTTCTGCAAGGGGAGAGTGTAGTAGTTAAGAGTATGAGTATTAGAGTTTGACAAACTTGGGTGGAATCCTCATTAATTACCTCCTGTGTAGGTACCGGCAAAGTGATTTGACCTCTCTGAGCTTCAGTTTTTCTAATGAAATAATTCCAATCTTAAACTGTATCGTCTATGCAAAGTACTCAGCGTGATATCTGACATGTATTAAGTTCTGGATACCAGGTAGCTATCATCGTAATTATTATAAAGACTCATGTGGCGCATCCATGATGACATCATAGAGCCCACGTGCTCTAGGTTACCACCTTCTTTTTTCAGAACTGAGCACTGACATAGACAAGGGTTAAGTCCAAACCCACAGTGTTGCCCAGAGTCCAATGTTCATTCTGATAGTTTAGCCAAGAAAATACATAGAATGTTAGAGTGTGAAGTATTGAGACTGTGGGTGAGGAAGCAGGCAGCTGTGAAAAGCCTAGGAAGATAGGGAGGTAGTGAGGGTGACCGCGTGAAGCTTTTAGGAGGCCAAGCCCGGGGTCAGGGGCCTTGTGGAGACAGCAGGGACAGCCTCAATTTCAGTGTCATCATTCACTTTGTTCTGAACCGCGTTTCCACCAACCTCTTGCCAACCTGGGTTTAGTTTGAGGGACAGAACACGATTTGGGGTGAGGACACTTTCATTTCAATAGAACCAGCTCACTCTCTAGGTCTCTTGTCAAGCTGAGACCAAGGGGGCCACCGAAGGCCGTCACCGTACAGCAAATTCACAGTGGCACAGGGAGCCACGGAGTAAATCACTGCCCTTCCCGTGAAGGCTGCCATCAATAATACCACGGGAGCACTTTCCCCGAGAACCAGTAACTGCCGGGAACTGTGGGAGACCCATTACAGCACTGAGAATCTGATGCGGAAAGATGAGAGGAATAAAACAGTTCACTCACGAAAAAGGAAAATACATGAAAAGCGACACTAACATAAGTTTAATTATGATGTCTTATTCTCACCCTTGGGGAGTTCATATATTCAGATGCCAGCCACATAGCAACAGAGAGCACAATGGGTAGATTTGTTGATATTTATGAGAATCTGATTCCTAGATATTTCATGAGATCAATTTTTAAATTTTATAGTGGCCAGAAGAAACAAGGTTGTCAATTGATACTCAGAATTCACAATACTTGAATCTTGTTGTAATATTAAAGATGTACCTTTATTGACAATACCAGTGCATTTTCATTTATATAAACTTTTGGGGACTTGAGAAGAGTGACCTTAGCCCAGGTATAAACTGGACTTGGGAATTCAGTAAGAAATATTGCAGCATAATGGACCCTCAGTTTATTCACCTCTAGTTATCCCTGTAACACACCCCTGTGGTAACTCTTCCAACCTTCTCCACAATTCCCAAACCCTGAACCGCACTTATACCTGTCTCATTCCCAGCAGAGGACCTTATTTCCTACTTTATCGGGAAGATTAAGCCACTGGGTAGAAACGCCCTTATGTCTTTTAAATGACATCACTCCTCCTTCATCTTGACTCTTAGAAAAAGTGTCCTTACTCTTGGTCAAGGTTACTTTTAACCAAAAGGCTTTATCTCCGGCTATTAATATATGTGACTATTTTAGGGATTCCCCACTTGGATGATCATCAAAATCACTTGCATTTCCTTGGCTACAAACCAGAGATTCTGACTTACTCGTTCCGGGTTGGGATCTGGGAATCTATGTTTTTAAACAGCACTTTCCCCAGGAGATTCTGATAATTACGCTGGTTTGGGGAAATCACTGAATTATCTATCGCCTGAACTCTCTCTAGAAGTTTGCTTACAATTTTCTGATGACTTTCATTAAAGTGACTTGTTTTACTTCTTCCAAAGGATTGCAAGGTCCTCAGGTCAGGTGGCGGTGTGTTAGGGATCTTTATGTACTCGGCAGTACTTATCACCGTAGTCTGCACATAGGATGCATCCATCCATATGCCGAAGGAAAGGTAAAATTTAGGAAGGGAAACTACAGAATATGTGCTCACCAGCTGGCTGTAGGAAGTAATAATAACTAATAGTTTCTCACATTTATTGAGCTCCTATTTCTTCACTTGCATTGTTCACTTTACAGTGATTCACTTATGTAAGTCTCAAAACCATCCTCTGAGGTTGTCACTGATTTTATACATTTTGTATATTTAGAAACCTAGGAACAGGGAAGTGGAGTAGTTTGTGTAAGGTTATACAGCTTAAAGACTGTTGTTTTGGGGTTTGTTTTATTTTTGGCAGGGGAAGGAGAACATAAAGCCTACACAAAGAGAGCCTTGTAGAGGTTCATTAAAGAACCAAGGGAGTTCCCTGGCTGTCCAGTGGTTAGGACTCGGTGCTTTCACTGCCATGGCCCAGGTTCAATCCCTGGTCGGGGAACCGAGACACGGCAAGCCGCACGGTGCAGCCTAAAACAACAACAAAAGCAAACCATGATTTAGTTCTGTAGAAGGAGGTGTGGTCACTTTGGCAAAAGTGATCAAAGAGAGTGTTATAAAGGAGGTGGCTATTTGAACTGAGGCTACAAGTTTGAGACACAGAGAAAGGGCGCACAACATTTCAGGAGAAGGAGAGGCACCCAGGAAGCGTGGCGGTGTTAGGACAGTAGCTTCAGCCCCATGAAGCCTGGGAACTAACTGTGATTATTTTCCCATCAGTCACTGAACTTTCATCTTCCCCCTTGAAAATCATCCCAACCACACCTCTCCCTCCTTCCTAATCCATATCTTATTTTGTAAATGATTTTTTCCTTTATGTCTCGCAGCTTTGATGAGCTGCCTTCTAATTCAGTCAAACACCTAAAAGCTGTGCATCACAGAGGAGACTAGTACATTTTGAATGACACCAAAGAGCAAATTTGAAACTATCAAAATGAAGCTGAAATGGCTTTAAAAACCTCACCCATCTCTTTGTCTCTGTCTCTGATACAAACACACGCACACACACACACACACACACACACACACACATACAATTAAGGAAAAATAAAAGGTTGGCATCCCTGCCCCCATCCACTTTATCTAACCCACCTAATAGAGTGAAGAAAACCACCAGGACAAAGGTAGTACTTTGAGTTGGGGCCAAATGTGACTGGAGCTGAAGTATACCTGTACCTATCCAATGGTTGCTCTCGTTTACTTAACATTTATTACTTGGCAAGAATTCTTGACAACTACAATGAACTATGAAGATACAATGCATTTATCACAATGATTTATGATTTCCTTTGTGCCTTTTCTTTAACATGACAGAAAACAAAACAAAATAACAAAAAACCAAAAAAAGTAATTCAGGGCTCCTCCTTGCCTTATGCCCTCATTTCTGGCAGGTTCCACGTCATGTCAGACCTTGCAAGAAGTAGAATGGGTCATTTGGCATACGTTGAAGTTACTCTGGGGGGTTAAGAATAATAGAAATGAAAAAACCATAGGGCATTTTGAGGGAAGTATGCTTGCTAGCTTATGTACATGCCTTTAAACAAAATCTTGGTTTAGATTCTTATAATCATTTAATGCCTTTGGGCATTTTTCTCCCTGGCAGAAGTGGCTCTGGGATCCTGTTCAGAGACAAGTTCCAACTAATTACAACTAGCCTCCTCAATACTCCCCAAGGAGTCATCTGAAGGATGCAGAGAAATTCTTGTTCCAAAATTCTATTCTGCCTTTCAGTTTGTGGAGTCTTATGGACTACTTCTGGGTAAAAAAACATTCTATTGATGTTGCTTTTCACAGGAGTAATTTACACCTAAAAAAATCCCACAAACAAATTAACTGTTGACCACACTTATAATTTCTGGAGTTTTCAGGATTGATGCCCATGATACTCTATATGTACATCAGTTACCAAGTTCTTAGGTGACAATAGATACAGACCCTCACAGCATCTCTATACAATGTCTCAACTCAGACTTCAGAATAAACTCAATCACTTTTTTAGTGAAATTGTGATTAACTTTACAGATCATCTTTTCTTGATGGCAAATAAATGTTTTTGGTTATAATACTTTTTGTACTTCTAAATTTTTCTAAACATTTATGAAACAGTTTTTAAGTTGTTAGACATCATATACCCAAGAAAACCTGCTAATCCAACACCCAAAATAACCAAATAGTCTTTTCTTTACAGTAGAAAACATTTCCTATGCAACTCAAAAGACAGTACCTTCCTCATGGTGACACTGTGAAAATTAATAAAGTGAAAATTAATAAAGACATTCTTAATTTTTTTGAATGTCTTTAGAATAAATGATTTTAAATATCAGATAGTCTTTAATAAATTTTACACTTGATAATATAAGAAATTAACTTTGGTTTTCAGTATGTGATTTCTCTGAATGACTTAAGACATTTTACATATAACACTCTACTTGAAAAACAGATATGTACAGCAGTTTTGTGTATATAAGGTGATTAGATTTATAAAAAGAGTAAAACTAAGTCAAAGGGTGATTATCCACTTTTTCCAAAGTGCCTAATATGGCATAAAGTTAACTTAACAAGTAATCACTGAGCAGCTACTACATGCTAGACATTAAGCTGGTGCTGGGAACAATGACAGGCAATAAGACATGGCCCCTGCTCTCACCAAGCACACAGCCCTGGTGGAGAGGGGCGGGAATTGGCATTAATCAAATAATCACACCAATGTAATATTACAGCTGAGAGAAGAGCTACACATGGGAGTCATTTGTGGAGTCTATAATAACTTGCTCAGAAAATTCCAGGGGTCAGAAGGAGATATATATTTTAGAACAGTCTTCCAACTCTTTAAAAAAATTAATTGCTTTCACAGTTAAACTAAACTGAGCAGAATGGAGGAAGAAAATTATTTATAGACAGGCATTGTTTTGACCTCTTATTAAATTACATATGCTTTTAAACAATTGCTTCCAACTTTACTTCAGTGGAATAAGAGGACATTGGATAAATCTTTCAAGAAGTGTTATGATCAGATCTAATGGATGTCATGTCACAGTTGCTTTTGTTTTTTTTAAGGATTATGTACCTTTTGCTCGATGTAGCTTGAGAAGGATAGACTCTTGTCTTACGTAACAACACACACATACAAGCAAGGTAAGAGTAAAAAAATATTCTCTTCCATCCCCTTGTAAAAAAACTGGGACTGTTTGCTAACACTTGCATCTATCAAAGAGCATTACTTTCTTAGGGCATTTTCAAGTGAGAAACAGAGTTGACCAAATAGAATAATAACAATGGATATAACCACTAGACCAAAAGTCCATTTTAATCACTAGACTAAGCAAATGAAATAGCCTCACTGTGTATCAGAAAAGGTCTGAAAAGAATATCTTAGTTGAAAATGATCTCTAGCAATATACTGCATTGATTGGTTTAAATAACATTCACACCAAACATAAAACACAATTGTCATGACTACTGCAGGAGCAAACGTTGCTACTTCAAAATGTCTCTTTAGTGTGCAGATTATTTCAAGCTGAAAACAATCAAGGACCAAAAGACTCAGAAAGAAACTTTGACCTTTCCTCTAACTGCCTAAAAAAATTTAGATCGAGGGCCCGTTCCTGGGATATACCTATTACCAGAGACATCTGCAAAGAATATGGGCTGGCTGGGCTTCGAGATCAGTCTGATCTGCATCCCATTGTGTCTGCAAGGTTCAGCAAACACTTGTTTGCCAAACATTTGCTTTTCCGTTTTCATATGAATTGCCTGCCTCCCCTTTGAAGTCCCAAACCACTATCCTAAAATCCTCTTTTGGTATTAAAGGCGAAGGTTTCAGCCATTTTGGTTATTTACTCAGTTTTCCTGGGCTTCTCCCATACATACATGTTATTAAGCTTTTGTGTGATTTTCTTCTGTTAATCTGACTCGTGTCAATTTAACTCTTAGACCAGCCAGAAGAACCTAGAAGGGATGAGGAAAATGTCTTTCTCCCTGACACTACCAAAATGCTTTGAGTCGTTTTCATTCAATTTTTTATATTTCTTTACATCTTGGTAGTCCTGCTGAGACTAAATCCAGCAGTGAAAACATGCCTTGAAACAACTGTTCCCGAGAAGATTGCAACCCAAATGTAAAACCTGAAGTTCAAGAATCTGTAGAAAATAAAATGTATATTGGTCCGTACGTGTTGCGGTTGACTATCCTGCCTTGTGGCTACTATTCAACCAAGTCACCAGAGTAACCCAGCTGGGGTACCATACATAAGGCGCGGAATAAAGCATTCTTACCCTGCAGCTTTATGTGAATGTGACTGCGACAGCATTGTTCTTTAAGAGCAGCCATTGCATTGTATTCACTTGTGTAGCTATTTCCTAGTGCAAGCACTAGGCATTTTGTTACGCAATACATATTTGTTAAGTGAATACTTAGTAACTCCCCTTTTCCACCACCAAATAATTTTTATGACCTATGCACTTGAGGATATTGCTTATCCTTTATTCTTTCTCAATTTAAATATTAGCTTTTAGAATATACCAAAGACCTATATGTTTTACACGGAGAATTTTCTGGTGCTTTGGCACAAAATCCCCTGCTGCTCTCTGTTACATTCTCGCAGTTTCCTTTCAGAGTGGACAGAATCAATCGAGGTCCTGCAGTAAGCGCAGGGGTCAGCTAACCTAACTGGGGGCTGTGCCAGAGAGTCCACTAATAATCATTGTTTAATGCTTTTTTTTTTTCTTGCTTTGCTGAAAGAAGAGTTAGCTCTGTCAACAACAATGAAAACGAAAAAGGAAAAAAGAAAATCAAACATATATAGCTAAAGCAATTGCAATTTTCAGTTTCACTATAATTGTTTTCATTTTTAAACAATACATTTAATTGGATCGTTGAAACTGGCTCCATATTTAGCTCCCGAGTTAGTGCAAAAAGAGAAGCTCAAACCGGCTTAGCCCCTGTTTTGTACTTTTTAAGATCAAGTGCAAATGTAAAGAGAAGTTCATTTCCCAGGCTTCACAAACTGCGGTTTCTACTCATAGGAGTATCTGCTATTAGGATTAAGGGGTCACTCACTGCTCTTTGGTAATCTTCCCCCCAAAAGAGATTCTCATCCTCACTGACATGAATAAAATGTCACATATTGTTATAAACGCACATTGGGCTCTGCTGTGTAATCTACTTAGTTAAAACAAGGAAATTAGAGTTCTGTGGTTGAGGAATGGGTTAAATAACTAAGAGGCAACATTTTCCCTCTTATTGAATTGACTTCTAAAATCTGCTGCGATTTACTGGGGCAGATGTACTGCAAATTGTTTACTACACCAACAATAACATTCTTAATATGAAATTTAGCGTTTGTAGGTTTTTTTCCCCCCAGAAAATTTACACTGGATCAAACAGTTGGCCATAAAAAATTAATGATGATGACAACAATGAAAATTACTACAGCTTAGAATTACTCAGCACTTCTACGATGTGAGACTTTATGCTGCTTTACACACATTATTTACTTTCATCCCCAGAAAACCCTATGAGAAAATATACTATGTTTGAAACGATATGTCCATTTTACAGGTGAAGGGGCTGAGGCTCAGAGAAGTTGGGATTCTCAGTTCATGAGGGCAGGACTTGTGGTCTTGTTTGTTGCTAGTGCCTTGAACAGCACTTGGCACTTCCTGGGCATAAGCACTGGGTATATATTCATAAACTGGATGAATGAACAAATTCGTACTTGGGATATAAGGGAGATTCAGGAAGGGCTGAGTGATGAAACTGACAATGATAAAATGTAGAACATCATGAATAATATAGCTTAAAAATTATAAGAGTAGTAATAAAGGAGGGCAGATAGAGGAGATTAACATGCTTCTTAATCAGTAGTTTTTTGGATGCTCACCAGAGTCACCTGGGATTTTTTTTTTTTAATGGAATACTTTTATGCTGTAAGGAAAAAACTATAAAAGGAAATGTAAACATTAAAAAGTAAAAGTCCTACATTTCCTTTGCTTTCTTTCACAAACCAATTTCTCAGTTTTGACCTCTATTAACAGTTCAATGTGTGTCTCTTATAAACCCATCCATGAATATGTACACACTACAAGCACTTTTTATATTTCACTAAGGAGACTGTATTATAAAGCTGTTGTATGATTTGCTTTTTAAAATTTAAGAATAATGTAGCCTTGCACATCTGTCAATGTCAGCATTTCATTCAGCTGTACGGACATGCCATGGTTTATTTAAACAGTCTCCTATTGAAGGACATCCAATGGTTTTTTAAAGTATAAACAAAGCTGCAGTAAAAATCCTTGTATGTTTATCCTTCTACACGTGTTCAAGTATATTGCTAGGATAAATTTCTAGAAGTAAAATTACCAGGTCTCAGGGTAAAATGTTAACACCCATTGCTAACTTCTTCCAAAAAAGCTGCAGCATTTTACTTGAGAAACTTTAAAAAAAATATAGTCTCCTGGGCCTATATCCATGTCCACCGAATCAAAACCTTGGTAAGTAGAGCCTGAGAATCTTTATATATTTTAAAGTTTTGCAGATGAAATCAGTCAGGTGTGAGAATCACTGATCTAGATCATTCTCTTCCTTTTGGGCAAAGTGTGGTTGAAACAGGAACTGAAATAAGCCTTAACATATAGAAGTAGTTGGTTGAAATTATACAATCACTAAATTATCAGTAATTTATATCTTCATTGCTTTCAAATATATTAATTCAGCTTTAGAACCAGTCCTTTCAGGTAAGTAGAAGAGAGAGAAAAATGAACTGAAGCTCTGAAAACTTAAGCTCACTCAAACAAAAATATGATGGAACCAAGACTGAAATTCAGGTCCTTGGCATCGAAACTTCTTCCCCTGCTCCCTCCCATTATACTACATAGCAAAGTAGATTATGACTGTATTGTTCTCTCCTATTAGAAATATATGTATACTAACTCTGTGGGAAATGTGATTTCTGATTTTAAGAAGAAAATTCAGGCATCATTTGGGGTTAAGTCTGTAGCCAATGAGATAACCAGTTGTCTCACAGTAACATAAATAATAAACATTTATATCTATATACTTTGTCTCAAAAGATCTGAGGCTAGGACTATAGTCAGATTGGCCCTGAATAACATCTCTAAAAGTCTTTTTCTGAAAGAAAAGTGATTGGGACAATAGAAGTGGCCAAAGGAGACAGCTGTTCTACGTGGATTAGAGAACTATGTCTAACCAGAACGTGGACGGTGGAGAGGCCAGTTCCCAACGGCTCCCCAGGGTTTTGCCTGGCTTATTGGGAAGTGGGGTTGCTGCCTGAGCTCTGAAGTATTTCAATCAATAAAGCTTCAATCAAGAGTAACTTAAAACTTACCTTTCAAGAAAGTTGCTGCCTAAATAGAAGGTAGGATGACATTTTCATGAAGGTGAATTTTATAGAGTTATTATGAGTATGAAATATAATAGTGAATTTGAGAATGGCCCATATTACCAGCATTTATAACAGTTCAGAATTAGGACAGTAATCAGGTCAAGCAGAAGTTGAGATCCAGGCTTGCAGCTAGGCAGAAGAGGAGGGAACTAAGATTTGTTAAGCTCCTCGTATTTATTAGGCATTATGAGTTCCACTCTCTGAGGGTCCTGGCTAGGGGAAGGAGGCCGGGGCAGACTATGGCAGAGAATGAGTCATTATAGCCGAGGGAAAATCAGAGGTGTTCATGCTGAGTCAACTAGGCCAGGGCTGGAGGCGATCACCAACATGTTTCCTAGGGGTTGAATTTCCTGAAATAAGTTTGTGAGTAGGTGCAGTCCCCTTAGCTGGGTAGGATGGGAGAAGTAGCGTCATTTTAGGGAAGAGTGACTACTTTTCCTCCAAATTAGGAGTCCTTCAAAGTATGTGCTTTATATCAAGTCAAGGAGAGTTAAGTGACCAGACTGGAAACAACATGTCTAATTTGTTACCCCTTAAAGATGGAATAATCTCCACTTTTTTCCCCCTTTAGGAATTCTTACAAGCCTGTTGAGAAGGGCAATCTGCAACTATAAGAAGAGTGGAAACCACAGTCTGAGGAAGGTGAAACTATCTACTCTATGTGAGGGGAAAAAAGCCAAGGTGATTTCTATACTGAGGTCGCTTTATGAAGCACAAGGCTATAGTTAAAGAAACTGTACCTACTGTGTGGAAGTGACCCAAATTGCTGGTGTAGCACCTAGAAAGGGATAAACCGAGTCTAGGCATGCTAGTGTGTTAAATGAAACATACAGAATGACAGTTAATGTCTTTTCTATAGAGGAAGCTTCATGGGCAATAAAGAAATGTCTTAGTCTTAAATAAGAGCTGTGAAGTAGCTGAAGTTTCTCCAAGCCCCACTGAGAACGCTGTGACCATCCCCCCCTCCACCATCCCCTGAGGCCAGTCTCCAGCTCCTTGACTGACTGGCTCAGAACCAGGCTGTTCTCCTTTAGGAAAAGAAACCCATCATAAAGCCTCAGAGCGAAAGACGTTAAGTGCTTTCCAGTGGGAAGCAATTACTCCATCTTTATTAAAACTTTCTGTTGTTTTCAGTCTTCCTGTCACGTTTCTCCTTCTCTCTCTGACCAAATATTAGAGTTACTCAGACCTGTGTCCCAGGTGCCTTTCTGTTCCCTTCTTCTATCCTTTTTTTTTTTTTTAATTTTATTTATTTATTTATTTATTTTTGGCTGTGTTGGGTCTTCGTTTCTGTGCTAGGGCTTTCTCTAGTTGCGGCAAGCGGGGGCCACTCTTCATCGCGGTGTGCGGGCCTCTCACTGTCACGGCCTCTCTTGTTGCGGAGCACAGGCTCCAGTCGTGCAGGCTCAGTAGTTGTGGCTCACGGGCCCTGTTGCTCCGCGGCATGTGGGATCTTCCCAGACCAGGGCTCGAACCCGTGTCCCCTGCATTGGCAGGCAGATTCCCAACCACTGCGCCACCAGGGAAGCCCTATCCTTTCTTTGTAAATCATCTCATTCATTCTCACAGCGTTAAGTCCCATCTACATGCTATAAATCCAAATTTGTTGTCCCCTGTCCAGATGGCTTCTCTAAGCACCAACTGCCCAGTGGGTTCTCCACATTACGTCCTCAGTCTGAATATATTTGCCTTTCTTCTCCAGCTGGGCACATCTGCAAGTCATCCCCTTTGCCATATGTGGAGTCTCTTCCACCCAGTCACTTAACCTGGAACCCCAAAGTCATCCTTCACCCCTTCTTCTTCCATCTGTACAGTCTATCATCAGTCTATTATGCATACATCTACTCAGCATCTTTTAAATCTGCCCTTTTATATATATTTAAAATACATCCACTTCTTGCATTTCCACAGCTACTGCTCTGGGTCAAGCCACTATCAATTCCAGCCTGGATTATCACATTAGCTTTTCATCTAGTTTAAAAGTTTCCATTATCTCCCTCTCAATTTGCTCTGCGCACAAAATCCTGAGAGCTCTTTACAAATCTAAGTCATATGTTATTTCCAGGCTTATAACCCTTATATAGCTTCACATTGGCACTTGGTATAAAATATAAAATCATTGATATGACCAACCAGCTTGGGAGATCTGACTCCCTTCCTACCTCTGTAGCCTTATCCATCTCACTCTCCAACTGTCTTTCTAACTCTCTAATTACACTGGTATAAAGGTTTGAATTTTACAGTCTCTTTCCAAAGGCTCATCACATGGTGTTTCATCGGTTTAGAATAAGTTCTCTTCACTCTTTGCTTGGCTAATATCTATTAACTATTCAGGTTTCAGCTCAAGGCTCTTCTCTTAAACCTTACACCTGGAATTGTTCATGTTTTTGGCCAAAGCAAGTCATATGGCCACACTCGAGTTTAACAGGACTGGGACACATAATCTTTCATCAGGGATATAAACTGAATATTGATAAAAATTAATAGAGTGTACAACAATTAACCTTCAAGAAAACTATAAAGAAGAACAAATACATCAAGTTTCTTTGCTTCTTGTTGGAGTTATATCAACTTAGTGTGGGAACATTATGGTTTTATGCTGAGAAGAAACCTGACTATATAGGCATATATGATTTCAATGAATAAAAATGAAAACTAAACTATTACTGAAAAATTCAGTTTTCTAGAGAGAGAAAAATCTTTCAAAACAATGGCCATTGGGGGGAAACACTAATAAAAGTGCCTTTGCAGGGTGAAATTTACTATTACCTAAACTAAATAACCTGAATGCTTTACTAATGTTCAACATGCTAATGGAAATTCAAACATTCTAAATGTGACTTTCTGGTGATAATACCATTTGTATTTTTGTTTGATTCAAATCTAGTGGTGGAGATTTAAGATGTAGAAGGTAGAATCATGGCAATCCATTCCGTCCTTTATATCTGTATACAGATCTATACTTACAGAGAGAGCATATATATCGAAGGTTATTGAAAGTCACTTCTTGCAAAATCTTTGGTATCTTAAAAAAATTCTTTGCGGAAATTTGCAGACAGAGATAACTTGTCATGAAGCCCTTATTTTACTTGGAAAGATAATTATAGTCATAAGAGCATCACTATAAAGGGAAAGGAAATAACATTTTTTGAGCTTTTACTATGAACCCATGTATAAAATTCTTCAAATAACCCTAAGAAATTACACTATCATCTCCATTTTACAGCTAAGGATCATTAGGTGCTGAGAAATTAAGAACGTGCCTAAAGCCACACAAGATGGTAAATGGCAGGGCAGGGATACAACCCCAAATTTGTCTGACTCCAAAGCTCAATCTATTACCTCAATGATGATCTGGCGGCCCTTCTAAGTTCCTGAAATCAAAGTTCATCCACAGTCTCAGTTTTTGGGCTTATATATATATATATATATACACACACACATATATATTTAAAAAATATATATATATATATTTTTATTTTTGAGCAAATCTGGGCAATAATAAGGACCCAGCCTATAGGTTTACCATAAACACAATCTAAAAATTAGGGCTATTCCCTTCAGGCTCTTATTTCTCTTAGACTTAATATAAGTATCCTAAACTACTAAAAAAAATCCAATATCCTTTCCACTGGCAGAGAGGATCCCATGAAAGGGAAGATAGAAATCCATGGTTATTTTAGAAGCCCCATTAGACTACCTCAAATTCTGAATGACTACCAAGATAACTTTCAGGAGCCTAATATAGGTGAATCAAACTGCAGTTTGAGCGGGGCTAACTCCTGCAAAACATCACATGGAGGCCGCATGGTGAATGAGGATTAAGGCACTGACTCAGGAACCAGAATTCAAAAGTCTGGCTTTGGAGTATCATCAGCTATCATCAGCTGTGTGGCTTTGGACAAACAGCTTCTCTTTGCTCTGTTTTCCTCACTTGTAAGATGAAGACCATGATAGAACACATCCCCTGGGATTGTTACAAGGAGTATATGAGTTAACATTTATGACATTTATAGGGTGCTTAGGGCAATGCCTATCATCAAGGTAAGTGCTGTATTAGGTCTTGAAGAATGAACTACATTCTATTAGGTAATGCTCACTGACTCATGCATTATTTATCGAGTATCTACTATGAGCTAATCATTGTCATGTGTAACATTGGCCAAAACAGGAACGCTCAGGAGTCTCTTAGAAAGGTAATTTTTGGAAGTACCCCCTAATTGTGTTTAACAAACGTAGAATTTTTCCTTGGACAACCAATGCCTTTCATCTTTTTTTTTTTTTAAACAGAAATATGATCTCAGCTCTCAGATTATTCTAAATTGCAAGATGATTTTTCTACTCTTTCTTTTTCCCATTCTCTGTGGAGTTGGTACTCTCCAAGCATAGTGCACAGAATGTGAGGGATATGTCAGTGGATGTCATCATGAACAACAACAAAAAAGACAGAAAAGGAAACATTTACTGTTCCTCAATACTTAGCTGAGAACACAGTAACAAATTTTAGGTTTTCACTATAGTCGTCAAGTGGGTTGGCCCATCCTGACCTTGTTTTTACCAAATGAATTACTGTAATATAGAAGAAAACATTATTCTATTGATCAGGCAGTGTCAACATTGCTCTGAAGAAAATGCGCTTATGTTCTCTAAGAGAACTTATCATTTATGCCTTTTATATTTTAAATCATAATCTGAGATGGGAATATTTTCATTGTTTTTATACAAAACCCGGGTTACATTGATTAATGCAGGAAAAAGTACATTTCCCACAGAAGCAATATTAGGTTTTCTATCTAGTCCTATGTAGGACTCCATATCTAGGAAATAAAAGGACTTAAATAAATTGTTGGTAATTTTATTTCTTCTTCCAACAGAAGATTTGGCCACTGAATGAAAAAAAGTTACATGTGGAAAGTAAATGGTTGGTTGTATACATATCACTTTCTTCAGGTTGTCTTAAGTATTGGAGATGGAGGTAATGACAGAAAGGCAAAAATTCTATTTGATTAACTAAGGTCCGAGGCTATCAGGAAACATTGGATGAACACAAGTGATTCCTTTGTGCAGTCAAATGACTATTTAGAGAAATGGTGGCTTTGTACACTGATTTGATTTGCTTAGTGAGAGAACATTCTTTTTCCTTTGGTCTTCTTTTATTTTTTTCCTTCCAAACTCATCATTCAGGCTTTGCCTCTCACTGAGCCAGCAGCCCTGGATTCTGATTTGACAACACCTGCTTGCAATTTGATAATGCATCTTAGTCTCAGGATGACGGGCAGGAGTATTTCATGAACTCAGACTTTACTGGTATTTCCGAAAGTTATACACATACCTGCATACTGCGGCATCATTGTACTTGGATGACAACGCTTTAAAATGAGTTGGTGGCAAAGACTTATTTATTTATGTTTAGTGTTGCTTTTGTAGCCACATAAAATATTTTATTAAAACCTTCACATTTATTCTGCTACCTTCCAAAGGACGAAAGTTTCTTTGTCAGGGCAAAAATTAATGGTTTGCAATGTTTTCTGTTGAACTTTCTCCGAAGTTTGCCTTTAAAAAAGATGTAAAAGAAACTTCTCCTATAGAGCATCCTGACATCTTTATTTGTTACAATTTGTTTTCTTACTAGCCTGATATACTCCCACCACCAAGGTAAATAAGATCAGACCACAGATTGTTGTCTGGGCTGTCACTGATGGGATTCTCCAAGTTCATTCCATTATGGAAACTTGGTGAACCAGTTCAAAAAGGAAACGATGTTTTGTGACTTCAAATTTAATTTTATTTGAGAAAGGCTGTGAGATTTTTATGGTAGTGATCTTATGTATATTATCAAATTTTATAGCGTTTTGTTTGATTAAGGAAAACCAAAAACTCACCACTGACAATCTTGCACTGTCTACAGTTCAACGTGTCTTACCTTAGCAGAAAGCAAATCATTTTACATACTTATGAAAGGGGCTTATAAAACAGATGAGCAAATCAGGAATATGAGCCTAGTCTTATAACTAGTTCTTCTAAGAAACAGGAGAGAGTGAGAGTCAGGAATGATGGAAAAGAAAGGGGAAAAATGATTCATGAAGAATTTAGTTTCTTTCAGTTACAAAGCTGGGTGCTCTCATATGTGTTAAGTCAATTATTCTTCCCAGCTATCCTCTGAGGGAGAACTATTATCAGTCTGGTTTTTACAAATTAATGCCTTGAGATTAAGCTAGCTTGAATAACTTGCCCACAGTTTCCCAGCAGAAAGAATCAGAGCTCTGACGCAAATCTAAGGAGGTCTTAACTCTTAAGCCTATTCACATGATTAAAAGACTTTTACATAGAGAGAAAATCTTTCGGAAGAGTTAAGAAATTGTTTTGGGTAAAGTAAAATTCAAATGGTAGTAATGGTTAATGAAAATTAGCTTTGCTGCTTGCTCTGTGGCCTGGGACATCCTTGTTCCTATGTCAGCCCTACAGAGACCATTTAATTCTGAAAACCTCAGAGGGAGATGATTATTTACAGTGATGAAAGGCACCAGATATCCATGTAGATGGCACTGACAAATCCTGCCATATTTGGAAACCTGATGCTGAGTTCTAATCTGTGGATATTCATTGATCATTATTGATAGTTGAAGGAAAATTGAAAAGAAAAACAACCTCAATCTCTGAATTCTTTGAGATTTGGGGAAGTCCCTTTCCATGGATATACATTAAGTAGGTAGATAGATAGGTAGGTTGGTAGGTAGGTAGAGATAGAGAGATCTATTTAAATGTCTATATTTCCATAATGGGAAATTAAAGTGGAAAATATCCTCCTTTATTTTATAAGCAGGCTGCTTCAGAAGCAGGTATCTAGGGAAAATTTCTCTAATAGACTGTTTTGGGACTACCTTATAAACAAGAAAGCCAGAGCATCTTGGAGTGTCTGAGAGCGGGGCTTGGGCAGGGATTCCTGTTGTTTGGGCACGATGGGAACACTTGCAAGGCAAACTGAAGGACCCACATGCGGATTCTGCTCTGGGGTCCTTTCAGGGCATAAAGAAGAGCCTAAAAGTGTCCATCTTATGGAAACAAGATATAGCAGTATCTGTACATAGATGCACATGGTTGCATTACCTAAAAGTGACCAATTGTTCAGAGAGACAAATGAAATCTAAAACAAGCATTCTAGAAATCCTCCCTGGTTGATGGTGCAGTGGAATAACAGCAATAAAGATTCTCAAATTCTTAGGAATAACCACATTGATTTCAGCTGTAAAAATAGTAAAAATATGTTGTTAATGCTGCCAAGCCATCAGCATCTTTCCCCCCTTTAGTGCTATACTTTCCAAGACATCTTCCTCTTTTATTTGTAGTTCTCCTTCTACTTTCTTGATTTTTTTTTCAAAGTAGCCCCACATGTGCATGAGAAAGCAAATGTTTACTTGGGATGTGTTTTCTTAGCATCCTTATGGAGAAAAGGTAAGAAAAGGACATTTGTACTACAGCAGTGTGAGAAGCTGTCCTTTTCAAAAGCATTTTTGCAACGTGGCCGTTAGCTGCTGATGGAGTTGCCATGGTTATAAGAGGTCCACGGTGGGAGAAATCTTCATTTATTATGAGATTTTGACAGCAGCAGTCAGAATGCTTGACGGGGGAAAAATAAGAACAACAACATAAAAGAGGCTTGGCCATTTTAGCCACACAAAGGGTTGAGTTATAACATTAAAAAATATTCAACGATAAAGTCATGGGTGAGTTGAGTGCCAAGAAAAATCTTGCTTTTGAAATAAAATGTATTCCTGTAAACAGCAGAGGCAGAAAATGATAGTCTACTTAAGGATCAGCAAAGGAATGGCAGCAGGCGTAAACCTACTGAGTTGAATGTGATTAAATTATTTCACATAATAGTTTACAGCAGTTCTGCTGCTTTCTTCTGCATCCTCTCTCATGCAAAAATCTGGATGATTGAAGCCACAACTTTAAGAGTTACTGAACTTCATGTGTCTCTCCGTATTTTAGTATAAGGAAAAGCCTTTGTACTAAACGTACCTGAAAGCCCTGGAAATATTATTCTCACATAAAAAGTATAGTAACTCCCATTACCTGGGCCTCACTAGGCTATAGATTCACATCCTCCATGGAAAGTCTGCAATGTGCATGTTAGCATTCTTCTTTAGCCTTAGTACCAAAGTAGGAATTGGATGTTTTTTTGCCTCTTTAGAATAATAGCTGATTTCTCTTGATGGGTCAGTGTTTAGAGATGAACCACGGTTTGCCTCTAGTCTCAAAAAAGTACAAATATGTAATAAATTACGTAGCATTTATTTGCCGTTAGGGCGGGAGGAGAGAAGAGATCATGCCCTGCTGGATTCTGACGTGAACATGAACCTGCGACGTTTCTCCGTCTGCTGAGCAGAGGCGAGGCTTGTTGTAGAGTCAGTGAGCCAATGGGAATAAGGACTCTCACCGCTCAGGCTTTGGGGGATAAAAGTTGGCAGATGCTTAGAAAGAGGGCTGGCAGCGGTGGAAAGTGTACGGTTATTTCGGTGGAATAAGGGATCAGTGGGGGGATCCTGAGAGGAAGCCTGAACTTCGGGAAGGAGGCTGCGAACCGCGGGCTCAGCGCTTACGTCCATGCTGTGTCCCTGCACGACTAGAAGCTGCCATCGCCCAGGGCTCCCCTCAGAGGGCCTCATGCGCAGTCCTGGGGCATCTTCTCTGCCCTGCCCTGCCTTGTATATCTTCATCAGCAGCAAACAGGCACTCACTGTTACCAATATCTCCTCAGACTAGTTGATACTTGCCATCTCTCTCTCTCTTTTTTTAAACTTTTTATTTTATATTGTCTTATAGCTGATTTACAATGTTGTGTTAGTTTCAGGTGTACAGCAAAGTGATTCAGTTATACATATACATGTATCTATTCTTTTGCAAATTCTTTTCCCATTTAGGTTGCTACAGGGTATTGAGCAGAGTTCCCTGTGCTCTACAGTAGGTCCTTGTTGGTTATCCATTTTAAATATAGCAGTGTGTACATGTCAATCCCAAACTCCTTAACTATCCCTTCCCTCCACCCTTCCCCCCAGTAACCATACGTTCATTCTCTGAGTCTGTGAGTGGTCCTTGCTATCTCTTCTCCCTTCCCTCCTATTTGCAGATCACTTTTGGCACTCTGACATTCATCATCTTTACTGCATGGAAATTACTCTGCTGAGGGCACTAATGACTCTGTTGATGACTGAGCAGATAATTTTCAGTCGTGACCTTCTTGGCCGCTTCTCTCTTAGCCCCACTGAAGTCCCTCTCATCTAACTTGCTCCTGTGTTGTTCTCATCTATGGAGCGCCGCATAGAGGTCAGGCATACAGCTAAGTTTTTACAACAATCCACGAGGCAGGTGTAGGTCAGGAAACTGAGACGTAGAGCTCAAGAAACTTACTGAGGAGTTTCGCTCCTGGCCACACACCAATGAGTCATTTTTTGGGACCAACCGTAGGCAGTTACGAAGGCTTCACCTCGCAGGCTTCACAGAGGAAAGCCGCCCTCTCTACACCAGACCTGGTACACAGCCAATATACTGCAGTCTCTGAGAGGCGTGCAGTCAAGGGCTGAGGCCTTTCTGGCTGGCCATGCTCTTCTGCATCTCTGCCGTCGTAGCCCAGTACCCTTATTCTGACCTTCAGTGGAGACCTCCCTCCAGCTTCTCTGCTGAAACCTCCTTTTGGGGGAAGGAGGGGGCGCCCTGAAGACACTGTCCCCCACTCTGACTCACTACTCAGTGCTTTTCCACTCCTCGCCCTTTCCCCTCACCCTCTCCCCAGCTCTCAGGTCCATAAAACTGTGGAAGCCTTTTATTTGGGGACGCTTCAGCAGTAAAATGACCCAACATCTGTGCTGATCTATCCGATCCATGACTAGGGAACCCTTCCCTGTCGGAAAATGGAAGGGGGCACTGGGAGAGGGGCGGGGAGGGGAGGAAGGACCATACTTTCTTCCGTTTGGCTTCTTGCTTATACTACTGCAGTAAGTGATGTTAAAGGCTTGGCTACTTGTTACTCTCATTTTTGGCTTGTTGCTTCAACCAGCTATTTTGACACTGAGCTCCTGACACTTACTTGGTTCACAAAGTAAGGATTGGAGCTAGGATTAAAAGTCAGTCTGTTTGAGTAAAGCAATCTGAGCTCTTAACCACTCTCCAGACTGCACCAGACTTTCTGAGCAAGTTTCTGAATTACTTTCATGGGGTCCACATTCCTTGTCTGTCTTCAGTCTTGTGCACTTTCACTCTTCCTAGGAGATTTATATTTATTCTCCCCTATGAATTTCATCACCTCTTCGAAGCTGGTGACTCTTCAATCTTTATTGCCAGCTCTAATCTCTCTTCTGAGCTCAAAATGATAATTCTGACCCTTTCTGAGATATATCTGCTTGGGTGTCCCAGAGATAACTCATTCATCTATTCATTCAGTCACTCATTCATCATTCATAAATTTAATACACATTTCTTGAGTACTTCTTATCTGCCAGGCTCTGTATTAGGCCTTAGAGGTCCAAGGGGTGAATAGGAAAGTACAGTCTCTGCTGTCCTGTCACTTGCACACACACAATTTTAGAGACAGATGTTAAACATGAACATTTACTTATACGTGGGTTGAGTACCAGGAATCAAAGTGCAGAGTGCTATAGAGCACATTCAAAAGAAACCCCTAGCTCGGCTTGGTGCCTTGGAAAATGCTTCTCTGAGGAAATGTATTAGGAAATGATATTAGTAAGTGTTAACAAGAAAGGGCAGGGGAGGAGGAAAGAGTGTCCCAGGCAGCAGAAATGGTACAGAAAAGGAAAGATAACATGGTTGGAAAACAAAGATGGTGTGATTCCGGCAATACCTGGGAATCCAGAGGTCTTCTGCATTTCTGAACCTATAGGTTTTCAGTCTTGTCCCATCCTGGATCTCTAGCCCATAGATTAAAATCTACCAACAGATTCTGATATTTCATTCAGTGGATCTTTAAACCTGTTGCTGCCTAAATGCCCTCTGCTTTAGCTCTCAGACATTCTTATGGGGACCCTAGAACATCTGCAGTGATGACTTCTTCCTCCCCCACTGGAGAACTAGACCAACAACAGCTCTCATCCCTCTTATCTCCACACTGGCTCCTCTCTCAGCTTTTTCTTTCCTTTATCCACACAGTCTCTTTCCTGGTAATTACAAGGCTTTGATTAAAGGATCAAGAGACAACCCAGTATGGGCTGTAGAACAGAGAAATGACAGACAACTTTGGGTTATTTTGATGGCTTCCTAATATATATTCCATGAGTTAGGTATATAAATCTTTTCAAAAAATAATTTTTTATTATAAAACATCTGATACCTACAAAAGAATATGTGTTACATATATTTAAGTTAAAAAGCATAATGTGTAGCCACCTATAAACCTACCACCCAATATGAAAATTATAGGCCATCAAATCATGATCTTAGTTCTGTAAGGGAGGTTGGCTACCCCGTCTAGCATTCCTTCCCATGGCAGAGATGGTCTTTACTTTGCCTCCGGAAGACTGCTGTCCAGCATCTGCTTGAACATTTTACCCGGCGAACATGGCTTCTTGCAAATAGCATGGGGGGTGTGTTAAAGCCAGGGATATCTCTCCTTTATGAATATTACAGAAGTTTGAAAACAAAGTGAGTTTGGATGATAGCCAAACTTCTGTGGGACCCATTTTGGTTCTTTTAAATATATACCATGTCTTCATTATTCACATTTCAACAGTAATTTTCTTTCTTTTTTTTTTTTTTTACTGCTTGAAACTGCCATTAGCAAGGAGACTAATTCTAGTGGAGGGACGGTTTATCTGTTGACAGAGAGTCTTGGAAGTGGTGGTACTAAGTTCTTTAAAATGGATTCTCCCTTCAAAGACATAAATCAAATCACAGACATTGTGAAGAGGGTGATCTGCCTTTAATTGGTTGCCAGTCTTTTATTTTAGTTGGTATAATAAAAATTGAGGGCTTCCCTGGTGGCGCAGTGGTTAAGAATCCGGCTGCCATTGCAGGGGACACGGGTTCAATCCCTGGCCCGGGAAGATCCCACATGCCGCGGAACAACTAATTCCATGTGCCACAACTACTGAGCCTGAGCTCTAGAGCCCGCGAGCCACAACTACTGAGCCTGCGTGCCACAACTATTGAAGCCCGCATGCCTAGAGCCCAAGCTCTGCAACAAGAGAAGCCACGACAATGAGAAGCCCGTGCACCGCAATGAAGAGTAGCCCCCGCTCTCTGCAGCTAGAGAAAGCCTGCATACAGCAATGAAGACCCAACACAGCCAAAAATAAAAACAAATAAATAAATAAATTTATTTAAAAAGTTGAGAAGATTCTATAGTCTATGATTGCTAGAGACAAGTTTTGTGTCTTGTTCAACTAGGAATCCTTGGTATTTCAGAGAGTGCTTGACACATAGAAGGCAGGTATTAAACATTTGCTGTTGTTACATTGATTGACTAGCCAAACTACTGAATTTACTCAGAGCAACCATGCAGAGTAGATACCACTATTACCCCATTTTACAGAGGAAGGAATTGAAGCATCAAAGACTTGGTAAGATCAACAGCTCACCAGCAGTGGAGTTGGAATTTGAAACTATGCATCCTGACTTCAGAACTGGGGACTAAAACTATCTCCTTTATTATACCTGAATATTTGGCAATTGTTAACCTAGACTTTCCTGAAATATAAAAATTTTTAGTGCATAGTGATTACTGCCAGATAGCCCAGTAACCAAGTTCCAACCATCCAATGCAGAGAATTTAAGTTTATGAAAAATGTCTTCAATTTTTATTGATACTTCAATCCATACATTACCTAACTTATAAATTTTTTTGGTACAATCTGTCCCTTTAACTGTGCTAAGTTTAAGAGCTACATGAATCATTTTTGTTAGGTTCAGAAATACCACCACAACTTGTAAAACATATTGAGAAAGACTTCTAAAATATACACTATACAGTTTAAGACTCCACAAAGTTTAACTGTCATCAATCATTGAAAACAAAGTCTTTGGTTTCTTGTAAGACTCCATTGAATAATGGAGTGTAATAGCAATGATCTGAATTTTTTAAAAATGGAGAATAATAAAGGATCTGAAGTCTGCTTTACTGGCAAATCTCAGGATGCAAACATTACGTCTTGTGTTCACCCTGTAAATCCCACAGACAGTTCACTGGGAGGAAAGACACGATGACTTTGCTCTTGCTATGGTCTGTAAACACAAAGCACTCGAGGAGGCCTATAAACCCATCAAAGGTATCATTTATCTCGGCAGCTGTAGAGATGTTTGAGGTAACTTACGTTTAAGCGAAACTCTGTGTCTTAAGAGATTATTATGAAGTGGTTAAACTTTTCTCTTTTTTGCCCTTTTGACTTTGAGCAACAAAGAATGGTCAGGTTTGGATGATTCTTAGGTGACTAAGCATGAGAGGGTTTGCAGTTTGTCTCCTGCAGGCACAGTCCGTTTAATGAGGTCAGTCTGTGAAGAGTCCAGATGCCTAATGCCAACGTACCCTAAGTCCTCAGCACAGCGCCTGATGCACAGAAAGTGTCCAGCAACTGTCTGTGGCCATTTCCCTCTCTTGTTCTGTATTTACTTCCTGGCAATTTCACTAATTATTATTCTATTCAGAGGATGAGCAGAGGAAATAAAAGGAGGTAAAATGAAATGAGCAAATTATACAGTCCTTTAGCAAGTTTGGTCTAAAATTTTGGCAGGGGATGAGATTAAGATAAGGTTTTTGGACCATGTAAAGACTTGACTGATACAAATCATTGTTCCCTATCCTCATTAGTACTGCACCAAAAGTTGACTGAGTCTGCCTATTATTTAGGATAAGATAGAGATCTACTACTAGGGAATGAACTGCCTGCAATGGAAAATTCTTTCATGTGTTCTTTTGTCTTCTTCTTGCAGTTATTTTTGCTGGGTTCTAACTCTCCAAACCAACTACTGGACTTTGTTCCTTTGTATCCTTAAAATCAAATGCTATACTCAGAAGCAGGGTAGACCTCCTTCTAAGAAATTTGGTCTTTAATGATCCCATGGTAAAACAGACTTCACCAAAGAATAACGTGTGGTAGTAGGAAGTCAAACATGTAGTTTGGCGAATAGAGACAGCAGCTGAGACCAGGGAGAGAAATCTACAGTTTCGAATGAAGCAGAGAAAGAGCAGCTGAGAGTGAATGGCAAACATCAGGGAGCCAATCAGTCTAGGCAGGAATGCTCAGGAATAGATGAATTTTTCTGCCTGCTGGACCTAACTGCCCATGGCATACTGAACGATGTCTCTGGGTTAGTAACCCGGCTTCTGTGCATCTTATCCAGATTATTAGAGCCAGGTGGAGGGTGGCCCAGCTAATATTGGTTTGTAGGTCTAGTGATGCATGGATATGACATCATCATTATTATTACTTGTGTTGTTAAATGTGGGGTGAAACTATAAGTTTCATGGTAAATCTTAAGACTGATTTACCATGGATTTACCTATGCATCTGACTGATACTTCATAATTTTTCACTGTCTGAAGATATATAATAACACTGCCTTGTGAGTGAAAATTGCCCTACTGCTGTGAATGGAGAATGAAAATCCAAAATACCATAATAGATCTGATACGGTCAAGGAAAAAATATTTGTTTTATTTATAGAAAGACTAGGCTTTAGAGAATTCAGCAGTCTTTCACATTTAAGGAAACAAATCCGTTGGATTAAAATAAATTCTACCATTGTCTTTTGGTTTTATTCTAACCCAAGACTAGGAAAAATAACCTTGCATTTGCTTAATCCATATACATTTGCATCAATTCTTCTGTTCCTCTATTCAAATTTAGAAGATTGAGTTAAGTAGGTTCAACCCAATGTCAATAGAATTTAGCTAGATCTATAGGGAGGAAAATAAACCGTAAACATTCTTGTCTCTTTTAGGTGCTTATGTTAATCTAAAATATTTGCAATGTATTATCAAGGTTAAACTTCTGGGAAAGAAAAATATTACATAACTGAATGGAATTGTCACATTTTCTTCAACCTTATATAAATATTATCATCCAAAGGCTTTCAAAGAATTTTTATATTTCCTCATTTAAGCTTCCATGATCAGCAATGATTTATCCTTAGCACAAGGTCAATTTGATGCACGAAAAGCTTGGGTAATCGTGTATGAATTTTTAATTAAGAGTTATGCATGGGGCTGAGAATAGATTCATAGAATTTGAGAACCAGAAAGGATGTCAGTCAGATGGAGATATTAGAGAGATTAAGTGACTTGACCACTGTTTTACAGCTGGTTATTAAAGGTAGAACCTGTGTCCTGACTTCCAGTTTTGTGTTTTATCCTCTGTACTGCACTGACTCCTATAAATCTATTTTTAAAAATTCAGTCCATGACTCTTACCAGTTGTCTTAGTTTTTCTTGGTTGACTATGAGGCATGGATTGAAACTAAGATTTCTGTGTGGAATTTCAAAATATGTCTAATCAATATTTATTGAGTACCTACTCTGTACCAGGTACTGTTCTAAGTGCTTTGAAAGAATAAACAAACAAAAGAGAAAAAGTCTCTGCCCTCATGAAACTCAGAATAAAATTAAAGCAAACTATACCATCCAGGGAGATATCCTGGGCTTTCCTTAAAATGCATCAACTTAAGATTTTTGACCATTAAATTACCGGAACTTTGCTTGAGCATGGAGTATTGCTTCATTGCTTTTTATTCAGAATGGCTATTCTCAGAGGTCTGTTTGAGTAGTTTTTTAACTGATAGAGAACCATTGGTAGACTGCTAGAATGTCTCTCTTCCTTCTCC
This sequence comes from Balaenoptera borealis, assembly GCF_965194805.1. Taxonomy (NCBI): domain Eukaryota; kingdom Metazoa; phylum Chordata; class Mammalia; order Artiodactyla; family Balaenopteridae; genus Balaenoptera; species Balaenoptera borealis. The sequence goes on along the minus strand of NC_138861.1, from coordinate 14,650,676 downwards.
ACATCCAAACATGACGGAAAATGTCATTTTTGTCTCCATAACTTTATTCATGAAGGTTTCCCCCTGGAAATACATACAGATGCACACATACAAGCATGCATCTATATGTACTTTATTTTGAAATCTTCCAGAAGTTTTACATGGGTCAACTACAAAGTACTATGCTTCTGAAATACTTTGTATTCTGTTTTAACAACCGTCATATTCTTTCTTATATTGAAGAGTCCCTTGCATATATATCTGTCTCTTACTCTATAATTATAACTCCCTCAAAATAGCAAGTAGCAATGCCCAGAATGTTCTCATTGAATTATGATTGAATTGCTTTAACCCTTAAACTGACCTCCATTCTAACAATCAAAATAACTGGGACTCTTTATCCCAGAACTTGATTCTATAAAAGACATAAGTCACCTTTTCAGAGATAGTTACTGGCCAAAATTTATAATTGGAATAAGGAGACAAAACACCGATAAAGTATATAATTATGTTGCTCTTAAGTATATATATTTGTGAATATAAATAGAAATAGACACATAAAAATAAAGAAATGTGTCAGGAAGGTAGGAAAATGGTAGACTTTTTTTCATTCAAATTTCTTTTAACACTACAGCAAATACATTTTTTAAAAAGACAGTGTAACTGTGCTTAAACAACGCTCACAAGGGGAATGTAAGGGCTCTGAATATTCAGTTTCAATTCTTCACTAGTCAATTATTCTAAAAAACCTATTACAGCGTCAATACAGGCATCAGGGAAGAAGTCATTCCTATTACATCATTAACCCCAAAGATATTTACCACTGAAAGTGACAATAAGAGACCAACTTAAAAAACTCAAACTGGGAAAATATACCTCCTCTTACCTTCCCATAAAGTCCCAACAGGATAAGAATGAAAAAAGAACCAGTATTGTAATTTAATTAGTTATTTTTGTATCTGTATCCAATATGGCAAAAACAGAATGAATAGAAAAAAAAGCTTCCCAATTTAATTAGACTTTTCAAAGGAAGAGGTAGGAAGAACTGACTCTGCAAAGCAGAGCTTACAAAGAAGACTCACTGAATAGTTAGCAGGAAATCTTTTAATTATTGAAGTTGATAAAGCACTTTGTAAAGGATCCTTTATCTAGTTGAGACTGAATAATTTTCACTGCATACTTCTTAAGTATCGATAAAAAGAACTTCAGTTTTATTTTGACCCGAACCAGGTTTTATTAGTCATAATCTAAAGGAAAAAAATTACATTGATCCTGCAATCTTTTTGTTGAATACATTTATAAAGTTCCATTGTGTATATGTAAATTCCTTTTGAATAACAGATTTTAAATTCATATTGAAATTGAAGAGAAATTCAGTAGATATAAGGCAAGGTAGAAAGTCTAGGATTAGAGAAAGAGGGAAAGCTATACTAATATTTAAGTATGTACTTGGTTTTAAAAGGTGAAAGTATTCATACATGTTTTAAGTAGTGTCTGTCTATTTTAAGGAGATAACATTTAAAAGCTGCATTGAGTATGACCAGCATAAAACTGATACTATTATTATAATTATTGTTTTTTTTACCCAGTGTTGTTTAAGTGCGTAATACATTCAGTTGACAGTGGTGCTGAAATATTTAATTATGTGTCTGGAATATGTGGAGTGATTTTTTTCAGAGATTACAGCATAGCCACAGCTGACCCACAGGAACATTTCTGACTTCTGGCTTCAATTGTGTTTTGGCTCTGCAATGATAATTCAATTTTACTAAATAATTATTTTAGAAATATCCCACAAAGCTCAGCATAGCTCTTTTCCCCATCATTTCCTTATTGCTTCTCCCGAATGCATGTGTGTGTGTCCACAAAGTTCTTTTTCTCTTGCCTACATGTTTATGTACACATACTTACTCCTGTACTCTTGTATATGCACACGTAAATAACTCCAGGTATACAGAATTATGTACTGTATGCAAATGAGCACATATTTAAGAAGTAAGAAGGTTGAAAAGATGGCAAAGTACATGGATACCAATATAGATTGAGGATTCAGTATTAAAATAGATACATGGAGAAAATGGAATTGTGTGAAAAATGTAGAGAAAGAACAGGAGTGAGTTAAATGAGAGCTTTAAATGGGAAGCTTTGATCTGAGTGAATTGGGACTGTTCACCAGATTTCCTCTTGAGCTTTGTATAGTAAAACGGAGTGAATCTCTCGTCTAAGGTATGCCTTTTTCTAATGGGGGGCTCTATCTAAAATAGCACCCTTCTTGTCACTATCCCATTACCCTGCTTATTTTTATTACTAGCTAACACTATAAAACATGGCCATTTTATTTCTTTTATAATGTACCTCTCTGGGACAATATAAGCCTCATCAATGCAGGGATTTTTGCACGCCTTTTTTTCACCATTTTGTCCACACCGCTTAGAACAATGACTGGGAAATAGCAGGCACTCATTCACTATTTGTTGACTGACTGAATTAATAAATAAATACATTCCACATCTGAAAGTTTGGTTTTATTTTATTTTAAAGTTTGGTAAGGTTACAAAGGCCACCTCAACTCACCAGTTATTTTTAAAAAGGCAGGAAATGAAAAAGAAGCAGCACTCTCTAGGAGAAGATTAAAAACGTCCAAAATTGACAGCTCAGAATTCCAGAAACCTTAATGTACTCTAGGCTAGAATGGTGAGCAACCGGTTCGGAGATGAACTTATATTCTTTATTGAAAAGGAAAGATTAATGCATACTCTATTCCAACTCTAAAGAAATAATACCCCCAGAATCATGAGAGAATCCTTATCTAGCTGGAAAAACTTTCCCAATTTTCCCTAAGTTTGACTCATTTGATTCTATTAGAAGGCTGACTACTGATTTCTAGAAACCAAGGGGTCAAAAAAACTCTTGAATTAATGAAAGAGGTGCATTTACAGTTATGTAAATGTAGATACATTGGTTAGGTGGGAGGCAGGGGACACGCTGCTCAGGTCACAGCGTTTACATACCTTACTGACTTGCATACCTATGGTATTTCTCATCTCTTTTCAAGTTGGGGTGAAAGGGCTAGTTATATGAATGGCAGCCTTTAAGAAAAAGTCAAATATTTATACTGAGGGCTTTTTTTAAAAATAATGTCAAGTATTTATAATAAAATCCTTTAAATTAACAAGTTACATATGAGATATCCTCATACACATGTAAAATACTCACTGAATCACTGGTTAAATGGGAAAAATGAGAAACAAAAATTGGGAGCAGCCTGGCTGAGTAAGTTGTGGTACATTCATACAATGGAATATTGTGTAATTGTGAAAAAGTGAGGAAACTCTTTATATATTGACATGGCCAATGTCTGAGGCACATTTTTAATTGAAAGGGCAAAACGCAAGGTGGTTTTGTTAAGTAAAAAGAGGATGGGGGGGCTTCCCTGGTGGTGCAGTGGTTGAGAATCTGCCTGCCAATGCAGGGGACACGGGTTCGAGCCCTGGTCTGGGAAGATCCCACATGCCGCGGAGCAACTGGGCCCGTGAGCCACAACTACTGAGCCTGCGCGTCTGGAGCCTGTGCTCCGCAACAAGAGAGGCCGCGACAGTGAGAGGCCCGCGCACCGCGATGAAGAGTGGCCCCCGCTGGCCACAACTAGAGAAAGCCCTCGCACAGAAACGAAGACCCAACACAGCCATAAATAAATAAATAAATAAATAAATAAATAAATAAATAAATAATAAAAAAAAGAGGATGGGAAGGTCATACAGACGCAATTCCTGGTGTGTGCATAAACTACCTCTTGAAAAATCCCAGAAAACTGGTACCATTGATGGCTCTTTGAAGACTGGGTCTTATTTCTCACTATACAATATATCCTTTCATATCTTCGGAGTGTCACAACATGTGACTGTATTATCTATTCAACATTAAAAAAAATTTTTTAATTGAAAGTGAAGAAAGGGCAAATCCTATTACATATGGTTCATTTGATTACATATGGCTCATTTCATGAGAAAACCACAAGGCTGGCTAGGAATCCCAAGTACCACTGTGCTACTTGCAGATGGGGAAATATACCCAGAGGGTTCATGTTCTCCAACATGGAGACACAACCAATCGATGACAGACACCCAAATAGTACTCTCTCTCAAAGTCCACACAGCCAACGAACACGTGCTCACCCTCACGCTGTAGCACCTACTACAAAGCTCTGAATGGGGTAGAACTCAATTGGTCCAGTTAAGGATCAAACCAGGGATTACCTCATCACTCATCCATGCCACTTGCAAGAGAACAGGACCAATGGATGGAATAAGAAAGGAGGGAGCCCCCCTCCAAAATAAATTGTTCATATTGATAATTGTTTATGTTTCATAAAGAAACATAGATGGTGTGTAGTCACGCCGTCCTGACTTGTGGTTTGGCCACCTGAAAGTCTTCAAAACCAGTGTTTCTCAAACTTCATTGTGTGTTCTGGGGATGCAGCCCTGGGGATTTGATAAAATGCAGATTCTAACTCAGCAGGTCTGCGGTGAGGTCCAAGATTCTGTCTCTCTACCAAGCTCGCAGGTGGTGCCTGTTTTGCTGGTCAAGACCACACTTTGAGTGTAATTCTAGAACCACACTGGCTAATAGGGGCACCACTAGCCACATGTGGCAGACAGTTTATTCAGGATCACATAAATATTGGAAAATTTATGGTTATTTTCAGTCTTATTAAAAACTTGAGGTGCCAGAAATCAGTGCAACTTTAATCTCACAGATTACTGAAATGAAATTTGTTTATGTGTTCATTGAACACACCTATAGTCACTTATTCTGAGCTAGGTACCATGTTGGAACTGAGGTTATAGTTTTAAGTAAGAGATGGTTTATATCTTCATGAAGTTTATAGTTTTGGAGAGTGGACAGGGTGAAACTAGAAATTAAACAAATAATTAAATGAATAATCAATCATTTAAAATCACTTTGAGTTCTAAGAAGGAGAATTATAGGGTGTTATTGCACATAAAAGTGGGATATAACTCAGTAGGAATGGTCAAGAAATTCTGTGAATGACATTTAAGTGGACATACAATCCGTACTTTAAAAAAGTAACCATGATGACAGGATAATTTGTTATTCACATGGAAAAAAACTTAAATTGGATCACTATCTCACACCATACTTAAAAATAGATTCTACAGAGATTAAAGATCAATAGAAATGAGAATATTTGGAAGAAATATTTAAGATAGGGTAGGATTTCAGACACAAGTAGAAACCATAAAGGAAAAGATTGATAAATTCAATGAAAGAAATGACAATAAAATTAGAACTTCTGTGCATGAAAAGATAATCTCAAAGAGTGAAGAGTTAAACCACAAAATGGTGGAAGATATTTGCAACACACACACACATACAACAACAACAACAACAAAGGAATGGTATCTCTAAAATATGAAAAGAATTCTCTTATTTAGTAAGAAATAGGCAAGTAATCCAGTATGAAATTGGGTAAGGAAATTAACAAGCAATTAATGATAGAGAAAATCCAAATTGAAAACTAACATATGAAAATATGCTCCATCTAAGAAAAAACCAAACTAAAAATCACAATGAGAAATCTTTTCACTTCCATTTCACTTAACACAAATTAAAAAGTGTGATAGTAGTGATGTTAGTGAGTATTTATGGTTTTTTCTTTACCCCCTTTAGTTCTTTTTTCACTTCCTCAGGACAGTTTTCTCTGATCTATTTAAAGATTCATCTCTCATTCTATCAGTCTCTATCCTTCTTTCTTGCTTTATTTTTATCTACAGTACTTCTCCCATTTGACATACTATGTATTTTATTTATTTCTTTAATACCCATATTTGTTTTTTAAAATTTTTATTTTATATTAGAGTACAGTTGATGAACAATGTTGTGTTAGTTTCACGTGTACAGCAAAGTGATTCAGTTATACATATACATGTATCTATTCTTTTTCAAATTCTTTTCCCATTTAGGTTATTACAGAGTATTGAGCAGAGTTCCCTGTGCTCTACAGTAGATCCTTGTTGGTTATCTATTTTAAATACAGCAGTGTGTACATGTCAGTCCCAAACTCTTTAATATTCATATTTGAATGCAAGCTCCACTTAGCAGAAAGTTTTATATATTCGGTTTATTGCCATATGCTCAGTGTCTGGAATCCTTGCTTGGGTGCACAATATCAAAGAGCAATTTACTTCCATAGCCACTGGGGCAGTATCTCTTGATAGGCTTTGGGAAGCTATTTGCCCAAAATGTTGAAGATATGCCTGCCATGAACTCAGACTTTTCAATTCAAGTATATTCTCTCAGATAAACTCTTATACTCTTGCCAAAGGACATATGTACAATAATGTTCATTTCAGCATTATGGTAATAGCAAAAAGTTGGAAGCAATACAAGCACCCATCAATAAAATAATAAGCACATTTTTATGCACTCCTATATTGGAATACTACAGAGCTGTTAACGTAAATGGACTAGATCTACCTATATATCAACATGGATATATTTCAAAAACATCATGTTGAGAGTAATTTACAAGTTGCACAACTGTGTATACAGTTTGGTACCAATTTGCAAAGGCACAATATATTGTTTATGAATATATTAATAAATAGTGCATGTTTATAAATACGCATGGCTATGAAAAGCACCAAATTCAGCATAGAAGTTACCTCTAGGGAGAGAAAGGAGAATAGGATTCATGTAGGACTACAGTTAAGGCTTTTTATTTACAATGTTTGATTTCTTAAGCAGGCTGCTGAGTACATGGGCTTTTGTTATTTGATGCTCTCCACTTTTTGGATAGATCTGATAAATATATATGAGGTAGCGTCAACAGGATTTGGCAATGGATGGGTAGGTGAATGAGATTTAAATATTCTAATTAATTCAAATTTAGGGAAACTAAATAGATAAATATTCAATTTAATAATTACTATGGAAAATAATTATATGTTTTATAAAATAACTGAATACAGGATTCCTTCAAATCTAGGCATCTTTGGTGTATAGAATCTATTCACAAGAAGTTTATTTATAACAGTTCAATTACGTTGAGTAGGATACACCTAGAGTTAAAACTTTTGAAATGTTTACATTATTGATATTCATTTGGAGAAATAAGAATCAATTTAATAATAAAATGTCTAATATAGCATCATTGTGGCAGGGAATGACTGCTCTTTGGGAATACTCTAATAAAGTTAGTTAATGAATGCCATATAGAAGTTGCTTACAGCTAGAACTATAAGACCAAATTTTATGTCAGACTGCTTAATGCACTTCTAAATATAGGTTTCCTTTGTAAAATATAGATTAATAAAATGTCTTACACTTGCAGAGTCTTATACATTTTTAAAACAGTACCCATTGAGGAATTTTTCTTAAGGACTTGTAAAGAGAAAAAAGTTAATAATCTTGAACTTAACAAAATGGCATATCTTTTCTGTGTTAACAATAACATAAATTGTAATAATCATCATAGATCAAATTCCCACATTCTTTAACTAAGTCAGAAAATATAAAATTGCTTTCTAAGCATTACTTGCTCTAATATAGAAAGTGAGTTCCTGGGATATACTGATTTTTATAAAAGGAATCAGTCTGAAATGACTCCTTTGGTGCATTTTTAGCAATTGTTTTTCTAGCATGCATTCTACAGGGTTTATAATTCTTTTTCCCCAGACACAAATAATTTCAAGGAAGTTTTCATGGAAGTCAGTTTTAACTCTCCTCCAGATAGCACGGTAAGCTTTAGCTCTAAGACCATTCATACTCTTTCAGAAATAAAGTTCTTGATTTCAAATCATTCCTTTTCCAAGTTTCCCAGTAGATGGAAGTAGAGAAGGAATGTCATATGATTGCTCAACATAGCAAGGAATAAAATATATTTGATACCAATCAAATTACTTTTTACTCCTTATTCTTCTAAGCATGCATAGACTGAAGGAAGAAGCTTCTTTCACTGGGGATAAGTCTATATCTAAATGTCAAAAACGATAACTCTCTGTGAAGTTTGCTTATGAAGAATTTGCTATGGTTCATTTTCCAGTGACACCTTCATATTCAGTGGTGTCTGCCTTTTGGAGCAGCAATCCAGGATCAATTCATCTTGGCATTCAAAGGAGAAGGAAACAAAGCAAGAGAAAGAATTGGTAGCTTCACAAGAGCAAATGGAGTCACTCGAAGATGAAACAGATTCATTATGGGGCACCCCCACAATCCCCTTCCAAACCGCCCTTCCTACCCTCATCTCAAGCAGCAGGCACCGCTGCACTGTCAGTACAAACACTGATCACCCACAGGAATACAAAACAGCCTTAATGCCTCATTTGCTGAAGCAGCAAGACTATTTCGTATCCTTAGATCATGCGCTGAACCCTTAGATAAAGTTGCCTGGGGGCGCGGACCCAGGGGTGAGGAAAAGAAGAGAGGAATTGCTTCAAAAATATTTTCTTCCTAGAATTACCTCCTTTTTAAACTATAATCAAGCCCTTAAAAAGACATCGTTAATGTACCCTGGAGAATGAGTGACAAAGCAGGGAATGAGCTACTCTTTGTGACTGTAGCTGTGTCATTCACAAATTACAATAGCCATCTTTCTTATTCAGAAGTTCTCTAAGGTGATTTTTTTAAATGACAATTGCGTTAATTAAAATGTTGAAGACTGAATTCTTCATAGTGAAACTGAAATTGCTGAAGAGATTATTAATGAATAATTACAGAAAAGTCCTTTCAGCGTTAGGACGAGTTTTATTTGTATATGTCAATGAAGCTATGTATATTATGGTTTATATGTAGAATTTTCTCCACTTTCCTGTCTAGGAAAGTCCAGGAAAAACCCACTAGATATTAGAGTAATTCATAATGTCATACACTTAGAGAACTGAAAGTTATCCAAATGTAAAGTGAGACATTAGGGAATTATAATCAGAGCACAGACTTTAAACTACCTTTGAATAATTTTTAAAAGAAATAGTAGGGCTTCCCTGGTGGCGCAGTGGTTGAGAATCTGCCTGCCAATGCAGGGGACACGGGTTCGAGCCCTGGTATGGGAAGATCCCACATGCCGCGGAGCAACTAGGCCCGTGAGCCACAACTACTGAGCCTGCGCGTCTGGAGCCTGCGCTCCGCAACGAGAGAGGCCACGACAGTGAAAGGCCCGCGCACTGCAATGAAGAGTGGTCCCCGCTCGCCACAACTAGAGAAAGCCCTCGCACAGAAACGAAGACCTAACACAGCCAAAAATAAATAAATAAATAAATAAATTTAAAAAAAAAAAAAAAAAAAAAAAAAAAAAAAAAAAAAGAAATAGTATACTTAACCCTGCTGATTTTCTAGAGTCTTGCTGCTGAAAAATCTCTTGTCTTCCACTGTGTTATAAACTTCTGCCTGACACATTGAATCCAGTTGAATAAGGACTTATATCCAGAAAGTCATTGAATCTGAGTTAGTTAGAAGTCTAGGTTCCGAATACATGCATCACACTTCAGAATGCTTGTCTGGATGATATTGAAATACTGGAGTCCTGGTTCACGAGGTTTTGTACCATATCAAAAGAGAGAAAATTTGAATGTTATGTAATGCCTTGAACTTTACATCGTAAATTATGACCAGTAATATGGAAAAAAATTATTTGAATAAAACACAAGAGCCTTCTTTAGCTCTTTAGCTTTTCTATTCCAGGACTCTACTTCTCAAAATGAGGGTTCTCTCACCTTCAGAATCATACCACCACACAGCTAAAGACAGCACTATGAAGGGCTTAGAAAAATCTGGGTTTTAATTTTCCCTTCTTCAACTGACCAGCTATGTGACATTTGGGCAAGCTACTTGGCCATTTTGAACTTCAGGTTTTCATTTTCAAAATATAGACAGTAATATCTTGTGGGACTCTCCTGATGAATCAATGTCCAGCATAGTTCTGGCATAAGAAACATGCAGCACCTGTGTCCTTCTCACAATTTCAGTCTTTAAGAAACTTTAAGAGAACATATACTTCACCCTCCTTAAAGGTAGCAATACCTTAATTAACCCATTAAAAAAGGGTTACATTAAGGTTAACAGTTTTGACATGTCCAAATTGTGCCTTAGGTGTTGAATTGTTTTTATTTCACCAAAGCTACTGAACACATTCCAAATGCTTTACTTGCACCTTCTTTGACTTAGACACCCCTCTCTCTCTGTATATATATTTTAAAAAGATAATTCTCTTCTTAAAGAGAATTTCTTTAAATTTCTTGCAATACTTGCAAGTGTTTATTGCAGTATTTCTTCGGATAGACTATTTCTTCATTGGTGCTGCATTAATATTAATACATGTCAATAAAACAGTAACAGATATTGACAAGATGATAATAGTAAAGTGTTGACAAATGGATAAGCTAATACTTACATGAGAGTCACTCTACTTATCACTTTCTCATATAATTTTCATAACAACCACTAAAAGCAAGAGTTGTTATGGTCACTTATTTGCAAGTGAGGGAACTTCCTAGGAAGTTCCTAGGAACTTCCCTTAAGTCACACAGTAAGTGGTAGAAGTAGGACTTGAATCCAGGTTTGCCTGCCACTAAAGTATTTGCTTTTAACAAATCATATCATCTTACTTCTGCTGAACAGAATTCTCTTAGAGGACAGTTATAAACGTGACCCTTAAATAACCCGGTGATGAATAGTTTTGAAGTCAGACTAACACAGACTTCTTTAAACTTTAAACAAAAAGCTTAAAATGAAAACCTTTGAAACTTAGGTTATTCCTAATGAAGTTGAAATTTACTACAATGTAACATTACAACATTTTATAATGTTAGCTTATCATTAATTAGTCTTTAAGCATAATTTTGCTTTTTTAATAGACCTATTTCAGAACCTAAAAACCAAAGTGCCTTTGTCTTTAATGAAACTTCTGTTCAAGTTATCACTTCAGTTAGCACATTGCACTCTTGTGAATAGAACCAGAACCCACATTGACTTTCACATATGTATTTTCATATTCTTATTATATAAATAATAAATATATATGAGAGTCTCTCCTGTTTTTCTCAGACACTGTGGATAAGTGTGGTTTATTAAATCCCACAGAGACAAGCTGCTGTATTGGTCTGTTAAATGTTGTTATAAGTCAGTTAATCTTGTACATGCTTGTTAGTTACATGTACTAATTTACTGTATTGATGGGTTATTAGTATAAATATCAAATGTAACAGAATAAGACAAACATGCATATGAAAGTGATTCCAATAATCATTTTGAAGGAGGTGAAATGATCCATATAGTAGTTTATAAAGGCATCTGGCGAAAAATTGAAAAGTGAACATGAAACATTTGACTAATTGCTTTTCTTGGGATATGTATCAATACAGGAAAATCATAATTAAGAGTTTTAAAAGTACAGTGACCAAAAATACTTTGTAAACTTTTATAGTAAGCATAGTTCTAATATGAGTAGAACCCAGAAAATTTTTAGATAGAAAATAAAGAAAGAATGGTGTTTCTTTTTGAAGTAATCGAGTCACATACTATAGCATTTGTCACTATATCTTCCCCTTGATGGTAAGTTAAAATATGGATGGTAACTGAATTCTGGCCTGGAAGAAATCCACCTTGACTTCTAATGAAAGCACTTAAGTGCAAAATGAACTCAATAGAGCAAACCCCTGAAGTCTCAAGTGAACGTGACAGTCATTTGCCATGTCTGTCTTTTGACACTAGATTATCAACTGAGTTCTTAAACTTGATATGTAGCCTACAAACTCTCTGTTTCTTGTTCATAAGAAACAGGATGATGAACCTATCAATCTGCATTCTTCAACCATAATGCATGAAGGATTTTGATTGACAGCCAGCAAACAAATCAACTTTTCAGAAAAGAATTGTTTCTCACCACTTATAGAAACAAATGTTTACTCTAATTCAGTCATGCAATCCTAAAAATGTTAGAAGTACTTGTACTCACTTTCATTAAAATGATCACATTAAAATCTTTGTCTCCAAATTCCGTAAACCCAGAGTACTTCAAATATCCAAAGTGGAGCTGCTGATGATTTATAAAACCATTGAACAGTCCTAAGATTCATATCTTCATTTCCTTACAATAATGTTAGTGTTTTTTGAATAATGTAATGCTTAGAAAGAATAAGGTACAGTGGGTTAGTGAAATCTGAGTTCTTTCTTCAAAAGTCCATTCTTGAATAATAACTGTAGTGTGGAGAGCATTGCGTCTGCATGATCTTTGTATAAGCCTGTGAAGTCATATTTACACACAATTAAAATGCTATAATTTAGTATATGATATATGTTTGCAATAAAAGTAAAATTTGGGGGTTATAGAAGAGGGAGTGATTAATGGGAACAGAAAAAGCTTTGTGGCTAAAACTGACATTTTGAAGAGGATCTCAGAAGATGTTGAGGGCATTTTGACAGGGGATATGGGGGACAGCTGCACTTTTACTTTCAAATTTGATATGAAAAGTGGACGTGGAATTTGGAAGTTATTTGAAAGGTTTCACTAACATTTTAAGACAATCTCAAAGATTTTAGCCTTATTCGTTCTTTTATGTCAGTGTCAGTTCAGTTTTATTCATTGCTGTAAATGCCAAGAAAGGAGAAAGTTTCAAGAAGTAACAAATCCTGCAGCAATGTCAAACAGCATGAGTACTACAAAGACAGCATTGGGTGAGACAATTAGGAAGTCCTTTCTGTTTTTGCAGAGAGAAGTTTTAGAAGTGTTAGTAGTGGTGAAGTTGATTATTGAGAGTGGATGGAACTGAATGTGAAATGAGGAAATGGAGACAGCTGATGCAGAAGTGGAAAGGTAGTTTCAGAGAGATACCAAGATAAGTAAAGGAAAGAAATGAAGAGATGCAGTGTTGGAAGAGGGCAAATATCAGGGTCAGCTGAGGTAAAGAATGAATGTTGTAAAATAGTGAAAGATGTGGTCAGCGTCTAATCTCAAATAGGTTATACTCCATAATTTTGGGGAAAATCTGGAATATGTTGCCCGACTCATTCATTATTTCTGAAGTACAACTATCCTAGTGGTCAAAGAACAATTGGTTAGACATAAAGGTATTTAATTATAATTTGGCTTTATTACCTCACAGTTGGCAGAGTAAAAAGACAGTACGTATTTGCATTTCCTCACACAGTATTGTCTAAGATATTTTACAGCTAAAATTTTTGGAAGAAGGCTCAGAGCCCTTGCAGGAGTTTTATGAAATAGCCAAATTACCTCCTTGCTCCCTTTCTGAGCTCTGAAAATAACAGCGCATTTCCAAATAATTTCATTAAATGGCCACATAACCAGTAAGAGGAAGATGGCATTATCTCCTTCTTACAGTTGAGGAGGTTAGTGGCTTGGAGAGGTTAAATGACTTGTTGAGGGACACAGTCTGAGAAACGGCAGAAAGAGCACTTCTCCTCCTCCACTGCTCTCCGGCTGTCTCCTGATCAGCCGGCTTCATCCTTTCTCTAGTAACTGTCTGTGGAAGGACTGACATAGATAGAGAAATAGAGCCAAAGAATGACAACATATTAGTGATTCTCAGCACAATCTAACACAGAACATGGCACGAGACGGTACATGAAGCTAACTTAATTCCAGCATGGCGGTCATTATTGTTCATTTCCTTCCGGTTCCTCTAGTATTTACAAAAGCAAACTTGCAGTAATTCTTTAACTTGTACAGAAGAAATGTGCATTGATGACTGGGCATAAGCACTCTGGCTTAGTTCTTTACTTCTCAACATAAATTACTCTTGCTGCATTTTGATTTACTCTGTTTGAGTTATGTCAATATAATCCAGTCCCACATGAAGACAGTGTTAGGTAAATTCTGGGTGAATTTTTAAAAATGTACAAAGTTGAGGCTAAGGGCCTCACTTATGAAAAATGCGCCAAAGTATTTCCAACCTCCAATGCCCCTTCATAGCACTCAGTCACCATTTTTGACATTTCTTTGATACAAATATTTGGAGTTTGAGATCTGGGAGGTGAGCATCTCCAGATAATTATGAATTCACGATACTATCATGTATGTGTGAGTACTTGAGGTGAAATAAAAAAGAAGGTCACCAGATATAAAGAGATGACATTACTCTGAGGACAGTTTAATGGGTCACCAACATTAATGTCATGTAAGAAAATGGAAGAGGAGAAAGAAATATTTTAATTCATCATACAACCATTAACTTTAGAACATGGAGAAACATCTGGAAGGTGGCAAGGATTGGGAAGGAATAGTCTGACCAGATGTTTGTATTGTAAGCTCATGGGCTTCAAAAATTGTTAAAGCCAAGGAGATAAGTCAATGGAAGATGTGTAAAGGATTTAAACTGCACTCCTGTCTGGATTGAAAGACCCAGAGGCCTGTGCTTGAGTGCTTCAAAGGAAGAGGTGCCATATGTAGGAAGTAAGCTTTAAATCAGAATGAGGAGGTGGAAGATTGACTGAAGTGAAAGAGTAAAGATATATGGGACCTTGATAATAATAAAGTAGAAGGTTCTGGGGGCTCTGGGGAAGAGACAAATGAGGAAGTTGGCAGGGGTATGTGGCCAGGGAATAGGGCAGGATTAAGTGGGAGTTAGTGCATAGCAGTGCATGGGAGAGCAGTATCACAGAAATAAAGTTCCACTGAGAGGAAGGGCAATGGGTTGAGTGTGAAGAAGAAACAATGGGAAAACTACCTTTGATATGCAAATTTATTTGTTAATCATATATTTACCAAAAACGATTTATTAAGTACGTATCATATGCCAGGTACTGTGGTACAACTGAATTCCTTCCCAGAGGCTCCTTAAGGCAGTTATTAGATATTTGCATCCATGGATATCCAGTGATATGTCTGGAAGACAGTAGTCTCCCAATAAGCGTTTGTTGAATGAAAGAATAAAGAATGGAAAGATCATATTTAACCACTACAATAACATTATTCTACCCATCATACAGATGAGAAAACTGAGGCTAAATAACAGACTCATGGTCTTGCAGCAAGCTAGAATAAGTGACTAAGTTTGTTACACTAATTTTACAGCATAACAATACTATACTTAGGTATTCTACTTTTCATGCTGTTACCACCTTTATGGGCTGAACTGTGCCCCCCCAAATTCAGATGTTAAAGTCACAACCCCCTGTACCTTAGAACGTGACTGTATTTGGAGGAAGTATTTTTAAAGAGGTAATTAAGTTAAAATGAGGTCATTAGGATGGGCCCTAACCCAATATGGCTGATATCCTTGTAAGAAGATTAAGTTAGGATACAGAATGTGCAGAGAGAAAACCAGGTGAAGACACAGGGAGAAGATAACCATCTACAAGCCAAGAAGAGAAGCGTCAGAAGAATCCACCCTTGCCAACACCCTGATCTTGGACTTTTAGCCTCCAGAACTGTAAGAAAATAAATTTCTGTTGTTTAACCCACTCAGTCTGTAGTATTTGGTATGGCAGCCCTAGCAAACTATACATCATCTCTCCCACTATTGTAGAACAAAGCATTCTACCTCTTTTCCACAAGGTGTCAAGATGTTGAATTACTGAGCCAATGTACTGAGATGTGTTGCAAAATTAGGATAAAATAATCTACCTTTCAAGGTTATTATCAAGATTCAATGAGGGGCTTCCCTGGTGGCGCAGTGGTTGAGAGTCTGCCTGCCAATGCAGGGGACACGGGTTCGAGCCCTGGTCTGGAAGGATCCCACATGCCACGGAGCAGCTGGGCCCGTGAGCCACAATTGCTGAGCCTGCGCGTCTGGAGCCTGTGCTCCGCAACGGGAGAGGCCGCGGTGGTGGGAGGCCTGCGCACCGCGATGAAGAGTGGCCCCCGCTTGCCACAACTAGAGAAAGCCCTCGCACAGAAACGAAGACCCAACACAGTCAAAAATAAATAAATAAATAAATAAATAAAAATTAAAAACTTAAAAAAAAAAAAAGATTCAATGAGATAACATATATAAAATGTCTCTGTAGTGCCAGGAATATAGGATAATCAATTAATTCTAGCAAGTATGTGTCAAGTAGCAGCGGGGACACACAGGAAGAAGTAGAAGAATACTTCCAGATGGACAAGGCATTGTTGAGGGAGAACAGTCCAGTTTGATGGGACAGCACGAGAGCCTAGATGAGGAGGCACCAAAGGCAGCATGGTGTGTTTACGGGACAGGATAATAGAATAACCTGGCTGGAACTAGGAGTGCAGAGATAAAGCTGGAAATACATGTTTTGGCCAAAGGAAACTCAATACAACTCTTATTACTACTCTACCAGAAGGTGAAGTACTATTCCATCAAGTTTAGGGATCTACACTGTGGCTTTATAGAGAGGGGAAAAAAACATACTGCGTTTTTTTAGTAGGATTGTTTCTACTTTCTGAGATAGCAATTTTATAATCAAATCTTTGAGACCCCTTTTATCGCCACGTTCTTAACTGCTGACCTCACTTTATACTACATTGACAAAAAGAAACGATCAGATATGGACTCCTCATCTTTCTGTCAGCCAGATCAGTTACACTTGCATAAATGCCCCTTCTTCCCTTCTCTTACAATATGGAAGTGTCACTCTTTCCATCAAAGGCCAGTTCCTCATCTTATTCTTAAGGATCTTTCTTCTTGCCTGATTATTTTTCTCTCCTACATCATCAGTCTTTCCCTCTCTATGAGATCATTTCCATTAGCATATATACATATCAACAATTTTTCATCTTAAAAAGTATCCTTGATCCCAATTCCCCTTCTAGCTACCGCCCTATTTCTTCCTTTTTGTAAAAGAAATACTTAAAAAAGTTGTCTATGTATATGTCTATACTTATTATCTCAATTTTCTCTTAAACTCATTTTAATCAGACTAGTTTGGTCTTCATCCTCACCATTCTTTCAAAACTTCTCTGGTTGAGGACAAAAATGACCCTTCCACATTATCAATCCAGTGGTCAGTTCTAAATCTTACTCGTTAAATCAATCCTTCCTTGAATTTCCTTTTTTTTTTTTTTTTACTAGCTTCTAGGATGCTACACCACCTTGTTTTTCTTCTGTTTCCCTGGCCGTCCTTCTGGGTGTCCTTTGTACTGACTTTTGATCTCACCTCTTAACGTGGCAGTGCCTCAGAGCTCAGTCCTTGGCCCTCTTCTCTTTTGCTGATAACTCCCACATTTATATTTCCAGCTAGGACCTCTCCCTAGAACTCCAGGCTTGTTTAATCAACCGCCTAAGACATCTTTATTGGGATTCTAATAGGCATTTCAAGCTTATAGTATGTCTGAAACTGAGCTCCTGATCTTTCTCCCTCAGCTCACCACAACCAGTCTTTCTGCAGTCTTCCCCATGCCTCCTGGTAGCGCTCCATTTTCCAGGTGTGAAGACCAACACTTGAGAGACATCCTTTCTCTTATCACACACTTCTCTCTCTCAGACCCCACATCCAACCCATCAGCTATCAACATTCAAATATATCCAGACTCTGAGCACTTCTCACTAGCTCCACTGATACTATCCATGTCCCAGATAACATCATCTTTCATCCAGATTATCACAATAGCCTCGTAACTGTTTTCCCAGCTTCTATCCTTTCCACTTTCAGCCTTTTTTCAATGCAGCAGCCAGATCATTTCTCCTCTGTGCTCAAAATCCCACCGTGGTTCCCCATTTCACTCAGAGTGAAAGCCAGTATTTTTACAGGGGTCCAGCCTCATACTGTCTGGCCCGTGATTACCTCTCATCTCTTCCTCTACTTCTCTTCTTGCTCTCTTCCTGCTCTCTCCACTCCAGCTGCACTAGTCTCTTTGCTTTATCTTCAGCACACCAGATATACTCCCAACTCGCTAGGCGAGCCCTGTCTGGAACACTCTTCTGCCAGATGTCTGCAAGGTTCACCTCCACATTTCCTTCAAGACTTCATTCACATGCCATCTTATCAAGGAAACCTTCCCTGAATACTCTTTTTAAAATTGCAAACTGCCCATCCCACTCCATAACTCCCTACCTTTTACCTTTTGAAAATACAGCATTTTATCGTCTAACGTTTTATGTAATTTAATTATTTGTGGTGTTTGGAATTTATTTCCTGTCTCTTCCTACTGAAATATAAGTTCTAGGAAGGTGGGAATTTTAAAATTATTTGTTTATTTACTGATATATATATATATATATATATATATAGAGAGAGAGAGAGAGAGAGAGAGAGAGAGACTATAAAGCAGTGCCTGGCACATAGTAGTTGCCCAATAAACATTTGGTAAAAACATGAGTGTACTGCAGAGTAGGAGACTGAAAGCAGTCAGACAGGTTAGGAAGCTATCCTGGCAATGATGGGGCCTGGATAAAAGCAATGAGAATAGAAGGGAGGAGGTAAGTATGAGATGTTCATAAGGCATCAAGAGAAGGGTTTAAGGATTCATTAGATAGCATTGGGTGGCAGTTGAGGCGGTGGGGGAGAAGGTGAGTATGAATTGCAAGCATCTGCTTAGTTAACTGGGTGGATGGTGGCATGATGAATTAGATGAATTAGAAAAGAGAACACAAGCAGCAGAGAAAGTTTCGGCAATGGAGAGATGAAGAGCTCAGTTTTAGGTACTTAGTATTAGACATAGGGCGGAACGGCTGAGGAAACATGTCCAGCAGAATAATAACTGCAGCAACAGCAGTAGTGGTGAGGATAATAATGTAACAGCTAACAGTTATTGAACATTATCTATATGTTAGGCCCTGTTTAAGTGCTTTACATATATTAACTCTTTTAAATTTCTCTCCCTTTTTAGAGATGAAGAAATTGAGAGCATAGAGAAATTAAGGACAATTTGCTCGAAGTGACTTGATTGAATGGAATTCATATATTGAATGTAATGATTGATGGAATTAGTTAGTGGCAAAGTAAAAAAATATAAACTCAGGCAGCCTGGCTCTGGAGTCTGTGACCTTAACAGTTGGATATAAATGTCTAAAACTTTGCAGAGAAAAGCGGGTTGATAAGCAGAGTTGGGAGTGCCCATTCTATAGGTGATCACGTAAATCCATGAAAGATGAGATTATCTAGGGAGAGGCTGCACTACTACTACCCTCACTACTAACTGCTGGTAACATTTCTGGAGCCCTTACTGCAGCTCAGATACTGAGCTACAATGGGGGACAAGATGTGCCTGACCTCTCACCCCTTGTTGTTAGGGTAGTAATACTAACATGTGATGAAGTTTATGGTGGGCAAATTCAAGGAGTTGGGGGAAGACATGTTAGAAGAACCTGACCCAATTCTGTAGATCAGCAAAAAGATCGCTGAGTGACACCTGAACTGGAAGGAAAGAGACTGGTCAGAGGAAGCTGATGAATTTTGATAAAAATAGAGTCTGAAGATGAAAGAACAGGTTAGTGAAAGTTGGAGTAAAAATGTGTAAGCGTTTGAGGTTGTGGTCAGAAAAGGGACGCAAAGCATTTGCTCACTGCCTGACACATTCACACGGACATTGAAGGGTTTGTTTCCTTCTTTACATAATAAAAGGTATGAATGAGAATTCATTCCCTGGGCAGAGTCCTTATATTCATATGCCTGGAGAGACATTTTGCTTTTTTTTTTTTTCTGTTTATTTATTTATTTTTATCTTTTTAAAAAAAAATAAATTTATTTATTTATTTTTGGCTGCGTTTTTGGTCTTCGTTGCTGCGCACCGGCTTTCTCTGGTTGTGGCGAGCGGGGGCTACACTTCGTTGTGGTGCGCGGTCTTGTTGCGAAGCATGGGCTCTAGGTATGCAGGCTCCAGTAGTTGTGCCACGCGGGCTCAGTAGTTGTGGTGCACGGGCTTATTTGCTCCGCGGCATGTGGGATCTTCTCGGACCGGGGCTCGAACCTCTGTCCCCTGCATTGGCAGGCGGATTCTTAACCACTGCCCCACCAGGGAAGCTCTTTTTTCTGTTTATTAAGTCATAAAGTATTACTCTGTTTGCAAATAGCCTGGACAAATGTGGAAGAAATGCCCCAAGATTTGCCATTCTCAGCAATGGTTATTCACCCCTTCAAAAAGAGTCTTTCCTGCTTCTACTCACCTATTTTGTGTTGTTTCCTATAGATTTGAAATCTGTTTCTCAATATGTTACTACAACACAATTTTGTCAGTTTTATAATAATGTAGGATAACCCTATGTACTGTAATCTTCTGAAACACAGAGAAGTTGCAGATAGTTTATTCTTCTTTCAAATAAAATAAATGATTTTCCCATCACAGAAATTCAAAAGTACAAAAGCATATATTTTGGCATATTCAGTAAAGGAAACTGAAACAAAACTATTATTTATAAATGTTAAAAACACTAGAGTTGCCAGTTGTCAAAGTTCAGTGTTTAGGAGAAAAGGCAGTAACGTTGTATGTAGTTTAGCTAAACAAAATCAAGATTTTCTCCTAAAATAGCTCCTTGCTTTACCATTCAGAATATCTTAAGCAAGTACCAAAACACCAAAACTGATGGGAAAATAATTTAAAATATCGCATTCCCAGAAAGAATTGAATCATGTGCATCTATGTGATTAGAGTAAGCATAGTGTAAAAATATTTTGGCTGAGTTTATCTTTCTAGTCCCACAGGATCATATTTAAAAACTTGCTTTTTTTTTTAATCTTAAGGTGATTTCTAGTCAAAGAGTAAAACTTCCTATTAATCTCACATCTTTGTTTTATTGAAATAGACAAAGCTTCAAATATCATGAAGACACATCAGTTATTCTTCAAGAATGCAGATGCTTGCTGGGATATGACTTGAGAGCAGAGCAGGGTTAGAACATAGGATAGGAGTAGGCCCATGTGTGGGAATGGTAGACAATTCAAATGTCAAAGAAGAGACGGGGGAAAGGCTATGCTGATGAGAACAAGTACTAGAGAGCTTTTTAAAGGTAACATCTTAAAAATATTAGAAATTTATTATCTTAAATGTGTTAGAAATTTATATTCTTACTAATGGGAGAGATATGTTGAATCATATTTTCTTAAGTTTTTAACCTAGAGTTTTTTCTTCTGAAACAGTTAGTAGTGATTTTATTTTGAAAGTTTAAAAAAATTAAATTTAGGTTATCATTGTACCATGTCACAGGCTCCCACAATTTGTACTGTTCATAGTAAGGGGGCGGCAGGGGCTACCATTTGTGTGTGAACAGAAGCCATAAAAAACCAGCAGAGTCAGACTGCCATGTCTGCATCGAGTTTGTATTTCTCAAATTCCAGTGTCATCAATGAAGTCACAGAACTTTCTTCTTTATATACAAAAAAATTTAACAAAGTTATTTTACTCTATCTTTTTGTTATATAGGATGGTTTAGGAATTTCGAGAAAACTGAAAATTGATTTTGAGTTCCATTTGGTTCCTGAAGTTAATTTTTTACATTTCCATTTTAGCACATGCTTAAGAATTTTATACTTTTACAAACACTAATTTACTCAACACATTCTTGGCATTAAGTGGATCATGAACATAGAGGGTTAATTGATTTGTCCAAGGTTACAGGTTCTCAAGAACCATTTTCACACATAAAAATAAAAGTCCCATTGGTCTATCTGCTCTGGCATTAGTAGCAATCAATACTAAGGAACTGTGGTGTGTAAGGTGCTGAACATTTTATTTTGAAATATGGCAACTCTTCTGTGGTGTATTCACATTCTGCTTACTTCAGATTGCTCTTGAATTTGAAAATACTGTCCTGTCTGAGACTATTAATTGCTAATAAATATTAGCATTATTCAGTTGAAGGGAGCTGTTTTTCAGTGATGCGTGAAAAGTGCTTCCAACCTCTGGTTAGGAAATGCTTCCAACCTCTGATTAGGTGGAAAATATAAGCTATTACTATTGCTTGTACAATACCATTTTTATTTTGCAGTTTAACCTTGAAAAAATAACATGTATAATCTATGAACAAGTATAAAATCTTTAGAAGCTTAGTAAGTGAGTAATGCTTAAAACAAAGTTCGAGAGATGGGCCATTTCCCCCCTCTCCATCCCCTTTCTCTTTTAAGTCTTTCACTACTCTTGAAAAATAGCAGAGTAGAGTGGATATATACACGAGCTCTGAATCCACTGAACCACCCTCTGAAATAAGTACTATTACTATCCTTACCCACAAAATGAGAGGGTAGTAATAGTACTTATTTCAGAGGGTGGCTATGAAAATTAAATTTAATACATAGTAAGTGCTCAATAAATCTCAGTTATCAGTATAACTACAAGAGCCAGATACCTTCTGTTATTAAAATACTTACAGAAAAGGCACCATTATGGTATAAGTTACTCTTAATAACTGCCATCCATAAATTACTATTATGCACTAAGTGACTTTCAGGTGACAGGCTATCTGTTAAAAGACTATTATATAGTGTGATATAATTTCAGTTATTTAAGTCAAGGTCTCTTCCAAGTTACTCCAGACTTATTTCCTTCTGTAACCAATTTACTACTTTTGATATGTAGGAGGGAAACACACACACACACACACACACACACACCCTCCATATGATAGGTCTATGCTGCTTGTGAGATGTTTAAAAGAGTTGAAAAATTAGCCAAAACCACTTTGACTTCATTAATTATATCTTACACATAAAAGACCCCTCTTTATCAGTCATTATAGGGTAATAGAAAAGTCCCATGAAATATAATAAACATACTGATAAATAAACATACTGATAAATTGAGATAAGTCTATCCATCCACCCAACTATCTATCTCTAACACATTCCTCAAGAAATTTTGAGCATAAGAAAGCTCTAATTATATAGGAGATACAGTTAATATATAGGTGAACCATTTTTTAGAATTGCAAACCTGTTTTGTGGATCCTCACTGGCAATAAAGAAAATATATTCATTTACTTCTTCAAAGATTACTGAGATATCATTTGGACATTTTTCTTTAAATGAACTAAATTTCCTATATAAGAAAAGATAACAGTGAGATGACCTATTATGCTTTATAATATTTAGAGGAATCTGAAAAAAATTAAGTTTTATGCCCTGAAAGGTCAAATGTGATCAGACGTTCTGTTGATAACCTGTGATGGGAAAGTTTAAATTTAAATCAAAACAGGGAATGAAATGTTAATGAGTTCTTATATATTCATACTGATCATTGATTACAGAAGAAGGGTTTGACACCTGAAACAGGGCAAAATTTGTACCTATTAATTTTTTTTTCTTTTAAAGAAAAAGGATTAATCCTGGAGACTGTAGGCCATTGTACCTGAGTGCTATATGCTAAAGTATATCATTCAAACATGGCCTGGCAGTTAAATATAATTAATTGGAAATGAACCTGAATACTTAAAGTAGTGATAGATTTTAGTAAGGGTTGGGATGACCAGTCTTTCTCTCACAAGCATGGGTGGTAGACAGGGGGTCAGACTATAGAGCAGGCCCACCAGATGCTTATAGTTAAGATAGATATAATTAATTTTGGCTCTGTACTTCAGAGGACAATACCTAGCAGCAAAAGTAGGAACGTAGGGTATTGGGTATTGCAAATTCTGTCTGAAAAAGCCAAAGTGTCAAAACTGTAGAAACCCAATATAGCATGAATCAAGGGACAGTTCTGGAGTCCAGAATGGAAGATAAAGCCTAAAGCCATGAGTTTGAAAAATATGCAGGGTTGAAGAAGGAGATGTAAGGAAAGGCGAGGGCAAGGACAGCTAGAAGGGGTGGGCTCACTAGATGGTGCTCTGAGAGGTGGTACTACCCAAAGATTTTGAAAAGCAATATAATAACTAGACAAATGAGGAGTTTGAGCATACAAAAACAGCCTAGGATTTTGTGGTGCACTGCGTAAGTTTTGTTAACTGCTGCTCCTTGGAAGCATTTGAGTGTGCGACCCCTGTGGACCATCGCTTAACAAAGGATTAGAATATCCAAGGCTGTTTTTAATCAAATGTCTGTGGCTTGTTTCATGTATGAGTTGGTCTTGTTTTAAAGACAGCTCGAAGACTTGGACAAGAAAAGATGTCTATATCCATTAGAATTATTTGGAATGGCTCAATTGCCAAGGAATGATGGATAAAAAGAAAATAGGAGATGGTTAGTGAAAACATTAAGGTAACTGTGACATGTTTGTGTTATGTGTTACTTAACATGTAGGATTGTCATGATGCAAAAATGAGAAAATAGATATGAAAGTACAATCTTGGAACAAAAAGGTTCTGTACAAAGGCAGGACATGGCAATGATTGTGATGTTTTTGCATTGAGATGGAAAGGTATTGAACATTTTGACATAATCTTTGAAGTCAAATAGGGGCAACTAAAATCATTTTCTGCCTAACAAAATATTTGTGGTAGATTTTCTACATTCTTTGGGTGCTTCTAGTATACACAGGACTTCCTGATGCAGGGAAGCACTGAAGAATAAAAATGATAGCATCAGGTTTAATGAAAAAAGCTGATTACCTGACATACTTGTTCTGTTTAATATCTTGGGCTAGTCAACTACATGATAAATATAGGAAGGTGGATATTGCTGCTATTTGCCAAGCTGCCAATTGTACAAATGCCAATGTGTAGTGTACTTCAGTCTCTTCACATTTCTCATCAAGACTGAAAGTAATTTAAACTAGTTCTTCTGCTGATAAATAGTATTCTATGCTATTTACAGATAAGACACAAAATCATTACAGAGATTCGACATAGAGACGATTTAGGTATAAAGCTTTAAATATGTAGTCTCCTTATCATCCTTTTATACTCAACATTTTTAGAAAGGAGGTTATCTTTGGCTACCAAAGAAAAAGAGATTATATTTTTTTATTTTTCAAGCTGATGTGAGAAAAGGATTGTGTCTTTCCGCCAACACCATCCCAGTATGAAATCTTTAGCATACCTACACATTGGTTAGACAGCTGCAGTGTAAGCAAGAGCCCAGCAGGTGGCATAATAATGGAGAAATGGTTGGGATTTTGCCCAGACTAAAGAACTCAAAAAATATTTCAGTACATAGTAGTATATTTTCTTCTCTAGGGTAAAATATTTAACAACAAATAATTAGCCCTAAAATTAGAAAAAAGTATGTGTGGGAATAACTTGCAAATCCATGAAATGACTTATGATGGCAACTGTGAAACAGTTAATATTTGTGGAGCTTGAGGCAAACGTAGAAACAGAGCCTAGTATACTGCATTTCTAAATATTTAAAGTTATGTCAAGCTATCGAATTTTAAAATATGTTCTTCAATGGCAGCTTCACGACCCCCTTCTCTTTCCACTTCCAGCTCTTTCCTGCACCGTGAGGGCGTTACCAGTATGCACGTGGCCCTGCTAAGTGCACATCTACCCTCTATCCACACCCCACAGACAGCCATCCCTTGGCCACCCCTGGGCCTAGGGAGTTGCACCAGTGGTATGGTTCCCCCTCAGGGAATGGACTGGGGTTAAGTGGTCTATGGCTGCAGAAAATGGGATCAGGACAGTTTGGATAAATAATTATAGGGTCTGCATACTTGGAATATGGTCTAGAAGGAATGCATAGGCTTCTGGTGGACATGCCCCCTTGACTCTGCAAACTCCTCAACTGGTGGGAAGGAAAGTGGCAAAAAGAAGGCCAGAAGGGGCACTTGAAAGAGCAGGGCTCAGGGCAGGGGTCTTTCTTGCTTGGGTTTAAGGATAATAGAGCTCTGATGCATTTTAATAAGAGCTAATATATCAATATATACTGTTTTTCTGTTTACATTTAGCTTTCATGTTCTTAATCTCATTGAATTTTTCAACTTTTATTTTATATTGGAATATAGTTGATTAACAATGTTGTGTTAGTTTCAGATGTACATCAAAGTGATTCAGTTATACATATACATGCATCTATTCTTTTTCAAATTCTTTTCCCAATTAGCCTGTTACAGAATACTGAGCAGAGTTCTCTGTGCTATACAGTAGGACCTTGTTGGTTATCCATTTTAAATATAACAATGTGTACATGTCAATACCATTGAACTTTGACAAACACCTCTGTGAGGTAAAAGGAATTATTACCGTAATTTTACAGAGGGGGAAACTGCGTCTCAGAGAAGTCAAATGACATATCAAGGCCACACAACTAGTAAAGTGCAGTGGCAGAACTCACACCCAGGTATTCTTAGTGTAGGGCTCTTTCCATTGTACTGCCCTGGGCAGAGGCTGACCGAGTTTGTAATAGGCCTCTATGCCATGCAGTTAATGTAGAGCTCATGTCTTGAGACTTCTGAATACTTAAACTGCGGGGCAAAGCCTTTCGGATAACACATTTAACTTCCTTAGGCTGTCACGCTTAAAGGAAAATCCTTCCATGCACAACAAATTGTCTACGTCTGAAGTTTGGATATAAACCCTCCTCCTCAATACACAAGGTTTTAGAACTTCATTCTACTTACAAGTTTCTGCAACAGCAAAGCATGATGAGGCAATCTGAACACAGTATTATTATACCCTTTTGCCAAAGTCTCAGCATCTTCCCTATGAAAAAACTCAGAAGTATAGTTTCAAATTTGGGGCATTTGCCTTGCATACTTTGATTTTTTTACCCTAGTTTCTATGGCAAAACCAAAACCAAAACCAAAATAATTGCCTTCTATTCCTATCTTATTGTTCCTTCTCAGGTCTCATTACTCATATATTCATACACACTCTCTTAGAATGTTTGATTACAAAGCAAATGTACACTGGGCTTCCTTCATCAAAGACTGGTCTGCCTGAAAGATTTTGATTCTTGCTAAGTTTTTCATATTGTTTGTTCTAATGGTGTGGTCCCATTGCATAGACTCAGAGAGACTTTCAAATGATATTAGTAGTGAATTCTTTTAAAAATGATATCTATGTGGAAAATGAGTTTATCTAAAATAAATAAAAATAGACTTGTTTTTAGTAGAAACATGTGGATGAATTGCCTAGAATTCACTTTTGCCATCTGTGATGGTTAAGTTTTTATGTGTCACCTTGACTGGCCACAGGGTGTCTGTGAATGTGTTTCTGGATGAGATTAGCATTGGAATCAGTGGGTTCTGTAAAGTTACTGCCCTCCCCACGTGGGTGGGCATCATCCAGTCCACTGAAGGTCTAAATAGAACAAAAAAGGCAGAGGAAGGAAGAATTTGCCTTTGTTCCTGCCTCATTGCTTGAGCTGGGACTTCTCATCTCATCTTCTTCCGCTCCTGGAGTGGGACTTACACCATTGGATGCCCTGGTTCTCAGGCCTTTGAACTTGGACTGAATTACACTACTGCCTTTCCTAGGTCTCCAGCTTGCAGATGGCAGATATTGTGACTTCTCAGCCTTCACGACTGCATGAGCCAATTCTTCAAAATCTCTCTAATATATAATTAATTCCGTTTCTCTGGAGAACCCTGACTACTACACCAGCCTTTTCCTTGCCTCTAGGAGCAGACACTGAAGTACCCTAGAACTCTGAATATTATGTGGAAGTATCAGTGTAACCCATTTATTAAACAAGCAAGTAATTCAGCTTCTGGACATTCAAAGTTTTGTTTGTGATAAATCATGAAGCTAGGTCTTACGGGGCCAGGATTTTTCATGTGGTGCAAGTGGACTGCGGTGATGGTCTGGCCACTGCTGATAGTTGCTATTCTCTTTATCAGTGTGTTAGAAACCATATAACTTTTTCTGCTCCCTCTTGGGTCTTTGTTATTGGACAGGAAACAGTATTATGCTAAGAGACATGATTTCATTATAGGATCTCAGTTTCCTTAATTTCAGCTTAGTATCACCTTGGGTTTCGGGGTTCATAGAAATAGTCTCCTGCCATAATCAGATATTAAGGCTGAGAAGAACAAAACCATATCATCATTGGTGCCAATAAATAATTGTTCCAGAACTGCAAGAAGCCCAAGGGAAGAATGGTTTATGGTAACTGCTGTAAATGTAAAAAAATCATTATTTTTGGCAAACTTTACTGGTTTATATGCAAAAACTCTACATGACTCTAATCACTAAGGTAACATTTTGCCACTAATGTATCCTGGAGAGTTCATCAAAAAGTTATACTGCTAGAAATTAGATTTCATTGGGATTTGAAAACAGTCACAATAGCCAATTAGTGACTAGTGCTTTGAAAATTTTCCAGCCCCAAATCATCTTCAAATTTTATAGTAGTGATTTTCTTATCTGCACATGTAATGGAGGAGGTGCAGGGAGGGTGGGATCCCAGTAAAAAAAATGTGGAGTGGAAATACAAAAATTTTGAGAGGTCATAACTTCAAACTATACATACTACCTGGAGAAACTGATGTATACCTTTTCCACCCAGCCTCTTGAAAATCATTACGTGAAATAAAAGATGTAACTTGTAGGAGTGTTATGTGACTGTTATGCAAGGGAATGGGGTGAAGTAGACAAAGGTCTAACCTTGAGGTTAAATTGAAATTCAGCCAGCTCAAAGACTGAATATATTACTGTTTCATTATTATTTTTTGCTTTAATGATAGTGTAGTTAATTTCATGCATAGGACTAAAATTTTTTCAGAATACACAGGCATTTCAGGAGGGTTCTAAAGTGATTCTGGTAGCATATTATTTTGAATGATAATGATAATAAACTGGCCAATATTTATTAGAGGATACATTATGCAAAGAATTCTATTTTAAATATGAAAAGACAAGAATATGTTTGCTACCAGAAATTTTTGGTAGGTTGACTATTTAATGCTGAGAGACATATTTTCTATGCCTTATTATAAGGTTCAAGCATATGATTCTATCATAAACACACATTTTTTCATACAGAAAGCGTATTTAGAAACATGACCCCACATTAACTCAGAGGCTATCTGTATGTCTCATACATTTTTGAATTTTTTTCTCATTAGAAAATGCTATCTGACAGTGATATGTGATAGGTCAGGACAATAAAATATGATGTGCTATAATAAAATGTGATATGTATAATATAATATAAAACAAATCCTCACAATAAATGCATTAACATTTCACTCACTGGGATTTCACTCATTGAGCATTCCAAACTATTTTGTACCTGTTGTAGAAACAGAAAGTTAGCAAAATAAGACCCCAAGTGGTCAAAGCAGAGGTCACAAGTAAGTATGCAAAGCTCATAAACCAAAATAGTGTCCTTGATCTTACTAAGAGTAATTCCTTCTGATCTTTGACAGAATTCTTACAAGTTTATCCTAATTTTTTTGATAGCACGTATCTTTATCTATAGGAGGTGCACTGCAAACAACTCTGCTTTGAGTCCTTCCCTGGCCCACTGATGTTGAACCCTTCCATTCTGTCTTGGGTCATCCCACATTGGCAAGGCCTGGGAGAAACAAACCACATTGTCCATAGAATAAAATCTAATTCATCGCAATTCTCAGACAGAATTGTAATTACCTTTTTACATCTCTATTTTTTCTTGCTCTTTAAAGGCTGAGACCATGTTTTATTTATCTTTGAATACCTAGCACTTAATACAGTGACTAATACGTAGTATATCTTCAATTAACATTTGCTGAAATAAACTGCATTTGAAATACCATATTATAACAGGGAGCGTTGAAAGGGGAGGTGAAAATACCAACTATAAAAAGTGAGGACAAACAGTCTGATAGCAAAGAAAAAGCAACAATATGAAAATCAGATAAAAGAAATCAAAGGTCATTGAGTGTAGGAGAAAATAATTATGTACATCTCAGTAATCCTAATGGTATCATAGTATTAAAGCAGTGTGAAAGAATACATTTTCATAATGATCATCCCAGATTAAAATATTCTCTTTATAAAGACAGGGAAGTGTATAAAATTTGAGGGGAGGGCTTCCCCGGTGGCACAGTGGTTAAGAATCTGCCTGCCAATGCAAGGGACACGGGTTCAAGCCCTGGCCTGGGAAGATCCCACATGCCACAGAGCAACTAAGCCCGTGTGCCACAACTACTGAGCCTGAGCTCTGTAGCCTGAGAGCCACAACCACTGAGCCCACGTGCCACAACTACTGAAGCCTGCGCGCCTAAAGCCTGTGCTCCACAACAAGAGAAGCCACCGCAATGAGAAGCCTGCGCACTGCAACAAAGAGTAGCCCCCACTCACCGCAACTAGAGAAAGCCTGTGCACAGCAACGAAGACCCAACACAGCCGAAAATAAATAAATAAATTTAAAAAAAAATTTGAGGGGAAAGCTTTAGGTATATGAAGAATTATAAAAATTACCAGAAGATGGCAGAACACTGAAATATTACAAAGCTATTATTGGCCATAGTTAATGCGTAACAATTCATGGTGTCTCCGGTTTATATAAGAATAAAGAGAAAGATGTTAATTTTTTAAGCATCTAAAGTTTAAGGAAATGTCTTAAAGATAATAAAGGTGAAAGGTATTGCCACATTTTATTATCTTAAAAAGAAATAGGCATACAGTATACCGCTGGTTTTAAATTACTCAGTGAGAAATATTTGGAGTCCATCTCAAAGCACTGTGCTAGTCTTACCTGGTATTATGTTAAATCTTATTTCACGTGGTGAATTTAAACAAAAGAAACAATGGTTATGTGACTCAAATTCAGTTCCTCAATCCCATCTTTGTCATAGAATAAAAGCTATTAGGATATTCATATGAGAATGTTACCTTGTAAGTTTTATGGCTAAAATATTAATCAGTACATTCACGTAAAACCTGGTAAAAGAGTGCATTTTCAGGAAATAGAAGTAACAGTGATTTATTTTCATAGCACCTGTCTGGTGACAGACACATGGTTTTTCCTAGGACTCTCAACTCTTAAAGCCACTGCTCCTATGAAACCCATCTCAGCAGGCTTCTCTTTTGATCATTTAAGCCCATAAAAGGTACTTCATGTTAGAATTATGCTTCTTCAAAGGCAGTAGAGAGAAGTCTTCTCCATAGGTGTTTCCTCCTGGTTATCATTTAAGGCCAGGAAGAGCACAGATTTTAAAAAAGGAAGAAAATCTAACTGTTATAATGGAACCTGGATGTACTTGGTCAAATGGTTCTACTGTCTAGTAGTTATGTCACGTTAGCCTGTCTTTGTCCTTCAATCAGTTTAAGCACATCATTTCTTTCAAAAAGCCTTTCCTTTTGCCTCCAAGCCTGATCTAGATGCTCTTCTTTTCTATTTAAAAACCCATGGACACCTCTGACTTAACTCTTACAATGATATACTGAATTGTTTTATTTATTTTGCTTTTCAATCCATTGGGATAAGCTAATTGGAGGCAAGGGTCATCTTATTTGTCTTTGTATCTCTGGATCCTGGGAAAGAAATCATCACATAATAGGTTTTCAACAGATGTTTGTTCAATTAATAAGTAAATTACTAATGGATGAATGACAAGTTTATATAATTACAAATAAAATTAGAACATCTGATACCAAACTAAACTTTGACAATCATTTGAGGAAGTATTCTAATATTTAAAAATAATTTCATAATAATTTTGTTTCTTTCCTTCTTTCTTATATTAATGCTGTAGGTCCATGTTTAAAGGTAGCTGTTTTTGGCAGGGAGATTCTGGAAACTGCTAAAAGGGAGCTATCTTAGTCATCTGGGAAACGATTTAGTTTTATTCTTTTCATCATTTTTTTTAGATGAGACCCAGGGAGTCCTCAACTGAGGGTGTACGTGACTGAAAGCTGAGGTCTACAGTAAGGCAGGAAAGCGATATCAACATCACAGCGCACTGAAAGGGCCTCACCAGCAGCCATGCCCTGTTACTGTTCTCTGAACTTACCTCTTAGCTGCCACCATATAATGTATCCAACAGACAGCATTTATTCTGTGCCTTCCATATGCAGGGCTGTTCTAGGTGCTTAACATATTGATTACACTCTTCAGTTCACCCAAATCCCACATAATGAGACCCTCTGAAGCTCTTTAGCCGCTCAGATACCACTGTGAAAAATGTCACTGCCGTCACAGTATATATTATCTACTTGTCAGTTTTTCCTTCCATACTGTAAGCATCTCTAAGGAAGGGATTATGCATTAATTCACTGCATTCCTAAGTCCAAATTCGTTAAAAGTCATGTAGAAGATGCTCACACTTGTTGAATTACTGAAACTGTCTTTAGCAGCAAAAAAACTGACATGGATTGTTATGCTAGAACAATGTTGACGACGAAGACAAAGCGGATAAAAAATAAAGACATATTAAGAAAAGAAGCATATTATGGGGCTTCCCTGGTGGCGCAGTGGTTGAGAATCTGCCTGCCAATGCAGGGGACATGGGTTCGAGCCCTGGTCTGGGAGGATCCCACATGCCGCGGAGCAACTAGGCCCGTGAGCCACAACTACTGAGCCTGCGCGTCTGGAGCCTGTGCTCCGCAACAAGAGAGGCCACGATAGTGAGAGGCCCGCGCATAGCGATGAAGAGTGGCCCCCGCTTGTCGCAACTAGAGAAAGCCCTCGCACAGAAACGAAGACCCAACACAGCCAAAAATAAATAAATAAATAAATAAATAAAAATTAAAAAGAAAAAAAAAAAGAAGCATATTATGTCAACCCACATTTACTGACCATCTACGACATTCAAGGAATTTTTGGAAAATAAAACATAAGCCAGTTATTGTGCCTGCCCTTTGGGGGCTTATGGTCAACTGGGGACATGCACACTAGTACTCTGTTACAGGAGTTACCCTGATAAGTGCAGTAGGGGTGAGTCAGTGCAAAATGAAGCGACTTTAAGGAAGAAGCAGTATTAGAACTGAGTCTTGGAAACTGAGTGAAACTTCATGTGGGTGAGGAATAGAGATATTTCAGGTAGAAGTAATAAAAAGTATGGTGACAAGTAAATTCAGGGAGTACCTCAAAAGTGGGGTCAAGGGTAAAACAGATATGGCCATGGTAGTAAATTAAGATGGACATTTAAGGGGAGAAATCTTCAGGAAGATACAAAAAATGTGGTTCGTTCAAATAACTTAATGAATGTAAACCTCAGAGCACCTAGAATTATCAAAACCAGCATTAAAGGGTATGCCGCTGGCACCTGACTTAGGTGTCAAGCATAAAGACAAATAACTGATTTTGAGTT
This sequence comes from Balaenoptera borealis, assembly GCF_965194805.1. Taxonomy (NCBI): domain Eukaryota; kingdom Metazoa; phylum Chordata; class Mammalia; order Artiodactyla; family Balaenopteridae; genus Balaenoptera; species Balaenoptera borealis. The sequence continues at coordinate 14,617,714 of NC_138861.1, read as the reverse complement.
GATGGAACACACAGGAAGCGAAGCAGTCCTTACACTGTCCGTGGCCTAGCGTTGTGAGAATAATGGAGGACAGGTGTGTATAAAAACCCCACCTCAAATGGAGCTGAAGGGTACCTTGTCAGCGAGTGGGCAGGATGAGTGAGGTAAGGGCCTAGTGAAGTGCGGTTTGAGGAAACTCGTATCTAGGAAATGCTGGCAGCTGACAGGCCCTGATGTTGGAGATGGAGTGACTGAGCCAGAATCAAAACCCTATTGCCGGGCTTCCCTGGTGGCGCAGTGGTTGAGAATCTGCCTGCCAATGCAGGGGACATGGGTTCGAGCCCTGGTCTGGGAAGATCCCACATGCCGCGGAGCAACTGGGCCCGTGAGCCACAACTACTGAGCCTGCGCGTCTGGAGCCTGTGCTCCGCAACAAGAGAGGCCACGATAGTGAGAAGACCACGCACCGCGATGAAGAGTGGCCCCCGCTTGCCGCAACTGGAGAAAGCCCTCGCACAGAAACGAAGACCCAACACAGCCATAAATAATAAATAAATTTAAAATAAATAAATAAAAGTAACTACATAATAAATATAAAAGATTATATATATAAAAAAAAAAATCCACAACAAACCCTATTGCCTGTCGGGGAAATATGTCAGGTCAGTCTCTTCTTCTGAGAATAAAGACATTTACTCAGTTTTTAATTCAGGACAGTTCTACCAGACACTATCCAACATAAAATAATAATCTATTTAAAAGTAAACAAGATGTTTAGGAAGGAGGGTATAAGTTAATAATTTTGGAGAACAGGAAACAAACAAATCAGAATAGTATCTTGATGCCTTGGTGATCTGAGGCACTATATAAATTCCAAAAGAATAAAACCAAGAGAGCACTTACTGGTTTGTACAAAAGTCTACCAGACTGATTGATGCTTTAGCTTTCTGGCCAAGATGAGAAAAAAACTAAAACATCTATGAAAGAGCACAGCATACTGTGAATAGTAAAGCCAAAAAAGGAGCTAAAAAGTAAAGGACACATTGCTATGATAAACATAAATACTGAATGATATGGGATAAGGATCTCCTTTCTTCAGTGTTTAGAATTCATCTAATTAAACCACAATCTTAGAAAATTTTCTGCAAGTAATTCTCACAGTGCCATAAGAAACCTCACACCTAATTTCACAAAGATTATGATAAACCCCATTTATTAATCACACACACACACACACACACACACACACACACTTGGTTTTGTTGTATTTTAGCGTCTATTAAAATCTGTGTTTTAGGTACTTTATATCTGCTCTTTGTTGAATCTTCACAACAACTATCCTACACCTTGGGTTCTACTATCCTCTTGATACAGGTGAGGAAACTGAGCCTCAGAAGAGCTGAGTTAATGCTGAAGGTTGTATAACTAATGAACTGCAGAGCAAGAGCAGATCTAACCCAAATCAGGTGAACTCCAAAGCCTCAAAGGTCCTACTTTCCAGAACTGATTTCTCTATTTTCATGTCTTCACCTGCCCCAGCACGTTCCTCCTGTAGGTTTCCCATCCCATTAAATGACAACTCTACCCTCCTAGTTGTTCAGACCAACAGCCTTGGAGTCACACTTGACTCTTCTCTTTCTTTCAAACCCCACATCCAATCTGTTAGCAAGTTCTGTCTTATCTATGCAGCATCAGACCACTTTATATACCCTTCGCTCCTTCCCTTATGATCCAAGTCACTATCATGTTACACAGGCCTCTTAACCAGTCTCCCTGCTTCCACTTTGTCCACTGTAGTTTGCCATAACAACGCATTCACTGTGATCTTTTTAAACCTTGATTTAGACAGCACCATTTCTCTGCTCAAAACTTTCTAATGTCTTTCTATCTCTCTCAAAGTAAATGCAAAGTCCATAGTATCCAGCAATTCCACTTCTAGGTATTTATCCGAAGAAAATAAAAACAATTATTTGAAAAGATATCTGCACCCCCATGTTCACTGCAGCATTATTTACAAAAGCCAAGATATGGGAACAACCTAAGTGTCCATCAATGGAAGAATGGATAAAGAAAATGTGAGATAGATATACACACATACACACATATATTTGTGTATATGTATACACACACATATATATATATATATATATAATTATATATATATATAATTCAGCCATACAAAAGAATGAAATTTTGCCATTTTTGATAACATGGATGGATCTTGAGGGCATTATGCTATGTGAAATAAGTCAAACAGAGAAAGACAGATACTATATGATCTCACTTATATATAAAATGTAAAAAAAAAAGGAAACAAACAAAAAGCAAAACAAAAAAACTGAGCTCATAGATACAGAGAACAGATCAAATGGGTGGTTGCCAGAGGTGGGGAGTGGGAGTGAGTGAAATGGGTAAAGGGGGTCAAGAGGTACAAACTTCTGCTTATAAAATAAAGTCATGGAGGTGTAATGCACAGCATCATGACTATAGTTAAAAATACTGTTTTGTATATTTGAAAGTTGCTAAGATAGCAGATCTTAAAAGTTCTTATCCCAAGGAAAAAAACTGTAGCTATGTGTGGTGATTCATGTTAGCTAGACTTATTGTGGTGATCATCTTGTGATATATCCAAATATTGAATGATGCTGTGTACATGAAACTAATATGTCAATTATATCTCAATAAAAAAGATTATAAAAAAAACAAAGTCCTGATATTGGCTTATAAAGTTGTATGTGATCTGGCTCTGGGCTTCCTCTTTGACTGCAACTCCTACCACTTTACCTCTTACACACCATGCTCTGTATCTTTTCTATTCCTTGAGCATGCTAATTATGCCCACGTCAGGGCCTTTGCATTGCTAGCTCCTGTGTCTGGAATGATCTTCCCTAGATATCTACATGGCTTGTTCCTTTCACTGTCTTCAGGATTTTGTTTACATGTCACTTAATTAAAGTCTACCTTTGACCACTCTATATAAATTACTAACCACTGACCCACATCTCACCCTACCATTTTTCCCCTTCCCTTCACCACTGTTCTTTAGAGCACTATAATGCAGTTTCCATAAAAGCAGGGTATTATTGATCAGAAATATTTTTTAAACCAGGTGATATATGAGAAAAGGTTATCCCAAATAGCATAGACCAAAGTAATCTTTCATATCTTCTCAGTGAGACACCAAACATAACTACTTTGTATATGAGAAAATTTTCAAGTGAGTCCACTAATACATTAGAGTTTCAGATTGCCTTCTTGAAATACAGGGATCAGGGGAACTGAGGAAAGAGACTTTCTAGCCATGAATTAAATAATAAGAATAATGATACACATAGACTACCTATAGACTGAGGTCTACATATATGCCCCTTCCATCATGAAGCCTTTCCTTCTCTAGTCTTCTATCTCTTTTGTCTTCCAGTAGTGCATTGTCTATATCTTATAGCTCTTACTTCAGGGTCATATTATAGTATATACATGTACAGATGTATGTATATATGTATGTATGCATGTTCCTGAGTCTGCCAAAATGCATACCTGTTCGAGTCCTTTACACAGAGAGGTTGCCAGTGGAAGCAGACAGAAGTGCTGCTCTCATGACATCCAAGTGTGACCCAGCTCAGAAGAGCAGCATTCTTACTTGCGCTGCAGCATGGCTCAGGGTCGTGAGGACTGTGGGAAAATTGGCTCTGCTTTGACTCTCAAGGGTTGATACCCTTGGTGTCGATGTGGTTTTTTTTGTTGTTTTTTTTGTGATGTGGACCATTTTTTTTTAAAGTCTTTATTGAATTTGTTACAATATTGCTTCTATTTTATCTTTTGGCCTTTTGGCTCCAAGTCATGTGGGATCTTAGCTCCCTGACCAGGGATCGAACCTGCACCCCCTGCATTGGAAGGCAAAGTCTTAACCACTGGACCGCCAGGGAAGTCCCTTGATGTGTGTTCTTATGATTGAGCTTGGGCAGCCAAAATGCTCCTCTCAGTTGGTTTGGGGGACACTAGCAGATGGAACGTCTTGAAAGGACTCTTCATGAGCACCCAAAATAACCCACCTAAGGAATACCATATAATAATTGCATGAAACATTGAAGGGAGGCCGGAGGTCCTATGTTCTGTGGGACATTGAGTTAGTGAATTTGAAGTTCTTATAGATGATGTGGCCTTGTTTACACTCCCCAGTTGGTGAGGTCTGGAGAAATTTGGATTACAACAGCATGAGAAAACCACCTGATGGTAAAACTCAGGATTAGCCTTAACACCAAACCAAACCATCTGTTTCAAAGTTCGCCTGGTATTTGTGCCATTTATCTGTGGCTGTCTGTTGCAACACGCTGAAGCACCATGAGTTCTCTCCATATCTGTTTAGGGCAGAGAGAAACATGCTTGTGAGGGGCTTGCCTTTTATTAACGGCGATTGCTTCCTTATTTAGGAATTAAGCTGTGCTCTCAGTTAGTTAAATGAAACAGTTCATGTTTTGTGGGCAGTTTAGCTAGACTCTGTTTTGTTTTCTAAGGAAAAAGCACTCTCTTCTTCCTTCATGAGGGATTCGTTTGATTTGATACTATTGTACAAAGAAATTAGACAGACAACAGCACTTTTCTGAGTAGGGTTTTTTTTCTTAATTGTTATTTTTAAAACTAATATCAACTCTCATGCTGCTAAAAACATTTTTGTCAAGGTGAAACATGAAGAGGTTTGCCATTCCTCTCTTTTCAAGACAGCTTGAAAATACTCTGCTACCTTTTCCCAGTTAGCTTTCTCCCCTTGCTGAGCCTGAGCAAGACTTCTGAGCTCTGCCTCTCTCACTGTTAATTTATCTGTTTTGAAGAAATATTCTCAGGAGCTTTCTTTAGGAGCAGATTAAGGTAAAGCTTACCATATTGCAAAAAAGAAAGTCACTGAAAACTCGAAGAGATTTTTATTTCATTTATTCAATAAATACTTATTGAATAAAAATCTCTTGTGAGTCAGGCATTGTTCTAGGTTCTGGGTATACAGCCATGAATAAAACTGACAATAATAATCCCTGCATATTTTGGGAAGGATACGGATAAACAAATGCACATGTAAGTTTATACTATATCAGATGGTGGTAGTGCCATGGAGAGCAATAAAGCAGAGATAGGGTATGGGGAGTACCAGGGTTGGCAGGGACAGGCTTGCAATTTTAAGTGGGTTGGTCAGTGATGGCCTCAATGGAAAGGTGAGATTTCAGCAAAGACCTGAAAGAGATGAGGGAATAAGTCATTTAGATATCTGGAAAAAGAACAAGAGCTTTCTAGACAGAGGAGAAGTAAGTGCAGAGGTCTTGAAGCAGGAAACTGTCTGTTCCATAAACAGCAAGGAAGGCAGGGTGGCTGACGCAGAATGAGCAAGGGGGAGAGTGGAAGAAGCTAAAGCCAGAGGCTACACAGGCAAGATGGGGAATGAAGATGCTGTAGGACCACTGAGATAAGTTTGCTTTTGATTCTGAGAGGGGAAAGTCAGTGGAGAACATCTGAACAGAGTCGAGCTATGATTTTGCTTAAGTTTTACAAGATCTCTCTTGCTGTTTTTTTTAAAAAATTATTTATTTCATTAATTAATTAATTAATTTATTTATTTATTATTTTGCTGTGTTGGGTCTTTGTTTCTGTGTGAGGGCTTTCTCTAGTTGCGGCGAGCGGGGGCCACTCTTCATTGCGGTGCGCGGGCCTCTCACTATCGCGGCCTCTCTTGTTGCGGAGCACAAGCTCCAGACGCGCAGGCTCAGTAGTTGTGGCTCACGGGCCTAGTTCCTCCGCGGCATGTGGAATCTTCCCAGACCAGGGCTCGAACCCGTGTCCCCTGCATTGGCAGGCAGATTCTTAACCACTGCGCCACCAGGGAAGCCCTCTCTTGCTGTTTTGTTGAGGAGAGGCTGTAAGGGAGCAAGAGCGGAAGCACGGTTGCTGCCATTTGTGACCGTCCAGCTGATTCTCATCACTCACAGTAGTGATTGTCCATAACGTTGCAGCATACACTGAGTTAGTGGATCCTGAACTCTTACTCCTAGGGGAAATACAGGATTATTGTGAGCCTGAAAATGTATGTGAAAATGTTGTGAGCCTCTGGGCACAGCCTTTCCATCAACAGATCAATGCACAACCTTGTTTTATGACTGCTTCTGTTTAAAGACATCATATTTAATACTTTCGATTCATTAACTTCGAATTCACTGCCAACATCACTATAACTTAGGCCTGAATGAAGCTTATCTAACACACTTATTTTCTCCATAAGACACACCATAGCCTTCTTGTACTTAGGAATACTAGAGAGTACTTCAGCACTCTTCAAGGCCATTTTAAATAGCAAAATTACTGAAAAATGTGCACAAAAATGCCAAGAACATGACACTTAGTAGACTACAGAAAAGACATTTGTATACTGTATAAGAACTAAAACAAAATGGCTGTGAGTCCCCTTGTTTGGCCTTAACTGGGAACCTGAGTGTCAGGCAACTCAAGTTTTTCCCACTCTGCCCAGGTCTGCATGTGAAAGTGTCGCAAGTATTGATTTTAGGACTACACATAAATTTCAGTAAGTGAATTCTCAAGTACCGAATTGTGAATAATGAGGTTCTATTAAAATATTTTGTTGAGGGGCAATTTTCCATTTTGTTTTTTACATGTCTTGTGATACCTTTTGTTCTGGACTCTTTTCATGGATATTTGTCTAGCAAACAGCCTTGGGAGATAGAGGCAGATTTCTTTTCTGACTGAATAATAGATATAATGTCTCCTTCTTTGGCAAAGTTTGGGCAGGTTTGTCCCTGTGTAAGACTGGAGATTCCTAAACCCACTGTGTGGGCAATATCCTGCTGGGCCTGTGTCAAAAAATCAAAAAATAAATACAAAGAAAAAATATTAAAAGCGGCAAGGGAAAAACAACAAATAACATAGAAGGAAATCCCCATAAGGTTAACAGGTAATCTTTCAGCAGAAACTCTGCAAGCCAGAAGGGAGTGGCAAGACATATTTAAAGTGATGAAAGGGAAAATCCTACAATCAAGATTACTCTACCCAGCAAGGATCTCATTCAGATTTGACAGAGAAATTAAAACCTTTACAGACAAGCAAAAGTTAAGAGAATTCAACACCACCACACCAGCATTACAACAAATGCTAAAGAAACTTCTCTAGGCAAGAAACACAAGAGAAGGAAAAGACCTACAAAAACAAACCCAAAACAATTAAGAAAATGGTAATAGGAACATACATATCGATAATTACCTAAAATGTAAATGGTTTAAATGCTCCAACCAAAAGACACAGACTGGCTGAACAAGACCAAGGTCTTGAAAACAAGACCCATATATATGTTGTCTACAGAGACCCACTTCAGTCCTAGGGACACAAACAGACTGAAAGTGAGGGGATGGAAAAAGATATTCCATGCAAATGGAAATCAAAAGAAAGTTGGAGTAGCAATTCTCATATCAGACAAAATAGACTTTAAAATAAAGACTATTACAAGAGACAAAGAAGGACACTACATAATGATCAAGGGATCAATCCAAGAAGAAGATATAACAATTGTAAATATTTATGCACCCAACATAGGAGCACCTCAATACATAAGGCAAATGCTAACAGCCATAAAAGGGGAAATCGACAGTAACACAATCATAGTCGGGGACTTTAACACCCCACTTTCACCAATGGACAGATCATCCAAAATGAAAATAAAAAAAGGAAATACAAGCTTTAAGTGATACATTAAACAAGATGGACGTAATTGATATTTATAGGACATGCCATCCAAAAACAACAGAATACACCTTCTTCTCAAGTACTCATGGAACATTCTCCAGGATAGATCATATCTTGGGTCACAAATCAAGCCTTGGTAAATTTAAGAAAATTGAGATCATATCAAGTATCTTTTCTGACCACAAAGCTATGAGACTAGATATCAATTACAGGAAACAAACTAAAAAAATACAAACACATGGAGGCTAAACAATACACTACTAAATAACCAAGAGATCACTGAAGAAATCAAAACGGAAATCAAAAAATACCTAGAAACAAATGATAATGTAAACACCATGACCCAAAACCTATAGGATGCAGCAAAAGCAGTTCTAAGAGGGAAGTTTATAGCAATACAATCCTACCTCAAGAAACAAGAAAAATCTCAAATAAACAACCTAACCTTACACCTAAAGCAATTAGAGAAAGAAGAACAAAAAAAACCCCAAAGTTAGCAGAAGGAAAGAAATCATAAAGATCAGATCAGAAATAAATGAAAAAGAAATGAAGGAAACAATAGCAAATATCAATAAAAGTAAAAGCTGGTTCATTGAGAAGATAAACAAAATTGATAAACGATTAGCCAGACTCCTCAAGAAAAAAAGGGAGAAAACTCAAATCAACAGAATTAGAAATGAAAAAGGAGGAGTAACAACTGACACTGCAGAAATACAAAGGATCATGAGAGATTACTACAAGCAACTATATGCCAATAAAATGGACAACCTGGAAGAAATGGACAAATTCTTAAAAAAGCACAACCTTCTGAGACTGAACCAGGAAAAAATAGAAAACATAAACAGACCAATCACAAGCACCGAAATTGAAAGTGTGATTAAAAATCTTCCAACAAACAAAAGCCCAGGACCAGATGGCTTCACAGGCAAATTCTATCAAACATTTAGAGAAAAGCTAACACCTATCCTTCTCAAACTCTTCCAAAATATAGCCGAGGGAGGAATACTCCCAAACTCATTCTACAAGGCCACCATCACCCTGATACCAAAACCACACAAAGATGTCACAAACAGAGAAAACTACAGGCCAATATTGCTGATGAACACAGATGCAAAAATCCTCAACAAAATACTAGCAAACAGAATCCTGCAGCATATTAAAAGGATCATACACCATGATCAAGTGGGGTTTATCCCAAGAATGCAAGCATTCTTCAGTATATGCAAATTAATAAATGTGATACACCATATTAACAAATTGAAGGATAAAAACCATATGATCATCTCAATAGATGCAGAAAAAGCTATCAAAAAACTTCAACACCCATTTATGATAAAAACCCTCCAGAAAGTGGGCATAGAAGGAACTTATCTCAACATAATAAAGGCCATATATGACAAACCCACAGCCAACATTGTCCTCAATGGTGAAAAACTGAAAGCATTTCCACTAAGATCAGGAACAAGACAAGGTTGCCCACTCACACCACTATTATTCAACATAGTTTTGGAAGTTTTACCCACAGCAATCAGAGAAGAAAAAGAAATAAAAGGAATCCAAATTGGAAAACAAGAAATAAAGCTGTCACTGTTTGCAGATGACATGATACTATACATAAACAATGCTAAAGATGCCAACAGAAAACTAATAGAGCTAATCAATGAATTTGGTAAAGTAGCAGGATACAAAATTAATGCACAGAAATCTCTTGCATCCCTAAACACTAATGATGAAAAATCTGAAAGAGAGATTAAGGAAACACTCCCATTTACCACTGCAACAAAAAGAATAAAATACCTAGGAATAACTCTACCTAAGGAGACAAAGGACCTGTATGCAGAAAACTGTAAGACACTGATGAAAGAAATTAAAGATGATACAAACAGATGGAGAGATATACCATGTTCTTGGATTGGAAGAATCAACAATGTGAAAATGACCATACTAGCCAAAGCAATGTACAGATTCAATGCAATCCCTGTGAAACTACCAGTGGCATTTTTCACAGAACTAGAACAAAAAATTTCACAATTTGTATGGAAACACAAAAGACCCCGAATACCCAAAGCAATCTTGAGAAACAAAAACGGATTTGGAGGAATCAGGCTCCCTAACTTCAGACTATAATACAAAGCTACAGTAATCAAGACAGTATGGTACTGGCACAAAAACAGAAATATAGATCAATGGAACAGGATAGAAAGCCCAGAGATAAACCCACACAGATATGGTCACCTTATTTTTGATAAAGGAGGCAAGAATATACAATGGAGAAAAGACAGCCTCTTCAATAAGTGGTGCTGGGAAAACTAGACAGCTACATGTAAAAGAATGAAATTAGAACATTCCCTAACACCATACACAAAAATAAACTCAAAATGGATTAAAGACCTAAATGTAAGGCCAGACACCATAAAACTCTTAGAGGAAAACATAGGCAGAACACTCTATGGCATAAATCACAGCAAGATCCTTTTTGACCCACCTCCTAGAGAAATGGAAATAAAAACAAAAATAAACAAATGGGACCTAATAAAACTTAAAAGCTTTTGCACAGCAAAGGAAACCATAAACAAGACGAAAAGACAGCCCTCAGAATGGGAGAAAATGTTTGCAAATGAAGCAACTGACAAAGGATTAATCTCGAAAATTTACAAGCAGCTCATGCAGCTCAATAACAAAAAAACAAACAATCGAATCCAAAAATGGGCAGAAGACCTAAATGGACATTTCTCCAAAGATATACAGATTGCCAACAAACACATGAAAGAATGCTCAACATCATTAATCATTAGAGAAATGCAAATCAAAACTACAATGTGGTAACACCTCACACCAGTCAGAATGGCCATCATCAAAAAATCTACAAACAATAAATGCTGGAGAGGGTGTGGAGAAAAGGGAACCCTCTTGCACTGTTGGTGGGAATGTAAATTGATACAGCCACTATGGAGAACAGTATGGAGGTTCCTTAAAAAACTAAAAATAGAACTACCATACAACCCAGCAATCCCACTACTGGGCATGCACCCTGAGAAAACCATAATTCAAAAAGAGTCATGTACCACAATGTTCATTGCAGCTCTATTTACAATAGCCAGGACATGGAAGCAACTTAAGTGTCCATCGACAGATGAATGGATAAAGAAGAAGTTGCACATATATACATTGGAATATTACTCAGCCATAAAAAGAAATGAAATTGAGTTATTTGTAGTGAGGTGTATGGACCTAGAGTCTGTCATACAGAGTGAAGTAAGTCAGAAAGAGAAAAACAAATACCGTATGCTAACACATATATATGGAATCTAAGAAAAAAAAATTGGTTCTGAAGAACCTAGGGGCAGGACAGTAATAAAGATGCAGACATCGAGAATGGACTTGTGGACATGGGGAGGGGGAAGGGTAAGCTGGGACGAAGTGAGAGAGTGGCATGGACATATATACACTACCAAATGTAAAATAGATAGTTAGCAGGAAGCAGCCACGTAGCACAGGGAGATCAGCTTTGTGCTTTGTGACCACCTAGAGGGGTGGGATAGGGAGGGTAGGAGGGAGATGCACCAGGCAGGAGATATGGGGATATATGTATATGTATAGTTGATTCACATTGTTGTAAAGCAGAAACTAACACACCATTGTAAAGCAATTATACTCCAATAAAGGTGTTTAAAAACAAAAAACAAAAATCAAAAAAAGAAAAAAAACTTTTGTTTACAAGTTGAGGGGCAGGTGCATGTCTACTGGCCCATTCAATAAAGAGTATTTCTCCCACTTCTTGATAGGTGTTTCAAGTCAAATAATAAATTATTTATTTATTTATTTTTTTATTGGAGTATAGCTGACAATGTTGTGTTAGTTTCTGCTGTATAGCAAAGTGAATCAGTTATACTTATACATATATCCACTCTTTTTTAGATTCTTTTCCCATATAGGCCATTATACAGTATTGAGTAGAGTTCCCCATGCTATGCAGTAGGTCTTTATTAGTTATCTATTTTATATAGAGTAGTGTGTATAACAAGTTATTTAGTCCACAGCAATTTCTAATGCACAAATATCCATTTGAATTAAACAGTGTCTTTCTTACTTTTTTCTCTCACTACAAAATTATAGAAAATGTTCTTTTTTTTCTGACTGTAAGCACTGCCTTGCAATATGAAACTTGTTTAGGTGACTACCTGTGCCTCCTGGCAAGTCAAAATAACAGCATTTAAACATTGTTTCAGTTGAAAAAACAGTATAATTTGGGAAATAACCATAATTTTACATATACAGGAGCTATTTTGACTGAGAGAGCATTCTAACTGACATTAAAACACTGAGTAATTGTAGCTAGAAATACAAGATTCCCCTGCTTGTCACATGAGAATACCCTTTGTTTGAAATAATTCATATGGATAATGTTCTAAAATTCAACGCTAATTATTCCAGAGTCCTCATTTTTTTTTTCTTTTTTTTTTTTTTACAAAGGCCTCCAACTCTGGATCATAAAAAGAAGAATCAATGATATTATTTTTGACACTATTATCATAAAAATGCTGGTATTGTAAATGTAAAATAATGAGTCATATATTAAAGCTACTTTTTAGTAAATCAGAGATTCTATTGTGAAAAGAGGCCTTTAAAATCATATAGTACAAAAGGGTCAAATCTCTTATCTTGATAAGATTTTCAATTTGAGAACTAGTTTCTACGTCCTCAGTACTGAGCCTTCTTAATAGTGAAGTCTAATTTAAAATTTAAAAGAGATTGGGAAAGGAATGGAAATTCCCACTGATGACTCAGCTAAGTTTGGGTCTGCACTCTGCCTATGAATCTTCATTACCTCTCCTCTTCCTGATGTCTTAGTCTAGTCTGCCAATCATCTAGTGTGAAGAAATTTATGGCAAAACGCAAAATCTAAAAAGCTTAAAAAATGGAATATAACCCTCCACCCATCACCCCTTCTTAAGGCATGACATCTATCAAATTAACATTTTATCTTTTCATTTCAGATCTTTCTTTTTGACACACAGAATTTTAGTATGTATAACATTTTTTAAATTAAATATGACATGATGACCATATCCATAAAATATACAGAAAAGATGATTAATGATTTGTGGATGCATATGTAATCTGTTTTTGTTTTTTTTTTTTTTCAGCCTATACCCATGAGGGAGGAAGGTGTGATAACACTTTTGAATACAAGGAGTAGTCATCTGGCTCATCCCCACCCATAAGTGTGAGACCTCCAGCATCTTTAAGTTTCCATTCGTTTTGGGAATAACTTGTGAAAGTTTTCCATGGACTCCTGTAGTTTTCGCAGCCAGTTCTCCAATTCTTGCATTTTTTTACCTGATCCTAAGGCCTTCAGACCTAAAAGTCTGATAAATGTGCCTCCTCCACCCAGTAGTTGCTGCCAGGTTACTGTCTAGGTTGCTGTGCTAGACTGTCTCTCTGCTGTGAGGGTCGCTACTGCTGTTGGGTGGGCTTTGACTTATGTCTGCTAGTGCCTGTTTCACTGAATGCTCCAGTGCCCTGGGGTCTCCATAGAAGTGTGGAGAATACCTTATCCATTGTGTCATTCTCTGTTAACTGGTCGAAAAGATTTGTTAACATGTGCTCTCAAATTCCTGCACAAATTTTGGGTAAAAATAGCTATTTTAGTCTCTTGGTTCAGATTTCCTATTTGAAAAAAATCAGTGGAGACTGAGTATGATGAAATACTAAAATTGTTCTTGGCTCCTGATAATGAGGGCGTTGCTATTGGGCTGAAACGCCACATCCCTTACTAGTAAATCTTTCCCTGGAGGCAACTGAATGATCCTGGTCACCAATTCTGATGTGAATGTGTGTGTGGGTTTTTCCCATAACAGCAAGCAATTTTCAAACACCAGCTGAGTATCCTATAATTCAACTCAATTCTGACACTATCTACCTGGAGATAGCATCAGATTCCTCAGGTTAAGGTCAGTTTATAAGACTGCCCCCGTGTCCCTTCAGATGCCAACTGCAAGTCCAGGTTGTCATCTGTGCTCCTGATTGACTGCCTATAGATTGGAGTTTCCAATAACACCCCTCCTTGGGTTTGATTAATTTGCTAGGGTAGCTTACAGTACTCAGAGAAATGGTTTACTTACTGGATCACCAGTTTATTATAAAAGGATGTAACTCAGGGACAGCCAGATGGAAGAGGTGCACAGGGCAAGGTATGGGGAAAGGGCATGGAGATTCCATGTTCTTTGCGCACCACTCTCCCCAAATCTGCGCATGTTCACCAACCTGGAAGCCCTGTCCTTTTGGGTTTTTAAGAAGGCTTCATTACATAGGCACGATTGATTAAATCATTGGCCATCGGTGATTCATTCAACCTCCAGCTTCTCTACCCTCCACAGATGTCTGAGGGATGGGACTGAAAGTTCTAAACCCCCAAACACAAAGATGGTTTTCTTGGCAACCACCCTCCCATCCATAGGTGCAGTCCCAAAGTCACCTCATTCACAGAATAAAAGATACCTTTTTTGCTCTCATTAGTTAGGAAATTTCAAGAGTTCTAGGAGCTCTGTGCCAGACGAAGACCAAATATATATTTCTCATTATAAATCACAATAGCAACTTAGAAACTGAATGTACTAGAGATCTTCCTCAGCTTATAATGGAGCTATGTCCTGGTAAACCCATCTTAAGTTGAAAATATTGTAAGTCAAAAATGCTTTTAATACTGGTACAGCCACTATGGAGAACAGTATGGAGGTTCCTTAAAAAACTAAAAATAGAACTACGATATGATCCAGCAATCCTACTCCTGGGCATATATCTGGAGAAAACCATAATTCAAAAAGATATATGCACCCTATTGCTCATTGCAGCACAATTTACAATAGCCAAGACATGGAAGCAACCTAAATGTCCATCGACAGAAGAATGGACAAAGAAGATGTGATACATGTATCCAATGGAGTATTAGCCATAAAAAAGAATAAAATAATGCCATTTGAAGCAACAAGGATGGACCCAGAGATTATCATACTAAGTGAAGTAAGTCAGACAGAGAAAGACAAATATCATATGATATCACTTATACCTGAAATCTAAAAAAATGGCACAAATGAATTTATTTACAAAGCAGAAACAGACTCACAGACTTCGAAAACAAATTTACAGTTACCAAAGGGGAAAGGTCAGGAGGAGTGATAAATTAGGAGTTTGGGATTAACATATACACACTACTATATATAAAATAGATAATCAACAAGGACCTACTGTATAGCACAAGGAACTCTACTCAATATTCTGTAATAACTTATGTGGGAAAAGAATCTGAAAAATAATGGATATCTGTATATGGATAACTGAATCACTTCGCTGTACACCTGAAACTAACACAACATCGTAAGTCAACTGTACCCCAATATAAAATAAAAATTAAAGAAAAAAATTCATTTAATGCACTTAACCTACTAAGCATCATAGCTTAGCCTAGTCCATCTTAAACATGCTCAGAACACTTACATTAGCCTACAGTTGGGCAAAATCATCTAACACAAAGCCTATTTTATATCAAAGGGTTGAATATCCCATGTAATTTATTGAATGCGGTACTGAAAGTGAAAAACGGAATGGTTGTATGGGTACAGAATGGTTTGAAGTGCATCGGTTGTTTACCCTCATGAATGCATGGCTGGCTGGGAGCTGTGGTCTGCTGTTGCTGCCCAGCATCACGAGAGGGCACCGCACTGCACATTGAGACACAAAATTCAAAATTCCAAGTATGGTTCCTACTGAACGCATACCGCTCGCACCACCGTAAAGCTGAAAAACTGGTAAGTTGAACCATCGTGTTGGGGACCATCTGTATAATCTTGGTGGCCTATTTCACCAGCTTTCCAGACTAGTGATGGAGTACAGTGATTAAGAGCACTGACCCTGGCGCCAGACTTGTCAAGGTTTAAATACCAGTTCCATCACGTGCTACTTGTATGATCTTGGGAAAGTCACTTAACCTCTTTGCAATCTCCAGTTTTTTCATCTGTGAAATAGGGTAGTTGTGAGGACAAAAATGACAACATACATAAAGCTTTTTGAATTGTGCCTGGCTATCGTATGCCTTTGCTATTAAAATTATTAAAGTGGTATTATTTCAACACTCAATAGTAACACCACTTTAATAACTACTGAAGTTCCTATAGCTTTATACCAACTTCTATTGACCATGCTCCAGATCTGTCTGTTTATTTTTTTTATCTCCTTCTCCACTTCTGAAACCTTTGATTCACCACAGTGTACTGTCATCATATTTCAATTACCTACCAAATGAAGGAGTTGGAATCCATCCCATAGGTTAGCCTAAAATACAGGGTTTATCTCATGCTCTTTTAAAATCATATAAAAAATTACCCTGAGATACAAATGGCAAACATAAAGCCTTGTTTTCTGCTCCTGAAAATCCCTATTACTGTTAGAAGAAGGTAAGAGCCACAACCTTTTGGTACAGTATCCCAGTGGAAGTAGAAATGAATGGTCCATTTCAGCTCAATACTCATTCTGAAAACGATCCAGGTCACTGACTCGGTACAAATGAAGTTCCTCTCTGCTTCAACTCAGTTACTAATGAACATCCTGATTGCCCTCAAAAGTAAATTGGCAGCTGCTTAGGTTCTACAGGAAATTTGTACCTTAGGCAATCCAACTATAGATTTCCGCCCTCAGTGTAGTTTCCAGATAGTCCCCCAAGGAGAGACTTAAGTAGAACATTTTGAATAAGAACTCTATACCAGTAAATAAACAAACAAATAAGAACCAGTGCTCTGGATATGAGTTCTTTGAAGTTGGGGCGGAGGTGATTAGAAATGAGAGATCAGATATTTTCCCCTAAATCTGTGCTTAAGCCTTTGAGTATATGGTTGAATTAAAGAGTCTGCCATCTTTATTTTTTTCATCCAGGAAAGACACTATGGTAGAAGGCATTTCTGTTCTACCAAATCAAATACTGCCACGATGGAATACTGATAGTACAGAAAAATTTTATGGTTTGGTGGGATCTCTTCATCCATAATGGGTTCAAAGTCATTTGGTTGATCTACAGTTAATGTCAGTGTTCACTCAATGTCTGTAAACACATACAATGTCCTAAGTATTATATATGATTTACAATATTCTAAACACATTAAAGTATTATTATAATTACTATAAGGATAAGTTCAAATGAGTTTCTACTAAGATACAAACAAGAAAGAAGTAGAAGCACAGAATTATAAAGAAATATTAGTATATGAAAGGGGATAAGAATATGAATAAAATATCACATGAAGATAGGGCTAGTTAAGAAAAATTTCTTATTTTTAAATAGGTGTTATCGTTTTCAATGTATATTCCCCTAGATAGAGGTATTCAGAGGCCAGACTTCTATACATACCACAGGCCCAAAGCACACCAACTGACAATATACTGAAACCTTTCTCCCCCTGGGGCAGTAACACATCTATGGGAAAAAGCACACCTTCAAAACTACCTGAACAAAGAACTGATCATATGAACTTTTCTGAAGCAGTGGGTAGTGTAAAAAGGTCTAATAAAAATTGAACTTTTACGGGATATTTTATGGAAATGACAGCTAGAATTAGTTGCCTCGCCTTTTCAGAGCTGTCCTTTCTGGTTTGGTAATTATGAATCAAATATAGGGAGGGACATGGATGGAAGTGTGGAATGTACTGAGCAGTGTGTGTGTGTGTGTGTGTGTGTGTGTGTGAAGGAGGGTGTGTGAGTTGGTGGAAAGTGTGATGTGTATGCAGAGGAGGCATTTAATTTTGTAATGAGCAAATCTGCTAAAAATCTCAATTTTCTGTTTATTGGTGATTTACCTTAAAATTTCCACTGTGTAATCTCTGCATGTACTTTGTTTTATTTGATAAAGGTAGTGCATGTTGATGAACAGACTAAATTAATTTTATTTATAACAGACAATCACTTGTAGCCATTCTAAGTTGACATAATGATTTTTCAAAAATAGTAACTGGGTTAATTAATACAAATAAATCACTTAATATATTTTAGGGGTTTTTTCAAGTCCCCCAGTCTTCACACTTTATGGCACTTGTTATTTTTAATATCTCCATAGATTGTGGAATGTAATTAAGATTGAAAATATTTAGTTCTTCAATGGAAAATGAATTTAAATTTTTTGCACATAAACAGAATATATTTATCACTCCGAACACATTAATTAGGAAGAGAAACACTTTACTAAAATGACTACTGACTGCAGTAAACCTTTTTTTCCCCCCTCAGAGAGAAATAATTGCCATATAAAAATAATTATCCTTATTATTATAAAATAAAATAGATATTTTAACAAAATTGTTAATGCTTTAAACTTGTTGGATACAGTGAAGCTATGTAGCTATGTATTTAAAATATTTTTATGATATATTATGTAAACTTTCTGAGTCATCATGACTATTTTATTTTAAAATCTCAAGACTTATTTTAATATTCTACAGGGTATTTTTTTTGCTTTATTATTATTATTTTTAATTGAAGTGTAGTTGGTATACAATGTTGTGTTAGTTTTAGGTGTACAGCAAAGTGTTTCAATTATATATAATACATATCTATTTTTTTCAGATTCTTTTCCCTTATGGGTTATTACACAATATTGAGTATAGTTCCCTGTGCTATACAGTAGGTCCTTGTTGGTTATCTATTTTATATACAGTAGTGTGCATATGTTAATCCCAAACTTCCAATTTATCCCTCCACACTTTTCTCCTTTGGTAACCATAAGTTTGTTTTCTATATCTGTGGGTATTCTTTTGATAGAATACTTGTTTATGAATATTGAAATTATGCTAATAAACATTTCTCAAGTTAAAAAAATTTCTGAATTCTATCAGTGTGTATTTCACTGTAATCTTTTCTGCATATAAATCTAGAGTTATGCTAATAGTCAGATGATCCCTGAAGAATCAATAAATACCAAAAACTATTAATATTTGTAAAAAGTTCATGACAATGAATAGGTGAGATGATGAGAGAATTAGAATAATTTAATCTGCCTGAAATTTTTTAAATGTGATTTTGACATTTAATTATTAGGATTCAAGCAGAATTAAAATAGCAATCCCTCATTTCAGGGCTTTAAATAACATTCAGGTTAAACATAATTTCTTTAGAAGGAATTAGAGCTTATTTCTAGAAATAGAGTAAACAGATAATAACCTAGATCTTTTGGCTATTTTTTGGGGGTGGTTTATAATTTCTTATAATTTTGGGTTTCTAAACTGTGGGTCTGTTAGATGGACGTTTTCTACATCTACCATAATTTCTTGAATATTACTTTAGAAAAATATGTTGAGGAATATATGAGCTGAGGTAAATTCATAAAGCTATATAAATGTCCTAAAGAAAAGAGCAATATAACTTAGCTTTTTCTGTTTTTCTCATCTTTGGCATTAGTTAAAACGCTTCAGATTTCTGTATTCTATTAATTCACTTTTGAAAAGATATTTGGTATACTAATTATTGTGGCCTATTTTTTATTTCATTTTTTATGCGACTTGAAATTTAAGGATTTCTAAGGAAGCCCACCCCTAGATACTGGTGTTCTGTGCTTCTAAAATTGATTTCCATGGTTCTTCTTTAATATGCAGTTCTGAAGTCTGGTTAAAGACAAAAAGTGAAGTAAAGTGTAGGCAAATAGGACACAGGTCTTCTGCTGGGTGACATGCTTCGTAGTCTATCAAGAACAGTAAAGCAGTAATGGGTCTGGAGTTGTAGTTAGTTCCTTATAGCTTTCATTAAATTTATTTTTGGTTGAAGCATGTATTTTTTAATGTTCATTGTTATTCAGTAGTAGATTTCATGCTAAAATTCAAAAGCAGCATCCATAAATAGAGCCTATTTGAATCCCTGATTACTGAAAAGAAGTATGTAATATCCACTTAATTTGCCGACTCTGGGACAGTGAAACTTTCAATCGGCTCCTTATCTTCTTCAAAAAATATTTTGTTACATTTTTCTTCATGGGTTTTAAACTCTATATGCCTATTTTATAATCCTACATTTTCCTGGCCTTTTAAAGCATCCATTTATATGCATTTATTCTATTTTTATTCCCTTGTACCTATTGTTTTATCAGGCAGTTTCAATATTCTGGTACTATATATGCTTTTCCCCTTACTCAGGCACTGTAGTCTATAATAATAGCAATCAAGGCAGTTCATTCTGACAAATGTGTGTCAGAAAAAGCCTGCTGTGACTTTGAAATATTGAAAGTGACTGATAACATAATGTGTGAAGCAGAATAAATGCATACAAATGGAAGTTTTAGCTGAACAGTCAAAGAATGAACTAAATACAGTGTCAGAAGCGGGCCCTGAAAGCTCTGGGTGCCAGTGGTTACAATGGCAAATTACTAAATGGACTTTGCAAAGTGTTTTATGAATAAAGCAGGGGCCAGAGCTTTATCATTTCTTTGTGTCTGGGCTTCCTCAGGAAGCACAATGAAGTGATGTTCCCTTGAAAACCTTCTGGTTTGGGAAGTCACACAGTGTTGAAGGAGAAGACAAAGTACTAAGGGGCAGTTGGGAAATATGGTAAGAGAGAGGATGTGATCACTGAACCCAGGATGGTTCAGGTTGGCTGCTGGACAGACAGACATCTGCGCTACAATAAACCCACTTATTAAGAAACACCCAGGAAATAAAAGAAAAAGCCTTGACTGGCAATTTACTAAAACCTGTCCTTATTTTTAAAAGCTTACTGACATTTAAAATGGAGTACTTTGAAGAAAGGGATAATAAAAATAAATCCTTCTAATATTTGAACATTGCAAAGATGGCAAATAAAGTTTTCACATGTGTTGAGACTCCCTGACTTTACATTATTTCTCGCTAACTCCTGTTTACCCTCGTGCAAAGCTCCTAATAAAATCAGAAACATCGATTTCATCTAGGTTCCGCAGGGACTGGACCCTCATCCAAGAGATAAGCCACATCCTTTTGCACTAGAAGTAGGCTGTTTAGAGAGAGCTTGACAAAGCAGTCAAATAGCGGAAAACAAAAAAAACAGCCCAAGCCAGAAACCTCTCTCTCTTTTCCCCCATTTTCCCACCTTCCTCTTCTCTCTTCCCCTCTACTTCTTTCTCTTAGCTAACTATATTTAGAACGTAGTTTATTCTTCCTCAGGGATGTCAAGGCTAGAGGTACACATTAAGAGGGTTCGTGAGCATTCCGTTGACAATTTTCACACATACAAAATAGAACACTTCTGGGCAGTGTTATAAATATAGGTATTATAGAATATGCCTCAATCCATGTTCTTTTTAAAAGTGTGAATGAATTTAGTGTTCTCAGATCTCAGAGTTCAAGAGTCCAAGCCTGAGATACACTGGTGTTGGCAGGTGCCTTAGGAGATGTTGCCAAATATATTAACTCATAAAAATGGAATTTGCCTTCTCTGCCAGTATAAATGTGGCTACTTTGAGAAGACTTAACCACCGGGGTGGAAACGTGATAGTTGTGGAGGAGCTCAGAGATTGTTCTAACACTTTTGTCCTCATCTTTTGTCCTATAGCTGTTTTTGTTTGTTTTGTTCCACTTTGTTCTTTCATGTCTCAAGATTACTTTTTTCTCCATTTCAATGTATTTTAGGTCACTATCATCTCTCATTTGGATTACTGCAATAAATTTCACATTGGTCTCTCAGCTGCTAGAGTCTTGCTTCCAGATAATCAATAATCAACACTGCAGGCGGAGTACAGTTTATAAAATGTAAGATTTTTTTACCTAACCTCACGTAAAAAGCCTCTGATGGTGTCCTGTCACCCTCAGGATGGAGCCTGAACTCTTTGACCAGGCTTCTCAGGCCGTGGTGGAGGTGGCGGAGATTTCCACCCCCCGTGACCCCCCGTGCACCTGGCTAGGCTCGTTTGCTGCCACTCTCTCAGTCCTGTTCAGGCCACAGGGTGCCTATTCTTCCTGTTCCTTCTGTTGTATAGTATGTACTTTATTTCAGCAACTGTATTAATCTGCTAGGGCTACCATAACAAAGTACCAAAGACTGGGGGGCTTAAGCCACAGAAATTAATTTTCTTGTAGTTCTGAAGGCTAGAAGTCCTAGATCAAGGAGTCAGCAGGGTTGATTTCTTCTGAGGCCTCTCTCCTTGGCTGGTAGATGTCTTCTCTACTGTATCTTCATATGGTCTTTCCTGTATGTGTTGGAGTCCTAATCTCCTCTTCTTATGAGGTCATCAATCAGATCGGATTGCGCTTGCCCTAGTGACTTCACTTAACCTTAATTACCTTATCTTCAAATGCAATCACATTCTGAGGTACTGGGGATTAGAACCGAAACAAAGGAATTTTGGGAAGACACAATTCAGCCCATAATATCAACCGACTTCAATTGCTCTTTAAATTGTTCAGCATCCGTTTCCCCTGCCTGATACATTTCACCAGAATTCTATATTTATTGCCTGTGTGCCCAGAACACAAATCACACTGAACAGAAAATATTCCTTTTACTTTTTTACCTTTCCTTCTAGAGAGTAAGCAGCTTGGAGGCTGGGACTGTGTGTAGTTCACAGCTATAGATCCACTGCTTACCATAGTGTCTGGCACACAGCAGGTGGTTAATAAACACTCGCTGAATGGGATGAAGCATTGCTAGTTTGTGTTTTTTTCTTCTCTTTTCAAATTAATTTACATTAACTTGAAACATATTAGGTATACCATATATGGCTGATTCCACTGATTTCAGCATGAATTTTCCTTTTAGGTTAACTTTAAAATTTTTATTGTATTTTATTTTATTTTTTTGGCCACACCGCATGGCTTGCAGGATCTTAGTTCCCGACCAGGGATCCAACCCAGGCCCTGGCAGTGAAAGCGCTGTGTCCTAACCACTGAACCGCCAGGGAATTCCTTAAAATTTTTATTGCATTTTAAACTTATTTTTCATATTGGCCCTGTGGTGTGACTGTATCGAAATAGGCATACAATTGGGACTATTGAGTTAATGCAAGGTCCCCCATTCCATGTTCTGCCTAACAGCAGTTGCATGGATTTCCAAAGTGTAAAAATACAGAAGGAAGGAAAGCTTAAGAATTCACAACTGCTATTGACCAGGTGTTTCACTGTGGAGCCTCTCTGTTGTGTACAAAAAGTTCTTAGATTTAAAGTAGGACACAGAATTCTGCATAAAACATCCTAAAGGAATTTTTTTTTTAAATGTAAGGAATGTGAAAGCAGTCAGCGGCATCAGCTTAGAAATGCCTGTGTTTCACACAGTACTGTGAAACACTTCTGAGTTCTTAAAGCACTGAGTTGCTTTAAAAAGGAAATAAGACTGGAGGTTGTGTACAACAAGTTGCTTACATATTTATTACGGTTTTTTTTGTCCCTCTTCCCCACCTTTGCTCCTCCACAGTCATTCTGAGTAAGGGATATGCAATTCTGACTTTTAAATTTCAGAAAAAAAAAATATTTAGGGGATTTGACCAAGGTTGCTCAATTTTTATTTTAAGTGAGGACATTAAAAGAGATCTGTGCTCATTTCCGAAATGATAGGATATTTAGTTCTCCAAATATAAGATGGATATAATCCCAGAACAAAAGACAACTCTTTAAACTGAATTCATTGAGTTAAGATTTGACTACATTGTCCACCCCCCCTTTTTTTTTTCACTTTACAATGGGCCAGTGAACATCTGTTCAGAGCTGGTATCTGTCTGTGGAAAGGCACTGGAAGTTGACAAGAGACTGAATTTCACCTACGAGCAGGCCATTTAAACTGAGGCGGGAAGTAGAGTAGGAGTTAAAGAAGAGGTGAGTGCAGGAATGAAGGCCCTGAGGCAGAAGCAGGCACCAGGAACAGGCCTGTAGCTTGGGATACAGGAAGTGGGGAAGAAAGAGGTACAGGATGAGTTGGGAGAGGTGGGGAGAAGTTAGACAAGAAGAACCTTATGGGATCCTTGTTATCGTTTCTGTTTCCTTTTTGTCTTCATAGTGCCTGATGCAAAGCTTACATATCTACTTTGCCTTCAGACATCTCAAAGTTTTGGAACTAGATGAGGATTTTAGGGGCAGAAGAAAGTACACAAGACTGATAGCAGGGAAATCTGGAATTTTCTGTAACTCAAACTCTGCCATGTTATAACTATATGACTATGGCGCATTAATCTCTCATCTCAGGGATTTTGTTTCCTCATGACCTGGATAAAGATGGTTGTGAAACAGATGACAAATTATGACTCTTTTAGTTTCAAGAGTCTATGGATATGTGATTTTAGGTTAACAAGGGACCTGTGGACTTTATGTCATGCAGAGGGAAAACACTAGGAATATAGCCTTGAAGATATAGTAGGGAACTTGCTGTTTTCCTTCTATAAGCAAAAAAAAAAAATCTATTTTATTAGTAAATTTTTCTTCACCCTCCTTGAAAACTGGATAAAATTTAGTGACTATAAGAGGCAAAGTTTCTACTTTCAAGAAGTTATTTTGCTAACAAAAGAAAAGAAATAAGATATTGCAATATTTTATTGGGATAAAGATAATGCCCAATTCGGAGGTAGGCTTAGGTGAAAATCTGGAAGACTTCTATCCAATACACCAGTTAATATTATTTTGTTAAGCCTCTATAGGCAAAGCACTGTTCAGAACACTGGATCAAGTTATATTGAAACCAGCTGATTAATAACAAAGATTCCAGTGAGACAAAAGGAACAACCACAAAAGGATTTAAAAAATTGTGTGCTATGTATTCCCAGCTGAGGTTCAACAAAGATCTGCTCTCTTGTCTTATTCCAGCTCTCATATTGTAAACAAGTGCTCTTTTTGCAGTATGTTTATGCTACTTTAAAAAAATTTTCTTCATTGTCTTAATTGTGGTGATGGTTCCATAGGTGTATATGTCAAACCTAAACTGTATACTTTAAATATATACAGTTTTTATATTGTAAAAAAAAATTGTGTGATATGATCAATATAGCAGTTACAAAAAGTGACGGCTGTTTAAGAAGAGCTCTTGGTTGTTGAAGTGGAAGGAAATCAACAAGTGGAAGTGAGGAAGAAGTGCAAAAAGATGTTATAACTTTAACTGGTTAGCCTACTATATAATTTAGGTTTATAGATTCAACACCAAAGTATTTTTCCTTTGTGCTCTCTAAACCCTAGTTTCTTCATCTATAAAATAGGTACAATAATCCTTCCCTCAGTGAGGTTTTACAAGAATCAAATGAGATAATATAGATTGTAAGTGATTTGTACATGATTGAATATGAAGATCAACAATTGAAAAAGGGGGAAGAGAGTAAAGAAGGCAGGACAAAAGATGCAAGGGAGAGAAGGAGAATAGTAAACAACAAGGCTGTCAGAGCCCGTGTATTAGAGCAGCAGGGCTCCCAGTGAGGTCTCTACGGAACAGCAGCAAAGCTTCCACTGGAACTTGTGAGAAATGTAAATTACGCACACCTCCTGAGTCAGGAACTCCGGGGCTGGGGCCCAGAAATCTGTGTTTTATCAGGCCCACCAGGGGATCCGGGTGCTTGCTAAAGTTTGAGAACCGCCGTTAGAGAAAACCATGAACATAGTGCAGGCAGTCTAGAGCAGCAGTTCCTGTATTCATTTAAGAAACAGTTACCAAGCACCAACTCTGTTTCAGGACTGGTGTAGATTCTGAGGTTATAGAGACGGCGTCATTTGCCGTCATTACTCACTAGGCACTTTTCCAGTCACTTCTTTCCTAGTGCTACTTTAAAAAAATTTTTCTGCATAATCTTAACTGTGGTGATGGTTCCATAGGTGTATATGTCAAAACCTAAACTGTATACTTTAAATATATACAGTTTTTATATTGTAAAAAAAAAATTGTGTAATATGATCAGTATAGCGGTTACAAAAAGTGACGTTGGCTGTTTAAGAAGAGCTCTTGGTTGTTGAAGTGGAAGGAAATCAACAATCAATATCAACCCTCGGGGCTTGGATCTCTTTTGGCTGTACATATTTGGTTTTGATTTTTTTCCCCCTTGTTCCTTTGTATTGATAAATCCTAAATTTACATCTCTCTTTTCCAGTTTATCCAATCTCCTTTCATACTTTCAACAGTTTTCAGGTAGAACTCTTGATGTCACTACAAATTCAACATGTGTAAAATGAATAGCCTACTCTTCCTTTCCATGGGGCTCCCCTTCCCATGTTCCTATTTACAGTTTTCCAGTTGAGTCTATGGTATCACATCTCTTTCTGTTTAAGGGCATGACCTCCAGAGCCAGGGTTCAAATCCCAGTTCAGCCATTTATTAATGATAATGTGAGCAGTTTACTTAATGTTTCTACATGTCAGTTTCCTTGACTATATACAATGGGATGATAATAGCACCTATCTCTTGGGGTGTTGTGAAGATTAAACGAGTCAGTCTATAGGAAAGTTTTAGAAGAATGACCAGCGCAAAATAGATGTGCAATAAATGATAGTATTATTATGGGTATTGATTCTTTCTCTTTTGTTCCTTATATTCTCCAGTATCTGTTAATTCTTCCTTCAGATTTGCTGTAAGGGACATTAGAGTTGACTCTCCAGCATCCCTTCCACCCCATTAGATAGACAGTCTGAGCTATGAGTATATGTTCTCAAGGGGATCTGCTCACTCCAGGGGTAAAAATATGACCTAAGATGAACTAATTAAGCAGAAGGGACAGATTTATTTTCATGCTTGAGAGGAGAGATTGCTCATTCTCTTCTTCTGAATGGAAACAGGGAAGCACATTGTCCCTATTGCTGTTGTAAGCCTCCTTCATCACAAGGCAGGTCAGCCTGAGGACGGTCTTATCTCACTCCACCAAGGATGGAGAGTGGAGAGGTGGAAAGAGCCTTGGTCCTTGAAAACACTGCCCTTGTTGAACCTCCGAATCAACCACGTTTGAAGACATCTACTGCTAGACGTCTTGCTATGTGAGATAAATTTCTTTCCTTAAGAAACTATAACTTGGAGTTTATATAAGTAAATCATTTGTTATTTTTATTACTAGATTTTAGTATCTTTATAAAAGGTGACTATCTTTTTCTGCTTCTATTCTTTTCCCACCCATTTCAGTGGATATCACAAATCATTTAAGCATCTTTTTCTAATTACTACTGAAGTAATCTCTGAAATCATCAAACCCAAATGTAATTCAACCAGTGTATGTCTTTCATAACTAGTACCTTCTACCTGTCAAACTGGAATTCTTATTATTTTGTCTTCTTTCCTAAATTTCACAAAAACCTAAGTTCCAGTCTAATATCATCAAGCTTACCAAACCCAAGGCCAAAGTCTTAATTCTTCTGGTTTTTAACTTACTTTTGGTTCATGCTTGACCAAGTCAGTTAATGGTACCACTTATTTGTTCAGAAGAAAAAGTTATACTGATTCCTCTCTTTGCCTCCCCCATCACATTCATACCATTTGCCAGTCCTATGAGTCTTATAGCTATGAAAGGCTGGAACCTGTCACTCCTCCCCATCTCAGTTATACTACCCTAGACCGACCACCATCATCTGTCTCCTGGACTATCTTCACTAGTCCTAACTTATCTTCCTACATTCACTTTTGCTCACTGCCTCTACTGGCCTCCCTCCCACCATATTTTTTTCTTTATTTTAACAACTAGGGGTAATAAATACTCCTCTTTTAAAAATTCCAATGGCTTGCCTTTCTTATTTGGAAAACATTTGTAGTCTTTACTATGTTTTTTCAAGGTTCTATAATACAATTGGGCTCAACTAACTCTTCAGTCTCCTTTCATACTATTCTCTTGTTTGTTCACTCTGAGCCACCCTGGACCCCTTGTCATTGTTTAAACATTCCAAGCTGGTTCTAACTTCAGAGCTTTTATATTTGTTGTTACCTATGCACAGAATACTCTTCCTACACACTTTACATTCAAGAACATAATTAAACATTGCCTCCCTAGAAAGGTTTTCTGTGACCCATACTGATCCATCTTTATTATCTGTCTCAGTTATATTTTCTTTATTGCATGTTTTCCAATAAGAAATTATCCCACTTATTTGTTCTCTTATGTTTCCTCCTTCAACTCTCCAGAATAATGTAAGCTCCAGGAAAGCAAAACCTGTTAATCTTTTTCACTATTTTATCTCTAGAAAAACAAAATAGTATCAAGCACTAAGTAGCTGCTCAACAAATATTTGTTGGTTGAATGAATAAACATGAATCTTATTCTCTAGTAAGTTGCTTGTGTTAGTAATTGCAAGTGAGAGTAGGACTATCTTTTCCCCCTGAAACATTACTTAAGAACCTGTTGAATATGTACTACGTAACTATTTATTATGGAAAAATTTTAAAAAGGCATAAGATAAGTTTTGCAATTTTTTTGCAAGCTAAGAGCTTAGAACATATTTGAAAAAGTATGAACACAAGAAATGATTAATTAACAAAAAAGTGACATATGTGGTACAGGGAAGATAAAATATAGAAACACAATGAAGCGTTTGATTAGAGCTGAATTTGCTAGGAAGACTTATGCTGAGGATGGGTCAGGAGTTGGAAACCACAGAATACATAAGATTTGAGTAGGTTTGGAGAGAAAGGGATAATCGTGATGCAGTGTGCTGAGATTCAATTAGGATAGTGACTGTGGAATGGAAGGGAGAAAAAAGCAAAAAAGGGACATTTGAAAGCAAGTTTTGGCCTCAACCTCTTTTTCTTTATCTCTATGTCCTTTCCATGGGCTATGTCTCTGGCTTTCATTATCTTAATGGAGAGTTTGTCCAAATCTATATCTATCCTTCCAGCCTCTCCCTCAAGTTCTCACCCCGCATTGACATTTGTCTGTCACAGTCTCTGCATTTCCCTGTATGGATGCATCATTGCCCAGTGTCTCCAACTCAACATGTCTAGATCAAAATGAGCACTTTCACTCTCAAACCAGTTTTTGCTTCTGGCTTCTTTTCTGAGAATAACTTCCCCATCTCCAACCTGGGGCAAGGCTAAGGATTTCAAATTCATGTTTGGTTTCCCTTTCCTTCATCTCTGTGTCTAGCCAATGGCCAACATTACCCTTACAATACCTCTCTGTTTCCTTCCATTTCTATTGTCTTTAGTTCGTGTCTTTTACTTTTCCTTAGTGATTCATTCACCCATTCATTCAACTAATATTTATCAAACATCTGCTATGTGGTAGGCTTTCTTCTAGATGCTTGGAATAAATCGCTGAATAAAGCAGACAAAAGCCCCTGCCTTCTTGGAGCTTATATTATAGATATAGTAATGGCTTCCTACTGGCATCCTCCTTTCTAGTTAATTCCTTTTTTATTTCATTGCGTACATTCTTTCTAGACTAATCAGAAAGCATACTTCTGATTCTGGTTAGTCTTTATACCGAGTTCTTCAATGACTCTCCATATCATGATCCACACAGCTTGCCCTGATATTCAGAGCCCCTGGGTTCTGCTCTGTTCTATCTCATCAGCCTTAATGACGTACTCAGCGTTGCTCTACTGAATAAATTTTGGCTGGGAGGTAATCTGTTTGGCAAATTTCTGCAGTTGCTAAAAAAACACAGAAGAGATTCATATTAGTAAAATTGGTGTTGATTAGCTCAAAGAATATGAGAGACTGCCTAGAAGGGTCATGCTGACTTTTATAGGGAGTGCTACATAGATCTTGGTTAATTAATAGAAAAGAAACAAAAAGTTGACTAAAATCATCAGAATAAAAATATTACTATAGAAAACATTATTTCGGAAAAAGACTGAAAACCTTATCGGAACAGAAATCCCACCACACTTTGTTTCAGGGTGCTGGCTCCTCCCATCATATCTCCCTGTCTTACCATGGAACATCAAGGCACAATTCTTATATACATTTTCTGAGACCAGCAATATGTGAAATAAAAACATGTTGAATTTCAATCATTTAAAATAGTTGCTGGGGCTTCCCTGGTGAAACAGTGGTTGAGAATCTGCCTGCCAATGCAGGGGACACGGGTTCGAGCCCTGGTCTGGGAAGATCCCACATGCCGCGGAGCAACAGGGCCCGTGAGCCACAGCTACTGAGCCTGCGCGTCTGGAGCCTGTGCTCCGCAACAAGAGAGGCCGCGACAGTGAGAGGCCCGCGCACCGCGATGAAGACTGGCCCCCGCTTGCCGCAACTAGAGAAAGCCCTCGCACAGAAACGAAGACCCAACACAGCCAAAAATAAATAAATTAATTAATTAATTAATTTAAAAAAAAAAAGAAATGAGACATATCTATATATACTGCTATGGAGTAAATAACCCCCCCCCCCCAAAAAAAGTTACTAACATTATTTCAAACATAAATAGCTTCATAAAGTGACAGGTACAGAATGGATTATCAAGAAAAAAGGTGAATGCACGTTTTGAGGTATATTTCTGTTTGAAGTTAAAGCAAGGAACTATACTCATTAAAACAAAAATCATTGTTGCCTCTGTTAGATATTATTCTGGACTATATAGACTCATAAATATTATTCCATATGGAAATCTTATATTTTTATCTTAGCCATAATTTAGTTCCAGAAATAGTACAGCCAGCCTTCTGTATTCTACACCCACGGATTCAACCAACCAAAGATTAAAAATATTTGGAAAAAAATTTCAGGAAGTTCCCAAAATCAAAACTTGAATTAGTTGTATGCCAGCAACTCTTTACATAGCATTTACATTGTATTTACAACTATTTACATAGCATCTACATTGTATTAGGTATTATAAGTAATCCTGAGATGATTTAAAATATGCAGAAAAAAAGAAAAAAAGAAAGTATACGGGAGGATGTGTGTAGGTTATTTGAAAATATTATGCCGTTTTACACAAGGGACTTGAGCATCCAAGGATTCTGGTATCCACGGGGGTCCTGGAACAAATCCCTTGTGGATACCGAGGCATGACTGTAGGCTCTGTTTCATATTAGTAAGCATTCAACATGTGATTAGTCAATCTGGCCAATTATGAAGTTAGTTTTTTCAAGCTGCTTAAAGAACTATGAAATGAGATAGATAAAAGGCAATTATGGATTCGTCCCATTAAAAAGCCATGATGAATGAAAACCTCCATGAAGGAAGAATTACAGTTTTGGCCAAGTATAGTCTTAAGCTATTTGTAGCAAAAGAAGATAAAAGGGAGGGAAAATAATTACAGTATCCTCCCACAGCTTTCAAGTTTCAGTACTTGTACTGTTTACTTCTGATCAGCTGATGCAAGGCGGCTTCAGTTTCAAATGGATCTGCCCCCTCATCATAATGGGAGACTCTTACTGTTGGCATGCTGTTTAAGATTCTGAAAGTTACCTGAATTTCAGGTGAACTAAAATGCCATTCAGTAACTTAATGTGAGAGAAAGCAGCTCCAGGAGCAGGCATGAAGACACTTTGGATGCTTGTTACCCTGGTGCACACAGGGATGTGTGTGTTTAGGGCAGTGGGAGTGGGAACTACGGCATTACGGTGTTTGACAGCATGAGTTCAAACCCGGCTCTGCAACTTATTAGCTTTATGTCCTTGGAAAACTGCTCAGCTTTTCTGTGACTCAGTTTCCTCATCTGTAAAAGGAAGTTAATCATGGTATTTACCTCTTATGGTTATTGGGAGGATTAAATGACTTAATATAGTTAGGGCACTTATGTAGCACCTGGTTGGCTCATAGTAAGCCTTTAATGAATGTTAACTATTATCTTAGGCTATAATATAGTTTCTCTTTAAGTTAAGGATAAAATAATCCATAGCGCTCTATCCGTCACTTGTGCTACTTTTTATGCATGTCTATAAAGTAATGATAATTTAAAAACAGATGTACTAGTTGTTAAATGTACTTACTAAGTAATATCCCTGGCTCCTTTATGTAAGATATAAATGTGCTTCTTAAAACATTTATTTTACTAGTAAATTTTAGAGCTAAAACTTTTTAACAAAGGGAACTGGCAGAACAGGGTAGGATGGCACACTGGCCCGGCAGCCTGGACTTGTCACCCCAGGGCATGTTCTGACCAAGGGTTAGACTCTGGGCAAGTCACCCAAATTCCCTTCTCGGTTTCACATATGCCAAATTAGGGAGTTCATCTACATGCATGCCAAAGTCGCATTCATGTCTCATGTTTTAAGGTTGTTTCTTCTATCAACATAGTTATCATGGGAGCCCATGTGCTTATTCCCATGTTTTTACTACGCTTACAGTATTTTAAGGGTCTATAAAAAAGTAGCACATTTTGATTATCCTCAATGATATCAAATTTTCCCTTTAAAAGGAGATTGAATTTTTAAAACAGTAAAAAATGTCTTGGGGCTGAGTCTGGTGAGTAAAATGGGTCGTTTGAATAGAAAAAATGTGATGTAAGTATAATGGAATAAGAGTGTTTTTGAGGGAGGCTTATAATTGACCCTGGAGGGGGTGTGTGTGTGTGTGTGTGCGTGAGTGTGTGTGCATCCACGTGTGTGCATGACTGTGTGCTTTGAAGTGCAATACACATTTATCGTTTTAAGTTCTGCAATGTTGTGTTAAAAACTCAGCCTTTAGTCTCACCTAATTTATATCACTATAATAACTATGCTTTTTGAAAACAACTGCCTTTTGAATGAAATGATACTTACTCAGATCTAGAAACAGCACAAATCTTATTTTTAAAAAAGGCTAATCCAACTTGCTTCTTGCAAAGGAGCTTGGTCCAATGTCGCAGACTCATTATTCAGCTGAAATACTGCTTTGTGTCTTGCACTGGTCATCTATCTTCTCTGTACCTCAGTACTTTTCTCAAAAAAGTCTAATAAAGATTCTTGTTTATAAACAGTACTCTCTTGTACCTTGGATGAAGTGCTCCCCAAATGCTATATGATGTAAGTACAAGGGAAACAGAATCACGCCAACACTTCAGAATCTACTCCATGGGATTGCACTGCCTGATGGTTGAGTTTGTGTTCAGCAGTGAGAATGCTATATGCTTAGTGAAGTCTTGTCATTTTCTTAAAATTTCTCTACTTCTTTGCAAGATTAATAAAACTAATCTCAAATCATATAGTAGCATATATGATAAATATTTTTGAAATATTCACATACTGGAAATATCATCAACTGTACTTATACCTCCATTTATTTAGACCAAATACTGCAATAAATGTAAATCATTTTGGTTCTCCACTGGAAGCAGCAGTCAGAGTGATTGGTAAAGCCCACAGGATGTTAGTCATAAAAATAGCTCCATCAGGATTCAGGAAACAGAAAAAAATGACAAAAAAGCTACCTCACTTTTTCTCTTTCATTGAAGTTCCCTAAATTCAGCATTCTAAATTTAAAACAAATGTTTTAAAGGGGGATTGCTTTGAAATATGAATAGTACATTCCTTTCAGTGGTTTCCAGAGGCTATTCCTTGTTTAATATATGCATATTACATGAGAAAAGAAAATGACTTCCTTCATTTAAATGTTAAAATGTATATTATTATCTTAAATAAAAATATATGTATAAACATATATTATTATTTTCTTCTACTATCTCCCTTTGAAAGTGAACCTTCAATGTTCCCTCTGGTTTTGCAGCTCCTCAAACATATTTTCTTACTTTACATAAACATCTGCATCTAAACTATCTATTTTTCTTGATCTAGCAGAGAGAATGTGAATGTGATGAAATCAGTTGGTTTTAGCGCTCTGTGTGTGTGTGCGCGCGTGCGTGTGTGTAAGTGTTGGTATATACAGTTGACCCTTGAACAATGTGGGGTTAGCAGCGCTGACCTTCCTCAGAGTAGCAAATTTGCATGTAACTTATGTTATAGGGGTGTCCTAGGTTCCTCCTTATCTGAGGTTCCTCCATGTCTGCCATTCTGCATCCCTGGATTCAACCAACAGTGAATCATGTAGTACTATAGTATTTACTATTAAAAAAAAATCCATGTATGAGTGGGCCTGAGCAGTTCACACCCATGTTGTTCAAGGGTCAACTGTATATATAATTAAAAAAATAATATCTGGTGTGTGAGAGAGAAGAACAATACTACTAGGGATATATAAACATGATTTGAGCAACTGTAGAACAAAAATCTGTAAGCCAGAAGATTGTTTGACATATCAAAGTATCTACTAAGTAGTGGATTATCACGTTGTTGTTTTAAAATACCCATTACTTTTCTAGAAATAATTTTCCAGTTGGTTTTACTTGGAGGTGAAATAGAGCTTATACAAAACTTGTAATAGATGAACAAGAAGGAAAAATAAGAGTTGGAAGGGGAAGAAAAGAGTGGGCTGTTTATGGCCACTTGGATCTGCACCTCCTTTCCCTTTCAGATTCCTGGATTATATGTACTCCTCTGATTTCCACCAAGTCCTGTCTATCGCTCTTCAAACTGTACCTTTTTTTCTAATCTTTTCTCCTTCTCATTGAGAATATTCTCACTGCTTAACAGCTGGAATACTACAACCGCCTTGTAAATGGCCTTCCTCAGTTAAACTCTGTCTTCGTCTAACCCAACACCTGGGACTCTTCAAATACTCCTTTGTCTAGATATTCTCCTCTTCAGAGCCCCACAAAGCTGGTGAGGA
Source organism: Balaenoptera borealis (assembly GCF_965194805.1). NCBI lineage: Eukaryota > Metazoa > Chordata > Mammalia > Artiodactyla > Balaenopteridae > Balaenoptera > Balaenoptera borealis. The sequence continues at coordinate 14,583,472 of NC_138861.1, read as the reverse complement.
CACGAGCTCTAAGCTGTGTTTGAGTCCTAGCTCTACTTGTCATTAATGTGTGACTTTGTAAGATACTGAACTCGGAGTCTCAATTTCCTCAAATTTATAAATGTAATTAATAAATGCCCAATTCACAGAGTTGTGGTGAGCATTATATGAAACACATCAAGTGTTTAGCATAGTATATGCTTATTAGACAGCAACTATCAATATTCTGGTGTATCACATTTAATTTTCGCTTCTCTACCTGTATTCACCTGCCAACATTCTCTCCAGCCAAATTGTTCTTTCTCATTGTCCTTTCAATACACAATGACTGTTTTCACTTGTTATTTCATGCTTTTCTGAGTTTCATGTTTTTCTTACCTGTACCTGTCCCCATATCCAAATTCTATTTTCCCTTCAAGTCTTCCAGCTCAAGTCTAATAAAATCTTTTCTATCCTACTCAGCAATGATTTCCTTTTCTCTAATTTTTTCAGCATTGTCTATACCATGCAGTTTAATGTATAAGTTCATATTACTTAATGTTGACATATGTATCTCGATAATGTCACTCCTGCTCTCAGAGTGGAGGGACTGTATATATTTTGTATGTCTAAAGAGAAAACAATTAATTTGTTTGTTTGACTTCTGGTTATATCCTTCCAGTCAACCAAGTGCAGAGCTATAAGCCAGTTGGTGACTTATTTTGGAGCTGCTATAGGCAATCAGTGGAGCTGCTTTTTTCTCTTCCTGAAAAGGGAACAAAGTGCTTAGAAAGTTGGGAATAAAAGGATTAGGGCTCTATGATTTTAAGTTAAATAAATATTTCCTACCTTCCTTTTGGGAATGAAAGTATAAAAATTCTTACAGCTGTGAGTGGAAAGAGAGGTGGACATGTGATGTTTGTTTTCTCTTTCTTGTCAGTTTTACTAATCATTGTATGAAAAATTAGAGAAACCAAGATAAACAGAAAATTATTATGATAAGAGAAGATAGAAGACTTTTTAATATCAAGTAAGCACAAAGGATAAGTACTCAACGTATTTGATTATAAGTAAATAGGATCATCTTTGAGCACAAAGTTAGGTAGATCTTTTATTCATTCATCAAATATTTATTCAATGCTTACTCTATGCAGGCATGAGGTAGGCACTGGAAAAAGACTATATCCAAGTAGTCCAAAACTAAACAAATAAAAATTGCCAATTATAGACAAATAATGAAAACATCATAAATCAAGGGTTATGATTAATTCTATTCTGTGCCCCTAAGAGAGAGAGGAAGAGAAAGAGATAAGAGAGGCAATCTCTAAGTGTTTATTTAAAACACAGTTTGTTACTCTGACAGATCAGAGTATGTGATAAGGAAAACCTGTCCTGGAAATCTAATCTGTGCTCAATAAAAAGATACTGGATCACAGAAAGACAATAAATAAAACACAGTGTGTTAAAAGTGTACGTCAATTTTGGGAGCCAGCATGTCTGGATTTGAATCTCACTTCTAATACTCAATAGCTTGGTGAACTTGGACAAATTACTTTACCTCATCTGTCTCAGTTTCTGTGTCTATAAAATGAGGATAATAATAGTACCTACCTCATGTAAGAACTCAGGGTCTGGTACACAGTAAGCATTATACAGTATGTTTTATATTATTTTTATAAGCTTTTAAAAGAAAGATAAGGGAAGACAAGGTACATGAACACCAAAAATCATAGAAGTAGAAAATTTCAAAAATTTCCAGTTTTATTGTTTTTTTGTGATTCTGAGCAAGTTATTTACCCCTTTGGACTAGTTATACCCCTGGTAAAAAATGGAACTACTGTTCATTCCATTTCTAAAAATTCTGAAATACTGTGATTAGGTTGAAATATTGTTTATGCATCTTTTCCACTCTCCATGAATTCAAAAAATCATTCTCCATGAAGTTTGAAATATGTCCTTGTTTTTGTGTCACTAGGTGGTTCTATTCCCAAAGTTTAGGGTTAGCAGCCAATAGGCAAAAAGGGACTCTTTTATTGATGAAGCATAAAATTAAACTCATGAGTTAGTTACTCCTTGACACCCACTAAGATTTGAGAACAGAGGTGAGCTTGTACTAAATGCTCAATAAATATTTTTTTGTTATCTTTTTAGCCTTATGAATAGTTAAGGTTCTAAGATCAACACTGGAACTAATTTTATTAACAGCATAATGATATCACTCTGAAAAATTCAGTTCTCTTCCATTCATAGATGTCTTTAATGTAACAACTTTTGATGATTTTATTATACTAAGAACTATTATGAGAAAAAGGCCACAGAAAACATTTGATGAACAAATAGTGTCAGAGAATTCATTGTAAACATTACCCATCACACTAGTACTCTGACCCATATATCTGGTGAGATATATAAATTCTTTAATTTCTGCTACCAAATTATCTAGTATTTGTAGAGACCAATGAGACAAAATTCTTCTATCCAAATCTACAGTCATACATTGTAGCACTTATTGGTCCTTAAAAGTCACTCCTGTGCATGTCCACTCGCATACAATTGTACAAGTGAGCGTATCACTACAGCCTATGCCTCTGATGCCTGACATGATGCTTGCCAAAGCTCAGGACCACCCACTCAGTGTATGTACTTGTAGACTAATAACTGTGCACTAATATGCAAGTGTGTAATAAACAAATACACAACATTTCATATGATTGTTCTGAAGTCATTAAAACGTATAAGCATACAAGATATTGGGCAGATAGCAGATAATAAATGTAGTTACTATATCATTATATAATATTTATTACATATTAAAGTACTTTGATATCTAATACGTGTGGTATAGGCACATAGTTACTTGAGATATAATTAGTATTTACTTATTAAAAATCACTCTGAATACTGTCATTTCACTGAATATAATCACATGAGCAATCAGTGATCTAGTCTAACCAGTGGTCCAGGATAAGTTGTTGTAGTAAAGCTATTTATAATAATTTCTAAAATATAATACAATGATTAAGTGTGATGGTCTCTATAACTTTAAAATTAGTTAATAAAAAGGAGTTCTTTTTTCCCTGATGGCTGTAGCAAAAGGGAATGAATGCAGATATTTTCTGGGTTCAGGGAGAGAGTTTGGGTGATAGATTAACGCTGCACGTGTGTATAGACGGGGCTGGCCAGATCATGTTTCTTTCCTCTCTCTTTCTCCAGATGTCCAGGGGACTAGGAGGCAGGGTGTCATTATTAAGGAACTCCACAGAGAAGGACAATTTAAATTGTCAACATCCATGATGCTAATCAAAGGAAAAATAATGCTCATTGCTTAATATTGTGTTTTAGTAGTTCAATGAAATATATTCACTCAGAATTAAAATCTCTGTAAGGTAAAACACCACATGGATAATAAGGAATAGAACATTTGGTGTGATTGATTAAATATTTCTTTAATTGCTATTATGTTTGTGTATTGATTTTATTGGCTTCATTTTTTTGGCATAAAAGCCCCAGAAATTAGGTCTGGAAACAAAAAAATATCTGTAGTGAAGAAAAAGCCAATTAACTGCAACTAAGGAATAAACAGTCCTTTTCCTGATGACCTGGTTCATGTTAAGGATCCATTAAACTTCTCTGTTGGTCTTTTACCATAAAACCCTGGCATGCCATTCATTCCATTATGCTTTCCATCCTCTCTTCTAAATTCATAAAAACAATGGTGTGCCTCTTCTAACAAGTAGAAGAACAGTGGTGGTCCCTGGGATAAGAAGCTGCATAGAGACCTGCAGTTGACCCGCAACTCGCAGCAGAATTCAGCTAAATCACAGCCCTTACGTTCCATCAATAAGAAATAACTTTTTTTTTTTTAGGATTTTTTTTTTGATGTGGACCAGTTTTTAAAGTCTTTATTGAATTTGTTACAATATTGCTTCTGTTTTATGTTTTGGAATTTTGGCCGCGAGGCATGTGGGATCTTAACTACCTGACCAGTGATCAAACCTGCACCCCCTCTGCATTGGAAGGCGAAGTCTTAACCACTGGACCACCAGGGAAGTCCTGAGAAATAACGTTTTTAAAGTCACTGATTTGGGTTGTTTGCTACACAGAAAAGGTGACTAATGTAGGACCCTAGAGTTAATTTAACATCTTCATTTGCTGATAAAGAGAGAGGCCTAAGTTTTTAGTTAGCTAACAGAAGAGTTATAAATTTGGACTACTGACTTGTTTTGTTAAACACAAAATGCCTGGCTTTTTGTTATCTTGAAATTTGGAGGACTACAACTCAAATAGTTTAAAATTTGGGGCCTTAGTACTACCTAGAGTACTACCCAGTACTGCTCTCTTTCATCTGGCTTTAGCTTTTAGAAAATAGGTACAAAAATATCTAGTAATAAATCAAATAAATCAGTGGCAAATAGAACATACTTCTACCTGAAAGATATTTCTCTCTCTTAGGTCCAACCTGGTTTGGTAGTAGAGATAATAAAATGCAGTGATCTTGTAAATTCCTTTCAGGCCCAAGTCTTTCATCTACATCATTAATATAAAATATACATTTAAAATTTTCTTTCTTAAACAACTTATAATAGAAAATTCTGATTTGAGGATGAGTATAATTCCTTAATAAACTGTCTCCTAAATTTCCATGACAAAGTTTCACGTATACTTTGACACCAATGACAGACTCTAAAATTTTTACTCTTTTCCTTTGTAAAATTGATGTGGAAACATCCCTATCAGTATTTGCTTTAAAACTTTAACTTGGTCCTGAAGTTTATTTTATGCTTTGGTGTTTTTAGAAATGAATGAATTTTGTTAACTCTATGACAGTTTTAGTCCCTAAAAATTCAGAGGCTAAACTCAATTAAGTTTTTATTTTATTTTGTATATCAGTTTTTTGAGAATAACCAGTTATATGCAGCAGTAACTTTTCCCTTTTTATGAGAAAAATAATACTTTAGTACATGCTTTAGGAAATGTCTTATTGAACAACCACTTATAATTCCCTTTTGTTGTTGTTGTTGTTTACTGTGGTTTTCCAAACAAAGAAAACAAAATGTGGTAAACTAAATGGGGTAACCAAGTGGATTTTCCTTTTTCTATATTTCCTCTCTTCTTATTTGGACCACACACAAATCTCACCTTTGTGAAAAAACATCCCGGTAAGGACTGCCATGCTGCAATGCAATTCCATATCCTCGATCAGCAACAGTATTCCCAATGGTGTAAAAGGAGCAGTCTGGGTCATTGATAGCCACGTATTCCAATACAGCTGCATCCCATACAAAAGCATAATTTCCAAATTTTACCTGTGCAAATATGGAGAACAAAAGAAGAAAATAGGATTTAAGGTTGGAATTTTAAGTCATATAGACAGGATAAAAAATGTTACATTGGTATATATTTAATTGTGCAAAAAATTAATAGGACCTGTATTTCAAACTAAACACCTATTCTGCATGAGAATTTGGCTTCTGGTTAATTTACAGCTCTGTTCTCTTGGAAATGTAATAAAGTTGGAATGTAAAATGACGCCTGAGTAGTAAATGTCATCTGAACTGGAAGAGTAAATGCAGGAAAGGAAACCATGTCATTGAGTTTCTCTGAGTGCCGTAATTCTTATAGCTGGCCTTGTGTCTTTGCGGACCCTGGAAATTGTGCTTTTGGAGTTGTTACAAGAGATATTGACTCCTTTGGATTATTAGGCTTCTAAGCCAGATAGGCTTTTGCACCCACCCAATATGGGTATCATCTTCTTGCCTGTGATCTATATTCTAAATGAATTCTGCAAGTAAAACTCACACTGAAGAGAAATAACTAACACTGGCCTGCTGGCAAGATATACTTCTTGTCCTTCTAAGTTAATCTGTTGCCAAGTGTGACCTATGGTAATCTTGTAGCCAAACTTGGTGGGCATTGCGATAAGGAAAAAAATAATTATACAACCTTGTCTATCACCATGTAGGGAACATGACTTTATTCTGGGTTGTTTACAATATCGTTTAGTGATTATCTTTTTTTCCCTCAGTAACCTAAGTCAAAATTTTATCAAAAATAAATACTGACATTAATAAAGTTAATTTAGAAAATTATTACATATACAGAACTTAATGAATTCATAAAATAAACAGAACTAATAATTAAACCAAATATTCAGTTTGTTTATTTGCTTATTTATTTATTTGAGGGGAAAGTAATTTCTTGGTAAATCTGATTAGGGAAAAAGAAAAAATGTATAAGTACAGGTAGAGGGAATGATGCCACAAAATGGGTGAATAGGAGGTCCCCCACCTTCATAACCCCAGAGAAATGACTATTTGGCAGCCATCCACAGACAAAAGTGCCTTTGTGTGAGCCTTGAGACCCAGGCTGCAAAACTCTGGTGGAGTCTAAAACTGACAAAGAATGCTTTCAGAAGGTAGGCCTGTACCCCAGTGGCTGGTTGGCTAACTGTGGTCCTGGCTGCAGTCTTAGAAGCAGCCCTATTTCCCTGTGGACTCTACTCCAGATATGTAAAGGTAACAGGTAAGGATGTCCATTCTCACCACTTCTATTCAATACAGTACTGGAAGTTCTAGCCAGAGTAATTAGACAAGAAAAAAAATCCACATTTGAAAGGAAGAAGTGAAATTATCTCTATTTGCAGATGACATGATCATATGTGTAGAAAATCCTAAAGAGTATACAAACAAACTACTAAAACTAATAAACAAATTTAGTCAAGTTACAGGACACAAAATAAACATACAAAAAATTGTGGCATTTCTATACACAAACAATGAACTATCTGAAAAGGAAATTAAGAAAATCCCATTTACAAAACAACAAAAAGAATAGAAGAAACTAAACCGAAGAGGTGAAAGATTTGTACAGTGAAAATTACAGTAATGAAGGGAATTAAAGAAGACACAGATAAATGGAAAAACATCTTATGTTCATGGATTGGAAAAATATTGTTAAAATATCCTTACTACCCAAAGTGATATACAGATTCAATAAAATCCCTATCAAAATTCCAATGGCATTCTTTACAGAAATAGAAAAAACAATCCTAAAATTCATATGTAACCACAAAAGACCCAAGATTACCAAAGCAATCTTGAGCAAGAAGGACAAAGCTGGAGGCATCATGCCTCCTGATTTTAAAATATGTTGCAAAGCTATAGTAATTGAAACACTATGGTACTGGCATAAAAACAAACATATAGATCAAGGGAGCAAAATAGAGATCCCAGAAACAGATCCACACATTTATGGTCAACTAATCTTCTGAAAGGATGCCAAGAATACATAATAGGGACAGGATAATCTCTTCAATAAATGAAGCTGGGAAAACTGGATATCCACACAGAGAAAATGAACTTGGACTCCTATCTCACACCATATACAAAAATCAACTCAAAATGGATTAAAGACTTAAGCATAGGACCTGAAACTGTAAAATTCCTAGGAGAAAACACAGGGAAATAGCATCTTGACATTTGTCTGGATAATGATTTTTGGATATGACATGATCAAAAACATAGGAAATGAAAGCAAAAACAGACAAATGAGCTATCAAACTAAAAAGCTTCTGCACAGCAAATGAAATAATCAACAGAGTGAAAAGGCAGGCTATAGAATGGTAAAAAAATATTTGCAAACTATATATCTGATAAGAGGTTAATGTCAAAAAAAATATATAGGGAACTCCTACAACTCCATAGCAAAAACATATAACTTGATTAAAAAATGGGAAAAGGACATTTCTCAAAAGAAGACATACAAAAGGCCAAAAGATACATGAAAAGGTGCTCAATATTGCTAATCATCAGGGAAATGCAAATCAAAGCCACAATGAGATATCATCTCAAACTTGTTAGAATGGCTATTATCAAAAAGACATGAAATGACAAGTCTAAGAGAGGAGATGGAGAAAAGGGAATCCTTGTACCCTGTTGTTGGGGTGTAAATTGTTACAGCTAGTAGGGAGGCTCCTCAAAAAAAATAAAAACAGAACTACCATATGATCGGGTATATATCCAAAAGAAATGAAATCAGGATCTCAAAGATATATATGCACTCCCAGAGTCATTGCAGCATTATTCATAATAGCCAAGATACAGAAACAACTTAAATGTTCATCAACAGATGAACGGGTAAAGAAAATGGATAAAGAATAATGAATATACAATGGAATATTATTCATCTTTCAACAAGAAGGAAATTCTGCCATTTGCAACAACATGGATGAACCCAGAGGACATTATGCTAAGTGAAATAAACCAGACACAGAAAGACAAACACTACATGAACCCACTTACATGTGGAATCTAAAATAGTCAGACTCACAGAAGCACAGAGTAGAATGGTGGTTGACAGGGGCTGGGAGGTGGGAGAAATGGGGAGATGGGGGTCAAAGGATACAAAATTTCAGTTATGCAAGATGAATATATTCTGGTGAGTAGAGTTAACAATACATGGTATTACATATCTGAAATTTGCTAAGAGGGTAGATCTTAAGTGTCCTTATGACAAGAAACCGTAACTATGTGAGATGATGGATATGTTGATCAGCCTCATTGTGGTGATCATTTCACAATGTATACTTAGATCAAAACATCAAGTTGTGTACCTTAAATATATATAATTTTTTGGGCAGTTGTACATCAATAAAGTTAAAAATACAGATAGTTAGAAACTGGAAATGAAATAAAATATTCAGAAAGATGTTCAAAAATAATTGTATGCATGATTCTATAGGAATAAAATTAAAATATCAATAATGTTGATAATTTCCTGGAAAAAGAGAAATCACCAAATTTTCTCAAGTAGAAGTAAAAATGTCTCTAGCACAAAGAAAGAGCTAAATTAACCTTGATACTAAAGTATGAGAAACCTCCAAAAATCTCAGTCTTGTTCTCCCCAAAATATCAGCAAACTGATTTTCATGGTATAGTAGAAGAAAAATGTAGCATTATTAAACAAAAACTATCAACACTGCTTCAGTATTAGGAAAGTTATTGGGATAATATATATTATAAATGAAGCTTTATAAAATTTTTAAATGATTTTTCAACAGACACCAAAAAGATATTTGACAAAATTGAAAACCATTACTTATCTCCTATCTATCTATCTATCTATCTATCTATCTATCTATCTATCTATCTATCTACCTACCTATCTAGTAATGCACAAATAAAAAGTTTCTTCTTTAATGATGTATAGAATAGAATAACTACCTCAAACAAGCAGCACATCTTTTGGAAACTGAAACTCTAATGGAATTACCATCAAAGACAAGAAAATGATGCCTACTATACCCCCCAAACTTAACATGATTGTGATCATTTTAGCCTATGCAATAAAGCAGGAAACAAATTCTGATTTCAAGCTATTAGGACAAAATTATCATTATTTGATGACATACTTCTGAAGCCCACAAGTATCAATGGAAAAAATAATAGAAAATAGAGATGTGGTACATATATACAATGTAATATTACTCAGCCATGAAAAGGAACAAAATTGGGTCATTTGTAGAGATGCGGTTGGACCTAGAGTCTGTCATACAGAGTGAAGTAAGTCAGAAAGAGAAAAACAAATATCGTATATTAACACATGTGTGTGGAATCTAGAAAAATGGTACAGATGAACCTACTTTCAGGGTAGGAATAGAGATGCAGATGTAGGAAACGGACGTATGGACATGTGGGGGGCGCGGGGTGTGGGATGAATTGGGAGATTGGGATTGACGTATGTGTACTGCTCTGTGTAAAACAGATAGCTAGTGGGAACCTGCTGTATAGTGCAGGGAGCTCAGCTCGGTGCTCTCTGGTGACCTAGATGGATGGGATGGGTGGGGGTGGGAGGGAGATCCAAGAGGGAGGGGATATATGTATACATATAGCTGATTCACTTCATTGTACAGCAGAAACTAACACAACATTGTAAAGCAACTATACCCCAATTAAAAAAAAAAAAAAAAGAAAGATTTCAACATATAGATTGGTTATAAATAGATATATGAAAATCAACTGCTTTTCTATTAACACATCAATAAGAGATAATATATAATTTGACAAAAAATATCCATTTACACTAAATACAAATATCTAGGAATAAATTTAACCATAAATGAGTAAGATTGTATACAGAAATCTTCAACACTTGACTGAAGAAGACTTGAACTCATTTCTAGGTAAGATGTAACATATTCCTAAAAGAATAGATGCACAATTGTAAAAGAAATGTCAGTTTTTCTCATGTTATTTGATACTTAATGCAGTCTAAGCAAAATGTCCAAAGAATGTTTTAGGACTTATTAAAATCTTCGCATATTTACTTGGAAGAAAATAGATGAGAATAGCAAAAAATTTTGAAAATAAAAAATGACTGGAGACTTAGAATACTAAATAGTGAAACATGCTATAAAGCTTAAAAATAAAATAGCACAGAACTTCTTTGAGAATAGAAAATCGGCAGAATAGACATAAAAGCCTACAGAACTGATAAAAGTATACAAATGTCATATATAGACTGTATTACAAAGACAGCAATCCAACTCAGTGTGGCAAATAAGAAATATTTTAAAAAAGATAAAATAAATAAATATTTAAAAAAGATAGTAAGTGATTATTTTAAAAGGTCAATATCAAAGCACTATGTCACACCATATACAAAATAAATTCTTATAGTGTAAAACATTAATTATAATGGACAGAGAACCCAAATTTTAAAAATCCACAAAACTGGGAGAACATGTAAGACTGTATTTTCTGATATTGGAAAAAGAATACGATATCTAAACATAAATGTAGAGAAAGAAAATATAAAAAAAAAATATTTGATACATTTAACTCAGCCCTCTGTATCCATGGGTTTTGCATCCATGGATTCACCTAACTACAGACAGAAAATATTCAAAAAATAAAATTCCAGAAAGTTCCTAAAAGATTTATCCCAGATTAAGTTGGAGGTTGAATTTGCTGTATGCCTGCAACTATTTACAAAGCATTTACATTGTATTTGCAACTATTTACATCGCATTTATATTGTATTAGGTATGATAAGTAATCTAGAGATGACTTAAAGTACATGGGAGGATGTGTGTAGGTTATATGCAAATACTATATCATTTTATATAAGGGACTTGAGCAACCCTGGATTTTGGGGGTCCTGGAACTAATCCCCTGCAAATACTGAAGGACAACTATACTGCCTTTTTAATATATTTGCTTAGATCAGGCCAATATCAGATACTTGATAAAAAGTTTTGCATGAAATATGGTCTAAAACCTTCAGACCAGTTTACTGTGCTCAGTGGATATTTATCTTTGTTGGGAGTGAATCCCAACCAAACCATGGGATCTTGAAACAGATAAAAGAAATCATTCAATGCAACTATTCATGGAGTGTCTACCGTATCCTAGGCACTCTGTTAGGTACTATGGGTCAGTGTTTCTCAAAATGTGATGCTATTAGAATTAGAATTACCAGGGGATTTTTGTGGTAAAAAATGTAAACTCCAGACCCAACCCCAAACTTATTGCATTGGAATGTTTGGTGTTTGAGGCCTGGGAATATGCATTTTAACAATCTTGAAAGTTGACAATCATATGAACACCGATTTTTAAATAAAATGTTTTTGATTAAAAATAAGTAATATAATGAGGAAAAATTTTAAACATGAGGCTTGATATAATTATAAAAACTGACATATTCTGGGAATGTTTGTGTGGGAGGGGTAAAATACTTGGTTAAGTTTCCTCTACATTGATTGCTCATATCTGCATAGTCATCCCACAGTCCTTGCTCTCTCTGATCTTTTGCACTAATCACTGTAGGGAAGGAGTTCTTAGCTGAGTGAGACCTCTGTACTGAAAGACAGATTAAGAAGAGAAGAACAAACAGAAGTTTATCAACATGTGTGCCTCCTATATACAAGGGAGATGCCCAGGAAAAATTGAGTAATTCAAAGAAGTGATTTAGAATTCAGGATTAAATACCACCTAAATAGGGAATGGGAGGGGGGATATAGGTCATTTAGGAGAGAGTGAATGATATTTAGCAAAGATGAATGGCCTTTAGAAGAATAGAAGGGTGGTATGATAGTTTGTGACAAAAGCTTGTCTGGGTGTGGTGTTGACTTCTAGTCTCTTCTGTGATGAGTCAATATTCCCTGGTTGATGAAACTCCCGAGGAGAGAATTTATGACAATTGAGTTCCTTTTGGAGGACTTATCTTTAGGTAAATAAATGGAGTTCAGAGAAAGCCTGTCCCTGCATTTGCTGTTTTTCAAGTGTCTGCAGCTCAAAATAATATATCAATGTTGCATATTTTGGGGTGGCATATTCTGCTACCCTTCATCACCAACTTTCATACCTGATATTTTAGCTTTCTGGGTCTACACCTACAGTAACAGAGAGATAGGCGTGACCTTGAAGCCTCCTCTAGTAACCTACTTTGATTTTTGCTATTTTCTTCTGTTTCAAACAGCCACTCTGGCCTCCTGGATCCCCTTGCAGCTTCTTTACAACCATCTGGGGACCTCCCCAGTTGGAGACATGTTGCTTTGCTATTAGAAAAGTGTTCTAACATTGTTGTTAATGCTTTGTGAACTGTAGACAACTTTATGTATGGTAACATTATCATTGCCATTATATACATGTGTCTAGTAATTCTAATGTTACAAAGCATTATGAAAGCTTTTAAAAAAAGAGAACCATTAAAACAGTATGATTAAAGAAGAACTATAGTCCTGCAGCCTGTGGAATGAAAACCACACTCACAGAAAGATAGACAAAATGAAAAGGCAGAGGACTATGTACCAGATGAAACAACAAGATAAAACCCCAGAAAAACAACTAAACGAAGTAGGGATAGGCAACCATCAAGAAAAAGAATTCAGAATAATGATAGTGAAGATGATCCAGGACCTCAGAAAAAGAATGGAGTCAAAGATCAAGATGATGCAAGAAATGTCTAACAAAGACCTAGAAGAATTAATGAACAAAGAAACAGAGATGAACAATACAATAACTGAAATGAAAAATACACTAGAAGGAATCAATAGCAGAATAACTGAGGCAGAAGAACGGATAAGTGACCTGGAAGACAGAATGGTGGAATTCACTGTCGTGGAAGAGAATAAAGAAAAAAGAATGAAAAGAAATGAAGACAGTCTAAGAGACCTCTGTGACAACGATAAACACACCACCATTCGCATTATAGGGGTCCCAAAAGGAGAAGAGAGAAAGAAAGGACCCAAGAAAATATTTGAAGAGATTATAGTCAAAAACTTCCCTAACATGGGCAAGGAAATAGCCACTCAAGTCCAGCAGCACAGAGAGTCCCAGGCAGGATAACCCCAAGGAGAAACATACTGAGACACATAGTAATCAAATTGACAAAAATTAAAGACAAAGAAAAATTATTAAAAGCAAGAAGGGAAAAATGACAATGTATAAGGGAACTCCCATAAGGTTAACAGCTGATTTCTCAGCAGAAACTCTACAAGCCAGAAGGGGGTGGCATGAAATATTTAAAGTGATGAAAGGGAAGAACCTACAACCAAGATTACTCTACCCAGTAAGGATCTCATTCAGATTTGACAGAGAAATCAAAAGCTTTTCAGACAAGCAAAAGCTAAGAGAATTCAGCACCATCAAACCAGCTCTACAACAAATGCTAAAGGAACTTCTCTAACTTGGAAACACAAGAGACGAAAAGGACCTACAAAAACAAACCAAAACACTGAAGAAAATGGTAATAGGAACATACATATTGATAATTTGATAATTATCTTAAATGTGAATGGATTAAATGCTCTAACCAAAAGACACAGGCTCACTGAATGGATACAAAAACAAGACCCATATATATGCTGTCTACACGACACCCACTTCAGACCTAGTGACACATACAGACTGAAAGTGAGGGGATGGAAAAAGATATTCCATGCAGACGGAAATCAAAAGAAAGCTGGAGTAGCAATACTCATATTGGACAAAATGGACTTTAAAATAAAGAATGTTACAAGAGACAAGGAAGGACACTACATAATGATCAAGGGATCAATCCAAGAAGAAGATATAACAATTATAAACATATATGCACACAACATAGGAGCACCTCAGTACATAAGGCAACTGCTAACAGCTATAAAAGAGGAAATCAACAGTAACACAACAATAGTGGGGGACTTTAACACCTCACTTACACCAATGAACAGATCATCCAGACAGAAAATTAAGAAGGAAACACAAGCTTTAAATGACACAATAGACCAGATACATTTAATTGATATTTATAGGACATTCCATCCAAAAAAGCAGATTACATTTTCTTCTCAAGTGCAAACGGAACATTCTCCAGGATAGATCATATCTTGGGTTACAATTCAAGCCTTGCTAAATTTGAGAAAATTGAAAGCATGTCAAGCATCTTTTCCAACCATAACGCTATGAAATAAGAAACAAATTACAGGGAAAAAAAGTAAAAAACACAAACACATGGAGGCTAAACAATACGTTACTAAATAGCCAGGAGATCACTGAAGAAATCAAAGAGGAAATTAAAAAATACCTAGAGACAAATGACAACAAAATCATGATGATCCAAAACCTATGGAATGCAGCAAAAGCAGTTCTAAGAGGGAAGTTTATAGCAATACAATCTTACCTCAAGAAACTAGAAAAATCTCAAATAAACAATCTAATCCTACACCTAAAGGAACTAGAGAAAGAAGAAAAAACAAAACCCAAAGTTAGCAGAATGAAAGAAATCATAAAGGTCAGAGCAGAAATAAATGAGATAGAAACAAAGAAAACAATAGCAAAGATCAAGAAAACTAAAAGCTGGTTCTTTGAGATGATAAACAAAATTGATAAACCTTTAGCCAGACTTATCAAGAAAAAGAGGGAGAGGACTCAAATCAATAAAATTAGAAATGAAAAAGGAGAAGTTACAACAGACACCGCAGAAATACAAAGCATCCTAAGAGACTATTACAGGCAACTCTATGCCAATAAAATGGACAACCTGGAAGAAATGGACACATTCTTAGAAAGGCATAACCTTCCAAGACTGAACCAGGAAGAAATAAAAAATATGAACAGACCAATCACAAGTAATGAAATTGAAACTGTGATTAAAAATCTTCCAACAAAGTCCAGGAGCAGATGGCTTCACAGGTGAATTCTATCAAACATTTAGAGAAGAGCTAACACCCACCCTTCTCAAACTCTTCCAAAAAACTGCAGTGGAAGGAACACTCCCAAACTCATTCTATGAGGCCACCATCACCCTGATACCAAAACCAGAGAGAGATACTACAAAAAAAGAAAATTACAGACCAATATCACTGATGAATATAGATGCAAAAATCCTCAACAAAATACTAGCAAACAGAATCCAACAACACATTAAAAGGATCATACACCATGATCAAGTGGGATTTATCCCAGGGATGCAAGGATTCTTTGATATATGCAAATGAATCAATGTGATACACCATATTAACCAATTAAAGAAGAAAAACCATGTGATCATTTCAATAGATGCAGAAAAAGCTTTTGACAAAATTCAACACCCAGTTATGATAAAAACTCTCCAGAAAGTGGGCATAGAGGGAACCTACCTCAACATAATAAAGGCCATATATGACAAACCCACAGCAAACATCATTCCCAATGGTGAAGAAATGAAAGCATTTCCTGTAAGATCAGGAACAAGACAATAATGTCCATGCTCACCAATATTATTCAACATAGTTTTGGAAGTCCTAGCCATGGCAATCAGAGAAGAAAAAAAATAAAAGGAATCCAAATTGGAAAAGAAGTAAAAGTGTCACTGTTTGCAGATGACATGATACTATACATAGATAATCCTAAAGATGCCACCAGAAAACTACTAGAGTTAACCAATGAATTGGGTAAAGTAGCAGAATACAAAACTAATGCAGAGAAATCTCTTGCATTCCTATACACTAACAATGAACGATCTGAAAGAGAAATTAAGGAAACACTCCCATTTACCATTGCAACTAAAAGAATAAAATACCTAGGAATAAACCTACCTAAGGAGGTAAAAGACCTGTATGTAAAAACTATAAGACCCTGATGAAAGAAATCAAAGATGACACAAATGGATGGAGAGATATACCAAGTACTTGGATTGGAAGAATCAATATTATGAAAATGACTATACTACCCAAAGCAAGCTGCAGATTCAATGCAATCCTTATCAAATTACCAATGGCATTTTTTACAGAACAAGACAAAAAATCTTAAAATTTGTATGGAGACACAAAAGACCCCAAATAGCCAAAGCAATCTTGAGGGAAAAAAACGAGCTGGAGGAATCAGACTTCCTGGCTTCAGACTATACTACAAAGCTTCAGTAATCAAGACAATATGGTACCAGCACAAAAACAGAAGTATAGATCAATGGAACAGGAGAGAAACCCCAGAGATAAAACCACGCACCTATGGTCAACTAATCTATGACAAAGGAGGCAAGGATATACAATGGAGAAAACACAGTCTCTTCAGTAAGTGGTGCTGCGAAAACTAGACAGCTACATGTAAAAGAATGAAATTAGAATACTCCCTAACACCATACACAAAAATAAACTCAAAATGGATTAAAGACCTAAATGTAAGACCAGACACTATAAACCTCTTAGAGGAAAACACAGGAAGAACACTCTGTGACATAAATCACAGCAAGAGTCTTTTTTAACCCACCTCCTATAGTAATGGAAATAAAAACAAAAATAAACAAATGGGACCTAATGAAACTTAAAAGCTTTTGCACAGCAGAGGAAACTATAAACAAGACGATAAGACAACCTTCAGAATGGTAGAAACTATTTGCAAATGAATCAACAGACAAAGGATTAATCTCCAGAATATATAAAAGGCTCATGCAACTACATATTAAAAACAACAAACAACCCAATTAAAAAATAGGCAGAAAACCTAAATAGACATTTCTCCAAAGAAGATATACAGATTTCCAACAAACACATGAAAAGCTGCTCAACATCACCAATTATTAGAGAAATACAAATCAAAACTACAATGAGGTAACACCTCACACCGGTTAGAAGGGGCATTATCAGAAAATCTACAAACAACAAATGCTGGAGAGGGTGTGGAGAAAAGGGACCCCTCTTGCACTGTTGGTGGGAATATAAATTGATACAGCCACTATGGAGAACAGTATGGAGGTTCCTTAAAAAACTAAAAATAGAATTACCATATGACCCAGCAATCCCACTACTGGGCATATACCCTGAGAAAACCATAATTCAAAAAGAGTCATGTACCACAGTGTTCATTGCAGCTCTATTTACAATAGCCAGGTCATGGAAGCAACTTAAATGCCCATCGACAGATGAATGGATAAAGAAGATGTGGCATATATATACAATGGAATATTACTCAGCCATAAAAAGGAAAAGAAATTGGGTCATTTGTAGAGACGTGGATGGACCTAGAGACTGTCATACAGAGTGAAGTAAGTCAGAAAGAGAAAAACAAATATCATATATTAACAGATACATGTGGAATCTAGAAAAATGGTACAGATGAACTGGTTTGCAAGGCAGAAATAGAGACACAGATGTAGAGAACAAACATATGGACACCAAGTGGGGGAAGTGGGGCGGGGTGGTAGTGGTGGTGGTGGGATGAATTGGGAGATTGGGATTGACATATATACTGTAATATGTATAAAATAGATAACTAATAAAAACCTGCTGTATAAAAAGAAAAAGACTGCAGAAAAAAAACACAAAACAGTATGATTATCATCTGCAGCAAGGCCCATGAAATGTTGCATAGTAACCCAAACTATATTAGTTTTTCCAAATATCCCTGGCCTTTTTCATCTACTAAAACATACAATAAGTGTCCTTTGGATGGTTTTTAACCATTAAATTAAAACTATCTAGAAAATCCTCATCAACAAAACCTAAAATCACTTTTCAACAGAATAATAATTGAAGGTTTGGCCTGGGATATTTTCAGTCCATCTGAATAGCTGATGGATATTACTTAAAATTTTTCAACTAGTCTTTGTTGTTGAGGTCATGTTTGGATAAGCAGTTGAATTGTGGGCCATCAATTTATTTACCAGTGAATTCCTTGCCAGCAGAGTAATTCATACAGGTCAAACAGAGGGCAAAAGTGTATCTGGGGGCTTCCCTGGTGGCGCAGTGGTTGAGAATCTGCCTGCTAATGCAGGGGACACGGGTTTGAACCCTGGTCTGGGAAGATCCCACATGCCGCGGAGCAACTAGGCCCGTGAGCCACAACTACTGAGCCTGCGCGTCTGGAGCCTGTGCTCCGCAACAAGAGAGGCCACAATAGTGAGAGGCCTGCACACCGCAATGAAGAGTGGTCCCCGATTGCCGCAACTAGAGAAAGCCCTCGCACAGAAACGAAGACCCAACACAGCCAAAAATAAATAAATAAATAAATAAATAAATTAAAGTTAATGGGTTATTAAAAAAAAAAAAAAGTGTATCTGGGAGCTCCATGTCATCAACATACTCCAGGCCTTGTTTGTAAGGAAGGAAAGGAATCCATAGTGGCATCTACCTCCAATATTATTAATTCCTGGTCCCCAGAATGCTGTGGTGATTGACAGACCGACCATGGTAGCTACTGATGCTCAAAACTTGTGTCCTCATAATAGTGCCAAGATGCCAATAGCCTGTGGTGGATTACTCACTACCAAGATCATGCCAGGAGCTAGGTTTTGTTCCATTTCTACAATATTTCTACAGAAATCTTTCTTTGAATTTCATTTTACTAATAATCATTGTGCATTAATTTTAAGATCCTAAAGGGATCTGTAAGGTATATAAAGGTGAGTAAGATTTTGGCCCCTGCTCTCAAGCTGCTTACAACTCAGTAGTGGAGATAAATCAAGCACTAAATTGCTGTAACACAATGTATTTTATGGTAAGTACCATGAAAGAAGCTTGAAGTGTTAAAGTTGTTTAAAGGAAAGGGAACTTAATTTTCATTGGTGGGGGGTGGGGGGTGGGGGATCAGGACAGCCTGCTCAAATATTCTGGTAACTGAAATAGCTGTACAAGAAAACCCCAAATATTTATTTAAGTTCCTTATCTTTAATGCCTAACTGATTGAATACAGATACCCTTTGGTGACCATTTCTTGTTCATGCACAATCTTTTTTTCTTTTTATAACATCTTTATTGGAGTATAATTGCTTTACATTATTGTGTTAGTTGGTGCTGTATAACAAAGTGAATCAGCTATACATATACATATATCTCCATATCCCCTCCCTCTTGTGTCTCCCGCCCACCCTCCCTATCCCACCCATCTAGGTGGTCACAAAGCACCGAGCTGGTCTCCCTGTGCTATGCAGCTGCTTCCCACTAGCTATCTATTTTACGTTTGGTAGTATATATATGTCAATGCCACTCTCTCACTTCGTCTCAGCTTACCCTTCCCCCTCCCTGTGTCCTCAAGTCCATTCTCTACGTCTGCGTCTTTATTCCTGTCCTGCCCCTAGGTTCTTCAGAACCTTTTTTTTTTTTTAGATTCCATATATATGTGTTAGCACACAGTATTTGCTTTTCTCTTTCTGACTTACTTCACTCTGTATGACAGACTCTAGGTCCATCCAACTCACTACAAATGACTCGATTTTATTCCTTTTAATGGAAGAGTAATATTCCATTGTATACATGTGTCACATCTTCTTTATCCATTCTTCTGTCGATGGACACTTAGGTTGCTTCCATGTCCTGGCTATTGCAAATAGTGCTGCAATGAACATTGTGGTACATGACTCTTTTTTTTTTTTTAATTATTATCCAGTATTATTCTTTATTTATTTATTTTTGGCTGTGCTGGGTCTTCGGTTCGTGCGAGGGCTTTCTCTAGTTGCGGCAAGTGGGGGCCACTCTTCATCGCGGTGTGGGGACCACTCTTCATCGCGGTGCGCGGGCCTTTCACTATCGCGGCCCCTCCCGTTGCGGGGCACAGGCTCCAGACGCACAGGCTCAGTAGCTGTGGCTCATGGGCTCAGCCGCTCCGCGGCATGTGGGATCTTCCCAGACCAGGGCTCGAACCCATGACATGACTCTTTTTGAATTATGGTTTTCTCAGGGTATGTGCCCAGTAGTGGGATTGCTGGGTCATATGGTAGTTCTATTTTTAGTTTTTAAGGAACCTCCATACTGTTCTCCATAGTGGCTGTATCAATTTAAATTCCCACCAACAGTGCAAGAGGGTTCCCTTTTCACCACACCCTCTCCAGCATTTTTTGTTTGTAGACTTTTTGATGATGGCCATTCTGACTGGTGTGAGGTGATACCTCATTGTAGTTTTGATTTGCATTTCTCTAATGATTAGTGATGTTGAGCATCCTTTCATGTGTTTGTTGGCAATCTGTACATCTTCTTTGGAGAAATGTCTATTTAGGTCTTCTGCCCATTTTTGGATCGGGTTGTGTTTTTTTTTGATATTGAGCTGCATGAGCTGCTTGTATAGTTTGGAGACTAATCCTTTGTCAGTTGCTTCGTTTGCAAATATTTTTTCCCATTCTGAGGGTTGTCTTTTCATCTTGTTTATGGTTTCCTTTGCTGTGCAAAAGCTTTTAAGTTTCATTAGGTCCCATTTGTTTATTTTTGGTTTTATTTTCATTTCTCTAGGAGGTGGGTCAAAAAGGATCTTGCTGTGATTTATGTTACAGAGTGTTCTGCCTATGTTTTCCTCTCAAAGTTTTATAGTGTCTGGCCTTACATATAGGTCTTTAATCCATTTTGAGTTTATTTTTTTGTATGGTGTTGGGGAGTGTTCTAATTTCATTCTTTTACATGTAGCTGTCCAGTTTTCCCAGCACCACTTATTGAAGAGGCTGTCTTTTCTCCATTGTATATTCTTGCCTCCTTTATCAAAGATAAGGTGACCATATGTGCGTGGGTTTATCTCTGGGCTTTCTATCCTGTTCCATTGATCTATATTTCTGTTTTTGTGCCAGTGCCATATTGTCTTGATTACTATAGCTTTGTAGTATAGTCCGAAGTCAGGCAGCCTGATTCCTCCAGCTCCGTTTTTCTTTCTCAAGATTGCTTTGGCTATTCGGGGTCTTTTGTGTTTCCATACAAATTGTCAAATTTTTTGTTCTAGTTCTGTGAAAAATGCCACTGGTAATTTAATAGAGATTGCATTGAATCTGTAGATTGCTTTGCTAGTATAGCCATTTTCACAATGTTGATTCTTCCAATCCAAGAACATGGTGTATCTCTCTATCTGTGTGTGTCATCTTTGAGCTCGTTCATCAGTGTCTTACAGTTTTCTGAGTACAGGTCTTTTACCTCCTTAGGTAGGTTTATTCCTAGGTATTTTATTCTTTTTGTTGCAATGGTAAATGGGAGTGTTTCCTTAATTTCTCCTTCAGATTTTTCATCATTAGTGTATAGGAATGCAAGAGATTTCTGTGCATCAATTTTGTATCCTGCTACTTTACCAGTTTCATTGCTTAGCTCTAGTTGTCTTCTGGTAGCATCTTTAGGATTCTCTATGTATAGCATCATGTCATCTGCCAACAGTGACACTTTTACTTCTTCTTTTCTGATTTGGATTCCTTTTATTTCCTTTTCATCTCTGATTGCTGTGGCTAAAACTTCCAAAACTATGTTGAATAATAGTGGTGATGGTGGGCAACCTGTCTTGTTCCTGATCTTAGGGGAAGTGGTTTCAATTTTTCACCACTGAGAACGATGTTGGCTGTGGGTTTGTAATATATGTCCTTTATTATGTTGAGGTCAGTTCCTTCTATCCGACTTTCTGGAGTGTTTTTATCATAAATCGATGTTGAATTTTGTCAAAAGCTTTTTTTGCATCTATTGAGATTATCATATGGTTTTTACCCTTCAATTTGTTAACATGGTGTATCACACTGATGGTTGTAGCATATATTGAAGAATCCTTGCATTCCTGGGACAAACCCCACTTGATCATGGTGTATGATCCTTTTAACGTGCTGCTGGATTCTGTTTGCTAGTATTTTGTTGAGGATTTTTGCATCTATGTTCATCAGTGATATTGGCCTGTAATTTTCTTTTTTTGTAGTATCTTTGCCTTGGTATCAGGGTGATGGTGGTCTCATAGAATGAGTTTGGGAGTGTTCCTCCCTCTCATGCACAATCTTTTAACCCTCTAGTGTTCTGCAGTTTTCCATTTGTCAGGTGAAGAACTGTAAACATTCAATGTTATTTTCTCAAATATTTGCGTTTCTTGCCAAGTAAAGTGAAGAATGGGAAAATTATTTTTAAAACCTATACCTGTACTCCTCACTGTGCTATGGATTATGGCATTTGTCTTCCTCTGTAGAATGCCCTTGTCCTGGATGCCCTTGTTCCAACATCTCCATCACAACCTAATGCTGAAAACACTTTTCAGTTTACTAGGCAGCAGTCTCCTGTAATAACTGCAAAAGTTCCCGCTGCAAGCAAATAGACTTATCACTACCTGTTATCCCAATGACTTTGGTTTTGTTTTGTTTTGTTTTTAATATTCATTTATTTGGTTGTGCTGGGTCTTAGTTGCAGCACATGGGGTCTTCGTTGCGGCATGTGGTATCTTTAGTTGCAGCATGTGGACTCTTAGTTGCGGCATGTGGGATCTAGTTTCCTGACCAGGGATTGAACCCAGGCCCCGTGCACTGGGAGCACAGAGGCTTAACCGTTTGACCACCAGGGAAGTCCCAACTTTGGTTTTAAGTGGGAGACCATATTCTTTCTCACACAAATTCCTTCAAAGTTCACTTCAAAATCTATAACTACAGGGAGACAGTGATGATGATCCCTTTTTATTAGAAAAAAATTCAGTGGGAATTATTATGGAAAGGTGTTATTTAAACCAAAGCATAAGATAAGAATTCCCCTTACTGAAGAAGGAATATCTGTCCTCCATTTAGAAAGCATTTTTCACTCTTGAAAATGCCTTTACACATAAATTTATTTGTTCTTTACAACACTGTGAGGCAGCTGATATTATGACACCTAATTCACAGATGTGGTAATGGAACTTGCTCTAAGTCGTAGCAATTACTTGTGGTAGATTTGGAACTTGAGCTCAAGGCCACCTTCTGTGCGTTTTTCACTACATTAAAGATAAATTCCTGGGAGATATTTGCCATAGGAATACAAAAACATGTGAGAGATAGTAGCCTTTGTCTTCACGGCACAGCCTATCTAGTTTGAGAAATAATATTTATGTAAATAAAGACAAATGCAACATAGTATGTAGCAAGAGCCATGAAAAAAAAAAAGAATACAACTTCTTTAATGCTATGTGACTGCACTATTAAGGTAAGTAAGAGGGCTTCCCTGGTGGCGCAGTGGTTGCCTGCCAATGCAGGGGAGACGGGTTCGAGCCCTGGTCTGGGAGGATCCCACATGCCGCGGAGCAACAAAGCCCATGAGCCACAACTACTGAGCCTGCGCGTCTGGAGCCTGTGCTCTGCAACAAGAGAGGCCGCGACAGTGAGAGGCCCGCGCACTGCGATGAAGAGTGGCCCCCGCTCGCCGCAACTAGAGAAAGCCCTCACACAGAAACAAAGACCCAACACAGCCAAAAATAAATAAATAAATAAAATTTTTAAAAAAAGATAAATAAGAGTCGACCTTTTAAAAAACAGGTTGCTTATTTTTCAAAACCACTGGAATGGATGAAAATCTGGTTTCTATGATTCCAGACCCCTGAGGCCTGTTGATTTTGTGATGATTACTATCTAAGCATTTCTGATTTTCAGGATTGAAACAAAAGCAGAGCTTTTTATAATTAAAATAAAGGTTGCAGGCTGGAAATTTATTATTTTTGCTCACTAAATAAAAATTAAAAGGCCTGAGAACAATGTAGGAGAAATAAATTTTATCCTCGCACTCTAAGCTGTTAACTTCTTTACAAATTAAACTAATGGTCAGCGGGGGATAAAGTGATTGTGAATTATAGGTGCAAAGAGTTATGATTAACCCAGAATCGATCTACAGCGATCCTTATAATTTATTGCCCACATAAGTTCTTTAGATGGGATAGCTTTAATATTTATGACAAATGGTTCTAGGTGGTGGCCTCTCCCACTTTGGGCAAATTAATGATTTAACATCGTTCATCAATTCTTCTGAATTTATCCAGCACAATAAATCATGCTCAAGTCCATATTTTAGCACTTAACACTGACTTTTAAAGTATATATGGTTCTGTTTACTGTCTTAATTGTTGTTCTGCTCTATTTTATATGTTATTATTTTGAAATATGAATTTGTGCTCCAAAATAGTCACCAAGTGGCACAAATGTTCACAAGAAAGATATGAATGTTTAAATATCAGCTTATTTGTAAAATATTTTTTAACCTGGAAAAGAAGCAGTATGTCTACCTCTAACTCTTGCTTTTCTTTTTTTGAGTTTCCTAGAATAAAAAATATTTTTTAGAGTGTTTTAAAGCATTGTGGGAATGTGAAAACTAAACACAGCTTCCTTCCCCTCACTGACAACTTCCTCTGGAAACAAATGGCTGCTAGAGTCCAGAAGACTAAAGGCTAGTAAGGCTTGGAGTTTTGGATAATTGTGTGTGGTAATTCTTTCCTTCTGGCTGGGTGAGTGTCTGAGAAAACCAGTGGAACCTCCAGGGAAGGCGGTGAAGAAACTAAGTTTGGGGAAGTGCCTGGTTCACAGAGATCTGTGGACCTTACGTCCTCCTGCCCTCCTTCCTTAAATATTTGTCCCCATGAATATATCTGTTCTGTTGCCTTTAAATTGGTCAGGAAAGAGTTGAGTGGGTGGGCAGAGACCTCCCAGTTCTGGAGCTTGGGACAGAATAGAAGCCAGTGAACCCTGAGAGGAAGGATTTGTGAATCAGTCTCTCTATACTGCTGGCCTATGAGGAGAGAGGACATTTCACCATCTGCAGTCAGCAAAACTACCAATACCTAGGATAATCCAACAATCCTACCTGAGTCCCCTTGAGCTGACAAAGAAAAAGAACTCCCTGTATAGTGAATACCACAGTTAGGGAAAGATGAATCAGAACAAGTAGAACACACCTGGGGGTAATAACCCTGTAGTGTAGTGTAGTTTCCAATTTTAAAAGAACAAGAAAAAGAACACTTGACCAGATTCAACTGTGAGTCTAAAAAGATCTATTTCTCAACCAAAAAATTGAACAGAAGAATTAAAAGAGAAAGTGCTCACAAATGTCCTGTAAGCTCAAATGATTAACTAGGGTGACAACTGTCCCAGGTCACCTGAGATGCCTCAGTTGTAGTAATGAAAATTCTATGTCAAGGGAAGCCATCCTGGGAGACAAAAAGTCCAGTTTTTGGTAGTAGGTACAAGAGGTTGGGGGGAAAGTACAAAATTCATACAGCAGCTTAAAAGATAGGGGTTGAAAGCTACTATTTTTGTAGCAGATGAATATAAGAGGGATTTTCTGCCTTCTGCAGTTGCTGTCACTATTTTCCCCTGACTGTGGACGTTCTCAACTTGCTGTACATAATAATGAATCATCTGTCATTGTATCACTGTGAGTGCTAAGACTTAAGTGTGCCATTTAAGTGCATTGTAAACATGAGCGTTAACAGTCCTTCACCTGTGGATTGACTGTTATTCTTGGTATTACAAAGACGATGCTAATTTAATTTTAAACATTGTGAATCCTGTGATCATTTTTTTAAGAGTTCAGATGATGAAAATGAGAATGATTATAATACCACCTGACCCAGACATCAATGAAAAAGAAGGCAAAATGACTATGTTGTCTTATTACAGAGGGCAGGCTACAAATAATTGAATTAGGGAGGTAAATAACCAAAACAGCATACTACATAATATGCAGAAAAGAATCTGGCATTAGCTATGATGGAAAAGGAAATGTGAAAGCACACAACTGGGAGACTGAATTTCACAAGGTGGGGATGAGACAGGCAATACTTCTAAATCAATCAAAAGTTTTTGTGTCTTCCAAAAGACACCAATGCCCAGTTGAAAATAGCAGCTGCTGAATTAGTTTGGGCATACCACATGAACAAACATACTTTATTGTATTGTTCCCAATAGCTCTATGAAACTGAGTAAAGCTATTTTTCCCAATTCCGAGGTTTCAAATAAAATGTACTATGGGAAAACAAAAGGAGGAAATTTTGATAGCAGATGAATTGGTTCTTTACAGTATAGAGCTGATTCTTTCAGATTTTACCTGAATGATCGTGCTTTCTACAGTGAAGTTATATGTCACATAATGGCAACAAAAAATAATCCCTCCAGTTCTTAGGCACTTTAACTTTAAAAAGGTAGTGTCAAATCATATTCTTGATTTCTACGAAGATTTTAATAAGCTGCAGAAAGCATAAAACTAAAAGCTACTGATATCTTGTCCAAATACAGAGGCTTTAATCATCTTTCTGCAAATTCTGCAGATATTTCAAATGTAAATTTTGGCAAATTCCATTCAGTGGATAAACTTCTTATTAAAGAAAGTGAAAAGATCTTATCTGCAAAGTATTCTACATACCTTGTACGCAACACTGCAAAAAATGGGCATGATTTGCTTCCCTGTGATATTCAAGCTTTCATAATGAAAAATTTTGGTCATTTTTGTTTCCTCAAAATGTACAGAAAAAAATGAGAGTTTTTGTTTAATAGAAATAGAAGGAGATGGCCTCCTTAAACATATGCGTAAAAGATACCAGTAGTTGTGAAAATGTTGGATTGCCTTAAAATCACATTTTCAAAGTGTGAGGCAAGAAGAATGTCCTTAATTTGGAAACACATTGAGAATGACAATGGAGAAAAGGATTATAGTAAACAGAACTTTATATGCTATTTTCCAAACTTGTATGATGATTTCTGAAGAAACCATAGGGTACCTGTGAAACGATGAACAGAATGCACCTGAGTTTTTCGATTTTATGTGTAGATTATGACAAAATCTCATAGTAAAAAAATAATACTTTTTCTTTTGGAAATAAGACTACTCTAGAACCTGTCCCCCTGCCCCCCCCCCAAAAAAGATGTCACCAGAAAAGGACAGCTGAGTTAGATAGGACTTACTCAATTTCTTTACTAAAACTGTAACTTCTTTAGACTCCAGCATTGACTTCTCAATTCAAATTACCTCTGTGCTTTAAAACCATTTTCCTAAGAAAGAGAGCTTTAACTTATGATGACATGCAGTGTGCTTTAAAGTGTTTAAAAGTGATGGACATCTTGGACATATTTAGCTTATATGATGAATTTATAGATGAAGAAGCTATGATTGACAAAAAGCAAATCTTTAAAAGCAAGCTTGTAGAATCAAAGTGTACGGGCATCTTTTTGGAGAGCAGGAAACAAATTCTTACAAGTGGAAATACTTGCTATTGCTAATAAGTAAACTTCTAAGTATTTCATGCCCAAACACTTCTCCTATCAGTATATTTAGCTTGGTGTTATCACACATGAATGATACCAGAATCAGTGTTACGTGGCCTTGATAAGAGCAGAGCTGCAAGTCAAAAGTGAATTTTATGTTTGACTCTTTTCAGTTTTATCACTACATAAAAGGCAAGAAGGATGTTCTACAGGTTGCAGGCAGTTCAGAGAAGAATTATTGGAAAAGGAAACAAGAGAGAATAAAATTATCCTACTGTATTATGGGACAGAAAGAAGCATGTCATTGTTATTTATTATTAAATATAGTTACTATCTGTTGAATTAGTCTTATTTCTGTTCCCCTTTTAAAAAGTCTTATATTTATGTGTCTTAAATATAGCCTACAGAATTTAAATATCTAATACAGAGTTTAAAAAGAGTAAAAATAACTTTTATCAGAGGACAGAAAATACTGCTATACTTTTATCACACATATTATTTGTTTAATTAATACTACTATCATTTACTACTCTAACAGTTCACTAATCCTATTACTGCTTTGTTTAAATAATAGCATTTTGTGATAAGAGATAAATAATACAGGCTAACATGTAATTTAAATATATTCAACATCGATAATTCCTATTTTCATGTTTTATGTTAAAGTAATAACATATATACAATTATTTATTACACATTATATTATTATGGCTTTTTTTGTCTGGTATAGTTGTGTTCTGGGTTGTCTCTCTAAAATGTTGGTCAATATATTAATGAATGTTGCTGGCATAATAAGCTATCTGTTTGGAAGGAAATCAAATCAAATCTTTTTTTTTTACTCCAAATAAAAGTATTTTCCATTTGTACTAGATAGTTCAAAATAAAATAATGAGAAAGCAGAGGAGCATATATAATATACGTAAGGAAGGACTTTTTAACCATGTGATGTGAAATCCAGGAAAGATACAAGTAAAGCATACTTTTTTTCCACAAAACATTTTGTAAACACCTTTGCCTGGCAAAAGATACATACACACAGATTGAACAAAGGACCAATAGATTTGTAAAAAAAAAAAAGGGGACAAATAAATAAAATAAATAAAAATAAAAATTAAAAAATTCCAACATGGCACCTTGTATTGCTCTAATAGATTATTTTTAATGTTTCCATAATGTTTCATGGAAGGGACAAAGTTAATGCTTATGAATATACAGGTGCTTCTCTAACTAAGCATTCTTTATTCTAGCAAGGAATAGGGAAAAGAAAAATAGATAAAGCATCTGAAGAGGCAATTCAAACTGGAACAGATATAAATGTCCAACAAGCATATAAAAAAGGCCCAAACCTGTTAGTGGATAGGTAAGTGAAAAATAAAATAACAGTAGACTAGTACTTTATATCAGTTGGTCTGGCAACATTTAACGTATATTGCTGGTGGAGATACACTGAAAAGTATATTCTCACACATTGCTAGTGGAAATGGGAAAATGTTATAGCCTTTGTCAAAAGCAACATCTATTCAAAATTAAGGAAAATATAGACTGTAGACTTTTAATGATCTCCAGTTATCAGGTATTCTGATTAAGGAGGTATTTGGAGATAGGGCTGGGGGGAGTGGGAAAGGTATTAAAAAAAAAAAAAGAAAGAAAGAAAGAAATTACAGATAACTTTTGGCCCAGCAATTCCATTCCCAATAATGTACCCAAGAGAAATAAAAATTTCAGATTAACATACAGGTATACTCAATGCATCACTGTCTACTGTGGCAGCAAATTGGAAACAGTGGTAATGCTTACCAGTCATAGAAAAGTGATGCATTCCTTCCATGAAACATTATGGAAACATTAAAAATAATCTATTAGAGCAATACAAGGTGCCATGTTGGAATTTTTTAATTTTTATTTTTATTTATTTTATTTATTTATTTTTGGCTGCATTGGGTCTTCGTTGCTGCATGCAGGCTTTCTCTAGTTGTGGTGAGTGGGGCTACTCTTTGTTGCAGTGCATGGGCTTCTCATTGCAGTGGCTTCTTTTGTTGTGGAGCACGGGCTCTAGGTGCACGGGCTCAGTAGTTGTGGCACGTGGGCTCAGTAGTTGTGGCTCACAGGCTGTAGAGCACAGGCTCAGTAGTTGTGGCGCACAGGCTTAGTTGCTCCGCGGCATGTGGGATCTTCCCGGACCAGGGCTCAAACCCGTGTTCCCTGCCTTGGCAGGCGGATTCTTAATCACTGTGCCACCAGGGAAGCCCCGCCATGTTGGAATTTTTATGATGAATTTGCAGAATGAGAAAAAGCAAGGTGCAGACATTATTATTTTTTTTTTAAAACCAGATTTTATATTTTATTCAAATCACATTTATTTTAAATTTATTTATTTATTTATTTATGGCTGTGTTGGGTCTTTGTTTCTGTGCGAGGGCTTTCTCCAGTTGCGGCAAGCGGGGGCCACTCTTCATCGCGGTGCGCGGGCCTCTCACTATCGCGGCCTCTCTTGTTGTGGAGCACAGGCTCCAGACGCGCAGGCTCAGTAGTTGTGGCTCACGGGCCCAGTTGCTCCGCGGCATGTGGGATCTTCCCAGACCAGGGCTCGAACCCGTGTCCCCTGAATTGGCAGGCAGATTCTCAACCACTGCGCCACCAGGGAAGCCCCAGACATTATTTTTAATGTAATCCTATTTTAAAAACCAATAATGACCAAAAATTACATAAATATGTGGGAATACATATATATAAATGTTATTATTTTATTGGAAATGCTTAGGGAAAAATATGGAAGAACACAATGTATGCCACTGGTTACCTTTTGAGGATAAAAAAATATAAGTGGAGGTAAAGGAGGAGAGAAGAATGTGGGAAAGCCAAATTGCAAAGTAAAACTAATGCTCTAAAAATAGCATGCTTAGTTACCTTTATTCCTTTATGAAAATTACATACATGTGTAAATATGTAATTAAATAAGAATTTTTAAAAGGTCAGATTTATTGAGATCTAACTTATATGAAGTCAAATTCACCATTTTTAGGTATACAGTAAAAAAATACTAAATAAAAAACCTGAATATTTTTGTTTTATGCTTAGAATTTTTAAACGGCATCATTAATATATATAGTAAAATAATAGTTTTTGAATACTATGTTGATTTATAAATTTATGAGTACCAGGGTATTCATAATTAAATATTCATAGTTGCTTTGCTCTAATAACCAATTTCTTTCTTTCCACTCAGGCTGCGAGAGCCATTGACATACACTTAAACCCCTCACACATAAAATTTATGCCAAAATTGCTTAAGTCTTGCCATCTATCCATCTACACTTCCTTCCCCAACCATTCTTTCTGCTGTTATGTGTGTACATATTCTGACAAGATGTTAAGTAGAAAGTTTACTTTTGAAATGTTATTGTAAAATAAACTAAATCCTAAAATAAGTTTGACATCTCAACTTTCTAGAGAAGTTGATTTTATCTTCAGTTGGGTTCACTTTTTATGTTAACAGAATTTGCTCTTATTTTTCATACTTAGAATTTCTTAAATGGTTTATATTCTTTCTTGACCTTAGTTCTTAGATACTCTTTTTTTGGGGCAAGGAATGTTTTCCTGTCCACCTTTCTCCAACTTACTTTCTTCCATCCTCTTTAACATCTACTAATCCTTCCTTTCAGAACTGAGATTAGTTTAGATGTCACTTATTCATGGAAGTTCTCCTTGGCCTCCAGGCTTGGGTTACTGTCTCTCTTCTATGATTCCCTTGCACCTTGTACGTACTTGTATAAAAGCACTTTAGCACACTATACCATACTTGCGTCTTTTCATGTTGCTCAACCCCATGTAACTGTAAACTCCTGGTAGGCTGGGTCTACATCCTTTTCGTCCTAGTATCATTGCCTCCCCGATGCCTAGCACAGGGTCTAGTATTATCAGGAGCAGGTGCCTAACACATACTTCTCATTTATGGGGTAATGTTTCATTTCCTTTCCTTTGGTCACTAAGACCACCATACTTTGAACTCCCTATTCATTCAGCAATCACTATACTCCAATTCTCCAACATTGATAGGAAGGATCAAGTAATAACAGAAAGTTGTGACAGCTCAAAACTTCTTCCATCTACGAACAGATCATAGGGTTCTGTCAAGATAAAGGTGTATAAGGTAAGGTTTATTAAGTTAAACCATCTTTTGTGAAGCAGCATAGCTCCAGAGTCAGCAAGTGTAATTATGATCCAGACAGCACTATTCAATAGAATGCTTTGAAATGTTGGCAATGTTCTATATCTGTACTGTCCAATATGGTAGCAACTAGCCACATATGGCTACTGAGCGCTTGTAATATGGCTAATGTGACTGAGAAACTGAATTTTAAATTTCATTTAATTTTAATCCTCTGAAATTTAAATAGTCACATGGGGTTAGAGGCTACAATACTGGACATCACAAATTAGAAGATATTTACTTCTATGGAAGAGTATGACTTTTAGCCCTCCTAGAATTACTGGAGAACAACCATTTTTGGCATGTAACAATAGATGGCCTTGGGTTTCTAATTAGCTCTTTCATATGTATGCATTATGATTCCCAATTATATCAAAAGTACCTTGAGGGCAGACTCACTGTATAGACAATACTTAGCTGAATTAATTGCTTTATGAAGGAATACTTATATCAGACTTAAGGGGAAAATTCAGCATTTGACTATTTCTTAATACTAAAAAGAAGTGCCTGTGTAATGCCGCAATCCTCCTTGAAAAGCGAAATCGGAAGATTTTCTTATAAAATGAAGTGGAAAATGAGTAAACTAACTTTTACATTAGAACTTGGTGTGGGTGATATCACTCACTGCTCATGGCAGGTTTTAAATTACTAAATTCAGCATTTTCACATTATTACTTTGTCATGTTGCAGAAACATGATGACATTTCAGGAGGATGTTAGTTCACAGTCTATTACACATTACAGAAGAGCATTAAAAAGGAAGTTATATGGAGATGAGTTGTCACAATTCACTATCACACCAACTTCTTGGCCCAGCAGTAAGAAAATAAGGATGTAATATCATAGGCCTATTCATAATGATATGGTTACCCAGAAAAGAAGTTTTTTGAAAGAAGCTGGAGAATCAGCTTTAGCCTCATTTGGATAAAATTCTATAAAGTGGCTTGATAAAAATATTTCTATCATCATCAAGGTTTAAGGACAGGTGAACAAAGGAAGAGTTCAAATTTTGGTCAGAAATGAAACAGAACAAATCCCTGTAAGCCGTTTACAAGGAATGCTTTTGAAGTTTCATTGAAGGTTAAAAAATACAGCAAAAACTCATAACTTGGTTGCTTTAATTTTGTATAGATTCAGTTACTGGTTTTTCTTACAGATGAACTTTTGAAAACTACCAGCATGCAAAAATACCTCCGCACTTGGGATTGGTGTTACAGGGATGCCTTAGCTGAAAATGGCCCTCAATTATTGGAGTAGTTCCCAGTATATGAAAAGAGTAAGGAAAGAGTAAAGGAAATAAGTCTAGGGAATAGGAATGAGGAATAAGGCATGAAAATGGTTCCAGGATACCCACGTACTTATGGTACAATAAAGTATGAGGTATATGGAGGGCTGAGTCAGGAACTTCCTAGAATAGGTATATACTCTTTTTAAATGTTACCATCTGGCTATGCTATATTTGATTCAAATCATTTAATCCAATCCAAACCATAATCATGCTATGTTTAATCCAAATTCAATCCAAATACTACAGTACAACCACTTGTACTATGAAGAGCACAAATCTTAAATGACTAATTCAATGAGTTTTGATTAAAAAATGCACTTGTGAATCCACCACCTCAATTAAGATACAGAAGATTTCCATCACCCTAGAAATTTTTCTTGCCTTCTTCCAGTCAGCTTCACCCCCTGGACATTCTGATTTCTATCATCATGATAGAATAATTTTGCCAATTCTTGAGCTTCATTTAAATGAAACCAAATATTTGCACTCTTCTGTCTCTGGCTTCTTTTGAACGACACAATGCTTTGGAAATATATCCGCGTTGGTTTGAGCGTCAGAAGTTTTTTCTTTATTATTTCTTGCAATACTGTGGTCTGAATAGACCATAATTTGTTTTTCTATTTCTCTGTTGTTGGACATTTGGGTTGCTTTCAGTTTGGAGCTATTACAAATAAAGCTGCTATAAACATGATTGCATGTCTATTATGGATGAAGTGTTTTCATCTCTCCTAGCAAATACCTAGGATTGGAACTGCTCAGTCACGGACTAGGTATATGTTTAGTTTAGTAAGAAACTGATAAACAGATTTCCAAAGTGGTTTCTACATGTTTTACACCATCAATATCTGCAAGCTCTAGTTGCTCTGCATTCTTGCCAGTGTTTGCTATTGTTAGTTTTAAAAATTGTAGCTATTCTAGTGGATATGAAATGTAAACTATTGTTTTTATTTGCATTTTTTGATAGCTAATGATGCTAATTTAGCATATTTTCATGTGTTTACTGGAAATCTGTGTATCTTCTTTTGTGAAGTGACTATTCAAGTCTTTTGCTAATTTTTATTGTGTTATTTGTTTTTTTATTATTGATTTCAGCAGTTCTTCATGTATTGAGATACCAGGTCAGATACATGTATGTACAGCAAATATTTTCTCCAGTTGTGTGGCTTGCCTTTTTAAATTTTCTTAATAGTGTCTTTGGCAAGTAGAAATACTTTTTATTTTGATTAAATCCAACATATCAATTTTGTCCTTTGTTTAAGGAAATTGCATTTGTCCTCCTACAAGGTCTTTCTGGAATTTTGATGGAATACCTGTTGTGTTTTCTTAGACCTTCTAATTTGGCAAGACTCAAATTCCAAACTTTGTCTACTCTGTGACGTATGGCAGTTAAGTTATGCTGAGATTTTTTTGTCTTCTCACTGCTATTGTCCACTGTTTTTCTTGGGTCTTCCCCCTGAATACACAGTTCAGGGTCAGCCAAGAATTTGAGGGCAATTTGTATGCAGATTTTGTGGTTTTCTCTTCTGTGACTCTTCTTTCTGAGATTCCCTCTTAACTTTCGGGTGTTTTGGCAGCCCTGACCTCCACCCTGTGACAGTGCAAGCCAATAAAACTGCAACTTTCTTGAGTCCCAGCAGTCTTGAGCTGTGCATAAACTTGGAAGTGTGCTCAGGGGGAAAGCCATATAAATGTGAATCTCTTCTTGTCCAGTTTCCTTCTTTCAAGGATCATATCCCCTCCAGTTTCTGCCTGCTTTTGAGAGGGTTAGTCTGATGCAAGATATTCAGTCAGTACTGGAATTGGAGCATAACTTTTTTTTGTATGTATATAATCACATTGTTTTCTAGAAAATCGATGGAAACAAATGGAAGCCATAGTTTTGGGATTATTTTACCACAAATTTAAGTGATGCATTTGGAAGTGAAATTTACTTAGGAGAAAATTACATGGAGTTTCAATGATGATAAAATTAGTTTCATGAGACTTATGTAATCATCTAAAAGCTTTTTTCACTTAAAGAAATGCCTGCGATTTACTTGTAATCTATTTACCCTGAAATGCACCTGAAGTGACTGGTCTAACTCTACATTTTAGGTGAAACACTTTTAACTCTCCTTATGCCCATAAGTGTCCATTAATGACAGTGCTTTAAGTTTTTCTCTTTTCCAGCTCTGCTTCTGTTGAGTTCTCTTGCAGAATAGATGCTGAACCATTAAACAGAGAGCTGTGGGTGATTCACATTCAACGATTCCGATAACATGTGTTGGGTATGGACTGTGTACCAGCATGTACACGTTGTTAGACCAGAAGTGAAAGGAAACAGCATCATGAAAATCCTGGAATTGAACTGGGAATAAAATTTTGTAGCAATATTTAACCCAGTATATTATTTTTATAGTCAAGATTGTATACATAGTCACTGAGAAATGAAAATTATCAGAAAGTGTTGGAGTTATTTAGTGATAGATTAGAG